>NW_027130511.1:11200000-11800000 GCF_026122565.2 Emydura macquarii macquarii
ATTAAAAATATTATTCCTGAGCAGCCAGTCAAATTCCATTACTTTGGGACTAATTCCATTCCTTCAAGTACTTCAGGTGATCATCTAGCAAACCTGGAATCCTAAATTCTCACTATATTTGTATTACTTTATGGGAATTATAGACCAGTCAGTCTATCTAGCTTCAATACTTGGAATGATATTGGAATAAATTATTAATCAATTTATATGCATCTGGAAGATAATAGGGTTTAAAGTAATAGCCAGCATGGATTTGTCAAGAACAAATCATACCAAACAAACCTAATTTCCTTCTTTGACAGGCTTATCAGCCAATGGAAAAGACAGAGATGTGGTTTTAGTAAGGTTTTTGACACAGTCTCACATGCCCCATCTTAATTTTAGTAAGGTTTTTGACATGATCCCACATGACAGTCTCATAAACAAACAAGGGAAATGTGGTAAAGATTAAATTATTATAATGTGGGTGCACAAATGGTTGAAAAACTGCACTCAAACGATAGTTATCAATGGTTTGCTGTGAAACTGAGGGGACATATGTAGTGGGGTCCCACAGTCATCTGTGCGAGGTCCAGTACTATTCAATATTTTCATTAATGCCTTGGTTAATGGCGTAGAGAGGATGCTCATAAAATTAACAGATGGCCCCAAACTGGGAGGGATTGCAAGCACTTTGGAGGACAGGATTAGAATTCAAAATGATCTTGTCAATTTCGAGAATTGGTCTGAAATCAGTAAGATGAAATTCAGTAAAGACAAGTGCAAAATATTACAGTTAGGAAGGAAAAAAAATCAAATACACAACAACAAAATGGGGAACAAATGGTTAGGCAGTAGTACTGCTGAAGAGGATCTAGGGTTCATAGCAGATCACAAATTGAATATGACTCAACAGTATAATCCGATTTTGAAAAAAGCTAATATTCTGGGCTGTATTAACAGAAGTGTTGCATGCAAGACAGAGATGGTAATTCTCCTGATCTACTCGGCATCAGTGAGGCCTCAGCTGGAATACAGTGTCCAGTTCTGGATGCCACACTTCAGGAAAGATGTGGACAAATTGGAGCAAATCCAGAGGCAAGCAACAAACATGATAAAAGATTTAGAAAACCTAACCTATGAGGAAAGGTTTAAAAATCTGGGCATGTTTTGTCTTGAGAAAAGAATTTTTGGAGGACCTGAGAAAAGAGCTATTATAAAAAAGATGATCAATTATTCTCCATGTCTACTTCTTGTCCCACCTTCAATGATCAGCTTAATCAGCAGCAATGGAGGTTTAAGTTGGATATTAGGAAAAACTTTGTAACTATGAGGATAGTTAAGCACTGGAACAGTCTTCGAAGGCAGGCTGTGGAATTCCCATAATTGGGGATTTTTAAGAACAGGTTAGACAAACACCTGTCAGTGATGGTCTAGGTACATTTGGTCCTGATCAGTGCAGAGGAGTGGACTAGATTACCTCCTGAGGTCTTTTCCACCCCTACACAAATTATATGCAGCACAAAAAGTCACAAAAAGTCCTCTCTATGCTAATAGCCAAACATTTAAACAGAAAAAAGTTATATGGGTATGGCAGTGGCATCATCAGTGGAAAAATTATATTAGGACATCAAAGAGCAAGAGGAAAAAATCAAACTGGAGATAAGACCAATTATTAAGCTACCAAGAGGATGTACAAGTGACTGGTGAAAGATTGTTCCCTAATTAAGATGTGTTTTTGTACCATTCATAATCAGAGAGTTCATGGCTAAATTTAATATAAGAATGGCCATACAGGGTTAGACCAATGGTCCACCTAGCCCAGTATTCTGTCTTTCAACAGCAGCCAGTGCCAGGTGCTTCAGAGGAGAGAACAGAAAAGAGGAATTTGACCCATCCCATTTCTAACTTTACTTCTGGAGCTTTTTAAAAAAAAGTAATTGCTTTTTTATTTAAAAAAAAAGTACTTGTGACAAACCCAAAATGCATTCTCTAAACTATTCTTCAATATTAATCAAACTAAATTGATTTGTTCTAACAGATAGTTCCATATCATGTGATAAAGCTGTTTCCTATTATTCTTATCCAGAAGACAGCCTAATTGATTAAATATTTTAAGTGTTTACATACATATTTTTTCATAAAAATGTATACACTTACAGCACACAACATGTATTACATATATGAAATAAAGACAAGATTATCATACACTTGCTTTTAAGCATCAATGGTACCTTCAGTATGCAGGAACCTATGTTTACACTCCCTCCATTATATTTGCGCTGTCTATATTTGAAATGCTACAGCTGCACCACTGTAACGCTTCAATGTGAGGGAGATTTCCAAACCTGAGCCATTCTTTTTAGGTGACAAATCTAAGGAACTGTCCCAGATTGAGGTGTCATTAGAGGAAGTTTTGGAATAAAATAAATTAAACAGTAATGAGTCACCAGGACCAGATGGTATTCATCTAAAAGCTCTGAAGAAACTCAAATGTGAAATTGCAGAACTAACAACTGTGGTAGGTAACCTATCATTTAAATCAGCTTCTGTACCAGATGACTGGCAGATAGCTATTGTGACAACAATTTTTAAAAAAGGCTCCAGAGGCAATCCCGACAATTACAGGTCAGTAAGCCTAACTTCAGTACCAGTCAAATTGGTTGAATCTATAGTAAAAAGCAGAATTATCAGACACATAGATTAACACAATTTGTTGGGGAAGAGTCAAAATGATTTTTGTAAAGGGAAATGCCGCCTCACCAATCTACTAGAATTCTCTGAGGCGGTCAACAAACCATGGACAAGGGGGATCCAGTGGATATAGTGTACTTATAGATTTTCAGAAAGCCATCGACAAGGTTCCTCACCAAAAGATCTTAAGCAAAGTAATATGTTATGGGATAAGAGGAAAGATCCTATCCTGGATCAGTAATTGGTTAAAAGATAGAAAACAAAGGGTAGGACTAAATAGCCAGTTTTCAGAATGGAGAGAGGTGAATAGTGGTGATCCCAGGGGTTTGTACTGGGACCAATACTGTTCAACATATTCATAAATGATCTGGAAAAAGGGGTAAATAGTGAGGTGGCAAAATTTGCCAATGATACAAAACTACTCAAGATAGTTAAGTCCAAAGCCGACTATGAAGAGTTACAAAAGGATCTCACAAAACTGAGTGACTGGGCAACAAAATGGCAGATGAAATTCAATGTTGATAAATGCAAAGTAATGCTGTGACAGGGTGCGCCCACCCTACACTAGAGACAGGGAGTTGCCCCTGCATTATGGGCAAAGGAAGTCCCACCCCTTAGACCATGCTGGGCATACTCCAACTGCTGCCTCAGTATAAAAGGGAGCAGCCCAGCTCATTTGGGGCTGATCACAAGGAAGGAAGGAAGGATGCTTGGTATAGACTCCAAGCAGGGAGCTGCTACAGCCCCTTGCTGAGGGAACTGGAGACCAGCCATCCACAGCTGACTATTTGGAGCCAGACATTCAGAGAGCTACTGACACTGGGAAACCTGAAGGGCCTGATGAGATCTGGGCCGCAGCACCAGGAGGCTCGGAGACGGAGCGAGTGGTATCTCTGGCCCGAGACTGGTCAGTGCATTGCAGTTGGATCCCCGCTGATCAGGATGGGGACCATGCCCAACCAGGCACTGATTCTGGCCGGTGGGCCATATTGCCTCACACCCACAGGCAATTGAACCTTCAAAAGGGGATGGGGGTGCCTACCCCCCAACAAATATGCACTGGAAAACATAATTCCAGCTGTACGTATAAAATGATGGGGTCTAAATTAGCTGTTACCACTTAAGAAAAAGATCTAGGAATCATTGTGAATAGTTATCTGAAAACAGCCACTCAATGTGCAGTGGCAGTCAAAAAAAGCTAACAATACTGGGAATCATTAGGAAAGAGATAGTAAGACAGAAAATATCATATTGCCTCTTAAATCCATGGTACGCCCACATCTAGAATACTGCATGCAGATCTGGTTGCCCGACCTCAAAAAAGATATATGAGAATTGGAAAAGATACAGAAAGGAGCAACAAAAATGATTAGGGATATGGAACAGCTTCCATATGAGGAGAGATTAATAAAACCAGGACATTTCAGCTTAGAAAAGAGACAACTAACAGGGGTGGGGGGATATGATAGAGGTTTATAAAATCATGTATATAAAAACTGGTGTGGAGAAAGGTCTCAAAACACAAGACGTAGGGGTCTACCAAATGAAATTAATAGGCAGCAGGTTTAAAACAAAAGTATTTCTTCCCACAAAGCCCCGTCAACCTGTGTAACACTTTGCCAGAGGATACTGTGAAGGTTAAGCATATAACAGGGTTATAAGATAAGTTCACAGAGAATTGGTCCATCAATGGCTATTAAGCCAAGATTGGCAGGGATGCAAAAACATGCTTTGAAGCTTCCCTAGCATCTGTTTGCCAGAAGCTGGGAATGGGTGATGGGATGGATCAATTGATGATTACCTGTTCTGTTCATTCCCTCTGAAGCACTGTGCATTGGTCACTGTCAGAAGACAGGATACTGGGCTAGATGGATCTTTGATCTGACCCAATATTGCCATTCTTAATGTAGACACCTAAACTGGCAGGCAGGGTTCTCACATCAGTGTAGGTAATCCACCTCCAAGAGGCAGTAGGCTCAACAGAATAATTTTTCCATCAACCAAGCACTGTCTATGTCTGGGGTTGGGTTGGTTTAAGAATGCCACTCACGTGTGGATTTTTTACACCCCCGAGCGATGTAGCTGGATCAACCTAACATTTTAATGTAGACCAGACTTAAAACACTGACTCCTATTACTCTACTGGGACAACTATTTTCAACACTAGCTTAGGCTGGATACCCAGGGGAGTGAGTGGCTACTGCATTTGACTAAGGTGTAAGGTTGTATTTAACAATTAATGTTTCTATGGCACATTTAACATGTACAGCACTATACAAGAACTAAAAACTGACATTCCTGGCCAAATTTTCAAAGTGACTTCTCTTTGTGCTGCTCAACTTTGTGTATACAAAGATTTTTATGTGCATTTTCGTGCCGTTACCTGCTCACACTAGTACACATGTAAGTTCTATCATCCATGTAGGCCAAATGACAGCACATATTTGCATATCCAATGGAATGCAAACACAAAAGCTAGGCTAAGACCCCCTTGAAAATCTAGTCCTTTGCATCAAACAGCAGTTTCTTACAATATAGGTGGCACCCCTTAGCCAATTTTAATACATTTTATTTGGGATACATACTTGCCCAAAGGCATTAAACTCTTGCTATATTAACATAAAGAACAATTAGACCTATTTGTAAAAAAATAATTAATCTATATAACTAGTGATCTGTTTTCTGCAAATGTTTTCTGGTGACTACGGACAGGACTTCAAAATTTCAAAAAAGCTTTTTTACCATCTATTTGATAATCACCTCATTACTTTATTTGTACTAGAGCAGTGTTGAGACTTGAGACAAGATGTTTCTGCACTGGTTTAACTACATTTATTTAAAAACACATTTCAAATTAAACTGGTGGAATTCTCACGTACACAATTCCTCTCTTTAAAATTTGTCTCCTAAAACAGGGAAACGGGAGGTGCCCTGACATCAATGTGATGGGCAGAGCATAACAACCTGGACTGAGCCTTTATTCATCCAGGGTTGAAGACAAGAGAAAAGTCTCTCCCCCCACTCGAGGGCAGATTCTTGAAGCGGGGCGTTTTACAACCCCACCTCCCCGGTGTGGAGAGAACTTTGCTGGGGGATTTTGCTGAGCCCCTGAGGGAGGAGGGGCCGCGCTAGGGGGGAAGCTGACGGGGCGATTCAGCGGGGCTGGTTACACTCCCCCGCCGCAAGCCATGGGTCGGGGTCTCTAGTGGGGCGCGGCGCAGGCTCCCGCGCCCCAGAGGCGGTTGCGGGGAGAGCGTGCTGAGCTCCCGCCCCCCTGACGGTGCAATCAGTGCGGCGGCGGGCGCTGCCCCCATTGCCGCCCCGAGAAGCAGCAGGGGCGGCTTCACCCCGAGCCGGGCATTGTCAGACCCGAGCGCCCAGGGCCCCTTGCCGCTGGGTCAACTCGCACCCGCGGGCGGCCCCGAAGGCGGCGGAGGAGGGGCGGAGCGGGGGAAGGGGGAGGGGCCCGGGCCGCACCATGACGGGGCAGTTCGGCGGCGGCCGGGCCGGGCCGGGCCGGACACTCACCTACTTGGTAGAGGCGGCCCTCGGGGGAGAAGATAGTGATGTGGCGGTCGAAGCCGGCGCTGGAGCCTCGGGACATGATGGCGGCGGCGGCGCAAGGAACCGGCCGGAGACAGAGCGTGCAAGGCCCGCTCCCACACCACCACCGGTCTGGGTCTAGGACTCGGAGGAGCCCGCTCAGGGAGTGCTTCCGGGACACGCAGACACGTGCTCCGCCGCGCAGGCGCAAATAGCACACCGTCGATGCGCCACCAGCGCCGAGGAGCCGCTAGCTCGCCTATGCTCACGGCGTGCAGCGAGAGCACACGCCCGCTCCTTTGCGCATGCGCGTAATCAACAGTCTCCGTCCTCTCCCACATGCAGGTACAAACCACGACCTGCTGCGCAGACGCAGAAGCGTGAGGGCTCTTTGATATTGAGCATGCGCACGAAGGAGGGGGGTGAGCGGTACTCACGGTGTAGGAATAGGGGCTTTCTGCTGTCACCTCTTTCCAAATTCCAGTGTGGTGGAGGTGCCGGCCTGCCCAGAGCGGGCGGGGGGGCGTCGCTGTGACCCATGCACCTGCCCCTAGCGCACAGGGCAGGCCTGTCGGGGGCAGGTGTCAGTGGATCCCTCTGCACCTTTGGGTGCGGGCCCTGTTAGGGCTGGGGTAGCTAGCATTGCTCCTGGGGAAACGGGGCTGCCACTCCCGTAGCCTGGCTCGTGCCCATCATGGGTGTTGGCATGTTGCCACCCATCCACATCAGGATGCTGGCGCAGAAATTGCAAGATTAAAAAATTTAATCCTAATTTGACAGCAAGGCGTGGGGGTGCTGTCATTCACTTGGGCAAGGCTGTCTGGGAAACGGTAACAGCTGGGGCCCAAGGGCTGGGCCATCAAGAACAAACCAGCTATCCTCAGATTCAAGAGAAAATTGCACCATTGCAGTTTACCACTGCCACCCGCCACTGTTGAATGCTGAACAAAAAGAGCAACCACACGGATGCCCCCACTGTGCAGTTCCTACATTGTGGGAGTGCTGTGTGACAGACACATCATACTTGCAACTTTCACACAGTTCACCTGCTACCTTCCAAAAGGATTTGTGTGAAGTGGATGGAACATTAAACTCATGTACAATCAGTGATCCACATAATGCAATTTGGGAAGCCCTGCACTAAGCCAAATTGGGAAGTTGGCCCAGCGCAGGGAAGCTGCATGATCCATTTAGCTTCCACTGTGAACATACTCTTCTGGTTATAGGATTGGGTGGATATTTGCAAACAGACCATTTCTTCTCCCTGGTAGTAGTAGCCACAAATACAGCAACACTTGTTACCTTAAAAATACACCTTTAAAAAAAGGGTGCTTCTCCATATATGCCAATCATGTTTGATCTTGAAAGGGTTTTTTAGATGTATTCCTGGAGAATAAATCCATCAATGGCAATTAGCCAGGATGGGCAGGGATGCAACACCATGCAAGTGTCCTTAGCCTCTGTTTGCCAAAAGCTGGGCGTGGACAACGGGATGGATCACTTGATTGCCTGTTCTGTTCATTCCCTCTGAAGCACCTGGCATTGGCCACTGCTGGAGGATAGGATAATGGGCTAGATGGACCATTGGTCTGACCCAGTATGGCTATTCTTATGTATTTTTAACATATTCCCAGCCTCGGTTTCTGAAGCAGTAGTACCTACCCCAAGCAATCAAAAATCATTAGACAAGCTCCTAAAAAGTCAGATTGGTTTAGAAAATCTTACATTTTAAAAATAATGTATGGGTTCTTTTTATTTGCTTTCTGTTTTTTTATTTGTATGTTTGAGACTTTAGGGTTCACAATTTCAAGCTTTACTCCATAATCTTGAGGGCTAGAAACTTTTTCAAAATAAAAGTTGAGATTCTCATATAAACCTGTGACTCCAGGACCTGGGGCTTTGAAAAAAGCCAGTATTGCAAGACTCATGACAAAAATCACAAGAGACAAAGTCACACTGAATTATCTGAGTACCTCACAAGATTAAACAAAAGGTCTTAGCCTGGCCCCAGTGATTCTGCACTCATGGCGTTCCGCTCAGACCTTGGACCAGGTGGGCATCAAACTACACCATCTCCAATAGACTTTCTCCCCTCAAAGACAGATGTATTTGTTTGAGTGAGAAAGGGGAGAGGAAATGGAACCAACATCCAACCAAGTATTTTGGATCAAACAATCAATATTTCATTCAGACCCAGCATGGATAAAAAAAATAAAGAGCTACCCAATACTAAAGGGCATAAGAGGGTGGATGACAAACCCCATTCAGAGCACCTTTCTATCAGTTGCCTCAGCCCACATAGCAAGTTACCAAACATTACACCATGCTTTTGTATCAAAATAGCAGTCAAGAAACAAAATGGGATTTTTTTAGTCCAGTCCTCATCAGCTCTCTCAAAGTCTTATTACAATCAGATTCTCTGCCACAGGAAATCAGAACTACATAGGAAGGCTCTGATTTTTTTTAGTTAATCTAGGGCACATCTACACAGACCTGGGAGATGTAATTCCCCTCTTGAGTAGATGGACATTCACTACCACTGCTCAAGCTAGCACCTAACAATAGCTGGGTTGGCACAGGCAACAGCTCAGGCTAGCGACCCAAGTACAGTGTCGCCTAGCCCCTCTGGGTACATAGTCAGGGGACTAGCTTAAGCAGCCATCCCTACCGCACACTGCTTTTGGGTGCTAGCGTCTGTCCACCCATGCTGGGAATTACACTTCCCAGCTGCCATGTAGGCATGCACTTAATGCTAATTAGTGATAAGCTGATAGCCCTGAGCCTGAAAATCTATTAAAAGAACAGTAGAATCAGTTCAAGCTTCCTCAGTATTACCCTGCCAATGTGCCTCAATCTGTTCTCAAGGAATCACCTCCACATGTGAGATAGTATTTGATTATTTATTTCCATTCAGTTCTTGGTCTCTTTACTAAAGCTGCCAACAAGGGGGACAGTCAGTGCCATTTGAAATGGTAATATGGGCACAGACTATGCATATGGTTTAGTATGGGCATTTGCCTACTAGTAAATGGACTGAGATCCCTAAACACAATAAGCCACCAGAGATCATCGGATTTTTAATAAGCAAGGAAATAATGGAATCTAGTTGCAAGGGCAACAGTACTATGTGGTACAGTCCCCAAACCTTCCAGTAATCATTTTGTAAGAACATTTTTTTTTTTGCAGGTAGATCATTTTGTTTTGGTCCTCAAATTTAATTTCAGTTGTTTCTTTGATTTCCCTTTAAATATTCAATAACAAATTGTGACATTCACTGCTATTTCCAAATTTTTTTTGGAATCCCACCCATTCAAATTTATCAGCCAAATGCTGTTGGAAGGAGTCAAAACATGGAGTTGTATTCATTTGATGATCTGTCACCTCAGAATGTCAATGACGAGTTAAGTCACTATCCAGTCCTAAATAGACCAAGGCCCCTGCAGCTGGTGCAACATCTCTATGGACAGATGGCATCAAGTGAAGAGTCTGTGGCTTAGACGCAGACTACTGCAATTTCTCTTTGGCTTCACAGAAAGAGGAAACAGTTAATTCCTTTCAAGGACCCAGTAAAATTAACAAGAATAAAAAACAGAGAAAAATAAACAAAAATTGCTCAGATTTGAGCCTCAGACCATTTGACTTTTCTAATATTCCGACACTCCTATCTTCCTCTTCCCCACAGCTCAAATATTAAAAAAAAAAAAAAAAAAAAAAAGATAATATAATGCAAATAAAGAAAGGTTATTTGGTGGCTGCAGTGCCATGTTACTGCATTGAAAAAATTATTCCAACTGATTCTTATATTCATGTAACAGAATAAAATAAATTTACCTGTAATGATATCAATTTCACAAAACTCATAAGAATGGCCATACTGGGTATGTTTACACTGCAATAAAAGAGCTATTGCTAGTCCATGGCAGTTG
Organism: Emydura macquarii macquarii; assembly: GCF_026122565.2. NCBI lineage: Eukaryota > Metazoa > Chordata > Testudines > Chelidae > Emydura > Emydura macquarii. The sequence goes on from NW_027130511.1 coordinate 11,210,143, forward strand.
ACTTGGTTAGTAGGGCTATAAAACTGCAGTGAAGACATTTGGGCTCAGGCTGCAGCCTATGCTCTGGGATCCTCTCTCCTTGTGTAACTGGTCCATTTACCCCAGCTTCCTGTTTTCTGACAGTGGCCAGTCCCAGTTACTTTACAGGGAATGAACAGAAAAGGTCAATTATTGAGAAATCCATCCCGACATCCAGTCCGATTCTTTGCAGTCAGAGGCTTAGGGCACCCAGAGCATAGGGCTGCATTCCTGATTATCTTGGCTAATAGTCATTGATGGACCTATTCTGCATGAATTTATCTAATTCTTTTTTTAACCCAGTTATACTTTTCATCTTCACAATATCCCTGGCAATGAGTTCCACAGTTTGACTATATTGTGTGAATAAGTACTTCTTTTGTTTGTTTTAAACCTGCTGCCTATTAATTTCATTGTGTGACCATTGGTTCTTGTGTTATGTGAAGGAGTAAATAACACTTCCTTGTCCACTTTTTCCACAAATTCACGATTTCAGCTCTTAAGATGAAGAGTCCCAGTCTTCTTATATGGAAGCTGTTCCATTCTGGTAATCATTTTTGTTGCCCTTCTCTGTACTTCTTCCAATTCTAATTGATCTTTTTTGAGATGGGATGACCAGAACTGTATGCAGAATTCAAGGTGTGCACACCATGGATTTATAGAGTGGCGTTATATTTTCTGTCTTATCTAACACTTTTCTAATGGTTCCAGACATTGTTAGCTTTTTTGACTGCTGCTGCACACAGAGCAGATGTTTGCGGAGAACTATCCACAGTGACTCCAAGATCTCTTTCTTGAGTGGTAACAGCTAATTTAGACCCCATCATTTTATATATAGAGCTGGGATTATGTTTTCTAACGTGAATTACTTTGCACTTATCAACACTGAATTTCATCTGTCATTTTACTTCCCAGTCACCCAGTTTTCTGAGATCCCTTTGTAACTCTTCACAGTCAGCTTTGGACTTAATTATCTTGAGTAATTTTTTATCACCTGCAAACTTGGCCAGCTCATCTTGACTCCTTTTACCATATAATTTATGAACATGTTGAACAGCACTGGTCCCAGTACAAACTACTGGGGGACACCACTATTTACCTCTCCTCATTCTGAAAATTGACCATGTATTACCCTTTGTTCCCCATATTTTAACCAGTTACTGACTCAGGAGACCTTCCCTCTTATCCCATGACATCTTATTTTGCTTGGAACCTTTGGTGAGGGCTACTACAGGGTAAAATGAACTCCGATCAGCTTAAGGATCAGTGCTAAATTTAACTGGTGGATAGGAAACATATGAAGTGGACCAGATTGCTCAATTTACTGGATCTAGGAGATGTGTCAATGTACAGTAGAGTCACCATGTCAATTTTCATGCTCCTCTGGAAAGCATGATTTCATAAAGATCGTCATAAACATAATGTTTCTCAATCTCACTGCTTATGCAAAACGTAAGTAAAGGGGATATAAGACACAACTTGAAATTCAAAGATGGAAAAATAAGGTTAATTTCTAAGTCAGTTGGTTAAGATAAGGGAAATGTCCTGCAAAGATGCAATAGGCCAAATTTATCCCTGCTGTTACACCACTGACTTTGATGGAGTTACAGCAGGTATGAATTTGGCGAACCATGTTTACTGAACATATAGTCAGCTGCAGGATTCATATATGGTATATTAATCCCATGACTGTACATGAACACTGGATTCTGCCCAACAGCAACAGTGGCAAACAATTGTAGTTTAAGTTTGTAAAACGGCATTCTTTATTATTTCCGTTGAAGGCAAAGCCACTTTGTTGGCACTTCATAGGAATATCTTTCCACCAGCTTTTCATCATAGGGAATATGCCATGTGTCTCCTGTAGTCTGTACCACTGTGTCATAACTGGGAATAGGCTGTGGGTAAAGACAAGAAAAAAATGTTATACTGACTTAAACAAAAAAAGGTTGTTATGACTAGCATACATTTCCTCCCCTTTCTCAACAGTAGAAAGCTGTTAGATGATTCTGCGGAACAGCAAACACAAAAAGCAGAGCATGTCAAAGCACATAGATAGAGGGTCAGACTGCAAGCAACACTGGATATTTCTATTCATAAACCTTGCACCTAAACCACCTAAGACGTGTATAATTCACACTTAATATAAATATACAAAATGTTAACAGAGTCCTAGTATTCTTGTCTAACTACATTCTATTGAACTCAAGAAGCACTATCGCAAGAATCCTTTTGCTGACTTCAAGATTTCTACTGTTTACTCAATCCTTCTCACTGGACCATAACTCAGCTTCTCAATATTTTTTCTTTACACAGAATCTTTCTGGTCTGTGTATCTTTAAATATTTGATCTTGATATGAAGACATCAAGAGATGGAGAATCCACCTTTTTTCTTAGTAGTGTGTTCCAATGGTTAATCAACCCTAATGTTTAAAAACGTGTGCCTTATTTCTCAGTTGAATTGTCCGATTTTAACTTCCAGCCATTGTTTCTTATTATGCTTTTCTATGCTAGACTAAAGAGCCCTTTATTTTCTCCCTGTGAAAGTACTTATATACTGTAATCAAGTCACCTCTCAATCTTCTTTTGATAAACTAAACAGATTAAGCTTTTTTATTCTCTCAATGTAAGGCATTTTCTACAACCCTTAAATTGGTTTTGTGACTCTTTACAGTTTAAAAATAATGTTGAAAAATTGGTGAGCATGCAGTCGACACCATAACTGTATGCAGTATTCTAATATCGGCCACATCAAGGAAACAGCAAATAACTTCCTCCAGCCAAAACTGTGTGTACTATGCTCAGAAAGACGTCACTCATTTAGCTGTATACCGATTGCACACCTGACTAATACCATGTATCTCTTTACTGTACCAAACACTTATCTATGAACCTGCCTGTTTAGAATAATGCTACACTGAATACCTCTATTTGCCTGTGAATACATCTTTAAATTAAATTGGAATTAAAAATGCATTCTATTTTGGGATTAAAAATATGTATTTTACAGAAGAATTGAGAGGAGAATGATCTATTTTCAGGCTTATAACAGATGCAAGAAAATGCAGAATTTGGAACCAGGACATAGAGGGCTCTAATTTATGTCTACACTGCAGTGTAAGCCAATGTTCGAGCCCAAGCTCATGCTCAAGCCCCTTTGCATCTACACTGCAATTGTTCTAATTTAGGGCTCAGACTCAGAGTCCCAGGACCCTCAGGATCCAAGTTTGAGGTGAGCTGGGAACCAGGGTCCAAGTCCTATTGCTGTGCAGTGTAGATGTAGCCCTGCTTGATTTGGGTCTTGGAGTTAGTCGCAAGTATCTCACAGTTCCCTGGGACAATCTCCTTAGCCCTCTCTATCCCGATAAATATGCAATCCACTCTATTGAAAATGTAAAACACTCCTCCCCCCCCCCCCGCCTTTGCGAACGGCAGCAGCTCATATCTGCATTAACCCATTCTCTTCTGATCACGATCTGCAAGCACACTATTGTAGAGCCACATTTCCGGGGTGAGGGGCGCTAGAGACTCTTGGATATGGTTTATTTTACTATGGTTGACATGGGTCTGCGCACGGCAGTGTGGATGCTAGAGCCCTAGGTTTGAGCATGGGCTAGAAAAGTCTTAACCCTTTGTTAACACAATGTAGACATTCAAGCTCAGGGTTCCCTAACATGGGCCAGCTGACTCAAGTCCCACTAACCCTGCACTTACATTGCAGTGTAGACATACCATCAGGGTAAAATTGTGCACCTATGATACACTGTACCCAAAAGGTCTGTAAAGGCAAACAAGTAACAGTGCATGTAAACAGCTGTTTATGCACTTTCTTGTCTATTCATCAGTCCTCTTGCCTACAATGACAAATCACACATTTTGTGAGCAAAAGTGCTATTTGAGCGCCAAACTAGAGTTTTGAGCACACTGCCCCATGTGCTCATCTATACAAATCCTGCCTTAGGCCTCAATAGGATTTTTTTCTAGTTTTTTTATTATTTGTGGCTCATATTTTATACATTTAATGAGTATGTTCTGTGTGTTCTCTGAAGAGAGCAGAGATCTTACGTGAAATGTTATTCTCCTTCCTGGCCTGTAGTTGGAAATCATCATTTGGTGTCCACGCTGCCACTTAAAGAACAGCTGTCGAATAAAGCTGTCGGGGAGACAAGCCTTGTGATCTCGCAGGAGGTCTCTAGTAAGAAACTTACAATGACTGCCTGAATGAAGAGCGGCATATAACAGGAAGGGGTCATCTTCTGATCTAAATACACCACAAGGAGAAAAGACAGATGTCACTCATGGGCACTAGAAGGTTGCGGGAAATGAATCAAGAATTCAACTGAATTTTATGCATCATTAATGAAAATTCCCATCACCACTAAGCTCTCTATTAAAACAAGGAACTTTTCCTGTTTACCATAAAGCATCCAAATGTACGGAAGGAGATTAAAATTTAGCTTCCTAAAAGAAAGAGCATTTTCCCCTCCCATTACAACATGACAATTAACAAAATGGCAACTTGCCATGTGACTTAACAATAAACTGCTACACTGAATAGAAGCACTAAAATTCAAATTTTGTCCTCAGGAGCACCACATTGATGCACAAAACTGTACTGCATCCATCCAGATCAATAATTTCATGTAAGCATCTGATAAAGTGTCTCTAATTTTATGCATACCACAGCGCAACTCTGATTTGTAGACTTGTGGGTGGGTTTATTCCCCAGAAGCTCTAAGATTTTTTCATAGAATATACTCAACTTCATCTTTCATTCAAATGAGGCAGATTTTGGAGGGGGACATGAATTTTTGTATTAAATTTTTTTCTCCCTGTGAGAAAATCCCCATGATATAATCACAGCTCTGCAATTCTACAGTATTTTCCATCCAAGGATCTCAAAATAGGTAAATTAGAAGAACTGTTGCACATTTATTATAGGTGGAGCCAGCAGGTGTGTCTATAGTTAACACTTCACATTACAAGATCCTCTTTTCAGTTGCTTATAACAGTGCCAAACTTTAACCATTCGAGCTGAAATTTTCCATGCTGGATTTCTGCTCAGGTTGGATTTTTTATTTATTTATTTATTTATATTTTAAGTTTCAGCAAAATTGGTTCAGCTGCTTCTGAGAAGCTTAAAGAAAAATACACTGTTTTGCCCATGTCAACAATTATTACAACCATTTTGCTGAGACGCTCTTTAGCACCTCCAAGCTGAAGCAGGAACTCAAAATTTAGCATGGGGATGATGGGGGAAGCACCTTTGTGCCAGGGATGTGACTTTTGCTGTTCCCATGAAAAAGCACCCCATTTGGCCAAGTTATGAGCCTTTGAAAAATCTTAGTTCACACATTCTCAGTAGACACTTGTTAAGAGTTTGGCAACTAAATTCTCTGTAGATTCCATTTACACTGGCATGGTCCATCGCAGGGCTGCAGAGGCTAATGAAATTGCTCCTCCTGACTGCCAAGGGCTGCTGGGCACAGGAACTGGGAGCAGGGATACCGTCCATCCTTTATTCTCAATGCTCCCTCTGCTGGTGCCCAGGCAGCATGTAAGCAGCAGCAGCTTGACTCAAATGCAGAGGAGACAAGAGCCAGACCCGAAGAGGGGGTGAAAGGGGTGGCAGAGGGAGTAGATTGGAACATGGAGATTAGGGGAAGACTGGGTTTGTCTTGGCAAGGAGTCTGGGAGCAGGGGGAGAGGGGTTGGGGACTGAGATTGGATGTGGGGGAAGGGACTGGGACTGGCTGGGCAAGAAGACAGACACAAAGCCAGGAACAGAGGCTGAGACTCCAAGCCAGAGAAGGAGACTAGGACTGGGAGCTAGGGTAGGGAGGAAGGCTGGGACTCAAATGGGGATCCTGGAGGGAAGATTGGGATTAGGAGCTGGTGACCAAACTGCAGCAGCAGAAGGCGGGTCTGTGACCACTAGAAACCCCTTTCCAGCATCTGGAGTAGAACTCAAGGCTCCATATTCTCAGCAATTCTCTGCTGTCAAGAAATATTTGGAAAAGTGTGCATCTCATCCCCTTCTAGTGCTGGTCCACATAGAGGATAACAATCTACTATTATCAGTAACTCTGTTAGCACAACTGGCAGAGGTCTCTCTGTGGATCTAAAGTTTCCTACCCTGCTGATGATCAATATAGGTGTCAATATGGGTACATCTACACAGCAATCCAACACCCATGGCTGGCCCAGCTGATTTGAACTTAGACGGAGGGGCTGTAAAATTGCTGTGCAGACCTTCAGGCTCAGGCTGGAACCTGAGCTCTGCGACCCCGTGAGAGGTGAGGGCCCCAGAGCTTGGGCTACAGCTTGAACCTGAACATCTACACAGCAAGTTTTAGCCTCACAGCCTGAGCCAAAGTCAGCTGACCTGAGGCAGCTGCAGGTCTTTTATTCCACTAAAAGACTCCACATTATGAGAGTTCTGTGTTTTAGCACAATTTTTAATCTGTTTTGTTTTCTCTGTCCATTCAGACTGCAAACTCCATGGAACAAGGAATATGCTGTTCTTTTTTTGCATGTACAGGGCTGAGCACTGTCCGTGCTTAACAATAAATAGTAGTAAGTCATGAAGTCAGCTGGTTTAAGTCATTTAAAATAAAAATGAATCTAGTTTTGACCTCCATTAAGTTTAGTCATCTTCTTCAATACTTACGTATTTTCAGCAAAAAAGAAGTCTGCTTTCTTCTGCACAGCTGCCACAATGTGCCTTTTCCAGTTCCGAGATCCAGTCAGCATATGTTTGCGGCCCAGCACAAGCAACCGCAGATTCTGCTGTGTCAGGTGGAAGACAACATCAAATAGCTGCAGAAAACAAAGCAAAAGCACAGTCTATTTTAGCTGTAAAAACAAGAATGACAGGAAATACATTTTCTTCTGTGTCTCTAGTCAAGGGACTCCTATCATTTTCAGTACAGTCTCCCACAAATCTTTCCCATGGTCAGCCATAGCTAGGAAACTTTCATTTTTAAGTATTAAAAAATTAACTAACCTGTTAACAAGTGTCAATTAGCAAACACATACACAAAAAGAAAAATGTAGTTATTAACTGTTTAAACTTTCACAGTGTTCTTGTAATTAATACATGGGAATTGATGCAGAGCTCCCTGGACAGCTCAGCAGATAAAGAAACAAATGGAAGACTTGAAATCATCTTGGGATTCTCACACCCAGGGCTGGCAATGATGCAGAGATGAAGCCCTTGGTCTTAGTTAAGGAAATGAAGAAGGATTGACTTTTTAGCCTGTGCTGCTCCAGTAGCATCACCTGCTGTAATGGTTTCATAAGTATTAGTGATCAGTACTGCTCTATAAAAGGAAAAATAAGAGCTTAGTATGAAGGGAATGATGAAAGACTTATTCGGACAAGCCTCCCCACATGCATGAATCAATATTCCAGGGTGGCGAATGTTGCCACTATGCCAGATTCTCCACAGAGGGACCTTACACCAAAGGAGTAAGTTAGAATGGCACCTCTGCTATTTTAACTTTTGCTGGGCCCAGGTCACTGAGGATTGGCTCCCTGTCACAAGTGACTCCCTGTGGCCTTCCCTCTCCATTGCACCCAGGCAAAGCTTAGACAGGGTGGAGAACCTGACCCTCTAAGAACACTGAATGCACGTATGGGTTGGTTACAATTAATAGCATTATCATATTGCCCAAAAAAGGAGGAAAATTAATTCTTTATTGATAGACTCCATAGACTGTCAGTATTTTTTCTCTACTGCCACTGACCTTCTAGCTCCCACCCCTTTCCCTCCTCACTGCTTGTTTTTTCTCCCATCTCTGTGACTATCTTCAACAGGCTCCTTTGTCATTGGAACAAGATAGGGTTCACTTAGTAGCCACAGGACCGGGAAAGAGAGCCAAAAATATTTTATGGTTTGTTGTCTGCTGGCTCTCCTAGCTGCTGCTACAGTACTGGAGCTATGGGGATGAAGGCTCTGTACACTGAGCTCTGGTCTAGACTACAAACTTATGTCGGTATAACTCTGTAAGTGTCCACACCCCTGAGTGACGTGGTTATACCGACTTATCTCCCAATGTAGACAGCACTATGTCAATGGGAGGGCTTCTCCCATTAACACAGCTACCACCTCTCAGGGAGGTACAGTACCTACACCATCAGCATAGGTAGCATCTTCACTCGGTGCCACAATGTCACAGCTGTACCAGTGTACTGCTATAAGTGTAGACAAGCCCTGAGTTTAAAGATGGGCCTAGGGGTTCTCGGTGCTACAGCAGATTACTGGAGTTTAATAATGGCTAACAGAGTTGGCTGCCATTTGCAGGCAATCATGTTAGACATCCAGCATTTCTTTGCATGCATGGAGTCTCCTTTCCTCTGCTTGAAAGAAATAGCTCATAATATCGTCATTAGACACTAGCTAAACAAAATGATTTTAGCCTATAAAATGACAGATAAAGTAAGTTGTCTAACTCTCTCTCTCACACACACATGCACACACACAAATGGAGACCACAAATGTTTCAGAACTTCCATTTTGGAGTGCAGAACTGAAGGGTCTAGAAACAAATCAAAATGTTTACAATAAAGGGATACTGTCAGATTAAATATATTTTTAAATAACAAATGTCCTTATCCTACGTTCCTAATAACACAATTAGAGTTGAAATAATTTTAAAGTTCAATTATATTTTCTATTTATGTTATTTACTTTTGGCATGTCCCAACTGTACAAAGGTAACTGATTGGTCAGTTTCACTTTTTTACAGTCACTTTCAGGATCTCAAGCCCAGGTCTGGTGCTGCAATGTTTGGGATGCAAAGCCTGAAGAAGAATATGTTTGGTTTTTTAAAATTGTTTCCACAGAAATTAAAAAACTTAATGGAAATATTTTTTGTTGGTTTTCTAAAAGTTGATTGTCACAACAGGGAGGGCCAGATCTTAAACTGCTGTAAATCAATGTTACTCCAATGTACTGATTTATACCACTTGAGACTCTTAAATTTTAGGCCAAAAGTTTAAAGGAAGACAGAACTCTTCTTTTTGCCATTTACATCATTTCCACTCAAATGCCTATTTATCATAATCCTACATAACTAACCAGTTCACACAGCCTTTTAATTATGCACTAAAACCTTTTTTTAAAAAAAGAATGAATTCTTCAGGGCAAGGTTATATTGCTTTAATAAAACATTGTGTTCCAAGTATTCCCACACAGTAGAATTAACTGCACAAAATGGCTTTCAGGAAACTAAGTCCATCTATGGGTAAAGTCTCACACAGTGGTCTGAGAATAGCAGAGAGATTTTCTGAGTAATCCTAGACAGCAAATAGTGCTTCCTTTCCATTTTTGATAGAGCTATGGTAGCAACTCTATAGTTGATGTAACTAGCTTATTCTTAAAAGCGACCTGAAAAGGAAAAGGAAATGGACTTGTGCTTTCTTTTTGTGTGTTTTTTTTTTTTAAATGTACAAGGCGACTGAAAGCCTGGGGAGTTGAGGGGTGGGAAGGGCTGAATTTTTTTCCCCTCTGCTTGTTTTTTGCCTTAAGAATATCAGAGCTTATGGTAGGTCTGCACACACCACTACCCAAATAACTAAACTGGTTTTAATTAACATCTTCTGCTATTTTGTTGCAAAAGTTTACGTATGGACACTCTTACTTTGAAATACAAGTGTCTTATTTTGATTTAGTATAAATCAATTCCTTACTCACTTAAACTTAGGCCTGACCTACTGGTTTAAATAACAAACAGTGTGATTTTAAACTGATTTAGTTATATCAGACTCCCTTATAACAGTTTAAACATAGCTTATGTTGGTTTAGCTTGCATGTGTAAATTTACAGAGTATTTAAAAATAAATTTATTTTTATTCTGAAATCAGTGTCCACACACACAGAACTTGCACCGAAATAACAAAAGGTGCAAATGACAACCACTTTAGTTATTTTGGTGTAAGTTTGTTTGTAGACCAACCCTCAGTCAATTAGAAACAGGTTTCAACTAAACTTAGATAAACCACTCAAACTGAAATAAATATGTCTACACAGGAGTTTGCACCACTTTAATTTGTGTAGACTGAATAAAGCAGGCTGAATAAAAATAACCCTCCTTATCCAGGGTTTATGCTGCTTAGTATCAAGGGGCTGTCATAATCCTATTTTCTCTACACGTTCAGAGTCTTCCTGGAAAAACAAGAGCAGACTTTTAATGAAAATACAATATTTAAAATTTTTCTCCATCAAACCTCCCTTACTCCACACCCCCCAAAATCCAAACACCCAACTTTCAGGCTTTCTTTATATATTACGAGGACCATAAAACCATTTTAAAAATCCTTTGCAAATCACATTTAGCTTCTCCTCTTCCCTGGAATTTCCCCTATAAACTGACGAATCTTGACTGACTGATGATAATCTTTGTTTCTGACCCCAAAATGAAACTACAAAGGTGTTGGCATTTATCTGGTACCAGAGAGGGGCGGCTATACTTTTTGTCTCCCTGCTTAATAGTAAAAGTAATACTTGGTATATGTTTTTATATCTCTCTGAAAAAAACCCAACCAAATCCTGAGGTCTCTCTGTTTCCTCCACCTCTCTACCTCACACAAAATCCTTAGTTTGCCTTCACTGGGATTTTATATGAATAAAGACCAAAATATGACAATATTTTGGGATTGTGGTAAACTAATTTTTGACTCTATGGTCTTGTGTTATTTGTAGATTTGATGCTCACCACTGTAGCGTCTAGCCGCTGTATAAAATTTTGAATTATAAACAGTTGTACAACCTGCAAAGAGTGGAAAATCCCACCCCTCTGATGCTTATTGGATCTTCCTGTCTGAAGCATCAATAATTATGTGAAAGCTATGCTGGAAAGGTGCACTGCTTTGCACTGTGCCCATAAAGCCATGTACATTGGACTGACAGATTAGGAGAGGGTTGGCCAAAGAGAGGTGACCAGAAAAATTTCAGTCATAGACTTTCCACTGACAACTTCCAGCCACCAGACCCTCCCCCAAAGTTCAAAACTAGAGGCTGACAACAAGAGTGCCTCAACTGATTTTAGTAGTCACAATGCGACACCAAAGAAGAGGCAGTCCTAAGACCAGTCTACATGCAGCCTCAATGCAGCAATCAGGGTAGCTACTTGGTGCTGCCTCCACAGATAAAGGTATGTCGGCATTTGCGCTGATAGGGTTTGCTCCTGCTTGAAGGAGTAAACCCTAATAAGCTCAATTGGTGCAAACCCTTCCAAGACCATGTTTACACTTAGGGGTCAGCACAGGCCACAGATTGTTGAATTGGGGCAACACCCGAATGTACACAAGTCTTAAGTAAGCTAGATTCCGGCCACTAAGTCTTTATCTTTAAAAATCATATAAAACGTGACTGGATTGTAAATGCTAGTCATTTGGACTTTCTGCTCCCACAGAACAGAGCTCATATCTTAGTGGCACCAGTGATTCGCTACTTTAAAGCGGAAGTTACTTCCACTGAATAAGGGAAACAAAGTTAAAGTGTTTGGGAAACATTTTGGAGGTATAAGTATTAAATTGCTTCAGTTTTGCAATGGAAAAACTAACAGTTGATTAAAATAAGAAAATTAAGTGGAATTACTGTAAGAGTGATTAAAAATCCTTCTTGCATAATAACGCCTCCCTCCATCTTCCATTAAAATTAACCTTTATTCATACCAATTAAACATGTTACCTGAACCTTAGAATAATGCATTTTTGCTTGTAGAATATTTTTTAAAACCATGATTTTTCCTGAACTCTCCTGTTCTTGGTGCTACTTGACTGGGTACTTTGTGTCTAATTTTAAACTTGGACATTTATTGTGGTGGTCTATACATAGTCACAGCACTTGTGCGGGGGGATTTCCTAACTGAGTATACTCCCACGCCTGACTGTTTCTCAAGAAAGGAAGACATGAGACACATCATCAAACTGCGTTTAGTCATAAAGAAAACAGGCTATAGCACAAGTAACAAGGAAACAGCAGCAGAAGTCCCTTGCCCCAAAAGGCATGAATAAACCCTTTCTTGATCTGCCAAATAATTCCAAATTATCTAAAAAATGGTGAAGTTACTTAATTACTCTTCCATGTAATTGCATAATGCAAATGTGCTTCAAATAATGAGACTCAATGCATCAGAATTTGTCTAAGGACTTCCACACCACTTACGTGTGCAAATATTAGCTATGCAGCTGGATAATCTGTTCAGCAGAAAGTCTTTTGAAGACAACTGAAAAAAATGCCACAAACACACACACGCCACTTGAGAATTCTCAGAATCAGCTCCTCTCCATCTACAACATTTCATATTAACTTGAGCCTGACAGCCTTACTGACCCCAGTGTGGACAAGGGCTTTTGACATGTTATTTGATCAAATCTAGGATTCCACCTTTACCAGTGAAAATAAATTGATGCTTCAGAGAAAGGTGAAAGCACCCTGTAATTCAACCAATTGTGTGTTGCCATGGAGAAAAAATACTTCCTGATATTTACAGGCAATTAATTTATTCCCTGAAAGTTGAGGATTGCTTTCTCTGCATCATTTGAGCCTGCATAATTATAAGTGTTATCCAATCTTAACAAATCCTCCTAAATTACCTGTCTCAATGCATTTCTGTGTCAGTCAATCCCACATGAAGGATATGCTGTGGTAGGTAAGAGTTTCCTTATTTTTTAAAAAATGTGCTGCCCACTAGTTTCATTGAGCATCCTTTGTTCTCTTATTGAAGAACATGGTAAGGAGGAGGAATCAGTTAGTTCTCATTCTACCCCACATTATTTTGAGGAGACCTATGAAATAACGATCATCCTTCCCCTAGTTTAATGGAATCTCTTGTTGGTATTCAGGTGTATGGCTTCTGATGGCATAAACAATGATGGCTGGTAATTTGCACCATGCCTCTTAACCAGATTACTTGCCCTTTACTGAACATCTGCAATCTCTGTTTATTATTCTTGTAGGGAATTGATTAAAATTAATAAAATGATGGTAGTTTACACACATATATCGCTTCATTTATCTGAGTATCTCAGAGCCTATTACAAATGTTAAATAATAAAGTCACACAACATTCCTGAGAAATAGGTATTATAATCTCCATTTTGCACATGATAAACATGAGGCAAGAAGAGGTTAAAGGGACTTGTTCACACAGCAAGTCACTGATAGCGCAAAGAGCTCAACAGTTCTGAATCACTGCTCCCTCATCACAGTCATGCACTGTCACCACATTAACACAGTACTTAAGGAACAAGCACACTGCTGTTTTATCAATATTGTAATTAAAATCATTCTTACTTTCTATCTCCTTTTACATATTCCAAAGGAACGTTATTTCTTTCCAAGTGCACTGGGCAGACATTTTCACTGAGCTATTATGAAGATTTCTGGATTTTATCTCTGAGAGAATCCTGCTAGTTCAGAGCCTATCATATTAATAGTTTCTTCTTAATATGCATTCATTCCCATTTATGAAAATTACATTTCAATTTGTCACTGCCCAATTCCTTCATTTAATTAGAGCCTGCTTGAGCGTCTCCTTAACCGTAGAATTTTCTAACAATTTAGAGTTCAAAATATTTTGCTAAATTAGGCTCGGATGAGCCCTGTGCCTGCCTGAAGCCGCACTGAAACCACAGGAATCTGCCTGCACAGAGGTCACTATAGAATCGGGGTCCAACTGTTCACTTAGTCTTCCAAAATGTAAATAAATATATCAAAGCTGCTTCCAATTCTGATCTCTGACCACTGTCAAGTTCTTTCTCTAGGAGAAGCAGGATTACATAGATGCATTTATTCAGTGTGCACTGCTCCAGATAACAAACCAGGGTACAGAGTTAGAACTATTGAAAATGAGTGGAAAACGGCACACTGTATTCTGGCTCAGTGCCTGTGGCCACTGCTTCCCTCTAGTGGCTGACTCCCAATGACAACAGCAGCATACTGTTAAAAGAGCTCTCCTGTGGTTCAAATGGTAGAAGCCTCTGCTTTTGGTGGAGAGATCATAGATTCTGACATCTGCAATACCTGCAGTGACGCAGCCACAGTTCATTACATACTCAAAAAAATGCCATGATTTATAAACCCATATAAAACATTTTTTTTCTGAACCATATTTCTTCAAACTTATCAGAGGCACTTATCCTCTTTGAGGACAAAGTCCATGAGAAGTTGACAAATAAAAAGTTTTCTGAGCATAAATAACACATCTGAAAAAAGTTGTAACTGGTAATTTAACCTTAAAAAATTTATAAAAATCTTATTGCAATATTTTTAAAAGTCACTTTTCAATTGAGAACAAATATGAACAATCTGAGGCCAAAGGGTATTTTTTTGTACATTATAAGCACCTGAAAATAAGGGCAGAGATGGGGAGTGTTTTCACAACTCTGCACATTTTAACAAAGGATCAAATGTAACAGTGAAATCAATGGGAACAGAGTGCGCTCAGCACATTTAAGGATGAGAGCCTAATTCATTAAACCTCACAACACTCATGGAGTAAGTATATAATCACCTCCCCAATTTACAGAGGTCTATAATGAGACACAGAGAAGTTGGATGACTCTCACCATGAGTATTAGCAGAACAGGTGACAGAATCCCAAAATCCTGATTTTCAGTCATCTGCTCTAATCACTACATCACACTCTGTACAGCGTGTCAGATTTTCAAAGGTCAGGCCTGTCATATGAAAACCTGCCTCCTCTGGACTTTATTGGGAACATGTGCCAGGTAGGAATTCCCTAAATACTTCTCCAGAAAACCATGATGTGTAATGACTCAGCCAAAGGTGGCTCACCTGTTTGATACGTATAGCTCAAAGTAATGAATCACCATAAAGGGAAGTCAGCTTTGCTGTTAATAATTCATATTAAATGGCTTTTAAACATTCTCCACCCTTTGCAGTTCTTGAAGAACTCTATAGTCACTGCCCCAACATACCACATAGCAGCACAGGCCATTCTTACCCCTACTACTCCACAAAGGGGGACAGTGCGGAAAACCACAGTTTCACATACTGACCTGAAAGAACCACAGTTGGTGTATGTGTAGCCACAACAGACTACATTTGTTTACTCATGTGGTGAAATATTTACTTCCTTTCTAATTTTAAAATTTTCACCCCGTTATGTTAAAAATTTGTATAACATTGCCTGTGTGGTTTTTTGCACACTGATCTTTCACACTGTTTTCTCTCCTCCCCCCGTCCCCCTCCCCGGCCAATGAAGTTCAATTTTTAGATAATCAAATTATCTTTATTAGGTCACAACAAATATTCCAGAATGCATAGCAGTAGTCAAAACAAAATGCACACCAAGCACCACAAAATACACAGCTTTAGGAAAACAACCAGCCCTGTTTATAAATGTACAGGAAGCACATACAGTTTTTAGTGGTACCCAAAGCTCCAACCCCGAGAACCCTCCAGCACAGAATGCTACTGTGGTTGACAGTAAAGTGCTCTTTCAAAAGCCACCCTCAACTGCATAGCTCCACATTGGGCTCTTGTAACGTCCCTTGTGTCTGGCTGGTCAAACATAGCAGACAGCCATTCCACCTCCACCCTGGCATCAACTTTATCCCTTTTATCTCATAGTTGTTATGAATAACAACTATTATTATAGGCAGCTATAACCACTGAAATATTTTTCCCACTGAGATCCAATCTAGTAAGTAAACAATGCCAGTGTCCCTTCAATCGCTCAAAAAGGACATCCAACTGTCATTCTGTATCTGCTGAGCCAGTAGCTCAATTTTTTCTTGGTGCTGTCAAAGTGTACGGCTCATGAGCCAGGGAGCAAAGAGTAGACTGGGTCCCCCAGACTCACTACAGGCATTTCAATGTCACCAATGGTAATTCACTGGTCATGAAAGAAAGTCTCTGCTTTCAGCTTACTGAATAGTCCTGTGTCCTTAAAGATGCGAGCATCATGTACCTTCCCTGATCAGCCCCCATTGATATCAGTGAAGCAACCCCAGTGATCCACCAACACTTGCATGACCATCGAATAGTAGCCCTTTCTGTTGATGTACTCTGTGGCAAGGTGGGCTCGTGCCAAAATAAAGATATGCATGCTGTTTATCATCTACTGCATTTCTGGAACCCCACTGTAGTAAATAAGATAGTTACTAACCTTCTGTAACTGTTGTTCTTTGAGATGTGTTGCTCATGTCCATTCCACGCTAGGTGTGTGCGTGTGTGCACTGCTGCCAGAGAACATTTTCCCCCAGTGGTATCCATAAAGGCTGGCTCTGGTACCCTCTGCAGTGGCGCTCTAATGCGGCAGTATATAGGGTGCCACTGGCCCCCCCCCGCACTCAGTTCCTTCTTGCCGGAACTCCATCAGCAGGAAAGAAGAGAGGGTTATGGAATGGACATGAGCAACTCATCTCGAAGAACAGTTACAGAAGTTTAGTAACCGTCTTTTCTTCTTCAAGCGCTTCCTCATGTCCATTCCATGCTAGTTGATTAGCTAGCAGTAGACCCTGTAGGCGGGCTAGGAGTTCATGGACGTACTGATTGTAAGACTGCTCTGCCAAAACCCACGTCATCTCGTGGTGCACAATCGCTGCACAATCGCTAGTGAGATGTGAAGGTGTGTATGGAGACCAAGTTACAGCCTTACAGATATCCTCAATTGGCACATGAGCCAGGAAGGCTGCTGAGGAGGTCTGGGCTCTTGTTGAATGTGCTGTCAGAGAAGCTGGGGGAACGACCTTAGCCCTGTTTGTAACACACACGAATGCAGGAGGTGATCCAAGATGAGATCCTTTGTGATGACACTGGTTGGCCCTTCATGCAATCAGCCACCACCATGAAGAGCTGAAACGACTTCCTGAAGGGCTTTGTCCATTCCAGATAGAAGGCCAATGCTCGCTTGATATCAAGGGTGTGCAGACGCCTCTCCTCCTACAAGCCATGGGGCTTAGGAAAGAAAACTGGAAGAAAGATGTCTTGGCTGACATAGAACTGTGAAACGACTTTAGGCAGGAATGCCAGATGGGGTCTTAACTGAACCGTATCCTTATAGAAAACCATGTAAGGAGGCTCAGAGGTCAGAGCGTTGATCTCAGAGACTCGCCTCACCAACATAATCGCCACCAGAAACACTACCTTCCAGGATAAGTGTAGGAGGGAGCAGGAGGCCATGGGTTCAAAAGGCAGCCCCATAAGCTTAGAGAGGACCAAGTTAAGGTCCCATGGGGGGACCGGGTCCCTAACATGCAGGAAGAGCGTCTCAAGGCCCTTTAAGAATCTAGTTGTCATCTCATGGGAGAGACCAGGCTGCCCTGAACCTTTTCCTGGAAAGCCGAGATCACCGCTAAATGCACTTTGACGGACGACAATGCCAGGCCCTGCTGTTTTAGGTCAAGTAAGTAGTCCAGGACAGCTGGCAACGGGGCCAGAGATGGACAGAGCTCACGTTCTTGTGTCCAGGACGAGAACCGCCTCCATTTTGCCCGGTAGGTGACCCTAGCAGAAGGTTTCCTGCTCTCCAGCAGGATCCTCTGAAACCGGGAGGAACAAGATCGTTCATCCCAGCTTAACCATGCAGCATCCACACCGTCAGGTGCAAGGAGATCAGGTTCGGGTGCAGCAGGTGACCGCGGTCCTGAGAGATCAAGTTTGGATGGGCCGGGAGTGTCCAGGGAGAGGTCACCGACAGGCTCATGGGCATTCTGAACCAGTGCTGGTGCGGCCATGCTGAAGTGATCATTATGACATGCACCCTGTCCCTTTTGATCTTTATTAGGACTCGATGAATGATTATTGGAGGGAAAGCGTACAGGAGCTGCCTCGACCATGGCAGAAGGAAGGCGTTGGACAGGGAGTCGCTGTCCCGTGCTCTCAGAGAACAGAACAGCTGACACTTCTTGTTCTGCCTGGTCGTGAACAAGTCCATTTGAGGAGTTCCCCACTTTTGGAAGATAGCTCTAGCTACCTCTGGGTGCAGAGACCACTCGTGGTGAGAAAAGAAAGATCTGCTGAGGTGATCTGCAAGGGAGTTCTTAGCCCCTGGTAGATGAGCGGCCTCCAGGGTGATCACATTTTCTATGCAGAAACTCCACAGGTCGAGCGCCTCCTGGCATAGAGCCGAAGACCGTGCCTCTCCTTTCTTGATGTAGTACATTGCCGCAGTGTTGTCCATCAGCACATGTACTACCTTTCCTGCCATCTGGGAAAGAAACACCTCACAGGTGAGCAAATTGCTCTGAGTTCCCTGACATTTATGTGCAGGGACATATCCTCCACAGATCTGAGACCTTGAGTTCTGTGATGGCCAAGGTGAGCCCCCCAAACCAAATCCAAGGCGTCGGATACGAAGGTAAAATGAGGGGTGAGGTGCCACAAATGGGACCCACTCAGACACTTTCGATGAAACTGTCCACCAGAATAGGGAGGTATGCACCCGTGGTGGAATAGTGAGGACCATGTCTATACTGTGTCTTGACGGAAAGTAGACCGAAGCTAGCCAGTTCTGCAAGGGTCTGAGGTGGAGCTGAGCATGGCACACCACATACGTGCATGCCGCCATGTGATCCAGTTGCCTGAGGCACACCTGTGATGTGGTGAGAGGATGGGCTGTGACTTGGTGAATCAAGTCCGATAAGGCCTGAAATCTGGCCCTGGGTAGGAATGCTCTGGCCTTTGTGGCATCGAGGAGTGCTCTGATGAACTCTATTTTTTGTACAGGGACTAATGTGGACTTCTATTTATTCACTAACAGATCCAGTTCTCTGCAGGTCGCTAACAAGACCATGATGTTGTGTCAGACCTCACTCTCTGATTGACCCTTGATGAGCCAGTCATTGAGATACAGGAAAATCTGGATTCCCTAATGCTGGAGGTAAGCTGTCACGACCGCCATACACTTTGTAAACACTCTTGGAGCAGTTGAAAGCCCAAAGAGGAGGGCTGCAAACTGATACTGGCTGTTTCCCACTACGAACCTCAGGAAGTGTCTGTGACCTTGAAAGATAGAGATATGGAAGTACACATCCTTTAGGTCAAGGGTGGTATACTAGTCTCCCGGATCCAGGGAGGGAATTATGGAGGCCAGGGACACCATACGGAACTTTACTTTTTTGAGGTACTTGTTGAGGCGACACAAGTTCAGTATGGGCCTCAAGTCTCCCTTGGCTTTTGGGACCAGGAATCAGCGAGAGTAGAATCCCTTTTCCCTCCAGTGGAACTTCCTCCATGGCCCCTAATCGCACCAGAACTTGTACCTCTTGGAAGACGAGTTACTCGTGAGAGGGGTCCCTGAAGAGGGACAGGGAAGGGGGTGGGAAGAAGGGATAGAAGTAAACTGGAGGGTATTGCTGTCACGATGGTACTTAGGACCCATTTGTCCGATGTTATCATCGACCATGCAGGCAGGAAGGAGGAAAGATGTTTTGAAAAGAGTTTTGGGATTGGATCCTTTCTTGAGACTGCTACTCCGCCTCTGGGCGCACCCTCAAAAGTTTTGCCTTCCACCTGATGGGTAACGACTTGAGGACGAAGGTGGGGGGTAGAGGAGGCCCAATGAAAACTGGCCCTGATGACATTTATAACTCCTGTTTCTCTTTTTACAGGCTTGCTTCTGGAATGGCCTCAGAAATGGTGCTGATGCTGTGGCTGGAAGTGCTTTCTGGATGCCTGGGGAGTGTACAGGCCCAGTGATCATAATGTGGCTCTGGAATCCTTGAACCTGTGAAGCTTGGCATCCATCTGGTCTGAGAATAGGGATGTTCCATTAAAAGGGAGGTCCTGCATAGACTGCTGGATCTCTAAAGACAGGCCAGACGATTGTAGCCATGATGCCCTTAT
Organism: Emydura macquarii macquarii; assembly: GCF_026122565.2. Taxonomy (NCBI): domain Eukaryota; kingdom Metazoa; phylum Chordata; order Testudines; family Chelidae; genus Emydura; species Emydura macquarii. Next base: position 11,229,984 of record NW_027130511.1, read on the forward strand.
CACAGAAACAGCCAACACCATTGTCCTGGCTGCTAAGTCCGTGGCGTCAGAGGCTGCCTGAAGGGAGGACCTGGCTATCGTCTCCCTTCTTCCAGGATGGCCTGAAACTCTGACCTTGATTCCTGAGGCAGGGAGTTAGCAAACTTTGACATTGAATGCCAGACATTAAACGCATATCTCCCCAACAGTGTCTGTTGGCTCGAAATGTGGAGCTGCAGGCATGCTGTCAAATTTTTCACCCAAAGTGGTCCAGTTTCTTAGCCTCTTTATTCTTCGGGGTCAAACCCGACTGCCCTTGCCTGTCATGCTTATTGGCAGCTGTCACTACCAGAGATCCCGGAGAAGGGTGGGAGTACAAGTATTCAAAGCCCTTTGCCAGGACATAATACTTTTTCTCTGCCTGCTTTGAGGTTGGGGGCAGAGAGGATGGGCTTTGCCACAAGGCCTTCACCATCTTAACAACCCCTTCACGGACAGCAAATGCCACCCTAGAGGGGGTTGCCACTGCCAGGATGTCAAACAGCGAGTCAGGAGGGTCTTAAATCTCTTCCACCTCTAGACCCAAGTTAGCTGCCACCCATTTCAGGAGTTCCTGGTGGGCCCTGAAGTCGTCTTGTGGCACTGCATTACAAGGGCCCCTCACGGCCTCATCTGGAGATGAGGAGGAGGATGCTGGTGGCAGGGAGGTATGCAGTCTCTCCTCCATGGCTTGGGCCACCTCCAGTAAGGACCTCAGTGTCCCCTCAGTCCAGGATAAATCATCATCAGAATCCATGGGAGGTCGCACTGTTATGACAGAGCGATGCTCTGATGCCCCCGAGACTGACTGGTGCCGAGATGCAGGGGTAGCGGGAAACCCCCACGGGTTCCAAAATTGCCATGGGCCTCGCCACTGCATGGTCAGCCAACCACCTGGTGGAGCAGTGAGAGGGAAACCCATCATCGCAGCACAGGACCCATGAGAAGGACCTTCCTTCGGGTCTGATTCCGAGGTAGAAGACCTGAGAGACAGTAGGTCCTCGGCTGCTTGGAAAGCTTCAAGCATGGATGGGATGACCAGGTGCCTGAACCCCCTTCTGTTGCCTTGAATGAATAGGAGGGGGGGAGGGCTGGGAGATTTCAGGAGTGAAGCCACCACTGCTCCTGACTGTGGAGAACACAAGTGGTCCGTCTCGGGTCTCGCTTCGCTGTTCAACCCCGACTTGCCCCGTTGGTGAGGAGAACGCCCCCTATCACCGTGGGTCTTCCTGTGCCACTTCTTTGCAACCGATGACGGGGAGCAGTGCGGAGATGAACCCAGTGCTGATGCCGGTGTTGGGGGCGCGCTTCTTGACAACAACGCTGTACTCGGCGCCGAGTCTAAACGACTGGGGTCGGACACCGGTCTAAGTGCTGATTCCATGAGATGAGCCCTAATATCTCGGTCCTTCTTAGTGTGGGATAGAAATTTCTATAAATCCTGCACTTTTCTCTTATATGCTCCTCGCTCAGACACTTAAGGCAACTCCTGTGAGGGTCACTCACGGGCATCGGCTTCTTGAAGGCTTCGCAAGGCTTGCAGTCCAGGGAGCGGGGCATGCCCCGACCCCCTGGCTGTCCTGGATAAACGGACAGTCCTTAAAGTGGTAAAAGTCACTACAACTACTAAAATTCACTAAAACCTGGTAAACTTTAACTGCAAAAACTATATACAATACAATACAATGGAGAGAAGAAACCACTAGGAAGCTGCTTGCCAAGGCAAGGATGTTTCAGCACTGTCACAGGTGGTAAGAAGGAACTGGAGGGGGAGGGGTGGGGAGGCTGGCAGCGCCCTATATACCAGTGCATTCGAGCGCCACTGCAGAGGGTGCCAGAGCCAGCCCCTATGGATATCACTCAGGGAAAAAGTTCTCCAGCACCAGTGCAAGTGGCAGACACACACATGCTCCTAGCATGGACTGGACATGAGGAAGCACTCGAAGAAGAACCATCCACTATGTTTGTGCACATTGCAGAGAGTCACAGTTCTGCGTAGCAGGAGATAATTAATGGCCCTACATGCTTACATGACAACAGTTCCCATTTCAGATTTTCCAACTCCAAAATAATTGCCTACTGACCACTTGCAGTTCTGCCTCCCAAGCTTCCAGAGTGCAACTGCCACTTGCTTCTCCATTGTCATTGAAACTTTCATTCTGGTGTCCATGCACTATAAGGTTTGGGTGAGCTCAGCACACAGATCCAGGAATGTGGATTTCCACATCTGAAAGTTTTGCAGCCACTGCTCATCTTCCCAAATCTGCATTATGATGTGGTCCCACTGATTAGTGTCCATTTTTCAGACCCAGAAGCAGCGTTCCATCATCTGCAGCTACTCTGTGAATGCCACCAACAAATCTGAATTGTTTTTTGCTACATCTCTCAGCAAATTCTCCTAGAAAAAATCCTCATGTCCTTGGTTGCGGCAATGCTTCCTGATGATCTGCAAATACTGCAGACTTATGCATTCTGTATTTGCAATGTTCATGAGACTAGTGTCTCCATGCTTCTGTCAGAGATGGCAGAGACTGAAAGTGCTGTGTGTGTTTCTGGGATTTAAAAAAAATGGCATGGCATGACATTATGGGATGGAGAAAGTTGCAGGCTGGAAATTTAACCCTTGCTTCCAGAGATCCCTGAGCAAATCATTATTATCCCATGAAATATTGCAAAAGGCTTTGTGGTAGATGATGGAATGTAGCATACTGATATACCTACCCATGGTGCACCACACTTTACATATAAGCGATCCTGGTGAGTACATGCAGCACCAATGCAACAAGCCAAGTATGCACGTATTCAAGTAATATACAAACATTGGCAGCTGTGGGGCAACAAAACTTGTTTCAATTAAAGTTTCCAGTGTAGACATGGCCTAAGTAGTACTGTGAGGCTGGAAGACAAAATATGGCATGTTGTGGATTCAATTCCCACAAGGGATACATTTTCTTAACTTTTTAGCATTATTTGTTTTTGTTTTGTTAATTTACAATGACTAGAGGGGGTTCAATAACACTAATTGTATACCTTGCCTCCATGCTCAAATATAGATACAGCTGAAGGGAAAAGGTATGATGGTATTCTCCCTACCACAGTCAATTATAGTTAAGGAGTTTGGGGCATTGCTCTCAAGTTTAAACAACATGAGAGAGTCTGGTATGATAGCTGCCTAACTGTGCATACATGGTAATTCCACGGTAGCAGATTCAGTTTATTAAAATACTGCAGGTCCAAACATGGTCAGCATGTTTGAATCTTGCAGCACAGATAGGACTGCAACCGTGACAGAACCCTATTGAAGTCCAAGAGACTCATATGATTCAATAACAGAGTTAAAACATGACTTTGTTACATCCACACTGCAAGACTGAACAACGTATTAAGTGTGTTGGAGGACCACCCTGTGGTACCCAAGCTTTCCAAGTTATGAAATACTTCCATGTAGATGGGACCTTAGATTAAAAAGCAACCAGAAAGATTTGAAATCATGTTTTTTTCATATTCCTCATGAACAGAATGAGGAAAAATTTAATTTGCCTCCACAATTATGAATAAACTAAAGCAGCTCTCAGTCTTAACTGTGTGGCAGCCGGCTTCCCCCTAGTGGATCTCATGTTTCTGTCCCTTGTAGTGGGCCAGGGAGTCGCTGGTTACCCCGTCTTCCCAGGGAGGTACCTTGGTGTGGCTCCCTCCTGCTAGCTGGGGCCAAGGGTTTTCTCCTTCCCTGCTCCTCTGGCTGTAGAGAAGTCCCATCTCCTAGCCTAGGGGAAGCTTCTCCAGCTGCTACTAACCTTCTGGCAGCTTCCTCCTCTCCTGTCCTGATCCCCTCCCTCCCTTTAGGGAAGGCAGGGTTTAGGTACACCTGGAGTAGCTCTTTATTGGATCCAGGTGTCTCTAATTGCCCTGCAGCAAATCTCTCCTCTGTTTGCAGGAAAAAGGGCTTTTGGCATTCTTGGGCTCACACCCCGGCTCTGGCATACCCTTTTGTGGCCTTCTGGCCTGACTTTACCATATTTGTTATACTGTAACAAATAAAGAAATCAGTTCCCTAATTATTTCAATAACATTGTTTTGGGGGACTTTTAACTTATCCATATACAGAAAGTAATTATGAACAAAACGTTTGTTTTAACTTTGAACTTTGTATCAGAATCTTAAACATTATGTAAAGGTGTTTAGTTTTGATTTCTTTCACCAACTGTTAAGATTATGTTCTGTTATGTTACCCCACCCATTGTCCATCCATTTAATTTTACTGATTTCACTAGGAATGCTCATGAAAATAACAAATTTACAGACTTCTGTATGGACAACTGCTTAAAATTTGTTTGTTGTATGGCCAACAAAAATACAAACTATAGCAGTGCACCCCATTGAGATCGTTTGTACAGGACAACAGAAGAGCATCACCCTGAGAGCTGCAACCCCTAGGTCCCCTGGAGTAATATTAGGGAGAGCTTTCTGTTCATTTGGGACACAAAGATGTCCCATAGCAGTGTACCCCCTTGTGTAAATATCTCACTTAGCTCTGCATCATGGACCTTCCACTTGTGGTCTTCAGAGAAGCTTCTGCTTAGTCTGTCTACAAGGAAGCTATGAATGCTGGGAAGGCAAGCAGCCAGTATCAGGATGTGGTTCCTGACACACCAGTTGCAGAGTATGACAGCCTCCAGTTAAGGGGGATGAGATCTTGCTCCTTCCTGTTTGTTTATATAGACCACAGTGTTGATATTGTCTGACAATCTGTACATGGAGAGAGGAAATGAGCGGAAGGAAGGCCTTGCATGCAAGGCAGACAGCCCTCAGTTCTAATATGTTTATATGTAATCTGGCCTCTCATGGGGTCCAAGTACCCTGAGCAGTGTGGTTGTCCAGATGAACACCCCCTACCCCCCGGAGGGTGGTGTCTATTACAATGGTGGCTCTGGGGATGGGAAAGCTGACACCCACCATGACATTTTCTGGGATCAACCACCCAACGAGGGAGGTGATAACTCTGGTGGGAACAGTCACATTGGAGTTGATGTGGTGTTTGATACAAAACTATTCAAGATAGTTAAGTCCAAAGTGGACTGCGAAGAGTTACAAAGGGATCTCAGAAAACTGGGTGACTGGGTAACAAAATGGCAGATGAAATTCAGTGTTGATAAATGCAAAGTAATGCACATTGGATAACATAATCCCAACTATATATATAAAATGATGGGGTCTAAATTAGCTATTACCACTCAAGAAAGAGGTCTTGGAATCATTGTGGATAGTTCTTTGAAAAAATCCACTCAATGGGAAGCAGCAGTCAAAAAAGCTAACAATGTTGGGAATCTTTAGGAAAGGGATAAATAATAAGACATAAAAAGGCAATATGATATTTTCTAAGTCCATGGTATGTCCACATCTTGAATACTGCGTGCAGATCTAGTCACCCCATCTCAAAAAAGATGTATTGGAATTGGAAAAGGTACAGAAAAAGGCAACTAAAATAATTAGGGGTAAGGAAAAGCTTCCATATAAGGAAAGATTAAGAAGACGGACTTTTCAGCTTGGAAAAGGGATGACTAAGGGCGGGGGGAGATAGGATAGAAGTCTATAAAATCATGACTGGTGTGGAGAAAGTAAATAAGGAAGTGTTATTTACTCCCTCTCATAACACAAAAGGTAGGGGTCACCAAATGAAATTAATAGGTAGAAGGTTTAAAACAAACAGAAGAAAATATTTCTTCACATAACGCACAGTCAACCTATGGAACTCCTTGCCAGAGGATGTTGTGAAGACCAAGACTAGAATGTGGTTCATAAAAGAACTACATAAGTTTATGGAAGATAGGCCCATCAATGGCTATTAGCCAGGATAGGCTAGGCAGGGATTGCTTTTTGACAGAGGCTGGGAATGGCCAACGGGATGGATCCCTTGATGATTATCTGTTTTATTAATTCTCTCTGAACCACCTGGCATTGGCCACTGTAGGAGACAGGATACTGGGCTAGATAGACCATTGGTCTGACCCAGTATGGCCATTTTTATGTTCTTATGTCAACAGAGTGAGTGGAGCCAAGCTTGAAGGCACTGCAAGTGAAGCCTGGTGCACAGTGTCACACTGATGTACGCAGCCACGTGGCCTAAGAGTGAACTGCATTACCTGTGCACTGTGGGCTGCAGGTAATGCATGGAATCAGGCTGCTCATTGTATGAAATCTGTCTGCAGGGAGGAATGCCCCCGTGAAACCAGGTACAACATAGCCCTTATAAAATGTATTGTCTTTCTGGGTGACAAAACAGACTTTTCTCCATTTATGCAAATGCTTAGGACTGCTAAATGTTGTATGAGGAACACTGTCACTGATCTGATCTCCTGACATGATCAGCCTTCCAGAAGCCAATCGTTTAGGTATGGGAATACCGTATAGCCATGGTGTCTCACCTGGGCTGCTACCACAGAGAAAACTTTTGTAAATAATCTGAATGCTGTCGCTAGCCCAACACGGAGGACTCGAAAATTGATGTATTCCTGTCCTACCATAAAACACAGGAGCTTCCTGTGTGAGGAGTGGTTATCCATGTGGAAATAAACATCCTTCATGTCAAAAATCACAAGCCATATCCCTTCTGGAAGGAAGCAGATTATCTGTCCCAACATAATCATCCAGAATTTCAGCTTTCAAATAAAGATGTTGAGTTGCCGAAGGTCCAGGACTGGCCTCCACCCTTTTGTCTTTTTTAGGAATTAGGAAATACGGGAGTAGAACCTCCTCCCACCATTCTGAAACAGGACATGTTCTACTGCCCCGTAGTGTAAAAAGGATTCTGCTTTCTGTTGAAGAATCACCTTGTGAGAGTGGTCCCTGAAGGGGGACCGAGAAGGGGATTTGTGAGGTTGAAAGGAGAGAAACTCCATGGGAATAACCATGACGGATAATCTCCAAAACCAATTGTCCATAGTGATCTTCCTCCAGTTGTGGGCAAAGAGTGTGAAATGGCTCCCAAATATGATAGAGGAAGAGGTGGGTGGAATCAATGGTGGTACACGGGTCTTATCCAGTATGTCAAAAATGGCCCTGGGCAGGCGGTTGGAGTGAGTAGAGGTGTGGCAGTAGAGGGGGCCAAGAAGTGAGGTTTCCAAACCCTCTGTAATCAGCGTAGAGGCTCATCTGGGTGCTGGTAATAAGGTGATGAGGAGAAGGTGGTCTTGGTCTATATGATTGTCTCTGGTGTTTCCTCTTGGGGGCTGGAGTATAAATCCCCAGGGAACACAGAATCAATCTCAAATCCTTTAATGAATGCAGGGACTCATCCGTTCTTTCATTAAAGTGATCTGACTCATCAAAGAAGAGGTCCTGGATGGTATTCTGGACCTCCCCAGAAAACCCTGACAACTGCAGCCAAATGTCACTCCTCATGACTAAGCCAGTGGCCAGGCTTCTGGAAGCTGCATCTGCCACATTCACTGTGGCCTGGAGAGCTACTTTTGACACTAGTTTTCCCTCAACTAAAAGGGACTGAATTAGGGCTATGTCCTCTGTGGGAAGCTTGTCTATGAAGGCCGCAAGCCTGGAATAGTTATTAAAATTGTATTTTGCTAACAGAGCTTGGTAATCAGCAACATGAAATTGCAGACCTGTGAAGGAGAAGACCTTCCTCCCCAGGAGGTCCTGTCTCTTAGAACTCTTCTCTCTCAGGGTAGCCCTTTGATAGTGTGACTGAGCCCATTCAGTACCTGCCAATACCACTAGTGAGTTGTAGGCAGGGTAGGAGAACAAAAATTCAGCTCTCTTGATAAAAACAAAATATCTCCTCTCAACTTTTTTTGGTGTAGGGGCACAGGACGCTGAAGTGTGCCATACTGCTCTTACTGGTTCTTGTATGGCTTCATTGATCAGGAGGGCCACCTTACTAAATCTCTGAGGTTGCAAAATATCCAGGAGCCAGTGTCGAGGGTCCTGGACCTCCTCTAGTGGAATCTGGAGGTCATTGGCAACTCTTTACAGTAGTTCCTGGTACTGCCAATGGTGGAGATAGTGAGGAAGGAGTGACTGCTTTGTCCAGGGATGATGAGGAGACACCTGTCAGAACCATCGGTATCTGCGGATCCAGGTCCAGCTCTTCCTCCTCATACACCAACAGATCCAGTTGGCAGGAGGGAGAGAAGCAGCATGACTCTTGAGAAGGATCCAGACGCCTGCCATAAGGATCCCAAAAACCCCAATAAGAGTGATCGATCTGTTGCAGGAGACCACAAGGAAATTGGCACCAGCAGTTCCAAAGGAAGAGGGGGTTGTACCCATAGAAACAGCAAGCATGTCTCCTTGACTGTTGGGGGCTCTGCTGTCTCTGCGGCAATAAGAGAATAGCTATTACCTCTGACTCATCTGAATCAGAAAACTGCTCCACCTGTAGCAGCGGGGCAGTCAATACTGAAGCACTCCTACCAGATGGTTCCTAGGATAGCAACATAGAACCCTACACTGGAGTAATAACATCCCTCAAGAGGGTTGGGCCGGAGAGAAGTGGAGAAGATGGATAGAGAAGGAATATATCATCTGGTATTATACAAGTTTCTGTATGCCTTGGTGTCCGAGTCAAAGTCTACTGGACCCTGTGTGTCTATGGCAGCCAGGTAGTCCTTATACAAATGAGGCGGCACCAATGATGGGTCACAGATGGAGCTGGCGAACATCAATTCTTATGCTTTGGTACCCAGGTGACCGATGGAACCAGTGGATCTTTTTATGTTTGCCCTCCAATCTGGAGGTGTTTAGAGGAGCCAGTTCCTTAGGTTCTGAGCACAACATCTCACCCAACCTAGACAGGCTCAGGAAGGGAGCATGTCTCTTATGGACAGTCCTCAACATGGATCTGTCCTTATTCCCATGAGATTGCCCTCCACTCTCATGGAAAGCCCTGGATGAAGAACCCTTGGGCTTTGGCACTGATGGCTCTGCTTCTAAGCATATGGTTGGAGGGGCACTGCTGGTTAGTTGAGGCAGATATACAGGGAGAAGTCTCCCTGAACCAGATCAGAGAGGGGTCTCACAGCTTTCTCCATCAGGTGCTCTCTCAGGTGAAGCTCCCAGGATGCTTAAGTTTTCAGCGGGAAAGAGTGACAGATACTGCACTTTGCAGAGATAAGCACCTCATCCAGAAAGTAGATGCAGCACTGATGTTCGACGGTGATAGAAAAGGAGTAATGGCAAGAGATGCAATCCTTGAATCTCAGAATTGCTGAATCCCAACCAGGAAGAAAGAAAACACTCTATACTAACTATACTATGAACTTTAACTAATTGTTACACTAAGAAATATAACTATTTGCAAATGTCTTTACAGATTGTACAACAAACTGAAGGAAGACACAATCCCAACTCAGGAGATGCGGTGGTAAGAAGAACTTTCGGACTTAGGCATATGTATATCCACGTGTGGAATACACACAGGGACCATCATTTGAAGAATAACTACTTTATTTCACACTCATTTTTCATAAAAATTATACTGAATACCAGCTTCTGCTCAACAGGGTGCTAACAGACAGGCAGATACTGGTTCAGCAATCATAAACTAGACACAGAAACTGGAGACAAAGGATGTACCAGACATCCAAGGACGCAGTTTGATAGAGCAGTTACTGAAACTCAGACACATTAATTTTCAGTGTACGGAATACAAGTAGCATGAAAAAACCTTACTTTATCTGAAATAGAGACTATTCAATACACAGCAAATAAAATGATGTCTATAATTTCTGTAGAATAATTTCTGTAGACAGGAAATAGAGTGCTGAAATGCACATTTTTGTCACTCTACCATTGAATCAGCCATACACACTAATTTAAAATGGGTACCTTGGGTTAGATTTACCTAAGATGACACAGAGAGATACAAGTCAGACCTATCTGCACTAGTCTGCGCCCACTATTACCCAGCGAGGATTCTCCCTAAGGGAGGGTAGGTACTGTTGCCCCATCACTTGCCCCATTCAGGTTTACCACTGATGGAGTAAAGCAACTTTAAGATGGGGTCAGGGGTCGATAGGAGCCACGCTGGCAAAGACAGATAAGGGGAAGTGATGAGTCAGTCCATCAGCATAGTTGCTCTGGTTGTGCCCCTTCCACACAGCTACTGACATGAACTTTTGAGGCTGGGGAGGCTAATAGCAGCAGCCAACCAGCACAGCCTTCCCTGTACAATGGACTTCCTGCCACCAGGTTCTAAAGCAAAGGTCCACACAGGCTTTTGCTAGCCTACTCACTTGACTGTTTTGGGGCCACTGTAAAAAATTCATTTGGTCCATTATCACTGTAAAACTACACATATATTTGATGTAATAATGTTGGTAACATGTGTATATGGTATCATGCCAATAAAGTGATTGAAATAAAACTCTGAAAAGTAAAGAGATTTACTAAATAAATTAGAAAAATATACACAGAGTGCAACAAATTGGGCTCAGCTACCTGCCCTATATCATCATATTGACTTTAAAAGGGCTGCATGGACCTAGGTCAGGGCAGATACTGGGTGAGAAAGAAAATGTGTGTCTGTATTCACCTCTACCCCCAGATGGGATATAGAAAAGAAAATACAAATTCCTCTTTTAGAAAAGAAGTAAAAATAGTTCTGAGTAAGATACTCATTGCTATAGCAAAACCCAGATTCCTAAACTCTTAGTACACTATTTGGAAGTACAAGAGGAATTCAGGAACACTGCACAGTAAGGGCCAAATCCTGTTGCCATTGAAGCAAGCCAGAGAGAGAACTCTATGAGGCAATATTTATAGACAAGAAGTTCTTCTAACAGAAGCAGAACACATTAGTTATGTTCCTCAGGTAATTAAAAATAAATTAAAAACACGAATCACACACATTGGGTGCTGTAATTATTAACCTGTCATTTCTGTAATACATAATGCCAACTTGAAAGGAGAGCTATAGACATTTGCCAATGCATTGTGTTTCTCAAGACAATTAGCTGGCATGTGTTCAAAAATGTTTTATAAACTAGCAATAAAACGACATAGGTATGATTCACAGATCCTCTGAGTTTTAAGCTGATTTTTGGGGTCTTTTTTTTATTTAAAAACTTGTTTTAATTAATGAGGGTAAGGGGCTCTGAACTGCTATCAATCTCCTCTGCTGCAGATGAAGCACAGACCAGATTCTTGTGATAGGGTCCAAAAACAAGTTGCCAACTTTTGAATCTTTTTTCAAAGAACAATTTGCCAGTAGGCTTCCAGAGGGAATTTCATGGTGTTTTCCCTAATCGGAATTAGCCAGCACTTGTCAGGATTGTTATCCAATGCCTTTCCATCCTTTACATGTAAAGGACATCAGTTAGGGAAATGCAATATAATAAAGGGGCATAAATATAAATTCACTAAGATTAGAGTTCTGTATCTTTTTCTTTCCTCCCACTTCATTCGTTTTCTTTACTCCTTCTTGCTCATACTCTCTCTGCTCATCTCCATATCAGTTTACTTTTCTCATCTGTACACTATTTTCTATTTTATTACTCTCTCCTTTTCTTTCTTTGAAAAGCAGTATCTTCTTTCCTCTCATTCTCTGTCTTTTATATTCACTCCCTTGTTCTCTATTGCTCATAGCCATTTGTTCTTTTCTGTGTTAGATCAACTCCTCCCCTTGGGTTCCTTGTTCCTGACTCTGTGAAACAGTTAACAACATTGACATTTAAGTCATCATCATTGGGATTCAGAGTTATCATCCAACAGACAATATTTATACTTCTCATCCCTATTGCTTCTGCCCCCTTGTTTCTAGATTTAGTAAAACAACCACTCGTCAGGTCAAATTTAGAAGGCTTTTTCTGCACTGGCATAAGTGTTCGAAACTTAATTTTAAAGAAAAACCTTTTGGTTCTGAAGATATTGATTGGTTTTGGTTCAATCCTATCCCTGCAATTAAAAGTGAAAAGCAGATAAGAAGAGATTAGGAAACAAATTACAAAAGGAGTTAAAAGTCTGGAGAATTGTGCACATATAAGAAAAACAGACTTTCAGAGCCAAGGTCTGCCAGGCAGCTGAGAAAGCAGATTTTTTGCTCTAAGATTAGTCTTTGCTGTCAAAAACCACATTCATTTCAGAAAGCAGCAATGAACTAGGAAATCAAACTGAAAGGAAAATTAGGTAACAGTCCTGAAATACTCATTTGTTCCAAACTGGGTCAGTTTTAGACTGCCATTTTAAAATCTTGTGGAGATTATTCATTGTCTGTTACAGTTCCTTGGAAACAAGATTGAAAATCTGTATCACTGCAGTCTCTTCAGGAACAAAAGCATAATTTCATTGAAATGCTGCCTTTTCTCCAACATTGTAAGAGCAAAATTTACTTCTCATACATTTAAAAGTTATTCTAGACATACTACACATATGCCAAAAAAGTCACCCTTTTAAAATATTCAACTAAATCTTCACTAATAACAGGAAGAAACAGAAAAGACTGAACCTTTTCCTTGCTGAAGAACTAGCTTTTCCCTAACAGTTCATTCTATAAGCCAATACCATAAATTAAACAAACAGGGTGTCCCCCCCAAAGTGAAGATAGAGAAGGGAAATTCAAATAATTAAGAAGTTACTAATCCTGAATCACCTTGTTCTCTTTACTAGGATTATAAAACCCAGAGGGCCCATTTACCCAAGAACAACTGTATCAGGGGCACAGCAGTCCCTCCAGAGTTAAGACACAGTTCTGTCTTGAAGCACAGATAAACCCAACCATCTTTTAACCTACTCCTTGAGCTATATTACAGTTTCAGACAGAGCAGGGCTGTAACTGTTATGGACTCGGATGTAGGTTGTTTGGCCTAGTAGTCAGAGCAGGAGTCATGTCTAGTAGGCGGAGCAGGCATTCAGGTTGGGGAACAAAGCCTAGGGTCAGTACCAGCATCAATTGCCGATTATCAGAGCCAGGGATCAAGCCAGATTCAGAGCCAGGAATTGAAGTTGAGGGTTGGAGCTGGGGTCAGATGCCAAATGCCATAACCAAGGGTGAAGCCAGAGTCAGAAGTTGGAAGCCGGAGTCAGAGCCAAAACTAGTAACTGATGGTTAGAAGTGAGGCATACGGGCAGGAACCAGAAGAGAGTAAGAACATGGTGGGAACAAGAGTGAACATGGGTGAGGCAAAAGCCTGGTACGGAGCAGGAATCAGGAATAGGGTTGGAAGCAGGCACAAGCCAGGTCCAATGCAGCCACAACAGGAAAGCACCTAGTTGCTCAGACAATTTTCAGTAGTTGAACCAATTGGTGGAGTTAAGCAATCAGGGCTCTCGAGGGTGGTGCCTTGACTGAGGCTAACGTCCTACTAGCTTCTCAGCCCATGAGGTTTCAGCAGGCATTGGGTTGGGGCCAGGATGCAATAGCTGTCTGGGAACTCACAGGCCTGGGTTCAAGACTTGGCACATCACAGCAATATGACTTGCAGAGATCAATGAAACATTGTTAATTTTCATCTACACTGCATGACAGAACATAAGAACTGCCACACTGAATCAGATCTGAGGTTCATCTGCTCCAAGATCCTGTCTTTGACATTGGCCAGTTCAAGATGCTTCAGAGTAAGGTAAAAGAACACTGCAGCAGGCAGATGTGGCATAATCTGACCCCCTCATTAGGTCTCAACCTGATCTCTAATATGGTAGTTAGATTGAAGCATGATGTTTAATATCACTGTAAAATGTTAATTAATTAATTATAACTACTCTGGATATTCTTGTTATCCATATAAATGTCCATCCCTTTTTGAATCTTGCTAAATTCTTGGCCTCAATGACTTCCACAGTCTAATTCATGTTATACACTTTTATCATATCCAGTCTTATCTGTCTCCTTTCTAAAGTAAACAATCCCTGTCTTTTCAATGTCTTCATATGAACCATGTTTTAAGTGTCAGAGGAATTGTTGTAACCAAGTCCCCAGACATTACTGTTTCCATTGTATACATGGCCTAATTATAGCTGTGATTATACAAGTTGCAAAAAGAACATCAAGTTCTCAAGAATACTTACGGTGTATACTAATAACATTTGGACCTTTCCTTTTTACAGATCTCTCATGAGCACTTATGTTTTATGCCAATAACTGGATCTGCTATACAGAGTTAACATATCAAACCTCCTTTTCACTGGAGATTCAATACATCTTTTACATCTCTAACATTTGATTCTATATCAATAGGACAGCAAGCAGACAAAGTCCAAAGCACACATGCAGTATTGACCAAAAGCTTTAATTTATCAACTCCCTTGTTCTCATTCCTAGATTCTTCAGCACTTCTTGTTTCTTCTGTATGTTCTTACTGTACCCTATGTGGCACCAATTAGTAAGCACTTTAAATACTTCACCTTTGTGCTTCCCTTTATAGGATATAATTTCACAGAACATGATCAGCTCCAGGAAGCCAGGTGAAGTGAGTTATATAAAAATGAAAAAGTGTAAGGATTTACAATTACTTTTCCTATAGCACAGAGAAGCTAAATTGCATTTATCAGAACCACAGATGTAAACTGGAGAATTTCCCAATGAGCACTATCACCATTTTGGCGACTTCATTCTCTAGGACTGATTTCAATTTATTAACCATTTCTCTGCCTACTACCTCTCAATTTAGGCCCGGTCTTGTTTGTGTGTCACACAACCCAGACACTGGTTTTCTCACACTTTTACTATTACTGCAGCAGGTGCATAGTAGCACCCATTAGAGTTAAGACTGCAAGAGAGTTTCTGTTATCACTTTCCATTTTGGAAATAACGTAAAAGGATAATTATAGGGGAAGATTTGTGAACCAGATGCAGCTGTGCCAGTATCATAACTTTTTAATTGTAATTTGTGACCCATTAAACGGTGAAGTTCCAAGATGTGGGCTGGATCTTGAGGGGGAGTTATGAAAGCAAAAGCACAAGCATAGTGATCTTTTCCACAGATTGTACACAGAACTTTGTACAGGCCAATAGTTAGATTTGTAAGACTGAAACTGATTTTTTAAAAGATATCAATATTTTAGCTCTCTGAACTGGCCTACACATACATCTGCACCGTGTCACCCTCCCTGTCTGATGTAAAGTGGCTTCCCTCCTCACCCCATTTTGTGGTTGAAAAAACTCCCAGAAGGTACTTTTATTTTTTATGGAAGGGTGCCATATGAATTAAGAAGATGACCAGTATTGAAGACACTAGCATGATGCAACCCGAAAGCATTTCAAAGCACTTTAAACTTCAACTTCTATTGAGACATTCTACATTCAAATAAACTTGAAGTTATGCAAAAACTTCACAGCCACGACCTGCTACTTTCATTAAAGCTACTACAGCTTAAAGGTCAATTTAATTCTGATCTAAGTAGTACTATACTGGAATCAAAGTAAACAAATCAGTGAATTAATCATTAACTCACAGTATATAGTCAGATTGCAATATGCAATATTCTCTTTGCTATTCACTTTGGCTGTCCATGCATGCACTGTTTAATAAGCAGATACAAAAAGACTACCACCAAAAAAAATTCTTCATCACAACCATTGTTCTTTTTATGTGGTTTGACTGAAAAATTAAGTAAATAGAACCAACGATTTATCATCTACTTATAACACCTACCATATCTAGAAACATACTACCACGACTGATAGTTTTTTTAAAAAATGGAGTGCCATTTTTATTAAAAAAGGAAAACTAATTATTATAAAAGATAAACTGGTTCAAAGGAAACTTTATATCTCTGGAAAATCTTGATTACATAGCAAGTATTGTTCTCTCATTTACATGGAAAGCATTTCTTACTCAGTTTGTGTCTATCCTGATAAAGAGTTTTCCAATCCTTTACACAAATAAATACATTAACAATAACTATACAAGATCTGTGCAATTCTCCTTATGTTAATTCAGAAAACTGATAAACTTACTGTATATCATGGACATGCATATTAGGGAACAGACAAAAAGAAATATGCTTCCCTCTGCCTGGAGAGAAGTAAATGGATGCAAGTTTGGTACAAAGGGCCCAAGAAGATCATATGAAAAGGAAGAATGGCTAAGAAATGTCATATGATATTACTGTGCAATCACAACCAGGTCGCTCTGCACCCTGTGTATACCAAGGGCTAGTAGGAGCTGGGGCTTTCACATAGAGGATTAGAGCCAGGATTAAGTAATACCCACTATAAACATGCCTTAAATTTAGACAGAGCTGTCCAGAGCAGAACTCTGGCAAATATTTTCAAACCTGTGGAGAGTCCTGGCACACCCTCTCCCCGCCGAGTCAAAAGCTCCAAGCCCTGGAGTGCCACGCCTCCCGCCGGGGCTAAAGCCCAGGGACCGTGCTCCCCGGAGCTGAAGCCCAGAGCCCCGCCACCCCACAGGGCAGAAGCCCATAGCCCTACCACCCTACCACAGGGCAAAAGCCCTGAGCTCCTCCCCACACAGCCCAATGGCTGAAGCCCTGAGCCACAAGCCCCCCCACCCATGCTGGGCCCTGAAGTTTTTATAAAATGGTGGGGAAAGAGGGGCTCCAGGAAATAGGCTATGAGAATTTAAGCCCTGACTATAAGTAATATACGATCCTTTCAAAACAGTATCAGACCTTACACAAATTCTATCACAAGTTAACAGTGACTGCATGTCAGCATTATTCAGCACATGGCAGTCCATCTAATCCCATTCCAGTATTGTGCAATGCTACCAGTTTACACTACTTACTACACTACTAACAACACCTAAAGCCATTGTCTGTCTATGCCTGGAGATCTGAGACAGCCAAGGACCTGAAAGCCTGAGCACCACTGGCAGAGGAGTCCACTGGTACAGGTGTTTGTTGGATTTTTCTTTTCCTCTATGTCCTTTTCCATGAAAGCAAGATTTTCTATTTTCCCATAACAACATAGCCCAAAATACTGAAAGAGCAATACTCAAGTGAAAGACAAACCTAGAAGTACCTACAGTTTGAGAAGTATTTTGCATTAGCCATTTAAGTCACATGAATGCTAATTCAGCAGCTAGTGAGTAGCATTCAATTTTAGAAAATATATGTCTCATTATTGATTATTTCAGCTAGTTGGGTGAGGGGAGAGAGGAAGGAAGGTAGAATGTGGAAATGGTGAGAAATGCAACTAACTTATTGAAGTGAAAAGTTCGTGGGATGGAAAGCAGAAATCCCACCCCATAGCAACCATGCCTCTTGAAAGGCCCTTTGGGGATGCCCAACCAACAGAAAATTCTTTCAGTCTATGATGTATGAAAGTCTGAAGTTGAACTAAATATGTGTCAACCACAAACTAAAATGTCAAAAAAAAAATCCAACCTCTTTAATTCTTTCTTTTTAAAGCTACAGCTCCTAGACACTTCCTTCAACTACCGCTACCGCACTGAGGCAAAAAACCCTTAGCTCAAAAAGGTTTTGTAACTCTTGAATTCTGGTCTCCATTCACTTTCCAGTAGACAGATGTCAACATAACAAAAAAATCACTTCCACAATTGGCACCTTGTGGGCTATTTCAGCAAAGTGCCTAAAGACTGCACAGGCACAGAGACTGAGGCATTATCTACAAACAAAAGTTATACCACTTTAACAATACCAATGAATTTAAAGTAGTACAACCCCTTCTAGCTTAGATACTGTTATATTGGTATGAAGGTGTTATAGCAATTCTCACACCGGAAGTGGAATAAGCTATTCCCATATAAGGCACTTCTTTTATACCAGTATAATGTGTCCACATTAGGGGTAGTACTGGCATAGCTATTGTAGTTAAAAAAAATGCATACCCTTGAGACCGACAATTATATCAGTACAAAAATTGAGCGTATGCCAGGCTTGAACGACTCATTTCATACTGTTTATTCTATGGACAAGATTGCAGACTTTAGAACTGTCAATGTGGAATCTCTCAGGAATATGAGGTTCCCATTAAAATTATTTTAAAACTTTAAAATGCTGCTGTAAAGGTAACAACAATGGGGGGGAGGGGAACCTAAGCAAAGAGTTAATCAGGATTATATGAGGCTATAGACACCAATGAACTGTTTACTTTCATCATAAAAATATGTTGAAAAGAGTTCAATTAAGGATGCTGTATCAAATATATATTATAATGATCTGGGAGTTTTTCTGAATGGGGGTGGGGGTTTAAAATTAATAAGAAGATTACATCTTTTTGTTCTGTGTTTGTACAGTGCCTAGCACAATGGGGTCCTGGTCCATCAGTAGGGTTCCTAGGCACTATGGTACTATAAATAATAATAATAGTCCATATTGTTCTTTTATTTGCAAGCAGAATGGACAAAAATAAGGTGGATCTGGAATAGGAATGGGGCCACCTTCACATCACTGTTCCTTTCTGTCCCTTGATCTGAAGTCCCCTTTACAGAGGAATGGGCTCTGAGTATTTTGAAGAGATGGACTATGGGAACAGCCATCCTCTGTGATCTTGCTCTCCCACCAAACCTGTTCTAGGATTCCAGCAGGTAAATACTGACTCTATCAATGTTAACTTATCCTTTTTTCTCCTGTACATTGTGAAACCCCTCTGAGGAAGGATTTCATGGCCAGTGGCAGGATGGACTCTGGACAAAGGAAAAGGGGAGAAGGGCAAGCACGTGAAGCAACATGTACAAGTTTGTACTGCTTCCACCAGGAAGTATGTGGGTACATGCTTGTCTGAGATAATGTCTCATGTCACTAGTAATAAAACTTCTTTAGAGTTTCTAAAAATGATAAATGATAATTCCTTAACAAAGAAAGTCCTGCACTTAACACAGGGTAACTCCTTATTGGACCTCATTCTGACAGAGAAAGGAAAGTTAACTACTGACCTAAGAATTAGCAGTTGTCTAGGTACCAGTGATCATGATCTGGTTACATTTACTTTGAGCAAAAAGAAGATGGCATTAACCATTAATAGGTATATGTGGAACTTCAAAAGGGCCAATTTTCCAAAGTTTAAAGCAATTGCTAACATAATTAACTGGGAATATAAATTTAAATTAGGAAGTGTTAACAAAAATTGGGAATTGTTCAATGACACCCTACAGGAGGCACAAAAAGCCACAATTCCAGAGACATGAAAAAAAATGCTTGGCAAGAAGAAACTCTGGTTAAAAAGAAGTGGCATTAAAACATTTAAAAAAAAAGATGAAAAAAGCAGAAGTAAATGGTAATGAATATAAGATACAAGTTAAAAAATGTAGGTGACTGATGAGGAAAATGAAAGGAATCAATGAAATATTAATGGTTAATATGGCTAAAGACAGTACAAAGGCATTTTTAAACACATTAAGAACAACAACAAATAATAATCCTAAGTCAGGTATAGGTTCATTGCTAGATGTAGATAGTAAAATCGTAAACGGGGATATAGAAAAAGCAAAAATGTTCAATAGATATTTCTGTTCCGTATTTGGAATGCAGCACGAGGATGGTGTGGATGGAATAGAAAATTTACCATCTGTAACAAAGGAGGATGTGAGGCACCATCTACTAAAATTAAACATTTTCAAATCATCAGGCCTGGATAACTTACATCCAAGAGTCTGAAAGGAACTAAGGAGTTCTGTGAACCACTAATGTTAATTTGTAATAAATCTTGGAAAACCAGGGAAATTCCAAAGAATTGGAGGACTGCTAATATATTTCTAATATTTTAAAAGGGTAAAAGAGATGATCCAGAGAACTATAGACAAGTTAGCCTAACATCAGTCCCAGGTAAAATAATGAAATGGTTAATTTGGGACTATCAACAAAGAATTAGAAGCTAAAAAAATAATTAATTCCAATCAACATGATTCCATGAAATGTAGATCTTTTCAGACAAACCTGTTGTCTTTTTTTTTTTTTTAAACACAAGATTACAGGGCTGGTTGATAAAAGCAACTGTGTTGATAGAGTATACTTGGATTTCTTAAAAGGAATTTGATTTAGAACCACATGACATTTTCATTAAACTTGTATTATATGAAATTAACATGTCAGATAGATTAAAAACTGGCTCACTGACCGATCCCAAAATGTAGTTGTTATTGGGGAGATATCACTGAGTGGGACTGTTTCTAGCAGAGTTCCCCAGGGCCTGGGTCCTTGTTCAACACTATTTAACATTTTTATCAATTATCTAGACAGTAGTATAAAATCTTTGCTGGTAAGTTTGCAGATGACACAAGGATTGATGGGGTAGTAAATAATGAGGACAGGTTACTGTTATAGAATGATCTGAATCACCTGGTTAATGGACACAATCCAACAAAATGCATTTTAATACAGTCAAAAGCTAGGTAATACACTTGAGAGCTAAGAATATAAGTTATACCTACAGGATGGGAGATTCTTCTTGGAAAGCAGTGACTCACTGAAGGACTAAGGGGTTGTCATAGATAATTGCCTTGTATCTGGGAGGTGTGACAGCGAGGGAGAGCCAAACCTCCCTGGGAGTTGGAACCCAGGAGTACACCACCTGACCGGAAGCAGGTAGGTGGGACTAGAAGTATAAAAGCTGGGCCTGTCCGCTCAATCAGAGCCCAGCGGCCGAGGGAGAAGGATGCCTCTCCCTTGTTGCCTGAGGCTAGGGCCGCACTTGACCACTCCACGGAGGAGAGGCTGCTGGAGCTACCCATGGCGTGGGGCCCTGAGGACCTGTCTGAATCTAGCGAGCCAGAGGAGACCCCCAATCTTGCAACCTGGAGGAGAGGCTGCCAGAGCTGCCCACTGCCTGAGGACCTGGCGGAGCTACCCGAGCTGCCAACCCACTGTGAGCCAGAGAGGACCCCAGGACCCTGTGACCTAGAGGAGCTGCCCTCTACAGACGACTCCAAACAGCTCCCAGACCTGCCATCAAGCGACAAGGCCAAAGGTTTCTGGAGCTTCCCTCGGGCACAGTACCCAGAGGAGCTGGGGTACACGGCTCAAGAGACCAGGTACTCTGGGGAAAGGGTGGAAGGAAGTAGCCCAGGGGAGTCGACTACAGTCTAGCTGAGTTTGCGTTAGCTCTGAGGCAGCATATTTCAGCTGGAGCCCTGCTGACCAAGTGACTGATAGGATGTGCCGTCACTGACCGGGTCCTGGGTTGGAATGTAGTGGAGGTGGGTGGGCCTGCGTCCCCCTATCCCCTTCCTATCCTGACCTAGAGGTGATTGCCCGCTGAGGGCCAGAGCCTGTTCCCTGTTATCAGCCTGCCCTGCTGGGGGCGAGGCCTGAAACTATTTCCTTGCCATTCTGCAGGCTAGAGACTGCTTTCCCCATTGCCAGCCTGCCCTGCTGGGGGCTAGGCCTGAGACTATTGCCTCGCCCTGCTGAGGGCTGAAGGCTACTTCCTGCTGCCTGCCCAACCTGCCGAGGGCTGGGCCATAGACTATTTTCTTACCCTGCCTTCGCCACCAAACCCAGTCTGTGGTCTTCCTTTATGAATAACATCAAGGTCTGCTGAATCAGCAAGCTTCACTCTATGCTGGTGCTGAATACACAGGCTCTCCAGAAACCAACAGCACCAGCAGGAACACCACTGCAGCACTTACAACAGGATGCTGATGGGCGGCTGAGCTGAGAGCATCAGTACATCCATAAACCAGAAATGTCTCGGCCAGTTGGTCACAATAACAAAGACCCGAGCTCTGTCTTGACGGATTTTTCAAAAAACCTGTGGCATTAAAGGAATGGGAGGGAAGGCATATCTCAGATGATCCCACTATAATATCAGGAGGCGGTCTCTCGTTGAGACCTTGCCTAGGGCTGCTTTGGAGCAGTACAGAGGATGTTTTTTGTTTACCTGTGAGGCAAAAAGGTCCCAGGATGGCATTCCCTATTGGGTAAAGATCTCACCAAGAACCGAATCATGAATCTTCCATTCGTGGTTCACAGAAAAATGTTTGAGACTGTCTGCTAGGGAGCTCTGCACCTCTGATAAGTATGCTACCGAAAGCGTTATGTGATGGCTGATGCACCAATTCCAGAGGTTGACTATCTCTATACAAAGAGGGAGGGATCTTGTTTCCCCCTGCTTCTTTATATGGAATATGTTGCCTGATATTACTTAAACGCTTTGGGATCAGATGAGTGGGATAGGGCAGTCTGTTGAACTTGCAGCGCCTTTGAGTTCTAGTAAATTGATAGGCATTCTGGACTCCCGAGCAGTCCAGATGCTTTGTGCTGTATGATTGCCAATATAAGCATCCCAACCTAAGAGAGAGGCATCGAAACAATGGCTGCTTCTGGAGTTGGTGTACGGAAAAGGATCACCACTTTCTCCAGCTTTGTACACCAGACTAGAGTCCAAAACTTTGGATGGAATTGTCACCATGTCTCTGATGTTGCCTCTCTCTGGTGAGTACACAGAAAGAAGCCAGGCTTGCAGAAACAAAGGGAAAGCCTGGCAAATGGCATCACATGTGCATGAGGCCATATGGCCAAGGAGGGAAAGGCAAGTTCTGATTGAAGTCCGGGGTCTGACAATGACTTCATATATGAGTGTGTCCATAGTCTGAAATCTCTCGAGACCTTATTGTGGATGAGTCCAACATCACCCTTATGTAGTTTAGAGATCTCATGGGAGTCAATGGGGATTTCTCATGGTTGACACAAACACGTAAGGAAGGCAGTAAGTAGACTGAGAAGAAATTTTGGGTTGCCAACTTGACTTCTTTGTAGGAGCTGCCTGTCAGAAATCAATCATCAAGATACGGGGAAGATGACAAATCCCTTCCTTCTCATACAAGTTGCCACCATTGAAAAAACCTTTGTGAAGACCCGGTGCCAGTAAAAAGAGGAGGATTCTAAATTGGTAATGGTCTTGATCAAAGCGGAATCTGAGGAACCTCAGATGGGATTGGTGAATGTCTATGTGAAAGTATGCATCTTTCATGTCAAAAGCTACAAACTACGTGCCCTCCTTTAGAGAAGGAATTATTGATGCCCAGGAGATCATGTGAAATTTCAGCTTTCGGATGAATATGGTCAGTTGTTATAGGTCGAGAATTGACCTTCATCCTTCATTTTTGGAGGGGATCAAGAAATAAGGGGAGTAGAACCCCTTCTCTTGATGTTGCGATTTTTCTTTGGCATATTGGAGGAGAAATAAGTCAACTACCTGTCAGAGAATCTCCTCATGAGAGTAGTCCCTGAAAAGGAACTGGGAAGGAGATTTGTGGATAGGAGTTGCCAGAAAACTGAATAAGATAGCCACCATTAATAATTTTCAATACCCATTTATTGGTAGTTAGGATCCTCCTATTGTTGGCAAATCGAGTAAGGTAGTCTCCAAAACCTCAGAGGAATGATGTGGCATTAATAAAGGGATGCAGGTCTCCACAGTCCTGCAAACCAAAACAAAAACTCTTTGCGGGTTAGAGTAAGATGTGGTGGTGAATGTTGCAGAAGCTGGGATCCTATGCCTATAAACCTTCTCTCTTTTACATGATGGATCCTGAGTATGTTCAAGATAAAAAGAACTGAGGCGGCGGTCTCACCCTATACCTCATCTGTGATATTTGCTTTTGGGGGTAGGGGTATAGATATCCAGCAAGTGAAGAGTTGTCCTCGAGAATGCACAGAGATTCATCTGTCTTCTAATGGAACAGATTGATTGTATCAAAGGGTAGATTCTGGATGTTAACTCTACAGGGAAATCTAAGGATTGTAACCACGAGTCTCTCCTCATAACAATGGCTGTAGCCATTCCTCTAGATTATGTGTCTGCTGTGTTCACCGCAGCCTGGAAGGAACTTCTGGCTACCAATTTGCCTTCATAAATTAAGGCTTGGTCTCGATCTTCCTATGAGAGCTTGCCCTTAAATTCTAGGAACTTAGCATAATTAATAAAATCATATTTGGCCAGGAGGGCATGAGAATTTGAGATCCTGAACTGGATCAAGGTGGACAAGACTTTCCTTCCCAGGAGGTCAAGCCAGTTGTGTCCCTTGTCAGAGGGAGTAGTTTTGGGGTGCTGCTGCCTTGATCTCTCTGTAGCTACCTAGACCATGAAGGAGGTAGGTGGTGGGTCTAAGAATAAACACTCTCCCTCTTTGGACAGAACAAAATAAAGCTTCTCAGCCCTCTTGCTTCTTGTACATGCACCACTAAGAGTGTGCCACACAGTCTTTGATGGTTCCATGATGGCCTCGTTGATTGGGAGGGCCACTCAACTGGAACTGGAAGGCTGCAAGATGTCTATTAATCTGTGTTCAGGCACCTGGACTGAATTTGCAGCTCAGACACCACCTGGAAGAATGACTCTGCATCCCTGGGATATTCTCTTCCTTAGGAGTAACAATAGAATAGAATAGAATAGAAGAGAATAGATCCTAATCATACAGGTGAATGATGACAGGAGAGAGCCAAGATGTCTTCCAGGGAGACAGGTCTCCAACAGCCCTGGAGTGTGGGGAAAGTCCACTGGACGAACCATTGGAACCAGTGGAAGTTGGATCCATCTGGGGCCATGTTGCTACAGATGTGGACAGGAGTGCCACAGGCTATTTGTCTTGAGCCTTAACCATTGGAACTGATGCCAGAACTCAGAGATCTGAACCTTTGCATGCCACTTTCTCCTGCCAACATCTACTCAGACCTACGTCCTTATTGCTCGTGCACACAGGCTCTCCCAACTTTGACGGGGTCAGGGAAGTATCCTCTCTCTTTCAAGGCAGTGTTTGAAGAGGATAATTTGCCCCTATGCCTATGAGAGTGCCCCTTACTCTCATGGGAAGCCTTCTCTTTAGGCTTAAGTCTTAGTTTCTATTAATCCACCCCCACAAGAAGAGTAACACTACGTCAACTGGACGGCATTTCCAGTCAGCGCAGTGCAATGGGGACGCCATGTTAGGTAGAAGTTAGTAAGTCGACAGGAGATACACAAGCTACTGCCAGCAGTGTAGACAAGGCCTAAGACTCAGTTCCTGACCCTCATGAGTTCTGGTAGGGGAGGGGGAAGAGAGGAGCGGAAGATGCTACCCTTGACTGAGATGTGAGCCTCACCCAGACAATAGAGGCAGCACTGATGTTTGTCATTCACAGAAAAGGAGTGGGGCAGGAAAAACTGTTTTTGAACCCCAGAACTCTGGACAGAATCCCCATCTTCTCGGGGCAGAGGGGAACCAGCCATATTATATTATATTAGATAACTACTAAAAGAAGTAGTGCGGCTTCAGAGCTGAAAGGTCTACTATCAACATGATCTTCTTGCTGAGACAACTACAAGAGAAATGCAGAGAAAAGACTGTTACTCACCTTGTAACTGTTGTTCTTCAAGTTGTGTTGCTCATGTCCATTCCATTGTAGGTGTGTGCTCGTCCCCATAAACAGTTACCAGAATTTTTTCCCCTTGGCAGAACCCATAGGGCCGGCTTTGGCGCCCCCTAGAGCCCCACGCACATGCAGCGGTACATAAGGTGCTGCCAACCTTATGGCCCCTCAGTTCCTTCTTTCTACCACTGATGGTTACTGGAACTGCGTTCATTGCTTGCTCAATCCATAAGTGCCTCAGCGTTTAGTTTTAAGTGTTCTTAAGTAGTTAAGTAGAAGTAGTTAACGTATTTTAGATAAGTAGTTGTAAATAGTTAGTAGTTAAGGTGTAGTCCCATTAAGGACCTCCACCCGACAGCAGGGCATGCCCTGATCTCCGGGCTTCAAGCCCTGTAAGTCTTGCAGCAAGCCCTTCCCACTTAGCGATCCCCACGACAGTTGTCTGAAGTGCCTGGGGGAATCGGATATGAAAGACAAGTACCGTATATGCAAGGTGTTCAGGCCAAGGACGCAGAAGGAGCAGGAAATTTGTCTGAAGGCCCTACTGATGGAAGCTGCCTTAGGACCAGCCTCGGAGCCATCCTGCTCCCTCTCGGGGCAGAGCACTGCATCGGTGCAGAGCGTCCCTCTGGCACCAGAACTTCCATGGCACCAATCTTCTACCTCACTCTCAAAAAGAAAGCAAAAGAAACAGCACTCTGAGAGTGGTCAGTCTCCCACGCCTTAGAAGACTAAGGAAGCGGGGTCAAGCACAGGGCCTTCACATCAGCAGGCCGAGCAGACTCCGCAGAAGCAGAGCTCGCCGCCTAGAACCCTCAGTCCTCTGAGGGAGCCTCCTCCAACTCCAGGGAATGGAAGAGGCCCTCTGCACCCCGTGGTGCCATCAATGCAGGAGGCATTTCAAGCGGTGAGACACGAGCAAGCACTCGAAGAACCAAAAAAGCCCCTTTACGTAGCCTTTATTGATCTCACAAAGGCTTTTGACCTTGTCAGTAGAAGTGGACTATTTATGTTTCTAGAAAAGATTGGGTGTCCCCCAAGCTCTTAAGCTTGATTTGTTCCTTCCATGAAAACATGTACAGCACAGTCCAATATGACGGCTTAGTCTCCGAGGCTTCCCAGATTCATAGCAGGGTCAAACAAGGCTGTGTACTTCCCCCAACTCTGTTTGGGATCATCTTCTCCTTGTTACTGAAACAAGCTTTGGTTCTTCAACTGAGGAAATCTACTTGCACACAAGATCTGATGGAAAGCTGTTCAATCGTGCAAGACTTAGAACCTAAAACCAAGACTCGGGAGGTCCTTATCCAACACCTCCTCTTTGCTGATGATGCAGCAGTGACAACCCACAAAGAAGCCCATCTCCAAAATCCAATGGACCGTTTTTCCAAAGCCTGCCAAGACTTCAGGCTTACTATAAGCTTAAAAAAGACAAACATAATGTGCCAAGGAGTTGAAGAAGCACCTTCCACCAACAATTATGAACCAGAAGTGGTGAACGAGTTCACATACCTGGGGTCCACTATCGCAGACAACTTTTCACTTGAAACGGAACTCAATATCCACATCAGAAAAGCTGCCACCACAATATCTAGACTGCAGAAGAGGGTATGGCAAAACAATAAACTGTCAGAACACACAAAGATTTGTGTGCCTAGTGCATGGGTTATCAGTATACTTTTGTACTGGAATGAGACACGGACCTTATACTCTCATTAGGAAAAAAGACTCAACGGCTTTCATATGCATTGTCCTCAGTGAAGTTTTGGAATCTCCTGGAGGAACAGACTCACCAACACTGAGGTGCTCAAACAAGCCAGCATACCCAGCATGCAAAATTCCTTAAACAGAGATGCCTCCGCTGGCTTGGGCACGTGTGCCGAATGAATGATGAGTGCATCCCAAAGGACATCCTATACGGCGAATTGGCAACTGGAAAAAGACCTAAAGGACACCCAAAATTCCATTTCAAGGATATGTGCAAACGAGACCTCAAAGAACTGGACATGGATATGGATAACCGGGAAGATCACATTCAGGACCGCAGTCTTTGGAAACAAGCGCTCAATAAAGGTCTTCAAACGTATGAGAAGAAGCAGTCCATCTTAGCAGAGCAGAAAAGAGCTCACAGAAGGCAGAGTCAAAAAGGTCAAAACACCACCTTTAAATGTGACAGATGTGGCACAGGTTGTCTGTCTCGAATCGGTCTCTTCAGCCACAGCCATGGCTGCCATAAAACCAACTGATCAAATTTTTTACCTCTCAGGGGTGCATGCTCATGGTCTCTTGAGACTAAAGGATGCCTACTACTACTACTAAATACTAAAACAGCTATATACAATATATTTACCAAAATGATGCAATAAGGAAGGAGCTGAGGACACTGAAGATTCAGCTCAGACTGTGCAGCAGTAAGAAGAAACTGGAGAGGAGCTGGAGAGCACCCCCCTTTATGCCTTTGGTTTGGAGCGTAAGAAGAGCTATGGCACACGTGGACCAACAGACATAGCTTGCAAAAAATTCCAGACTCAGGCACATGCATACTCATGTGCATAATACACACGAGGATTATTATTCGAAGAACCACCATTTTTACCACCACTTTTCTGAGTAGATCTGCATTGTAGGCCCAGTCCAACCCCCAATGAGCCACTGGGAGTTTTCCCATTGATTTCACTGGGGAAAGTATCACACAAATAGACAGGCCCACTGACAGCAATTCCAGCCCCAGGACAGAACAGTCAATGGCCCACCTAGAAAGAGATGACTGAGGTCCGAGTGGGCTTCTGCCATAAGTTTTTACTTATTTATTATGTGCCATGCAGGTTCCCTCATGGCTGAGGAGACGGTATCTGCTACTCAGCTTCCAAGGTCCCTTGGATTCCCCAGGGAGGTTATTGATGAACTTGGAAAGCTGAGGAGTGTGTGGAGGAGAGAAGGATATGTATCTATCCTCCCATCCACATGAGCCCTTTTAAAACGCCAGGCCCCTGGGCAATTGCCCCCCTTGCACTGCCCTGTCGGCAGGCCTGCACATGGAGTGGAAATTCCTTTGAATTTTTTTTTCCTAATGCTAAAAGCGTATCATTCCCTGGAGTGATTTTGCCCATTTACTTTAAAAGATTTGATGTAGAAATTAATCTGTAGTATGCAATAAAGCTGTAGGTAGTATTACAAGTTATAGGATTGCGGGCACCACTCAATGATGATTGAGTCTGAAGCATGCTTTTTGTATTTTAGTCCATTTATTCCGATGATCCCAGTGTGGGACCAGTTTATACAGATATTTTTATAACAAGCATGGAAAAAAAAATCTTACAACAGAACAAACTAAACTATTGGAACTGGAGCTCATGGAATATGTGTTCTCCAACACATCGTATGGTCTCACCCTTTCATTTACATATTATACTAAAGTTAAATAACAATTTCTAGTCATAATAAATAGCAATTATAATGATGAGCACTTAGGACAGCACTTTTCATCTTCAGAGCACATTATCAACAATAACTAATTAAACCTCACGCCATACTGCTTGGTAGTTAAAAAAAAAAAAAAAAAGGTACTATTATCACCATTTTATAAACAGAGACGCAGACTAAGGGCCCAATTCTTCTGTCACTTACACCACATAAATCAGGAGCAATTCCACTGAAGTCAATGGAATTCAACTGGCATTTGTCCTCTTACACTAGTTTATCAGATGTAGGAAATTTAAATAGCTTCCCCCAGACAGAGTACATGTCAAAGCTAGGATTAAAACTGGAGAAGGAAATGAATTCAAAATTATACTAGAAATAGAAGAGACAGGCTGTTACCAGTCTAATATTGTTCCTTAGAACGTAATAGAAATGAACAGCTACAGAAACGAGCACCTGACACCATAATGAGGACAGTCACAGAGGATGACTAATGTGTTTTCCTGATTTAGGACACAGGCAAGTCAGCATCATTATAAACAACTACAGACATGCAAGTCCAGTTTTTAGGAAATACTGATTAAGAATAGGATGAGGCAACATTTGGAAATACTATACATGATTTGGTAAAATTAATAAACAGCCAATAAACTTCAGTAACTACATCACAGAATTGGCTCAGAAACATGCAGTATATTGTGTGCATATAACCTCACTACTTTATGTACTCAACCACCCTATAACACAGATATGTGTGTCCAAATAGAATAGTCAGAACTATTGAAATCAATAAAGAATTGACTGATGAACAGTAAACCAGAAGGGAGTGGCAGTTGGAGTGAATAATTCTGGGTAAAAAAGGGAAAGCAAGTAGAGCCTTGCTAGGGTTAGCATCAAATTAATCTTGTATATAAATGACCTGGAACAGGGAATTCTTCACAAATAGGTAGGTTTGATGATGACGCAGTGCAGGGTCACCACATACTAAGCCAAAGATTAAACAAATTCAAAATGATTTGAAAATGTGATTTTTCAGGAACATATTTACAGAAGAATATTTATCTAAATGGAACAGAGGACAAGGAATTTTTTTTAGATGCAGAGGGATTCAAAGAAAAGGGAACTTCCCCCACTCATCTTTTAAATGTAAGTGAAATACCACAGGCATAATCTAATTTCACACAATGGGGGTTTTGGATAAGAAGACGTTTACTCAGATTGTAAACTCTTTGTAGCAAGGACTATCTTTTTGTTCTGTGTTTTTACAGCACCTAGCACAATAGGGTCCTGGTCCACGACTAGGCGTCAGGGCCCATAATGGGGGCAATCTATCATAGCGGTTGGAGCCAGGAATGAAGTTGGTGTAGTGATCAGAAGTTACACCAAGAGTCAAGTCGGAGTCATAAATCATGCCAAGGGACAAGACCAACGTCAGAGTCCAAAGTCACACCAAGGATTAAATTAGAGCCAGAGTGAGAAGTTGTGCCAAAGATCAAGCTGGAGCCACCAACCTGGGTCAGGGCAAGGAAGCAGGAACAAGGTGTGGTAACAGGAGCAGGAATGGAGTATGGCAGCAGGAACAGGGAACAAGGAGTAGCAGCAGGATCCAAGGAGTAGGAAGCAGGAGAGGAGGCAGGGACTTGGTCTCAGGGGTCTGGGCAGCAACAGACCTAGTTGAGAAAAGGTGTGGACCAGGAATAGAAAGTCTTAAACCTGTTGAAGTCCAATCAGAAGTTTGCTGCTGGTCTTCTGATTCTGCTGACAGGTATAGCCTCTGTAGTGGAGTTATAGCTGCGGTTCCTGCACTTGACCTTGTAGCATGGTGATACAGAGCTTAAGGCTCTGCTTGACAACTCTAAGGGCCTAGGTTCAAGACCTATAGCGCCTGGCAGTAGGGCTCCAGGGACAGTGATACAAATAACAATAAATCTATTTGCGTTCATGCTCTACAGTGTAGCAAGATGCAAGTCAAGAGTGTAATATAATGGCTCCAAAATAAAACAAAACTAGAAGTAAGGACATAAAAGTATAGTAATGCACCAAGATTATCCAAACCAGGCCAAGACCATCAGGCCTCCTGACCGAACAAACGACCCACTACAGGTATTAAGAAAATCTATTACAAAGACCTCACAGAAATTATCTTGCTTTAAACCCGGAACTAGGCATGACCCCATAGAGAGGTTTGTAACCACACAACAGTGGCCATTCCAGTACAGGAATACAAACATATGGATATAAGGGGAACCACCAGAGGCCAAAGCCCATCTGCTAGAATGAGGTATTTCGGGGCTGCCCTCTCAGCTTCTCTGCTTGGGCCATGTTTCTCAGGTCTTACCTGCTGCATGCTGGGGCATGAAATGCCCCTCCTCCCTTTTCAGGGAGTTTGTTCTGTTTTATGGAGGGGAAATCCATACAAATTAATGCTGACTGAGCCAGAATTAATTTGTAGTGGATTTTCCTGCAAGTCTAAGGAAGCAGAACATTGACATGAGTAGCTATATCCTTTTTATTATGTTGCTAATATTGGTATTATTGTTTCAGCACTCCTGTTCCTTGCCTGATAGCTAGTAATGAAACCATCTGAAGTTCCTAGCACGTATGGTAAGAATTTTACTATGATTTGTAACTATTAAATTTAGGTTCATTTTAAATTTGTATATAATGCTCAATCCTGTGTTTCCGAATCACCCAGTGATTTCACATTTTGTATAATTTCAGACTGTATTTAAATTGGATTAAAGAAAAAACCAAACCAAACCCACAGCTCCCTCTGGGTGAGAGCTCTATTTCCATGATTTAACAGGTCCTACTGCAAAATCACAATACATTACCCTCTGAAGAAGGCTTTTGTTTCTTTCTAAATACACTGATACTGAATTACTACTGCAGCACATACAGTAGGACCTCAGAGTTATGAGCACCAGAGTTACAAACTGACTGGTCAACCACACACCTCATTTGGAACCAGAAGTACACAATCTCTGCAGCAGAGACAAAAAAAATACAGTACAGTACTATGTTAAACGTAAACTAAGTTTAAAAAAAAGATTTGAGACGGCAAAGAAACTGTCTGTTTGTTTCATATAAATTAAAATGGTTAAAAGCAATGTTTTTCTTCTACATAGTAAAGTTTCAAAGCTGTATTAAATCAAAGTTCAGTTGTAAACTTTTGAAAGAACAACCATAAAGTTTTGTTCAGAGTTGCAAATATCCTTGTTCCGGAGGTGTTCTTAACTCTGAGGTTCTGCTGTACCAGAACTTACACTACCTTCTTGTGGCCATATTGAGGTACTACTAATTCAATTTCAACGTCAATTAAAACCCACTATTGTAACTGCCTCCTTATATTTAACTAAAAGGGGAAAAGATTAACTCCATTACATTTTTTATTCTGTAAGAAACTAACTCAATTAAAATAAAAACATGTAAAATGTGCTAGATGCTTTTGCTAATTAGATTAGCCATAAGCAAGACAAAGATACTTAAAAAGCATTTCAGCTTGGTTTTCAGGAGCCAGCTGCAAGAGCTAATGGGAAGAGTAAGTTCCATTTCTATGTTGCCATTTTAGTGCCTCAGTGGGTAAAAAACTAGCAATGATTTACTTTGACCATTATCATGTGCATAACATTAAAAACAATGTTAAAGAATCAGTTATTTCCCTCAGCTCCCTGCCCCATCTCTGAAATACTGAACTTACTACAAAAATTAGATCTCTGTGCCAAGTATGTATATGGCATAATCAATATCCCCTTCTCCCTCACTCTTTTCACAAGTTTGGACCTGCACAATTTTTATTTTGTTGTAAAATGTATTTAAGTGGGCTTAAGGGAATTTGCTGAAAGTACAGGAATGGCCTGACAAATCATTTTACATATCACTTGTGAATCTGGTGCAACAAATGTAGGAACCTGATGTTGAAAAGAATAATCATTTTTCAAAATCAATATACTGAGTTGGTGGCTCCAAGAAAAGTATTCCCATTTGAATCAAGTAAAATGTCTTATTAGACAGAATAATCTTGCACCTATATACAATGTGAAACAGGGAGGAATAGACTAGTGATACTTCAACCTTTTCATTCTGAAGACCATTTTGTGAAAGGAATATGCTCTTGTGGATTGCTTCCTAGCATTTTAATAATATTGCTCAATAGTGAGGGTTGCCACTTACAATCACTTCTGAAGATGAAATACAGCTCAATAAAACAAGGATTTATATCTGGAGGTCCAACACACTTGTTCTCACTGTAGAAGTACTATGTCCCTACCTACTTGAATGAATCTAGCTGCCCAAGGAAAGTTTAAAAAAAAAATTCCTTCAGTTTCTGACTAATCAAAAGAGAACTGAAATAGCAAGAGTTATATTATCCAGTTCAGCAGATCCTTTATTTGATATCTGATTTTACAGACCAGATTTGGAAGATCTCTTTGTAATATACAGCAAATAACACGAACTGTTGCTACAGTAATAGAGATTATTCAGCAATGATTCATCAGCACAACTCCACTCTGCTTTACTCAACTCCACTCTGACGTTTTCAATGACATGAAAGAACTGCTGGTACAAAAGATACAACGTAATAGAACTTTCGCCCCAAGGGGCTACCTGGGAGTTCCTGTTCTGATCTTACAGTTTGATATCTTACTATTGTCATATACAAAGGCTGAGGGCAATGAATAGCAGAAAGATTGATACATAAATCAGCAACTTAATCAGAGCGGTTTTTAGTCAGAAATATAGGCTGCCTATAGAGCTGCTGGACACTAATTAAACATCTACACTGAGTTTTAAAACCCATAGCAATGAGTCTCAGAGCATGAGTCTACCGATTTGGCCTCACACTGAGGCATTAAGACCAGCTGTGTAGATGTTTAGGCTCAGGCTGCAGCTTTGGCTCTAAAGCCCAAAGATCAGGGTGGGTTTCAAAGCCCGAGCTGCAACATCTACTCTGCTGTTTTTAGCACTGTACTGCAAGCCCCATGAGCCAGAGTCTCTAGACTCAGGCTCTGAGACTTACTGCTGTCGGTTTCTAAGGTATGTCTACACTGCACACTAAGCCAGGGCTATAACTCAGGTTTGAGCCCAAGCCTCCCTTCTGCCATTCAGGTCAGCAAGCACTAAGGACTCAAGTCCTAGGACCTTGGTATGGAGATGGGTGAGAGACCAAGTCTTGGTGTGAGTTAGATCCAAGCCCTTTCATTTTGCGGATGCAGCTAAAGCCACAGAGCTGAGTCAGAAGGTCTGTGTAATGCAGTAATGCGTTAGAATAACCATGAGACATGAGTCCAGCAATTGTAAACCTAGGTTTACAATGAAGTGTGGATGCTGAAGCATTGGCTTGGATACATCAAGTCCACAAGCCTCGATTAATAGAAAGATGAGAATGGGATAGTTAGAGCTGACCTAGCTGTGTGATTCAGATGTTTGGAGGAGACAACACATTTTAATTTTTATTTCCCAACCTTCCACTCCCCTTCCCCAAAAAAATCGAAATATTGGTCCAGATTCTCAGCATCTGCTTGGTGCAACTGAGAGGGCGAGCTGACTGCATACCTGATGCAAAGGTAAATTCTACATCTGCCGTGGCATGTATTAGAGTGGTTTAAAGGGCTTTTCAATCTATGCTAGCTGACTATGGCCCCCATAGGCTCACATGCAAACTGGGGCTAGCTGAAGCATAGTGTGTTCTAGTTCCACCACTCTCCATCACACTCCCTTGAGCCCAGCACAGGGAAGAAGAGGGCTGCAATGGGGTAGCATGGTAACTGGCTGTCATCTCTTGACCCACTGGCACTTCCTCATGCCAGGGGAGTACTCAATTGGAAAGATCCAGCTGCTTTCCAGTCCCTATGCACTGCATGGCTGACTGCACAAGGGGGATGGACTGCAGCAGAGTATTCTAACCCATAATTTCTTTGTCCAATCAGTGGACATATTTTTGGCATTCCATTCTGTTTATACTTTTCCCTGTACACACATTACTAAACAGTGTTTTAGCTTCTGAAAGGTACTATGTAAACTAGTGTAGCTCTCCTACCGAAGAAATATCCCTACGCTAATCAAAACACTCACAAAACTGAAGTAATGAGATGAAGTAACAGGAATGCATAAATACTCTTGGGGCTGGTAGTTTTCTTAAGGTTTATCTAAATGAACACGTAGTTTGCAGCAAGCTGAGGTATAGATCTACCCCATACTAGCCTGCCACGCACTGAATGTCCATGTGGACCCTGCTGCTGTACATTAAAGTGCCTTCATGCACTTTGATCTTCTCCTGTTTCAAAGTGAGACAGATCAAAGTGCAGTACGGAGCTTTAGTGGGTGGTGGCAAAGTCCACACACTTAGTGCACTGCAGGGCTAGCGCAGGCTAGATTTGCACCCCAGCCTGCTGCAAACTATTAGTTTATACAAGCCCTCAGTAATTCTACATAGCTTCATTCAAAAAGCCAGGGACTATCTGAAAGGGGTAACACTGTCTGCTTCTTACTGTGTAGACCTCAGAGAATTTTTTTTTTTTTTTTTTGCTTTCCCCAGACCCTCCAAAGGCATGATCCCAGAGGAGGCAAGTGCCCTCAGCTTCCATCAGTTTAAACAGGAGTCGAGGGTGATCAGTACCTCACAGCATTTATTCCCAATTTTTTAAACATTATTTCCTCTAATTCTAAGGACCAGTACCAAGTGACACAAGCAGGTAAACTCAGAATACTTCAGTGAAACTTCCTGTTGGGCACCCCACTGCAAGGAACATTTACGTAAGAAAGTGCACAGAGTTAGTATACAGGAACACATTTCTAATACTTATGTAACTAGTTTCTGTTCTGCTAAAAAAAACCAAACAACTAGCCTCCTGACATTAATCTTTACTAGGTGAAAGGCAGAGGCACTGTTAGAAGGTATGACAGTGTCAGGCTGGGAGTGCCAAAATTCTATTGATTAAGGATTAATGTTATTAGGCAAACCTGGAGACAAGGATTATTTGAAATAAATCCGTGATGCAGCATGAATCACTTCTTCGTAGGGTTCTCCTAATCAAACCAGGAAGATATCCATGTTTGTACAACTACAAGAAACAACGAGTGTCCCTAACAGCGGCTTAGAAACACTGAGTCATCAAGGCAAGTCTGCTTTATGCAAAGCATTAAACTAAAGTGGTTGGCAATGCATACAAAATTGCAAAAGATATAGCACAAACCTATTTTTTTAAGAGAGGTCACAGAGTTGATTTTTGGGGTTTTTTTGAGTCCATAAATTAGTCATGTCATATAATCCAAAAGCAAGAAACATTCTCTGACATTCTTCTATAAGGAAATGATTGTAATGTCTGAAAATGTAGTGTTTAACATCAAACGATAACAGTCTGAGAATGTTCTATTTCTATTCAAATAAAGCTTTTCATAAGAGACTTGTACAGTGTTTACACAAAGAACAGCAGTTTTTGACTTTGTTAAAATCTTTCTCTAAATGAACAATGATCAAGCCATGTTGCTTGGTCATTTCCTCAACTTTTGCCATTTTATCCATTCTGTTCTAGAGAGAAATTCCCCCTCGCCCACACGTTCCAGGCATTTCCCAAGACGGCCACCAAATGCTAGAAGGGAATTATAGGCATTAGGTAATTAGAAAACGAGAGCAACCTTACATCACTACTTTGGGGTTTAATCACATGAATATGAACTTAAATTTCTCCTGCTTGGTAGGGTGCTGTGCTGTCACTAAGCTACCAAAGCCATGAGAGCATCCCCTAATACACAGCCAGAGTAATTAACTCACAGTTTTACCCTAGCAAACTTACTGACTCAAACTCTTTTGAAAGCAGAAATTCTAGGCAGGTCTACACTTAGAACGCTGCAGCTGAGCCTCTGTAGCACTTCAGTAAAGACGCTACCTACAACTGGAAGGCTTCTCCCATTGGCATAAGTACTCCACCCTCCCGAGAGATAATAGCTACGTCGAAAGGAAAAGCCCTCCCATCAACATATCATTGTCTACATCGGGAGTTAGGTCAGAATTTTTCACATCCCTGAGTGATGCAGTTATACTGATTTAAATGGCTAGTGTAGACCAAGCCTGAGTAACAGCAACAGCCCATGATTACCCAGAGTGGCTCAGATGATTAACCTAGTGCTCTGGCTAAATGATCCCCTCCCAGAACAAGACTGGTGTGAACCCAAGCAATTGTCCCCTTGAATGAAAGGATGTAACAATCACATTCTCCCAACATACAGATACTTGGGATCCATTGGAAAGAGAAGCCCTAGATCTACAGATAGAGAGGCATTCAAGTGGAAAGCTGGCCCCTCCACACTGCCCTGCTGGATCTCCCTGGCATCCTGACTCCTGAAGTCTCCCTCTGACTATATAGCAGCAGCAGCTGCAGAGGGATCCCAAAGGGAGTCAATGCTGCTTAAAATATTATTAACTCCCAATCAGATTTCTGACTTGAAACTAGTGGGCTCAGCAGTAATGATATTGTAGAGTGACTGGACTCCCCTGTTCCACTCCTTCCAGCTCCTACAAAGCCTTTAGAGCCCTGACTATGTGAAGTTCTCCACCAGAGAACCTTCAGTGGAGTTGAGGAAGAATGCCAATAAACCAACACTATCCTCTTTTCACTCCCCATCCTTGTCATACCCAGGGTAGAGCCAATGGAACTGGATCCCTGTGTTTGAGGAAGTGGAAGATACAATCCTGACCTCTGTATTTAAAATAAAAATACAAAACAAAACAAAAACCTGCAGCATGTAGTGCACGGGACTTTTCCGGGATTAACAATGCGTCCTTCACTGTGTGTTCCCAATTAATAACTTATAAACTTCCTGTTTTACTTTCTTAACTGGGAAAATACCGCCACTCCTGGGCTAATAACTCCACTAACATCCTCACTGTTTTAAAAAATCTTACTTAACCTTCCTGCCTCAGTTGCTTTTAACGCTACATACTTTAAATGAACACTACTTACTTACCTGCTGCTCACACAAGATTTGAAAAGCACTTCTGAGAAAAGCAATTTACAAAAATTATGTTTTTATTATAAACAGCATGCAGCCTTACTTCCCTTCAGCATCTAGCTCGTTTTATAACTCAGGTTTTTTTTCAAAAGCCTGAGAGCTTAAAGTTTAACTTTAGAAGAAATACCAGTAACTGAATTTTTTCAAAATTTTAAACAAATATTTGCTTGACAAAGAATCTACATAGCTAAGAGCTCTCTAATAATATGTATCATTAAAGCAAGATTACAGTCAACACTGAAGGGAAAGAGTGATCTGAGCTCTCACTGTAATATCAGAGCTCAAAAGCTGACATAGCCCCCTTGTGTGGACACCTTGCATGCTGACAGAAGGCGGTCGTCAGTGTAGGAATTCCTCCTCTTGGAACGATGTTACCTATTCTGACAGAGCAGCACTTCTTCTGTTGACCAGCTATGTTTACACTGGGGGTTTTGTCAGCATAGCTATGTTGATCGGGGTGCGTTTTTTCACATCCCTAACTGACATAACTATGCCAATATATGTAATAAGTGTAAGCTGTAAGCCAGAGACAGTGAGATTTTTCGGGAAGTGATGTTCTTGTACAGGATATGGCTTTAAACTGCCACCAATAAGAGTCTACTCAGGGAAATTGACCAGCAGGAAGTCTCCTATCTAGTAAAATACATTACAATAGCTATCTTCCTCCTGACTGATTTGCATTAACTTATACAGTATTCAAATTCAAAAGATTTCTCTAACATGTGCTACATAAATGCTTCTGATCACATGCAAAAGAAAGTAAGTAATAAAACAAGGCAATGGTTGCTCTATGCTAAGCTTAAGAATACTGAAAAGTGAAACTCCATATGAATAATTAACTAGCACTTACAGTTTCAGACAGGTCCCTTTTGTTAGCAGTGCCGCCAATATTGAGTCCATCTATCACAATATCATACGGACGACGTTTTTCCACAAAGTTTTTAAATTTTTCAAGTTCCTAGAAGGAGGAGAAAAAAAAGGTTGAATTAACATCTTTTTAGCTTTTTAAAAAGACAAAAAAACTAAACCTCTCATTTCACTATCTTCTGCTGCCTTTGTTGTCTTTAATTAAATATTTGCTGCAACACCTTCCAGGGATAGTAATATTGTACTAGATGCTTTCAGTTGCATATTTCTTTCCTTACAACTGAATAAACTCCACAGATCTACCCCCCTTACATGCACAGTATAAACTGAACATTTTAGATAAAAATATGTAGGTCAGTCAAAATTTGACAAAGGCTTCTTTAGTAAACAGGTTTGAGATCTCTTAATGCAAAGCACTAAATAAGAGATTATTATTAATATACTGGCTTACTACTCTGTTTGTGAGATATACACAAAGCTTTTAAAGCTGGTAAAATAGAGCAGTAGTTCTCAACTTGAAGGTCCATGGACTATGTCTAAGGGGTCCACAAAAGACTTAGACTGAAAACTGACTAAACACAATTTCCAAAGGGGTCCCATACCTCCATTCAAAATTTCTAAAGGGAAAGAAAAAAGGTTGATCACTGCTGAAATAGAGAACTTCACAATGGCAGAAATGTCACCCAATGATTGATCAAAGAGCATCTCTCCCACTCTCCTAGCCAAAGGGAAATCATAGTTACATAGACTTGTCTAGAAGAGCTCTAAGTAAGCTCAGAAGATTGTCTCTCTCACCAACAGAAGTTAGTCCAATAGAAGATATTACCTCACCTCTCATTAGTATCCTGGGACCAACATAGCTACAATACTGCATACAGGGCTGGGTAGCATTTAACAGAGGAGGAATTCTGTCATGAATAACTATAGAGTATTAAAGCCTTCAGACATCTCTCCCCTCAGAAGTACTGGAACTTGCATTCCTGCACAGGTTGGCAAACCATAGGACATGGCAGTTACACAGACTAGAGGAAGCCTTGTTCTAGATGGGGCTATCTGAAATTCTGGGAATGGCAATGGCAAAGCATTATCTCTGTGGAATGCTTTGGAGTTTTCCCACACTCTCACACTAGATCACATGCAGCACCTGCAAGACTGTTTACCACCCTAGGTTGCCTAGAAAACTCCATTCCATCCTGGTGGACAATACCCTGGCTTTGGTTTTACATGCCTTCATCATCTCCCATCTGGACTACAGAAACTGCAACAAGTAGAGAATGCTGCAGCACATCACTCAGCAATACAGGCTTCTGTAAGCACATGAGATCTGTCCTATACTCTCTACACTGGCTTCCCACAGAATACAGAATCAAGTTCAAATTCTTGGCCCTTATCTTCAAGGTGCTCAATGACCTGGGCCCAGCATATCTAAAAGATCACCTAGGGTTCCCAGATGAGGAATACGGTAGACAACTCAGCTCCTCAGGCACAATGGAACTTTCTACCACAAGGGTAAAGCTCACCCGTGCAGGAGACAGAGCTTTCTTGGGGGCCGGTTCAAGACTGCAGAATGAACTTTTACAGGAATTAAGGAGCATCCCAAACGTCTTCACCTTCCTCTCCAAATGCAAAGTGCACTTCTTCAGTCTTTCCTTCTCTAACAAACATAATAAAGTGTACATTTAAAAAAAAATCCTACAACAAAACCCTCCACTGCATACACAATTCTCCCCCTAAGGAGAAGATGAGAGAAAGAATGAACCACACATGACAGAGGTTAGTCATGCACTACTGGAAGGCACTCAAATACCCCAGTGATGAGGGAGGTATAGGATCCTGAATAAAAAGAATAGATCATGTCATTTTGGCCCTGATTTAGGAAGGTATTTAAGTACATTAAAATACACTTCAATTGACAATTCAGTTGACTTCAATTGGACTACTCATATGCTTAAAGTTAGGCACATGCTTAAATACCTAGCTCAACTGGGGCTTGAAAAAATTTGCCCAGAATACTTTTTCTTCTGTTTTAATAAATGTATGCAACTTTTTGACAGGAAAACACATGAAATCTAATCATTTTTAAAAAGTAGCTTCAGATTACATACCCCATGGAGTCCCCAGTGTCTTTGTTTTGGGGTTTTACAGCAACACATTTTAGGTTTTGTTTTTTTTTTAAAGTTTTCTCTCTCCTGTTTTGCATTATCAGAATCCACACAAATAACTGAGGAAACTGACTGATTAGAAAGAAAAATGACTACACTCAAAAAGTTGTCAAATGTACAAGTAAACTATGAAAATAGTGGAAAAAATATTTTTCCTCTAATTGCTTTCAGTTACAATAATGTCAACTGTTACCTACAATAGCAAGTAAAACAATTTCAGACAAAAATGTGGCTTGTAAATTGACAATGTCCCTTTCACCAACAAACACAATGTGCTAGATTCTGCTTTCTTTTCTGCTGATGTGAGAAAAGAGAACAACTCAGTTGAAGTCAGTGAATTTACACATAATTTAAGCCCAGTTTTTGAATTACTGTTTAATGGCAAGCATTTTTAATGTAATCACTAGAAAATCTTCAAGAGACCAAGGTTTCTAAATACGTTCAGTTCCTGGTATGTCATGTGTTGTGAAATATATTCCAAGTTAGTCACTGGTAAACCTGAACAATATACTGAAATCACTGGCATCATCCAAGTACATTTTAAACTTTCTGAGGAGAAGGCTGTTTATTCAAATTACCTGACAGCAAACATGCAGGGAAATCCCTTGGATTATGGAACATGAAAATATGTATAGTAGGTTATTGCAGTTTAAGGTGTCTCCAAGATGAACCCAACCAATTTGTGTGTCATCAAACTTTTCTAATTAGCTCCTGCATATCTCTAACACAAAAGGAAAGTAGAACTAGCCACATAAATATACTTTGTTTCTTAGGAAACAGCTATGTGATCTGTTACTAAGTACACACCTTTGCAGCTATTATGTCTAGTATCACCCGCAGTACACCCAAGAAAGTATTTTGTAATTAATGGTTTTACTAATAATTTTTCTTGGGAGAAGTTATTTATACATTTTATAAGGTGCCAAAATCCTGTTCCCACTTAAGCCAAAGGGAATTTTGCCACTGACTTCAAACTGCACTAAAATATCCATTTTTAAATGCAGCTTAATGCATTCACTGAGGTGATGTG
Organism: Emydura macquarii macquarii; assembly: GCF_026122565.2. Taxonomy (NCBI): domain Eukaryota; kingdom Metazoa; phylum Chordata; order Testudines; family Chelidae; genus Emydura; species Emydura macquarii. The sequence continues at coordinate 11,271,717 of NW_027130511.1, forward strand.
ATACAAGATGGCCATTCAATATGTTTTGACAATTAAAAAAGGAAGGAATATTTGGGCCAGTAGTACCAAGATTGAGAGAAAATTAGAGAAAAACAGTAGTGGATAAGCAAAGAGTGCAAGCAGTGAAGGGAAAACAAGAAGGCATAAAGACAGAGAGAAGAGGTGAATAAGGCAGAGTGGAGTAACTCCACAGTGTATTTTATTAGCAGGGGCTATTTTTACTATACCAGCACTTGTACTCAATATTTATTATAACCAAGTAGACTGTTTTTAAACTGAGAATTATAGGCTATAATCTTTCTCCACAATGCACTGTCCCTAAAGATTCAATTCAATATGGTACAGATGCTTTGTAAGTAGTTCTAAAATGGCATGTTACTTTGGAGGGGAGGCAGCGGAAGCTATAGAAGATCATTAATAACTGCAGGGAAGATGACAAATGCATTAACAGTGTCACTTCAGATTGAAGACAGTATGAAGTAAGAAGTGTCCCACTTTAAGAATAAACCATGCCAACAAATGCAGAGGAATCTAGTGCAAAACAGACTATAAACGCAACTATCTTTTCATTTCCTTCCTTGCCTCTCAATCCTCCCACCCACCACTGGCAACTAGGGACATACAGGGCTGTTCTGGTTTCATGAGGGGTGGTAGTTGCAAAAAATCACATACAGGGACCACGTGGCTCAAACCTCCCCCAAACAGAGGAAAATTCCAGAAATTCTGCATAGCCTGATTTCCCCTTCTCTCTACAAAGAAGGAAGCGGATGGGACAGCTATGTAATCTAAACTGCCAAATGAAAGATGATAGTAGACCAGCCTACCCAAGAGTGGCCACAAAAAGTTGTGGAAGTGTACACACAAACACACATGACATGAATGTAGTGTTTGATATTGAGGGTTGGGATTTCAACACATCAAGATTTTAAGTGTCAGGATTTGTCTGGATTTTGACCAGGGCCTACTCAGACTACAGTAATGAAAAGATGATCAACCTTCAGTTCTCTGTGGTATTCCCTCCATTAGCCAATTGTAAAAACACCTGGTAGCCCTTCACCATATAGAAAATTCAGTGGAACAGATTTTCAACTAGCAGTCAATAGATGAAGAGAATACAGACATAACAATGGTCCTCAATGCAGATTATAATACCGATATCAGTGCTAATTCAAGCAAATCCACAACCTAGCATACTATTCAATTAGGTCCCCCACTGCAAGGTGGGAGTTCATTGCATGGACCTGCTCTCCCTTTCCTACATACTCCAAACAGTTCTCCCAGCCAACTGGTGGGTAATGCAGGTAGGCAATAGGGAATATGGCTCTAACTGGTGTTTGTTCATGGAGTGGAAGAAGGTTTCCTATTAAACCAAACTAGAGGACGAACTGTGATGTATCCTGATTAAGGGAACACGATAGACCCTGATTCCTCACAGGACTCAAACAGTTTTTCCACAGAGCAGACAGTCAAGAATGAAGCAGCTTTTAGTTCACATCAAGGGATACTAGAGCACAAGCAGTAAACATCATGCTAACATTTCAACGTGTCCCTAGTAGGCTGGGCCTCCAAAGCCTGTGGGAAAGTGACTACGGCTGCAAGTTTGGCAGCACTGCCTAAACCAGCTCTGACTGGCATAAGCATAGCAATTAAAGAGAGAGAACTTCTTCAGTACATTTCTAATACCGCTTATTTATGTGAGGCTCTAAGTGGAATGGAATTGCAGAGAAATACTGCAATTAACTATACAACAACTCAATTACACTCATTACAAAACTTTACAGTAGCATGTGCACTGGATTAATAATGTTTCATTATAGGAAAGAAAGGAAGAACAAAAAGAAAAGAACCCATAGGTGAGATTAGTGATAGCCTATTTACATCAGCAGATGAATATTTTATGAAGAGTACAGAAAAAGGAACTGAAACAGCACCAGACTTAGTACACAGCTGAAGTGGGAAGAATGGGGAATGTCAGCTCTGTGAGTTTTAGAAATGATTCATTGTGACTTTCAAAGAGAGGACTCACCTCTATATCTGAACACCACACAAATTAAATCCGTTTGGTTATCAGATACAAACAAGCCATAGCAAATCCCTTATGGAATTTATACTGACTAGCAAAGAGGCAATAACGTTATTTTTAAAAACTTAATTTAAAATAATGTCATGTGTGTATGTCATATCCATTCACATCTTAATTTAAAAGGCTACAGCACAATCTTATATGCTTTGGGTACCCAAAACTGGATACCTAAATGGGAATTTTGAGCACACAAAGAATGCAAGACTAGTGTTTTTGCGAGATTTTTCAGGTAGAGTTAGTTTTTGTTGTTTTTTTAAGTATATGAATTGTTTAAAAGGAGGAGGCAGTTTTGCGGACTTGAACAATTTAATTTTAAAAATAATCATATTTTCACTGACCTCACACTTGCAAACTGTCTTTACACCAGTTTTACAAGTTTACCAAGCTTTACACCAATGCGACTGAAACAGTGGAGATACTGGATCTGAAAATGGAGACCTTGAAGAAAATTAACTAACACACTTCCAACTAGTACACTTATAAACAAAAAATATATTTAGAAGGGTATTTTAAATACACACATGCATAGACTAAAAGCCTAGTTTGTGAGCACTTTTTCCAGGAGGATGGTTTATTATTAATATTTGAATATTTAATACATTCAACATGGTACAATGGAAGGAAACAAAATGTTACAACTGATGGGTATTACTGCAAGTCAAAATAAAGGTCACATATCAAGACAGAAGTTTGATTACATATATGCAATAGGGACTATGAATGAACAATAGTTTGGAGAACAGAGGAAGTTTTCAAAATACATAATGTACATATCTGGAGACAAGACCCCAACAGTCAGATAAAAGTAGTTTTCAGACAAGAGTTCTACTGCATATGTATTCCAAGGCTTAATACGGAATATGTGGGCAGTTTAAAAAATAAATATAAATTAAGGGCGTGATCAAGTTTCTTGACATTCCAAAACACCTATTGATTTAAGTGCTAGATAAGCAGAAAGAGACGAAGTCCGTAAGGGAGACTGGAGCAAAACCATGGAGGGTTTTAAAGAACAAGAAGAGCGATTTTGTTAGTGCTAACATTTGGAATATTAATAGAAAAACCAAGTAGGCTTACTTCAACTCTTGCAAAGAAGGCAAGCTATAGCTTCTTCTGAACAATACAATTTATGTACAATCACCAGGGACTTACTTCAGTGCAGTGCATATACTTATAAATAGCCCTTGGGCTTGGGGTGGAATTTTGAACATAGTAAATTATTATATATTGTTTGCAGTAGTGCCCACAACATGCTAAGTGCTGTACAAACACAAGAGGCAACACAGCTCTGCCCCAGATTAAACGGAATAACATTAATGCAAAGAAATTAGAGAGTAAATTCTAATTCTAACAAAGTATTCTATAGCTGTTAGAAAATAAAGAGTGAATAAGTGTATCATTTATATGTATCACAGTAGGCTGCTTTTCTTTTTTTTTAATACCAGCTTTCAGAGAAGTGAAAACTTTACACTTTTTTTTAAACAGGTTCACATAATATCAAGTTCATTTACACCTTCTACTGGTAGCAAAGATTAAAAAAACAAGGAACAACGTTATAGCATGAGTAGTAAAATTCTGCTGCCAAATTGAAAGATAGCCAATTTTTAAGGTTCCACTGATTGTCCCTGTTACATCACTCTTAGATCTCTGTCTTCCTATTCCTGAAAGGTTTAGATATTTGCCCCAGGGTTTCACATCCTGGAAATACCTTATGTAAATCTATTAGCTAGAAATTCCTTTCTCAATACCGTGTACAATACTAATAATTCCTCTTGCTTGTGTATGATTTATTAATTTTCTTAGAAGCAAAAAGAGTTCTTATTAAATAAGTAATGTCAAGGGACGACGTTATCATTAAGGAATTACTGTGAAGCAGCTTTCAGAGCTACTTATACAGGGGTGGAAAGTTACACACACGACAGCTGTGTTGAGCAGATATGTCCTGTGCATATATATACACACACATTTCCTCCTGTGATTTTAATAGTAAGCACTATTGTCCTGTGGTTTGCTCCAACCCCTCCACATTAGACATACTGGAAGAGCAAGATTCAGAAAACGGCTGTGACACAAATACTAGGACTTATTGCTGCAGTCAGAGCTACTGCAAATCCTCTCTTCTCTAACACATTTAACTCGGAATGATAGGAAGAAATCTCATGATAACAGCACTCAGTGCTAGTATCCCAGGTGCAGAAATGTTTTAGGTATCATGGTAGCATTGACAGTATTAGTGCCACAGCATCATAAAAATGGACTCATCTCTTTCAGAACAAAATCCTTATAAAACAGATGGACATTTTTGATCTAGTAATACTTTCTAACGAAAAATAAGGGGTATGAATATATTAGCCAAAGTCCCTCTCACTCCAGCAGACTCAGGTGAGTTGCTTTCTGTTTACACTTGTATAACACAACAGGATCAGGCTCTATACATTCAAAGAAACATGTGGAAAACAATTCTAAGCCTGAGCCTACCCAGTGCAGCTACACAGAGTGTATTTATTATAGCGAAATAACAGCTCTCCTATAGTTAAGGGTGAGAGTCGTTTTCTGTTTGAAAGATGAATATTCTAAGTGCTGTAAAATCCACATCCTGACTTGGATTCCCTTGACATTTGTTGTGCCTTGTGGGAGTGCAGAGCAGCATTGGCAATCCAAATGTGGTGTCAAGTGAATGTATTGTTCCCAATATACAGATCCTTAAACAAAAATCCAGTTTTCAAAATTACCTGGTTCTTATAACTGTTTTTGCATACATCTGGGGCTCAAACTACCACTCTGCTCTTCCCCAGGATATCATCTGCTCAGGACTGATGTCAGATAGTACACAGTACCCACTGCTCCTTTAGGGAAACAGTATTTCAACCAGCTACACTATTGTGTCAACAAGACTGAAATGCACATGTGCAGCAAGACTGGGGGATCTGTTGTACAAGACTTTGCAGGAAGACTGATGTCAAGAGTTCCTAGACGGCTCCATGTGATATGCTGTGGTTTTACAAAGGTTTGTTTGGAAAAAAAAAATCACAGTGTTACACATTATTTTGTGAACAGCATGCTGTGCTGGGAAACAAAACTTCTTACAAAAGTGGAGCTTGATGTCTCTGGTACTTACATCCCTGAAACTGATCTGGGATCTCAAACAATTGGGAAAAATAAAAAACAAAAAAACCTAAGCAACTTTCCAGATCACTTTCAGAACAACAGCTTGGATCTGCCCAATAAACTGTAATCACACATGTGAAAGACAGAAGACAAACACAGTCCATCTTTTAACTACAGCCCTAATTAATTCTGGACAATCAGGCATCTTCTCCATGATTTCTTCCTCCAGTCTCAGAATAAAATAAGCAGGTCTTGTTCCCAGGTGTATATCGTGTTTAGTAACCATGGAGCCATTAATTAAGGGGGGGACAGCAATACTGCATCCTTCTTTCTTCATTAAAATGTCATTTAATGCCATTAATTCTTTCCACTTTCTCCCACATATTCTCAATGGCTAACACAGGCCTACAGTTACCACCATCAACATCCTTTATTTGTTTCTTGCAGCAGGCTGAATATTTGCAGCTCATAACTTTCTGAGCATCACCTTAAGTGTCCAGACTTCTTTTTCTAGTTCCGCTTCTTTTCTAACATTCCTTTCTGTAGCAGTGCACAGTGAAAATGAGCTTTTATTTTAGGCCTAGTTCTAATATGCCGGGGATGCTCCCCTTACCATATTTTGAGAGTCCTAAAATCCAGACACTATCTTGTCAAAATAGGTGTCTATAATCCCAGTTCACCAATTTATTGAGATTTATAATTACAAATTCATTTTCTTTAACTGGAGTCTACTTATGAAGACTTATCATCGGAGCAAACCAGACTTCATGCAAGGCATTCGGATCAAGCCAAATCTCTGCTCTTCATTTTCTATTTTAGTCACAGTTACAAGAGGGTTTGGATGGTGGTGGTGCCGTGTTTGTTTTTTGTTTTGCTTTTGGTGGAACAATATATTGCTGTATGAGCTGGTATTTCCATGGTGAAGCCAGTCTTTCAAGTAACTGACTATAAGTGCAATTTTAAATGCTAATGTAAAATATTTGAAGCTCAAAAAAGCTGTATAACTGTTTAATGTTAATAAATAATTCTTTGGAAGTAACATCTACACATGCAACTGTGAAGAATAAGTAACTCTCTAAGGTGAAATAAGTAAAAAAAGAAACCTTATTTATTTCACTTCAGTTGATTTTTTATTTGAACTGTAGCTATCACATGGAACATGACAGGCTGTGGAAAAATGGAACCCCCCCCCCCCGTTTGTCATACTTCTCAGTCATAAATTCTCAATTACCCAAGCCAACACTGCAGCCTCCTCAACTATAATTTCCCTTCAGAAAAGCCCCAACTCTGTATGAAGAGTCGCGTAGCATGCCAACTACCCTGAAATTCAAAGGACATTCCGGATCATCACAAGCCTGTTCTGCATTTTGCAAAGGTAATAAAAAAGTTTCAAATTTAATTTGGACAATCCACCAAGACACATCCACAAAGTATCTTCATTCATTCTACTGCATGGTTGCTTGCTGACAAGCTAGATAATTTAATTGGCTTTTAATTTTCTTTTAAAAAATTACCACCACTGTGAGTATTATGTCCTTCATCTATTAATAGGATTTGCACACCTTCCATCTGTAGCTACTTCACAGCTCTGGTTCTAGATATCCAAGGTGCAGGAATTTCCTTATTAGTTAAATAATTAAAAGTTTTCTGGGGTTTCATGTCTCTGATCTCTCCCAGGAGGCACTCACAACAAGCTTAAAGTATACCTCTCTATTGAGTGCTCTTTTCCAAATGTTGGAGAGTATGGATTGTGCAGATAATTCTTCTAGCACCATTTTGAGAATTTACCTCTAAATCTCTTAGGAACATAATAAGCAGAAATCACTGGTGACACAATGCAGCCAATTTAAGGTTTCCAATAAGGTGCCCAGCAGGATGGTAGATAAGAATTTCTATGACTAAATTTCAGCTACAACAAAAAATCAGCAATCTTCAATGAATAAAGTTTAGAAGCATCAAAATTTAAAACAATCTCTCTCATCTCAGTAGGTTACCGTTTCTGATTAACACAGGTGCCTTTGTAGCAAAGACTAATCCATACCATGGCTGCAGCACTTCTAACTCAGCACGAGTACCCAGTTACCAAAAACTCCTTCCACTGGAATTCCCCTTCTAAATCTTCCCCCTTCCCACTTTGTAATGTTGACCCAAAACTAAGTTACTTGACAAAACAGAAATTTTCCAACCAGCGGTCACTACTTGGCGTATGAGCTCTATACTAGAGCTGCAAGTTGTAATTTCCAGCTCAACAGACATACCTGTGCTAGTTCTGATTGAGCTAGTGTGCTGAAAATAGAAGTGGAGCCATTGCAGTGTGAGCAATGCAACGGGCTCGCTCCCTGAGTATACACCTCTGGTTTAGATGGGATCATACTCAGGACAGCCAACCCATCACTCTGATGCAGCTATACTTCTGGTTTTAGCACATCAGCTACCCTGATCCAGCTAGATATGTCTACACAAGCTGATAATTATACCTCAGCTCCAACTTAGACATACCCAAACAAACTTCATAAATTAGCTTACCTAGTTAAAGAATTAGAGAAAAATAAACTCATTACTTTTACCACGATTTCTATGATGAACTCTAGAAAATAGGTATTATTACTCATGTTATTATGCAACAATTCTTACCAATTCTTGTTTAATTTTAATACTATGGAGCAGCAATAGCCATTTGACAATATTAAGATTGCTGCTACTTTTTTTTGTAAAGCTAATTCTGCAGCCCCTGTAAAATTCACAAAAGGAGTCAGATCTGCTTGAAAATTGGGAGGGTAAATCTGAAGCCAGGATAAATTTTGTGAGGAAAATATGAAGCTATTTGAACAAATGGGGGTCAGAGAAAATGGGTACTCTAAAATAAGTAAGTTGCAAAAGTCTAATTGCTTTTTTGTAAACAAGTAGGGAAGAAACAGTGAGTAAGATAACCATGAAACTTACATAGCTAGACTCTTCTTATTGAAAACTAGTGCATGGTACCATAAGAGATCTAAAATTTGAAATATGAGAAGTTATCAGACCTTCTTTTTGGCACTGTGGAGTAGAACTACAGAAAGCTGGCAATCTATTTATACATTCCTGGCACAGAGCACAAGCTTCCTAACTGAACTGTTAACTGTACTTCCAGCTTCCCCCCAGCCTGTCCAACAAGAAGCCTGGAGAGGACAGAAAGGGAGAACTGAGAGCTGAAGCTGTGTCAGGTGTGCAGACAACAGCTCAGCTCCTCTTCCAGCAGCTCTTTCCAGTACACAGGTTTTAGGGACAAGTTCTACTCCCTCCATCCTCTTGGGGGCAGGAAGAGAGAGGGGTAAGGGACTTGTCCTTGGGACCATTACAGATGAGGTATCAGCCCAGCTCTTTATATAGTTTCTCCATCCAATAAACCATCTGTGGGAACACCAGCATGGGAAAGGCCAATTTGTCAAGTGTATTGTGCAGAATCAGGATGCCTCCCCTGACCTTTGATGTTGTGAGCATACATGGGGGGGCCCAAGGTTTTGGAATAGTTCCAGGAAAGACAGCAGGAATGAAGTAGTAAGTGGAGACATGGGTACCCCTCCAGTGATGGGCCCCCACAATGCCCCACTCTCTTGGGTTTGGTGGAGCTTCTTCATCTGCAGGAGCCTAGAGAACTGGAGCTGCTGTATGCCCTAAAGATCATCAGAGTTCTCTGCCACACAGGTTGGAGCTGAACTCTGGCACCAGCTGCAGCAAAGCCAAGCATTCTCAAAATGGTTTGATCTTGTTTCCATTAAATGTCAGTAAACAACATTTCTGAGATGTGACACTGGCTCCATCTAGTGGTCTTTTATCTTTCAACTCCATTAAGTAGCCAAGATGCTCATTTGTCAAAGTCAACACATAATGAATAAGGAACAGAGCAAAGCAAAAAAGAGAACATAAGAGCATTTGACCATGATTTTGTACGCATTGTACCAGTTTTAACTCTCTCAAATGTGTATGCAATGACCCCTATAAAAAGCTAGATGTTCCCACTGCAGATATTACCATTGCACATGTTCAGTTTTTATTTCTTGTGAATTCTGATAATATTGACATTTCCAAAGATCTTTTCCAGTTTTGACTTAAACTATTGCACTATTATTAAATCTTGACTGCTGGATTTTTCAAATATAAGCAACAGAAATAAAACAATATTTAATGAGACAGCAGAGTTTTTTGCTAGGACGACCTATGTATTTTTTTTTAAACCTTTCCTCTGTGAAAATTTCAGTTATGAATCATGGAATGTTTTCCATTGGTTTTCGGATGGGGGGAAGAAATTGACATCTATGGACATTTATTACTTAAAATGTTATCCTTCCAGTCCACCTATCCACTGCTTGCACCTAGAAAGCTATGAAAAATTACGAGAGTTCAGGACTTGGATTCATTTATTAATTAAACTGTGGATAAAATGTCAGCAGATTATTAAAATATTTGTACGTTTCTTAATGATTACGACAAAAATTCAAGAGAGACTGAAGGATAAAGCCATGATAAATGAGACTAAGAATAAATTGGCATGATTATAAGTAGAATGTCAACATGAATTCTCTAATACATTTTACTATGTCAGTGAAAATGTATAGTGTTAGCGTGACGCAACTTTTAAAAATTCCTTAATTTAAAATTAAGTGTTGAAAAAATTATTAGGGATCTTAGATCTATTAAACATTAGTCACTTATGACTCTCCAGTCAATAAACCTGAAAGCCCTTGAGACCTACCTGAGGACTCGTCTTCCTGAATATATCATTTCCCTGGATCACATCTTTTATTATTTTTTCCTTGAGTGTATTGTACTCTTCTTGGCTCAGATGAATAGTTTCCAGATTTTGGTTACAAACTGAACATTTTCCTCTGTAAGAGTAATAAAACCACAAACAAACAAAGAATGCATGTATGTGAATAAGTATAGTAAAAGAACCATATGTTAAAATTCACTTCCATTTATTAAATGATTATGCATGCATCTTTCTGTGCAAACAAAAATAAATAAGTAATCAGAAAATGACTTGTATCCAGCTTGGGCCAGATCCAAAACCCTAAGGAAATCAATGGAAATGCTCCAACTGATTTCAATGGGTTCTGGATCAGATCCTTGAGGCATTTAGGGGTCAACTTCTGTGCCAGAGCTCCTGGTAGTGGAAAGAGGAAGGATGGTCCAGTGGTTACAGCCCTAGCCTGTGGCTTGAAAGACCAATGTTCAGTGACAACCACTACCACAAACTTCCTGCATGACCTTGGAAAACACATTTAGTCTCTCTGTATCTCAGTTATCCCCATCTGTAAAATGAGGATAATAGTACTTCCCTGCCTCATACATGTGTTGCAAAGATAAAATACAATAAAAACTGAGATGATCAGATACTACAGTAGATGAGTGTGACATTCCCCTCTGCAATCTGGACTGGTGAATTGCTGTGTCACCCCAATCCCTCACTCTTGGAGCCTGTCTTACCCTGCTTTGCTGTGAGAACCCCCACACCTGGGCAGTCATGCACAGTCTATAGCATGTATTGCTCTCAACTCAGCGCGTGAGTGTCTCTAGCCAACCACTCATGGGATTATGCAGTGGCATGACCCCAGCCAATATCACCAGTCACAGATGCAACTCTAGGAACTTCCATCTTACAATGTTCAGTGTTGCCCACTGAACACTGCAAGCTCATAGTTTGTCAATTTATCAAATACATTGATATGTACCAGCCTTGTCACTTCAAATGGAGTCTCTAACACACCTTAAATGAAATGCACTGCTTTAGATAAAACAAACAAAATGTATTAAGTACAGAAAGATTGTAAGTGATTATAAGTCAGAGGAAAACAGGTCAGATTTGATCAAGAGAAAACAAAAGACAAATCAGATTCTAAACCAGGGGTTCTCAACTGTACCACCGGACGGCTTGGTGGTACGCGAGGCGTACCCTGCCGCCGCCGCCGAAATTCCCACCAGGCTGGCTGGTCTGCCTCTAGCCAGGCCCCTTCTTTGTGATCAGCACTTCAGTTGCTTGGTGGTGTTTGCAGGTGGAGGTGGAAGAAAGAGAGATTGCAAAATGTCTCTCCTTTTAAAAATGTTCCTTCTCCCCTCTGGAGCTTCACCCCCCCCCCCCCACCTGCCCCTCCTTCAATATCAGGTGACAATGTTCTTGTATGGTTTCATCCATGTCCTGAGTCAGGGAGCATTCCCTTATCATGGTTCCTTTGTTGATGCTCAGGCTAATCCTTTTTTTCTGTGCATGCCTTAGTGAGGTGCAAATTCCTCCTCAGCTCTGCAGAGTTTTGCTTAGATCAGTTTTAAGCCATGAGACACATTTGAGCATGTTACATAATGAAGCCTCATAACCATACACATGACATTGCAACAAACATATTACTATAATAATAATGTTCAGTCTGCCATGAGCATTCCAAAAACATCTTGCATGACGTACTTTACATTAAACATTACACAGTTACACTATAAAGGTGAACATGAAAGATATACAATTACACCAAAATGGTGTACATGGGGTGCTGTGTATCACAATGAGAGCACAAAAGTAGCCTAAATTTGACTAACACAACTATTGAATAAATTGGTATTTGACCCTTCCCAGCCTCTATTACTTCTAAAGTCTGCATTTATCGAAGCATACAGTTTATTTTTACTGGGCCCGATTCTCTTAGATATAGTGGTGAAAATCCAGTTACTCCATGGTTTTGAATAGAGTTATTCTGGATTTACACTTGTATAAACTAGGGCAGCATTTAGCTCAATTTCTGGGGGGCAGGTGAGTTGGTACAGATGTATTTCTATGCATTTCTCTGACAACGATCAGACTACTAAATCTTCTGAGCTGTCAGTAAGTACAATAACTCATATTTTAAAAGGGCTAAGATTTCTTTCCCCAATCTCCCACTCATTTTCCCATTTCATCCTCAGAGGCTACGTGCACATTTATGGTGGAGTGTAGAGTACTGGCATTATACGTGTAGCTACACGCTGCAGTGAAAGGCTCCGACAGTGGGGAAGCAGCAGGGAAAAGTTCCCCACTGCCGTAGCCTTTCCATGCTGCCTCCCCCTCTGACAGTCTTTCCCCACTGCTAGAGCTTTTAACTGTGGAGGGGAAAGGCTCTGGCAGGGAGGAGGCAGCGGGAAAAGGCTCTGGCAGCTCCCCACAGCAGGAGCCTTTCACTGCAGTGAGGAAAGACTCTGGCAGGAGGGAGGTAGTGGGGAAAGGCTCCAGCAGGGGTGGATGCAGCGAGACACTACACTGCTCAAGGTACCAACTTAGATGTGGGAGGCACTGCTTGCACTGTGGAGATGCCATTTTGCCAGTTAGCGCCCTATTAAACTAAATCAATATATTCAGACAGTAAACATCCCAATAACCAGGTCAACATACACTATCCATAAATTAATTATTGAGCAGCTCCAAATCCATCAGAGACATACCATGCAAAGCATATTCCAACCATAGAATCATAGAGCTAAAAGGGACCACAAGGGTCATCCACTCTAACCCAGAGCCAAGATGCAGGATTTGTTGTGTCTAAACCAGTGGTTCCCAAACTTTTTACACTCCATCCCTTCTTACCCCATCTGCACCCTCTCCAATTCCCCCAACCCCCCCCAGCTGGGGCTGAGAGTGGGGCCACAATCGGGGTCAGGGGCTGTGGCTGGGAGCGGGGCCACGGTTGGGGGCTGCAATCAGGGTCAGGGGCTGAGGCTGGGAGCAGGACCACAGTGGCCAAGGATGCGGCTGCGACAGCCAGGAGCCCTGAGGGCCAGAGCTGAGCCAAGAACTATGGCTGGGGGGCAGAGCTTGAGGCAAAGCAGGGCTGGATGACACTGCCTCCCTGCCCCTCATGGGGGACTGGCCCACGCCCAGCTGTGCCCCCTGAACATTCTTCCACACCCCTGCAGGGGCGCTTGTTCCACAGTTTGGAGACCTCTGATCTAAACCATCCAAGAGAGATAGCTATCCAGCCTCCTTTTGAAAACTTCCAGTGAAGGAGCTTCCACAAGCCCTTCAGCAGTCTGTTCCACTGACTTACTGTTCTTACAGTTAGGAAGTTTCTCCTGAGTTTTAATCTAAATCTGCTATGCTGTAGTTTGAACCCATTGCCTCTTGTCCTGCCCTCTGTGGCAAGCGAGAACAACATTACTGGCATCTTTTTTATGGCAATCTTTCAAGTATTTGAAGACTGCTATAATGTCCCCATTTAATCTCCTCTCTTCCAAACTAAACATATCCAGTTCCTTCAGCCTTTGCTCATATGGCTTGCATTCCATACATTTGATCATCTTTGTCGTTCACCTCTGTATTCTTTCCAGATTCTCCACCTCTTTTCTATACATACCATACTTGGAAAAAAATATTTAAAAATCCCCAAAGCCCATATACAAGGACATCCAAGATCTCAAGTTCATTTGCCCAACTAAAATGTGATTGTCCCAATTTCTTTGTGGTCAGAATGAGTTGTGGTTGATGGTGATTTTTTAATTAAATTGTGTTGCATATCCCTGCCTCAAAGACAAGCTAATGATCTAACATTTAAAAATTCTGGGTGCACTGCCTAACTTATATGTCTGATTGCAGATGAAAAGTACAACCAACTTCAACCTTAGCGTTTTTTGTAACAAGTGACAGAGGAAAAAGAAACAAAGAATCAGCTATTTTGCTTAATTCCCCTTGTGCTGCAGTTTGGCCAGAGGGGCACATTAGCACACTTTGGGAAAACGGAACTAAGCTAATCATGTCTGAGCTCTCCCTGAAAACTTTCATTGCTTTTACAAAAAATCTCAGGTAGCAGACCTGTTTCCATTCTCATCCTCAGACTGCTCATGCCAACCAGTGTATCTAGGATATTTAAGTGAAAATCAGCAGCTTGTCCAGTAGACAGTACTTAGATAAAAAAATCACTTATCCTGAACAGTTCTTTGGTTGTACCAGGCTGCCAAACCACAGGATTTTTCCTTGCCTCTTCCCATTTAAGTCTTTTCATAGACGCAAAGTATAATGTTGATGTTTCACATTTTCCCCTCTACGATGCTCTGTTCAGAGGCTACATTCATCCTGCTGTGCATGCTTTGAACTGAGGGAGGGATCATTCTTTTTAAAGCAATCAACTTGTCAAGCTCTGATATGCACAATCCTAGGAACATTGCCATAGAATTTGAGCTTTAAATGTTAAAAAGCAGCAAGCCATTCTCCCCTGATTTTTGCACAGAGAAAAGCTAAGAGTAAGTTGAGGTATATTTCTTACCCAAGACTTAATCATCACAACAACCTGATTTCTAGTCTATCTCAAAAGCACAGACCACAAAGAAAAAATATGCCAAGACTGCATAAATTATTGTGAGGACAATGTGTTTGCTGACATAACACACTAACAATGTGCCACTTTTAGTATACATTCCAGATGTTAAACAGGCAGAATTAGAACGCCACAATTTAAGAGCCCTCAAGAAAGACCCCAAAAAATGATTGAGATTGCACCAAAATTATTAAGCTTAACATCTACAGACCTTATGTTACAGCTGAAATATTTAAATCTTGATTCTTTTGCCAGTATCATTTTACAGTAGAACCTGAGGCCTGGTCTACACCGCGAAGGTAGGTCGACAGAATGTGGCTTCCGTCGATCATATAATGTATGCGCCTTCACTTGCTAGTCAGATCTGTCGACTTAAATCGTGGGAAAATTTGACATAATAAAACCACCTCCGCAAGTGGCATAACGCTGGAATCAAATTGTTTGGGTCGAATGAGCGGCAGTGTAGGCAAAGTGCAGCGTAATTTGATCTAATTGGCCTCCATGAGCTATCCCACAATGCTCTGCTATGACCGCTCTGCATGTTTGCACTCTGCTGCACTGCAACCACATATACAGGAAACAGCTTCTATCCTCAAGCTCCGGGAAATTTTGAATTCCCATTTCCTGTTTTGTCAGTGTGGAGAGAGCTCGCCAGCAGAACTGATCATGGCGACTGCACGCCCCAAACGTGCTTCAGCCTGGAGTCGACCAAGGTCTTGGATCTCATCCGTCTATAGGGTGAAGAGTCTGTTCTGGCTCAGCTCTGATCCAGCAAAAGGAATTTAAATATTTACAAAAAGATATTGCATGGAATGTTGGAAAAGGGGCACAGGAGGGACGTGCAGCAGTGCCACATTGAAATCAAAGAGCTGAGGCAGGTGTATCACAAAACTCGGGAGGTGAACTGTCATTCTAGTTCGTCACCAAAGACGAGCCGCTTTTATGAGATGCTGCATGCGATTCTTGGCAGTGACCCACCACTGTACCGCCATGCAGCATATACCTCAGGGGAACCCAGGATGAACGAGGAGACCTCTGTGGATGAGGAGGAGGAGAACAGGGGCCAGGTGACTGGGGAATCCAGTCTCCCTGAAAGCCAGGTGTTGTTTTTAAACCCAGAATAGCCCAGCTAGACGCAGGATGCTGTGAGCAACCACAATGCCAGGGAAGGAATATCTGGTGAGAATATATTGCAAATCTCATTTCTGTGGTTATCTTCCCAGTCTAGCCTCTTGTCACAGCAAAAAAAAAAGTGCGGTGGTGGGATAGGCTTCCTCGTTGTTACTTCGCCTAAGCAAGGGGTTCCCCCCGGAAAAGTGTGTTTATGTGCACAGGGATGCTCCAAGAATTCTCCATGGATATCTCCAGAAAACTTTCATTTAGGTACTCTATGATCCTTTGTAGAAGGTTTCTGGGGATAGGTGCCTTATTTCTTCCACCACGATAGGACACTTTCCCCTGCCACTCTCTCATTAATTGTGCAGGCATCATCACAGAATACAATATAGCAGCATAAGGGCCAGGCCTGTACCCAGATGCTCATAGTAAATCCTCCCTTTCCGCCTCTGTTACCCTCAGGAGACTGATATCATTCATGGGCACCTAGGGGAGATGGTGCAAATTTGCAGTACCCGCTCCATGCAATCGTTCGGGTTTTTTTCCTCTGACATGGGAGGTTTTTTGCAGTACGTAAACTGCAAGTTACAAGACAGCATGAGACTGTGATGGGTCTTGAGTGTCGTGAGATAGGTGCCCACATGATTTCGCAAAGGAGAATTTCATCTCCTTCCTGCCCCCCGGGGCCCCCTCTCACACACCCTCTGTACTGCCTTTTCAAAAACCAATTTTTGGGAGGGGTAGGGGGCGCAACAACCCTGCGGGCTGGGGGAAACTATGGACTTATGCAGCATTCACTACGGGGATTTCCCTGAAACGGATGCACCAGACCCTTACTTACCATGGATGGAACAGCACTATGACCCCTGTAATAGGTAGAGATTGGTATGTGGGGCTGCCGTTCCCTTTGGAATATAAAGGGGAGTTATTTTTACACTGTAATATTGCTTTTCATCCATGGGGTTAGCTAACAATGGATACCTTGTGCTTTGCTTGCCTTTCAGTGGACAGCGTGGCCTTCAGTTTAGCATCTAATATTCCCGCTGACCACTTGTCACAGATTAGAAAGCGAAAAAAACCAAAACCTCGGGATGATATGTTCACCGAGATAATGAACCCCTCCACAGCTGCTGACACAGAGCTAAGAGCCTGGAGGATTTCATTATCGGAGAAAATGAACATGAACGTGGAGAACAGAAGGCAGCCCAAGAACATGAACATGCAACGCAGGATGAGATGCTGCGCATAATGAGGGATCGGTCGGACATGTTGAGGCATTTGGCTGAACTTCAAGAAGAGCAATGGCATGATAGACTCCCTCTGCAGTCCCTGCAAAACTCTCAACTCACGCACCCCTTCCTAGCCCCCACTCCCAAGCGATCTAAGAGGAGGTTGAACAGGGTGCAATACGTGCTCCACTCCACGCCAGGTGAGGGGAACAGAAAGACCTCTTAAAAAAAGCACTGACCTCTTCAAAATGCACTGTGTTGTTTGCTGTTTGCACAGTGAAACTTTGCTATGTCTCTGCACAGCCCCATTACAATGCATGCACAGTGTTGAAATAAATTCCTTTCCCTCCACTGTAAACAACCAACAATAAAAATGTAATGCTTTAAAGATCATTACTCTTTCTTTATTGAGACCGTGGAGATTAGCGCCGGGGGGGGGGGGAGGGTGGGGTGGGGTGTAGCATAGTGTTGTAGTGCTGAGGAATGGGTGGGAGATGGGAAGGAAAGACAGCACACAGAATTTTCAGAAACATTATCTCACTGCAAAACCGATTTTTCAAGGCTTCCCTGAGGAGCAGCGCTCCACAGCTGGCTCTCAGCGTTGCACTGCTGTCTGGCTGCTCAAAACTGGCACCCAGCCTATCTACCTCCACGACCCAACCCAACGGAAACTTCTCCCCCTTTGTCTCAGACATTTTGGAGCACATAGCATGCAGAGATAACCACTGGGATGTTTTTTCACTGAGATCTAGCGAGTGAGTAAACTGCCCCAGCACGCCTTTAAACATGCAAATGCACATTCCACAACCGTTCTGCACTTGCTGAACCTATTATTGAACCTCTCCTTCTCACTGTCCAGGTGCCCAGTGTATGGTTTCATCAGCTAGGGAAGCAATGGTTCTCCAAGGATCACTACTGGCATTTCAACATCACCAATATTTATTTTTGGTCAGGGAAGAAAGTCCCTGCTTGCATCTTTTGGAACTGACCATGCACCTTTCCAGACCATCCCACACTGATGTTAGTGAAGCGTCCTCTATGATCTACAAAGGCCTGCAACACCATTGAGAAGTATCCCTTTCAATTAATATAGTCTGTCGCTAGGTGGTCCAGTGCTAAAATAGGGATATGCGTGCCATCTATCACTGCCACCGCCCCCCAGTTTGAGAACCCCATTGCGGAAAACCCATCCACTATGTCCTGCACATTTCCCAAAGTCACTACCCTTCTTAGCAGAAGTCTGTTAATGGCCCGGCAAACTTGTATTACAGCAGCTCCCACGGTGGATTTACCAACTCCAAACTGATTCCCAACTGACTGGTAGCAGTCTGGCATTGCTAACTTCCACAGAGTGATGGCCACCTGCTTCTCCACTGACAGAGCTGGTCTCAAGTGAGTGTTCATACGTTTCAGGGTTGGGGACAGGTCTGCACAGAGTTCCAAGAAAGTGGCCTTTCGCATACAAAAGTTCTGCAGCCACTGCTCATCATCCCACACCTTTGTAACAATGCGATTCCACCAGTCACTGCTTGTTTCCCAGGACCAGAAGCAGCGCTCCACCAACTGCAGTTGCTGCATGACAGCCAGCAGCAAACGGGAATTGTTTTGTTCTATGGCTCGTAGCAAGGCATCTTGAGTAACATCACAATTTTCAGCGCTGCAGCCCGTCTCGCCCTTGAAAATACTGCAGGATAAGACGTCAAGTGTTTGTGACGCTCAAAAGATTGTGCAGAGCTGAGTGGGCTCCATGCCTCTCCCGTAATAGCATGCGCGGAGCAGAGACTGGGTTTACAAAAATGGCACGAAAAAACATGAGTTTGTTTGGGACAAAAAGGGAGGGGGAGGGAGGACGACACATTATAGGAGGACGACAACCTTCCCAAAAGCCTCTGTGGCTAGCTGCACAGTGGGATAGCTACCCATGGTGCACTGCTTTGATTGTCAACCCAAGTGCGCCTAGTGGGGATGCAATCCTCCAATGCAATGAGCGTGATGTGATGATGCTTCTGCGAAATCTGAAATTCGGCGGGTGAAAGTCAATTTAAAATAAATACCATCAACATTACAAACACCTTGGGAATGGAAGTTGTTCATAACTCTGAAATGTTTGTAACTCTGAACAAAATGTTATGGTGGTTCTTTCAAAAGTTTACAACTGAATATTGACTTAATACAGCTTTGAAACTTTACTATGCAAAAGAAAATAGCTACTTTTATTTGTTTAGGTAGTTTACGTTTAACATAGTACTGTACTGTATTTGCCGGGATTTATCATCTTTGCTGCTGCCTGATTGTGTACTTCCAGTTCCAAATGAAATGTGTGGTTGACCGGTCAGTTCATAACTCCGGTGTTCATAAATTTGAGGTTCTAGTGTATATTCATTAGAAAGATCTAAACATAGAATAAGGTAAAGTCACGTGTTATGCTTTGTTTAACAAATTCATAACATTGTTTCCCATGAGCCAAAGCCTGCTGACCACACAAATGCTGTTTGAAATCAATGGGATTTAAAGGCACTCAGCACCTTGCACGATTGTGTCCTTGTTTTGAACTTCTGAATTTCTCTTCAAAAAGCTACTTTGAAATTTTATTTCAAGTTTTGTAAACTGATAGCTCTTATTATGCATACATGCTGCAAAATTCTCAGCAATCACCCAAAGGCCACAGTAAAGTCGGGAGGAAGGAAAGGGGCTTTCTTAAACCGTCAGAAAAGCAGCCAGCAATACCGTCAAATGTATTACAAAGACAGAAGTTGTGCTCATCTCAGAGAGGGTATTCTAATAGCAGCATAACCAATCAAACCACCTCTTATGAAGTAAATTTCAATGATTATTCAGGGTAGCATTGTTTTTAGCATACAGTTAGATGCAGGTTCCTGCAGAATAAAAATAGCATACATTCCCCTCGAGAGTGAAAGCTGATCACACCACTGCATGTTTTAGGAAAGAATGTTTTCTATCTCCCACACACAACATTTCTCTGACAGCGAGGTGTATTATTTAATTATTTTCTGGAGTGGCGGGGAAAACACCAGCCTTAACAAGCTGATGTTTGGATCAGCATAGCAATTGCCAAGCGGAATCCCTAAATGGAAGAGAATTAGAGGTTTCCATAACTGATCTTGGGAAGTCATACAGCCTTTATAATTCTCAAAGAAAAATTAATAGTCTAAGTCTGAAGCTCATGATTACCAGGACTAGAAGAAGCTACAAGCTCCAGGAAGCTGGAGGAGGAAGAAAACAAGCAGCCTGTATGCTGCTAATCAGATTTTACAACAGCCCACTTCTGCTCCCAGTACGTTTCCCCCCACTAACTTCAATAGCAGCAGATGCAATGCATGCTCACACTTCAGAAAATGTGCAAAGACAAATTTCAAAAAGTCAGCACCAGTACACTCTATTTTTATTATAAACTCTAAGAAGCACATAACTCAAAGACGTTATCTTTGACATGTTTCCCATTGCCAAGATCAAGGAAAGATAAATCTGGCCTTCAAATTAGACTGACAATATTTAAGACAAATTTACAAAGTTTCAGATATTTGTATGTTATATTTTGTAGAAATATGTATCTAAATTATCCATGAAAGAAAATACTTTGCAATTCCTTGATTTTGTCCACACTGCAAATGAACATTTTTTGGTGCAAACCACTATGGCAGGGCCAGGTTCTGAGCAATTACAGAGGGACAGTTTAATTTAATCAAAATAACAAACTTAGCATCTCTGGCTCCTGACCACCTCCTATACAGGTTTGCAGTCAGTAAATAAACAAACAGACCAACAACAGAGCAGCTCTTGTTTCCTTCCCACTCTGGACAGCAAAACACTTTTCTCCTCTAGCTACAAGCGTATCTGAGCGTACCTGAGCCCCTCTTTAAGATGCAGGACCTAATTAGTTCCCAGCTGGGAGTGACCCCTGGACCTGTCCTCGAACCCTGCCTGAAAGTTAACTCAAAATAAATAAACCCACCACACATACACAAAGGGCACTGTTGGGGCAGGATTGCAGATCCCTGGCAAGACCGGGTTTGAGAAGTCCTGTACACTCACCAAAAAGAGGGTGTTAGAAATTTTTAATGATCAAAGAATTTATTTCAATAAGAAATTTGAAATAACATAATAGAAACAGTCCTTTTACTTGTTTTATCAACGTAAAGTTCATGGCAAAAAAAAATCAATTATTTATCAAGTTTTTATATAAAATATTGTATTTACCTATTTGTAATGGTGGTTAAGTGTCCTTCCCATTTCTCTCCTGGGATACTAAAAATAAAAATATATATAATATAATTGTTAGACTTCTGTGTCATCATTTTCTAACTACAGCTAAAAGATATTTTTCTGGTCTGTATCTAGAAATAAAATAACTGTTTACACTAAGGAGAAATTATATGAAGGCTCATTTGTTATACCAGCTTACGTGCAACATATGACTACTCAAGTATTTATCCTCAGTGGAATAGGCCCTGGGCCAGACAGAGCGAGAGAACAACTCTGTAGTCCAGTGGTTAGGACACTCTGCTCCAGGAGGTGGAAGACTGTGGTCCAGTCCCCCTGCTCCAATTATGCATTCATTATTGATCCACAGGGGAACAGCTTCAACAGGAGAGTCTGAGTTAGCCCCACATCAGAATACCCCATAGCTCAGCACTCTCCTGAAAGGTGAGATATCTGCTATTCAAATCCTTTTTTCATCCTCTGGCAGAGAGGGGGGAATTGAACCTGGGTCTCCCACATCCCAGGCAAGTGCTCTAACCGTTGGATTAAAAGTTACAGTATAAAAGAGGCCACGGGAACCACCACTATCTCCTCTGGCCATTTTGTATGGAGCAAGGCAGATGCCTAGCTCATTCCAGCAAGAAATTACTTAGAAACCTAAACTCACTAACTCAAGGCAGCTGGTTCCTATTTGTGAATCACTAAGCAGAGACAGGCACCTCTCTGCAGTCGACTGAGGAATCTATCTGATAGAGAAATGGAGCTTAGCACACATCCCCGTCGTCAGCATCTCCACTTGGGTAGGTTAAGTGGCTCCACATCCAGAGAGGCAACCACCTCTCACAATTTATTGTGTAGTGAGCCGAGGCACATAACTCGGCTTTGTGGATCAGCATGTTGGTCCTATGCCTAAACATTAGGCACTGTGATGTTCAGCATTACAATGCCTAAGGGCTGGTTCACACTGACCGCACGATTCGGCGGCAGTCGACAGGAGTTACGCAAACTACGCAGAGTAGTTTGCGTAACTGACGTCGACGGCTCTGCTTCCCTTCTGCACGCTGTTCTCACTGCGTTGAGCCGACGGGAACGATGCAGCGCTACACTACTTGAGGGGGCGGACTTAATCAGTCGACTTCCTGACCGATTGAGCAGGTCTCACTGACCGCTCAATCGATCAAGCAAGATCAATCTGGCGGCGGCGATTTTGCTGCCGTCAGTCTGAACATAGCCTAAGTCTCTTTATGGATCCCACGCAGTCACTGCAACCTGACACTGCAATGTTTGCATTGGGACCTCTTGACACTGCATCATCACAGTGCCAACACACACATCACTACATTGCATTGACCACAATGATATAGGAGGTTCTTTATCTGTCTTGAAAGCTAAGGGACAACAGAAAACCCTGTTATCCTTCCTCCCACCAACTCAACTCTCTGTACACGAGCAGTCTTTCCCCCATCCAAAATATGATGAATTATCCTTTTATTTCTACTAATATGATTTTTTTAAAATTGCAGTTCTACTCTGAGAAGCGATTATGTAAAAACACCACTTTCTTATTTAACAGATCTCATTCTTGTGTGTTCTATAATACCTGCTGACTTTAATGGCTTCTACTGCAATTACTCTGGTTACCCTGTGAACCAACACAGAATAGGAGTGAGCTGAATTTTTTTTTTTTTTGGTACACTACAAACAGAATTGTCTACTTGCTTCTAATCAGTAACATCCGTACTATATCCATCATGAAAACGGGGGTTGTACGGGTGAAACTGAGGGCCCAATTTGACCTGCAAAGTCTTTATTGCTGGTGATGGTGCACAAAGTGTTAAGATACCAATCTGACTCTCAGATTCCAGGCTGCACTTTGCAGGGCTCAATTAGGAAAAAAAATTGGTTATAAATTGAATGCATTTGATATGAAACTCGTTACAAAATAACACACATGGAACCCCACTTGGAATGTTAACTCACTGTCAGAATTTGTTTTCTCATGGCATTTGCTATTTTCTTGTACCATAGAGGGAAACTGTCCCAATTTTGTACAACTTATCAGTTCCTTCCCCTAGTACATTCTGACACTCACCAACAAGCAATATTTGCTATCAAACATACCAAGCCAAAGAAGAGAACTGATAAAGGCAAAAATTCTGACATGTGGGACTTATCAGAATTTGGTACATCCTGTACCAAAAATGGAAAATGAAAAGGTAAAAATTGTGATAGGAAATTCAGACCTGGAAAACTTTCTGCTAACAGCAAATACAAAGAAATGGCATGGCTTTAAAGGAAAAAACGTAAAGCGATAAAGGTTTCAGGGATTTACATTTGCCTTTGGACAACGGTCTTAATGGACCGCAGAGTCAATTCCCATGAATTCCCAGTAACTGCTTTTGAAACAATAAGAACATAAAAACTTAAGAATGGCCACACTTGGTCAGATCAATGGTCCATCTAGCCCAATATCCTGTCTTCCGACAGTGACCAATGCCAGGTGCTTCAGAGGGAATTAATAGAACAGGTAATCATCAAGTGATCCATCCCACTGGCCATTCCCAGCCTCATATTTACCTTTCAAACCAAAGCTTTATACTCTGCATAAGAGCTTCTCCAGGATATTGTTGATTTTCTCTCAGATATAAAAGGATTCCTAACAGTTCACTTTTTAACTGATCATCCTTCAGACACTTGCCGATATCAAAAAAGACCTGCAACGTATCCAACTTTGGTATCAAATCCTTAGCTAGCATTTCATGATACAGTTCCAAAGCCAAGTTTATTTCTTGGTTATTGAGGGCCCCTTTGATACAATCTCCATAATTCCCATTTGAAGGGGTTATGACTTTTTTTATCTCTTCCAGTAGCAACAAGGCCTCTCTCCATCGATTGGAACCACTCAGCCCCTTGATCAGAAGTCTGTAAGCCGCAGTTTCTAAAGTATTAAATCTGACTTTCATTATATCATAGACATCATGAACTTCTGCCACCTGCTCCTGCCGGACACACAGAGCCAGATACTTGACCAATAAACTATAACTGATGTCACCTTGTCTCATTGCCACCACAGACAGCAAAGACTTGGCCACATCTATGGCGCTGTTGCACTTGATCATTTGCTCTAGCATTACCTTTTCAAAACTTCTAATTCCCTTACATTCTTCCCTCAGCTTGTCCCACTCCTCTGCACTCAAAGGTTTTTCTGGTGGCCTGATATTATTCTTTCTAGATGTCACAAGCAGTTCCTCTTGGTTCTTTGATCTCCTCTTGGCAGCTCCAGCAGAAAACGGGGGAAAAGCATGAGAAGAGGGGTCTCCTCTGGCCCTGCCCTTCCCTTTCTCTTCATCTTTACCTTCAGATCTGAGCTTGGTAGACAGCATATGAATTGCTTTGGGATCCACTGGTATTGCAGATTGAGAAGTAGTAGTAAATGGGAAACATTTAACATGTTCCCTTTTAGGAAGATGGAAGATGATAGCAAACAGCTGTTGGCACTTTGGAACAGGCCAAAACATATGGTATTTCCCCAAAGTCTGCAAACCCCAGAAGCTAGTTGGATGGAAGAAAGCCATGATGAAGAGAAAGCATATACTGGTAACACTCTGCAGGAGAGATCTAGTGGGAAATGAAGTTTGTGTGAGGACGTTTATAGTAAAAGTCTTAAGGAGTGTCAAACTGCAGAAGTTTTTGAATCAAGGTCAGAAGAGCGCTTTTAAGACACTCGTTAAAATAAAAATGGCAAAATCCTTCATCACCAAAGGAAGAAATATTTTAAAACTACCAAACTATTAATAGACAGTGGAGGGGGGACAGCTCTCTTCCCAGGAAAGAGGCTTGGTGGTTCTGTACATTACTGTGTCTGCTCTACTGTTGATGCTGTTTAAGGCTTATCACAAATACATGCTATAAAAATGAGGGCAGTGATATGAACTTCCTAAGAAGTAAGAGCTGTTCTGCTGCTTCCATCCAAATCAGGTCAGGAAATTACCTACAGAAAACAGATCACAAATAACACATAATTAGTACTTACATCTCCAGAATAGTAACTTCCAATATTACAATTCAGTTTACACTTTTACAATACAAAAGGTGACCTACATAACCCAACTTAGGTCTGGGACCCAAACTTTGATCACCTAAAAGCCATTGATAAACTACCAATATTTTACCAGGGGGCTTCTACCAAAGCTCCCCCATGATCCTAGCCTGTGATAAACATCAGGTAGGCAGGTGTTCGCATGCTGCAAACATAAAAGCCTATTAATTTTTCTCCCCATTTAAACAAACCCCAACTTCCCAGTGATAACCATAACTTAGGAGGGAGACACCATCATTCTGCAGACAAGTTTTTATTAAGGACACCTTCCAGTAAGCTGTTGGCCATTATTTCCGAAAAAGTATACAAAGGGTATTGATAGCTAGGTATCCAGTTCCACACCATAAGAGAAGAGTTGTTTTTAGAAGAGGCAGAAAGATGCCTTATGAGAGTTTTGTTGCCAACTCTCATGACTTTTATCACAAGTTTCATGCTATTTGATGCATTTCTTAAAGCCCCAGCTCCTGGAGAGGTATAATTAAGCAAAAAAAGTCACTTTTTAGGCAAATTTCACTTTCTCTTTTTAAATAAAGCTTCTAGCCATCATGGTCATGGAGACAAGCTGGAAAACAGGAAGCTTGAGCACCCTACAAAGCTGGGAAGCAGAAGGCAAATAAAAATCATAGCTGTGACTTTGTAACTCCAGCAGTTCTGCACACCTCTAATCTCATGATTTTAAGCCAGTCTCATATCTGGGCCTGACCTTGACTAGAGGTGTCTGACTGCTTGGGCCTAAGGCAACAGCGCAACATGCACGACATGGTCTCTCCACAGCCCTAGGAGACCATTGCTGCCAGTCAGGACGTGCACCTCTGGGCCACGCAGAGATGCTGGGCTGAGCGGCAGGACTAGGGTCAGGTGAACAGGGCCCAATTCTATAGAGACAGTCCCCATATTCGGGACTTTGTCTTGTATGGGCACCTATCGCCCCCCCATCCCCTCCCAAGGTTTCACACTTGCTCTCTGATCACCCAACACGTGGGACTAACCCAAGCTGGGCCAGCTCAGCCTCATCCAGAGCCCATCGCAGGCATGGGCCCTCCTTTGGACCCAGCCTATTGAGGGAGCTCCTCCAGAGCCTGCCTGGCCGGTTGGAGCCGCGCGCGAGGGTCACACGTTGCCGGCAGCGCGCGCACCGAATATCCCGCTCTGGTCTCGCGCGCCACACGCCCCCGCGATTTCTGCCGCCCGCACGCTGAAAACTACAACTCCCAGACCCCGGCACGCAACGCAACCCGGCGGCGGCCTACCCCGGGCGCGCAGCACGTGCTGGGAGTTGTAGTCTCCGCGGTCCGCTCGGGCTACGCTGCCCCTGGACCGGTCTCCTCCCCTCCGGCCGCCGCTGCGCAGGTATCAGTATCGCTGAGCTGAGCTGACCGAGCGGCTGCGGTTGCTGCTGCCAATCATAGCCGCCCGAAGGGGGCAGGTCACGCACGTAATGGCAGAGCCGTCGGGCACGGGCAGTCGCTCTACGTAGGGAAGGACCTTTCCTCTGAACTTGCTCTGTCACACGCTGAACAAGCTCTCCACCAATCAGAGCTCTGTATCTAGGCTCGCCATAGTCCCTTCCGCTGGCTCCTGTTGATCACGTGATTTCAGGGATCCAATGAAAGCAGACTACTTGGCCGTGGCCGCCATGTTGGTTACGGGCAGGGGTCAGAGCCAGGTCAGGTGTCCTCGCCAGTGGGCGGCAGCTGGGGACACACGTGTACGGGACAGGCCGCAGGCACCGGAAGGAATTGCCAGGGTCCTTCTTAGCAGCTTCTTACCCGCACCTAATATGGTGGAACAAGTAACCCGGATGTGCATTGTGCTGCCGTTGGGGCGGAGCCGCATATGATGGAGTGGAAGCAGGCGTTGCGGGGCCGGCTGGCCTCCTGCATCGGCCGTGAGTGCGCGGGGAACACGGAGTGAGCGGGCAGGGAGGGGGTACAAAGGCTGCGGGGTCCCACAGAGAGAGCGGGAGCCTCTCTGGCTCTGCCCTAGGCTCGATCCCGCGTGGGGCTAAGGGGCTGTGCGGACAGCCGGGATCCAGCCCCAAGCTGCCTCCCTTCGGGCCCTCGGTGCAGAGGGACCCGCTGGGGCCGGCCCAGCGCCCCGTGCGGAGTCAGGCGGGCGTCCCTGTCACAAACCACCACCACCGGAGTTGGTGCCAGTTGGCCTTCCCTTCCCTTCCCTTCCCTCCCCCGCTGGACAGCCTCGGCAGGGGTAAAGGTTGAACGGGCCGGGGAGCCCGACCCCTGCAGAGCGAGGTGAGGTCACACAGGCCTCGAGCGTGAGATGTTAGCTAACACCTGCTACCTAGTGCCTACCCTGTCAGAGGGAGCGCTCTAGTGACGAAGAGGTCCCTCACGGGCCTCTAGGCCTGGCAGGCCCACACGTGGACTAGAGCTAAGGTCTTACACAAATCACATTTCAGGTCTTTGCGTGTCAAAGAAAGCTCCCTTTTCTCTGCCACACAAAAATACGCCAGCTGAAAGTGATGCAACCCACAGGATGTTTTACGCTGTGTGTCAGTGCAGTGTGTGCCAGTGATGCGAAGGCAGATTCCAGCAGGTCCCAGTACTTTTGGGCCTGTACTGTATGCTGATAATATCTTCTTTCCCTCACCCCACAACATATTGTTAAAGTGCACAGTGAAATTGATACCATGTCATTGCAGGATGCAAGCTAAAGAAATTACTCTAAAAAAGCACCAATCCCCCAATTAGAAAGTATTAAACTATTGTATGAATCCTAGGAACAACTTGCAGGCTTGTTCTGCCATGGAATTGATTTCAGAATAATAGTGACAAACCTTTGTTTACATCAAGGACCTCAGCCTGATTGGCAGATTGATAAACAAGGAGATATGCCTATCTAATGTATACCCAGCCCCTTGCTTGTGGTATCTTAAGTCCTAATTAGTGTATTTGCATAGCTTTTGTATGAAGAATAAATGCAAATAAACATGTAGTAATTTGTACTTCCATTCAATTGTAACTGAATAAAATGTAGTGCTTTTTATTTCTCATTCACATTTCTGAAGACATTGGTATTCTTACAGTTTTCTTCAAAGATCAGATTTTACCACTTTATTTGTAAAATTACTTAGACTTCCAGAGATAGTCTGTGACACTGTGAACTTTGCATACAATAACACATGGGAATGGAGCAGAGCTGCCTTAGTTCTACCCAAACTCTTTCATTAAATGAAATACAGGTGTAATGTACAGCAGTACTTTCTCTTCAGTGAATGATCTGAAGAGAGAGGGAGAAATAGTCCTAGCCAAAAGACAAGTGTGGGTTGAAGCCAAGTTTTTCATGATAGTTAATCTATAATTTCTACAATAGTAAATGCAAAAATTATAGATTAAATTAATATAAGTATCTGTTAGCAAATGCTAAGCTTTCATTAGTCTTTAGTTAAATATGTGCAGAAAGTTATGCTAAATGCAAATGTAGAGTATGCATTCTTTCTGAGGAAAAAAACACAAGAATCTTGACTTTCCTATTGTGGTGAAACAAACATGATCTTTCTTCCAAAAGTATGTGGGAGTGTGCAAGGATTGTAGCCCTGGAACTGTAAGAAACTTGTAGGGAAATTGGGGTCCAACCACACAGATTCTGGGTCATCTACAATGGAAGCCTGCACCTACTTAGCCTCATCAAATAGTACTACTTCTGTAGAAGCCATGTTGCCACAGAAACCTCCCTTGTGACTGCATATTAAGATTGAGGTGACTTGGTGCTCTTGTAACAGAATTACATTTAAAAAAATTAGCATTGGACAGCTTGCTGCTCCCTGCCTTTGCCAGCCACAGCCCTGCTCCCTACACTCATAGCATGCCAACCACATGGTATTAGCACAGAGGGTTCTCCTGAAAGCCTCAAGAGAGCAAGATGAACATGATATACAGCTGCTATTTTCCAGGCATTTTGCCTTTTACTTTATGCCCTCTGTGGATGCTAAATATCATAGTGACACTGATTATTAAAAATGCAGTTGTATAAAAGCAAAATGAATT
Organism: Emydura macquarii macquarii; assembly: GCF_026122565.2. Taxonomy (NCBI): domain Eukaryota; kingdom Metazoa; phylum Chordata; order Testudines; family Chelidae; genus Emydura; species Emydura macquarii. The sequence goes on from NW_027130511.1 coordinate 11,300,885, forward strand.
TCCTTTAACCCAACACTTTGTTAAAATCAATTTGTCTACCTGGGAGAAAATGTAAGATATTCTGTTCTGTGTTAACCAGCTAAAAAAAGTGAACAAGAATTAAAGGATGAAGAAATGGAGTTGTTTACAAAATACTACATGGAATGGAAAGGAGGAAGAAAAAGCATTAATACATCCTACATGAATATACCACGATTTTATTACAGGGTAAGTGGTATATCCAAGGCTGCTTAAACCTAAGAATATACCACTCAAAGTAGAAAACCTTTACCTGTTTAATTCTGGCATTTTATTAGCAAAAGCTTCATTGGGTCAGACTTTGAGAGAGCTGTGTTGTGAGTGTTTTTCCCCTCTAACTGTGGAGTTCATGAATCTCATACAGCTGCTGAGGAGGATCTGATTAAGCTATGAAATAGTTTGCTAATACTGTAGCCAATTGGTTAATTGGCTTGGCCACTGAACAACACAAAATATCTATTTTCTCACTTTTCAAAACTTGAGAGCCCACTTCCCATCTTTTCCAACCTTTACATGCAGTCCTAGGATGCCAGTATCGTGAAGTCCCTACTCTGTTTCCTGAGTATTTGCAGAAGGTGGCACACAATTAGTTTGACCGTAGTTATACATTTGTCATGACTGCCTGTTGTGTGATTTTTTTTTGTCTCCACTTCCCAACCCTTTTTGGATGAATGAGTAAGAGCTCTCTCTCTCTATGACAATGTCACATCAAGCTCTATGATCTGGAAACCACCTTTTTCTATTTTGTTTTCTACATTCCTGTCTCTCATTAGCCACCCATGAATAAAATACTCTTTTAGCCAAAAGGATGGGTCACTGGTCTCGCAGACTATGGGTAGAGTTGTTGCTTAGATTATCCAACAGAAGGAGTTGGTCAAGCACTTCACCTCTGTAATAAGAAACAAGTAGTTAGTCCTGAGCTATGTTTTTTGACAGTAGCCCTTCATATTGTAGCATAAAATGCCCATGTCAGCCTTTCATTTGTGTTAGTTTTCTTGAAGTTCTTCATTATTTGGGAAAAAAATCAGACTCTTCAATGCAAAGTAGTAATTAATATTGTTTCCTTCCAACGGTAATAAACTTGAAAGCGGGGGAAGGGAAGAGAGGTACCAGAAAACGAAACAAGAATTATTAACCCTGCAATAAAAATAGAATTCTCTGTCCTAGATTAGTGATTAATAAAAATATTTAGTCTACTTTTTCACATATGTATTCATAATGTGAAATAGTATCTTAATTACAACATGCTGGGGATTGAAAATCTACTGAAATATAGATTGCACTGACATCCCATACATCCTCAAGTTCTAGTAACATCCATGGTACTCATCTGAGTGTACTGTGTGGCATATTATGTTTGGCAAAAGTACTTAATGAAGCAGTAATATGAAACTTAAATATTGAAAATGCTTTTAAATTCACAGGAACTGTATTAAGGACTTTATATTATATGAACCAGGATTTGTTCAGTGTCAGATGTTTGGCAATGGTTGTACCATGCAAACGGATATGAAAAGGTGTTTTTGTGCATCAACTAAAGTTGGGCTATAAACCAAGAAGTAATAGGAGACAGTGACTTGAGGCATTTTGCAGTTTTGTCTTTCATGAGATCAGAAACTAAGGTCTTGCAGTGGTTTTGGCTCCATAGTGAACCTAATTCCAGTTCATATTACAGTGTTTATAATATCACTATGGAAATATTTAGGCCATATATAATACGCAGTAAAAACATACTCCTTCCTTCCCTCCATCCATCCTATTTTGTTTGTTGTTTTTGTTAGTTTGCATATTGTTACAGATTAGAATTAGATTGCAAACTCTTTGTAAGGCAGAGACCTGTATTCTGATGTGCTTGTACAACATGTAGCAAAAGATCCTGATTGAGGCTTGAGTACTGCAAAACAAATAATAACATTGTAATATTTTTAGCTGCCAGCTGAGGATGAAGTCTTACTGCAGAAATTAAGAGAAGAATCTAGAGCAGTCTTTCTGCAGAGAAAAAGTAGAGAGCTGTTAGATAATGAAGAGCTGCAGGTAAGAAGGCATTACGAATGTATCCTTTCTTAATCTAGCCATCAGAGGAGTGAAGCTCTGGAATAGCCTTCCAAGGGGAGCAGTGAGGGCAAAAAACAACTGGCTTCAAGACTGAGCTTGATAAGTTTATGGAGGGGATGATCTGATGGACTACTTACAATGGCATGTACCCATTCTATGACAGCTAGGAGCAAATATCTCCAACGGCCAGTGCTGGGACATTGAGTTACTACAGAGAATTCTTCCCACTTGTCTGGCTGCTAGGTCTTGCCCACATGCTCAGGGTCTAATTGATTGTCATATTTGGGGTCAAGAAGGAATTTTCCCCTAGGTCAAATTGGCAAAGACCCTGGGGTTTTTTACCTTCCTCTGCAGCATGAGGCAAGGTTCACTTGTAGGCTTAAACTAGTGTAACTTGAAGTCTTTAAACCATGATTTGCGGACTTTAGTAACTCAGCCGGAGTGGGTGGGTGAGGTTCTCTGGCCTACAATGTGCATCATGATCATCTAAAGCCTATGAATCTGTTGTAGGGTTTGTCTTCACTGCAGAGTTAACTCGAGTTCTTGCCTCAAGTGTTGCCTCTTCTCTGGCTCCTGCCACCCACAAAATCATCTCACCTGAGTGTGGTGGTGCTTTACACCCGAGCTAGTTGGCCCATTTGGGCTATAAAATAAAGCTCAAGTGCTGCTAATCTGCCCGTTTTGTACTGTGAATGCAAGTTAAACCACTCAAGTTCATATAGTCCTCCAATGCCTTCCCACAATTCCTCCTGCATACACAGGACAGACAAGATCTCCCACAATTCACTGAGAAAGAATTAACGAACAGCTTAACTTACTGGCTATAAAGAACCATAGGCAATGGCCCCCCGACTCTTAACAATACACGCAGATTAATAAAGTACCAGTATGAATGCTGTTGAGTGGACACATTCAAGTATAGTTTTGCAATGTGGCTGCTTGTACCTGAGCTAGGCCAACCTGGGTGTTCAGAGCTGAGTGCCAATTACCCAAGTTAACTCTGCGGTGAAGACATACTCTTTGATGTGAGCACGTTTGAGTACATTAACATTTGTTATGTGATATTTCCCTAACCAAATCTAAATCCCTTTTAAGAATTTATGGTTTCTACTGGACAAACATCAGACCCCACCTGTTATTGGGGAAGAAGCAATGATCAATTATGAGAGCTTCTTGAAAGTTGGTGAGAAAGCTGGACCTAAGTGCAAGTAAGGTTCCTTCATCTAGTGTATGCTTAGTAAAGCTAAATAGCTGTTTAAGGTTATAATACTATATACTACTATATTTAAAGTTATAATAGGAAGTTTAATTGAGGGTGAACAAATGGAGGTACATAAGAAAGTTATTAACGTCAGATATGATAGGATCCTTTTGATTGAGATGCCCCCAGTAGATCCTGTTTCATTTTAATTAAGAGGAAGTTCTTATGAACAGAAACACCATTCTAATAGTAAGGCTACTGTTCAGAGCTCATGTGGTTGGGAAGAGGCACTATCTACAGTAGCAGAAATTTTAATCCTGGTGCCTCCCCGCCAGTGTCAGAGGCCTTTCTTGTACATGCAGCATAGCAGCCCAGTTTGTTTGTTTGGTTTGGGAGGAGCAAACTAATAGTCAAGAACAGGCAGTAGTCAGGCCGTTTATGTAGTTTCTCCATACATCATCATAGTAAATGAGACTTGGAAGCTGCTAAAAAGGCAAATAGATTGAACCAGAATTGAAATACACAAAAGACCATTAAATCATCAGAAGGCATCTCCATTAAGTAGCAATCAATGCTGTTCAATATTGAACTTAAATCTGAGCTGTTCTAATTAAGTGGCGCCATTATTTACTTTCTATAAATACACACAAAGGATTTGATATTATAAAGTGGGAAACTACTCTTGAAACCAATGAAGAAAATTGGACAGGGAGTGACTGCAGTATCAGGACATTACATTTTATATTTTGTTTTTGTTGTAGAAAACCAGACAGCCCTGTATATGAAATTCTGGTTCATTTTCTCATCTCTTATGTCTGTTGTATGTCACTGCACATATCTCTTAAAATCTCTTACTTTCCTTGCACAATTCATTCATGTTACAAATTTTCTGAGGCACATGGATAGTATGGCTGAGGTTAATATCTGGCCCAGTGTCTCCTATTTTTTTATTCACTTCCAGAAAAATAACATATCCTATCCTGTCATGAAATAATATTCAGAAGAATGGTGGTAGTTTTGTATATTGTAGTTGGATCAACCAGTCAACTCGGTGTAATCATATTAGGTTTGCACAGTCTGAGTCCTGGTTCACAATAAAAAGTTAGATCGACCCAGCTGCATCAGTCAGAGTGAGTGACGTAGGTAAGCCGACCTAACCCCTGATGTAGACAGTACTAGGTCAATGGAAGAATTCTTCCATCAACCTAAGTACTGCCTCCCAGGGAGGTGGATTATCTATACCAAGAGGATAACCTATCAGTATACGTAGTGTCTACACTGAAGCTGTAGCATTTTAAGTGTAGTTAAGCCCTTACTGTTGTCATTGTTGTTTCATAGGCAGTTCTTTACAGCAAAAGTCTTTGCTAAATTACTCCACAATGATCCCTATGGAAGGATATCTATCATGCAGTTCTTCAATTATGTGATGAGAAAAGGTGGGCTGATATTTATTCTGTGATACTTAAGAATATTTTCAAGAGTATTTTAAGTTGTATTTTATTCCTAGTGTATGGTCCTGCACCTGTCGAAATCCAACAGGACACTTACGGTTCTCTTCAACAGGAACAACATCTGGCCCGTAGATTACAAATCCTGTTTTCCTGTTCCACCTATTTTTCCTAGGTATTGTTTTATAGGAAAAAAGATTCAAACTCTTGAAATATCAATGGCAGATTTCTTATGACTTTGAAATAAAGCTTTTGAAAATCATCTGCCTTCCTGTCCACTCACCCATTGACTTCCTGCTAAGACTGCTCCAAGTTACTGTTGTAGATTTGACACCACACAAGGAAAAGTAGTGAATGGGTTTGGATAGCTATTTAAGATGTTTTATGCTCTTCTTTAAGTAACTGAGTTCATCAACAAGTTTTTTTGTTTTTTGTTATAAGCAGGTTGTCTGGGTTGCACTCTCTTGTGAATAGATCAGTGCACTCTTCTCAGAGCTGTTGTGTCCGGCTATCTTCTTCAGGGAATGTTTGGATTAATCCGAAAACATCTGATAAACAAAAATGAACCCTTCACACCTCTGCACTCCTCCTATGCTGCAGAAGGTTGTGCAGAGCCTCTTCCCCCTGCATTAGCCCCTAAAGTGGAGTCTGGAGCGCCCTTCCACTTTGCCTTATTGCTTCTAGCTGGTAGATGTGCTCCTCACAGCCCATCAGTTACAACGTCCTTCCTTCCCATATCCCCCCAGCTCTACTGGGAGCATGGAGGAGCCAGGAAGAGGGCAGAGCTGGTATCTAAATAGTAGTGAGGTATTCCCAGGAAACCTTCTTGTTGAATCTTGCCTACTTCACTAACACCACTTCCTCAAAAACCAAGAGAAATTCCCTGCCCAGAAACTGAGTTTATACAGGGATAAGATTGATTGCAGAGGCTTGTATCCTTCCAGAACGTCAAATACAGCTATACTTACACCACTCTGCAAAACAGGTAACACAGAATTAAGGCACACACCAGCTCCACCCTGCAATTGTAACTCTGCCCACTCTGAGTGATACCCCAACTTACCCCTGACAGGTGACACAGCACTCTATCCTTCCAGATGATACAGACTACTGTGGAGACAAAGCACATGGGTACTGTAGGAGAAATTGTCAAACCATGTCCTCACTAAGGCAAAAGTTGGGTTTAAGTTGGGCTTAGTGAGCACCAGTTGCCCAGGCCTGGCCTATACTCAAATGATAGCATCCCATGATCCTTGTCCTAAAGATTCATGATGGAATATGTCCTACACTTATCCCTGTCCTATCATGTGCTATCAGGTATACTATCATACTACTACAAATCCCCTCTCTTCCCCCCCAGCAAAGGTGACCTGGAGTGCTCCACTCTTTGTACAGCCCACGTAACTCAGCACAAAAACAAGGGCTCCACATGGGTATAGATGCAATAGCCCACACCACAATATGTGGAGAGGTGCAACTTGCTACAAGTAAGCCCTGCGCCAGTCTCTAAAGGGGACGTTTATACTGCATCTGGAAGGTATAATTTCTAGCTTGGGTACGCTTATGCACCCTAGCTCTGCTCTAGCAAGTTAAGAGTAGCAGTGTGGCCTCAGTAGCCAGCTAGCCTTGAAGTAAATACCCAGGACCTTGGATGGGATTGTACTCAGGTAGCTAGCTCAAGCCACCGCCTGTGCTGCCACGGCTACACTGCTAATTTTAGGCACTGGCTCGAGCAGAACGCATGCATGTCTACTCAAGATGGGAGTTACAACCCAGCTACTGTGTAGATGTACCCTAACAGTAAAGGGCCATTGGAGTACATGAAGGTAAATGGGAGAATACAATTCTGTGGGACATAATACACCACATAAAATGGTGCATTTACTTACTTCTTCCTCATATCTGCATGTGGGGCAGCTTTGGCTGAAACATACTTACAGTATATCCCCGTGACTCCTGCGGGTAGAGTAAAGGTTTTGGGACAGGGTGGTATGTGTCTTAAATCTGTAATTCCTGATTTTCAGAGGATTAAGTATAGATACATTTGACGTTCCGAAAGAGTACAATGTACTTGCCTGTCAGCTTTAACTGTGTGGTAACTATTTATGCTTTACCCAGAAAAAGGGTTCTGTATCATGATTCTAAATCCTTTTTTACAGTATGGCTTCACCAGACAAGAATAGGCCTCAGTTTATATGATGTGGCAGGACAGGGTTACCTCAGGGAATCAGTAAGTACTGCACATTCAGTAAGTTTAATATACTTTATCTGGGGTAACTTAAATCAACAGAGGGAATAAGGTGACTTGTACTTGGATGTTTCTCTATTAGAGTAAGATCCCAATAATTCAGATATCTTAGGTGACACCAAATTTGTTTGGATAAACAGGAGCCTATATAGAGTAATAGAGATTCAGTGGCAAGGGAATTGCTAATTTGGGTAACATACTGGTAATTCCTTAAAGAGGTTTGGATACTAAGATTTCAGATAATTGATATTAATTGTATTTATTGATAAAGAAATGATGTAAAAGACTGGTGCTAAAGGTGCTATTCAGATTTTTTTATCTTTACACTTGTAGCATTCTTAAAAAATAAAATCTGTGATCGAATATTAAGCAAAAACAACATCCAGACCCCACAATTGTGCACTGGCATTTGGCAAAGATTTGGTTTACCACAGATTCACATGTATATTTAAAATACAAGCCTGTATGGCTTCTTCCTCCTCTGTTTTACTAATGGAACAATGCCAGTCACAATGTCAGGTGCATTTTACATGATGCTTATCTAAAAGAAACCACCTCAGTTGTACAGAAATGTTTGTTTCATTATATGAGGGAGCACTGCCTCAGCACCCTCTATGCTTTCTGATGCTCCTAGTATCTTTTAATTTTTATACCAAAAAAGCTGCTGCTGTAACATGCTCTTCTTTCCCTGTCACTTTTACTCTGAATAGAGGTTTTAATTAGTCTCTAATTATTCAAAATATCATCTAATTTACTAGGTGCAGTAAATTTCTGAAATTTATAGAGGGAGAGACCATCACAGATCAAACTCAGGTTTAAAAAATGGAAGAAAGAGAGGTTTTAGGTAATTAAATAACTCAAGCATTACAGTGAATATTGCTGCAGTATAATATTTTCAACAAATAAAAGTTGTAAAGCAAAAGAATAATTTAAACAATTTAAATTGAACAGTGGCAATGTTTATAATCTCAATGCATGTTTTCTGTCCTTTTTTTAATTTTGCAGGATTTAGAAAATTATATTTTGGAACTTATCCCTACTTTGCCACAATTGGATGGTTTAGAAAAATCATTTTACTCATTCTATGTCTGCACTGCAGTTAGAAAGTTCTTCTTCTTTTTAGACCCTCTCAGAACAGGTAAACTTATGGTTTCAAACTCTCAAACATATGTGGAAATGTTTTTACTTTTAAAATATGAATATTGAAGTTGTTTCTATCTTCATAATATTGTACCAATATTTTCACAGGCCCCAGTCCTGCAATCTGATCCCAATGGGCCAAGCTCCACTGAAGACTGGGGTTCTGCATGGTTTAATGGTGTGTCTGTGCAGTCAGATTGCAGGATCAGAAACTGCAGTTTCTCAGTGTTGTACTCCAGAGTACTTGCTTAGAAATTAAAAATAATGTGTTGGTTCATATTGCTGCAAAAGTAAATGAACTAGGATTAGCTTTATATTAATTCCTACTAGCAATTAAGTGCAGTAAAACTACTTCAGTTCTGCTGGTTTTCTGCTAAGTAATTATCATAAAATGCAAGCCAGAGATCTTTCTGTCAGTCTGATATACTTCTTGTTGGTTGGATTCTTGAGTATTTCTGGCCTAGTCTACACTAGAAAAGATTTGTGATATAGCTATACCAGCAAACTCTCCTAGTGTAGACAGAGCTTATACCAGTTCCCTGAATGAAATAAGCTGTTTTGGCCAAACCGCTGTTTTGCCACTAAAATTATACCTACATTAGGGCTTTTGCCAATATAAAAATGTTGTATTAAAGAAAAAAATCACACTCAACCAACATTACTATCCTGTTAAAAGTTTTTGGGATAGCCCTGGCCTGTGACAATAACAAATGCACCAAACACAAGTTGTTTTATATTTCACTTGTGGCTCTGTAATAAACACTCGTACTTTCTATCCTAACTGTCTGATTTTAAAATTGTGTAATTCCATAATGATTCCTTTTTGAACTGAGACACAGTTTGCAAATGTCAGGCTTTGTTTTACGCTGTCATTGTAACAGCTCATTTGTATTTTTTTTTTAAATAATTTGTATTTGATCCTTAAATTTAAACTTTTAATTTGTGTCTTTGTGATATGCTTTTTTGTTGATTCTCTTTTTGAGGGGTTAGGAAGCATAATTAATAATAGAAAGTTCGCATTGTTTTTACTAGTAATTTCTTAAGACCCAATCCTGCTAGCCTTATTCATTCAAATTGTACCACTGAAGTAAATGGAACCATACAAGAGAGTAAGGCCAGGCTGATGGGTAACTAGGTGATTGTGTTATAGATTTTTTTTCTCTTTTCCTGCAGGAAAGATAAAGATACAGGATATTTTAGCTTGCAGCTTTCTAGATGACTTATTGGAGGTAAAAATCTCTTGACATGTTTTGTTATTTCACTTTGCACTTCCTAAATTGTAACTATGTGCTTCCTTTTCACTTAGTTAAGGGATGAAGAACTTTCTAAAGAAAGTCAAGAAACAAACTGGTTTTCTGCTCCATCTGCATTGAGAGTTTATGGTATGTTCCTATATACATACTAATTTGTATGCACTAGCTTGCATTATTTAGTCAGAGACTGAGTATTACCTTTTCTCTGTGGCCCCATACCTATGTAAAACCCCACTGCTTAGATAATCTTCTTTTCTTGCTGTTCCAGCTGCCTCCACTCTTCACTATATCCCTCTCACCTTCTGCATCATGTTAATGCTTTTGGTCCTCAAGTTCACGGTCCCTTACATCTCTCCTCATGCTCCTTAGATTCTTCCCTACCTTCTGTCCTAACTGCTCTCTATGTCTCTTCCCACTCTCATCTTTGCATCTCTTCTTTACATCTGAAACAGCCTTTGTGTGCCAGTCGCCTTCCATTCCTTCTTTAAAACCATTTTTGCCACTAAACTTTCTTACATTGTTGCTCTTCATTTCTGTACTGAGGCTTGTTCTATTCAGTGTACCATCTTTGTGTGACATAAACTGTTAGTGCTTTGGGACTGGGACCTAGTCTCTCTACATTCTGAGTATGCTTATGGTGCTCTATAGATATTATTATAGATCTAGAACATTCCAGTTTAACAACTTTACTCATACATTTAATCCAAAAGAATGTGAAATAGGTAGAGTCCTGCAAATCCGCGGATATCCACAGACCATTTTTGTGGATTGTGGATCAGATGTGGATACAAATTTTGTATGCATGCAGGGCTCTAAAAATATGTTAACTGCATTTGACACTCCTGTGTGTTGTCACATTAAAATTTAGTTCTTCTATGACATAGGGGATTTTTTTATATTTTCAGTCTATTTTTTCTTCCTAGGCCAGTATTTAAATCTTGACAAAGATCACAATGGTATGCTCAGCAAAGAGGAACTATCCCGCTATGGAACAGGGACTCTGACCAACATATTTTTAGATCGTGTCTTCCAGGAGTGTCTGACTTACGATGGAGAAATGGTAATCATGTATTTGTAGCTTGCCCTCTGATTTACAAGTTGTTCTGTACTAAAATTATGATAGATATATTTGCATAAGCATTATCTTTAAAACAAAGAACAGAATGAAGTAATATAACAATTTTATTTAGTACCTGCTTTTGCAAATAGAACAGAGCAGAAGCTTAGAAAATGTAATTATCCGATTATTACCAAAAAGCATAATGTGTTATTCCAGTATATTTTGGAGCGAGGATATGATGTACCAATGTTTAAGAACCGAAATACTGTAACAAACAAAGATAATCCAATATAAATGTTCCTCTCCAATAGTTGAAGGCAGTAATGTTAACTAAATGTGGAGAAGCAGGGATGTTTTAGGAATGATTTTGGCTCTTTCTCTTTAAACAAAGAATGAAATCCAAATGGCAAGTAACTGAACAATGTTCATTTGACAGCTGACCCACAAGCAAGTTAAATAACAAAACCTCATTGTGAAGTTAATGTGAGGTGGAAGACAGTGGTGGTTTTGCTATGCGTCTCCTATAGCTATGAGAGTGAACAGTGAAGAGCCTGTAAACCAAAACTAAGGACTTAGGATGGACAAAGACAATCAGTGAAAACATATATGTATATTGTTTATCTTGAAACACTTCATTTTATCACTTTTCTGGGTGTTTATGTTGAGACAGTTTATAAAATACAAACATAGTTAATTGTGAATTCACCCTAATGGTCTGTGTTCAAGGGCTCCAATTTTAAGTTAAAATGGATAGGGTTGTGATGAATGCTTAGAAATCCAGTGTACACGTAACCTATGTAGGTAGCTATAGTTAATTGCTGTATTGTGAAAAAAACCAAGGCAGCAGCACTAACAGAAAAAAGAGAAAGTATGGTCCAAATTCTACTATCTTTAATGTCTCAGACCAGGGTCTGTTTCTCCTATAAGTCTTGTAGCATTAGTTATCCTGCTTTGAGAGTCCTGTGTTTTAGGTCAGTTGGTCATGTGACCCACTCTCAGCCAATGGCTAGTCTATCAATATTTTAGTGCTATAAATAGAGCCCTGCAAATCCACGGATGCGGGTGCAGATATCTGCAGACCCATTTTTGCAGATTCTAGATCGGATGTGGATACTAATTTTATCTGCTTAGGGCTTCACAGTTGGAATGTCACAGCATGGTGCAATAACTGCTGCTGCTGCCGTAGGTGCAGAGAGTACCACTGCAAATTCTAGACTGCAGCACTGTTAGACTGAAATGCAATTTCCTGAATTCTTCTGTTTGTGTTCAGCTCCCATGCTGAGTGCTGCTGCAATGAATGTTCTGTTGCTTGCTGGGCTCAGTACAGCAGCCCTGACTAAGTGATCCGCAGCCCCGGCTTCCCTGCCCAGCTCAGGCTGAGTAATAGCTGCTCGGATCGTGGCTAGCAGGGGCTCTGAACAGCGTCAGGAGCTCCTGGCTAGTCCTGCCCCCAGCTGTTCCTTGGTCTCCATGAGCCCCAGCCCATCTAAGCCATGTGTTCAGCTGTAGTGGCCAGTCCCCATACTGCGCCAATCAGCTTCTGATAGGCAACTGCCCCCCCGCTCCTCCTTCCCCGGCTGCCAACCACCCCTTCAGCTGAATGGCAACTGCCCCCCCTCTGCCTCCACTGAACAGCTGAGTGATCCGCAGTCCCGGCTTCCTGGGGCCAGCCCCAGGCAGAGTAACAGTAGATTGGGGCCAGTGGGGTCTCTGAACAGCATCAGGAGCTGCCAGCTATTCCCCCCCACCTCCCAGCTGTTCCTTTATCTCTGTGAGCCCCAGCCCATCAAAATCGTGTGTGCAGCCACAGTGGCCCGTCCCCACACCGCGCTGCCACCCAGCAGCGGCTGGGTTGAGTCAGCCCCCAGGAGCTGGAGCAGCTCCAGCAATCATCATAATCACTGTCAGCAGGATAGTGTATCATGCTGCACCCCACCCAGTTATGCTAATAAATACAGGTGAAAGTTCACTTCCCACATTGTCAGTTCGTCAGCATGAACTGAAGTCATCACTGCGTCACACCTGCAGCACTTCCTTGCCAGTTGCCAACAAAAAGGTTTCCACTCTGTATTTAAAAAGCAAATGAACTGCTCAATGGAGAAGGAAATTGAAAAGAAATTAAGTGCAGGTGAATACAGTTGGAAGGGAGATGAGAAAGGCAAATTACCAATTTGGAATACATTCAGATTTCTTATTGATGAAAAGGGAGATAATGTGCTTGGATATGTTGCATGTGTCAAATGCAAAAAAGTACAAACTTTTAGTAGCCATAAAAGTGGTACTTCAGACTTACTTAAACATAAATATAGACAAGAATTAGGATCCAGTTTGCTGAAGATATTTACTAAGAAATGTGTCAATATCACACGAGACATGAAGACAACTGTGACTCAGGAATTATTGAAGTTTGTAACAATAGACATAAGACCTTTCGAGGTAGTCAGCGGTGAAGGATTCCTTGCATTTTCTCAATGTTTGATTAACATGGGTGCCAAACATGATGAAATGGATGCACATGCACTAATACCACATTCCACAACATTAGCCCAGCATGCTGCACTTGTGGCAGAAAAAAAAAGAAAACAAATCTCCACAGAGCTGAAAACCATTCTTGGCACAGTAGGTGGAGAGGTTACTCTTGATCTGTGGACAGATGATTACAGAAAGGTTGCCTATTTGGGACTAACTGTTCATTATATAGAGCCACAACAGTTTGGAATGGTGGAGCAGGAGCTTTGTGTGACTCAGTTTGACAGCGGGAAACCAAAAACTGCAGAGAACATTCATTCGGCTGTTATTCAGGCACTCAGAAGATTTGATATACACAGCATTATCAATCAGATGGTTTTCATTACAGACTGGGGAGAAAACGTGGTGGCAGCTCTCAAGTCCTATGTGCGAATAAGTTGTTCAGTGCACATTATAAATACTGTACTTGAGCACACTACCAAACCTGGAAACCAGAAAGAGGAAGCAGTAACCAAACTCATCCAGGCATGCCGAAATCTCATTAGTTACTTCAAAAGATCTGGACTTCAAAGCAGACTGCAAAAATCTCTGAAAGGAGATGTAGAAACACGGTGGAACAGCAAACTACTCATGTTTAAGACAATCAAGGAGCAGTGGGACAGAACATATGAAATTTTGACAGAAAAGGGGGATGCTCAGCTCATTGATAGCACTGACCACAAGACCTTGTGCACTTTAATAGAGTTCCTGCAGCCCTTCAAGGAAGCATCAGATGTGCTAGAGCAGTCATCACAGCCCACTCTCCACTTGGTGCCCATTTGCTACGAAAGGCTGAAACAGCATCTTCATCCTTCTACCACTGATGTAGATAGTTTAAGTCAACACAAATCCAAAGCCTTGCAACGTCTCATCGAAAAGTTTGAAATCAAGCCTATGCACAGAGTAGTGGTTTTCCTGCACCCACAAATGAAGGGGATGAAAGTTTTCACTGAAGAGGAGAGACAGGAAGTTTATCAAGAGACAGGAAACTTGTCTCATTGCAGGACAAAAATATTCCTCCAATGAATCTTATGCTTCTTTCCTCAGATACACAGATACGATTACCATCTCCAAAGGAGACAAAATGGTCACATACAGAGTTTGAGGATTCGGATGGGGATTGTGAAAGTGATGATGATGAAGTGTCAAAGTATATCAGACTGAAGCTGACAAAGAAAAAAGACGTGCAACTGCTTGAGTGGTGGAGACAACAGAAGCAAAACTTCCCCTTCTCAGTCAAGTTGCACAGTTTGTGCATTCCATCCCTGCATCCAGTGCACCCTCCAAGAGAGCCTTCTCAGTCTCTGGCCACACAATTAATGAGACTCGTACTTCACTGAAGCCAGAAACTGAAATATTACTGTGTAAAAACATTAAATCATCTACAAAGACAATCAGCTGTCCCAGGGAAGACATCTAAGGCCATGTCCTGCAATTCAGGGCAGGTAATAGCCCTGCAGTGATTGAAAAGGTGTCAGCTGTACCTAGGGTACAAACACTGGCTGGGCATCCAGTGAGCACATTGTGATGTGCTGTTATATAAGAGACATAGTTGTAAAAGTCAACAAGGAATTTATTAGGAGCTAAATCAGTTTATATAGATGGAGTCAAACAGCAACAAAAAATGGAAATCCATGTATATTTTTTACCTTCATGCCTTAGTTGCTATGGATTAACATAATGCTTGCTTGTTTGATGAAATGGAAGTGCTTTGACTCTGGGCACTGCATGGCCACACAAAGAACAGCTTTTCAAAATACTAGTAGTGTGGTATGAAAGTCATTTTATATAGCAAATCTGGTTATACTGAAGTAAAAGTTGCAAGTTGTCTCAGTGCTTTTCTGTGGATGTCCACTAATTTTATAGTGAAGCTTCACTCCCGTTGCAGTAGGTTTACTATACTGTTAGTGGTTATATATATTACAGTTCTGATCCCCATGGAATCCAGTGATCCCCAGACAGATACAAAGTGCTGCATTTCAAAGGGGATAAGGATAATCACCTTCTTCACCCACCTGTGTGGCTGAGCAGGGGAGAAGTTACCCTCTCTTGCTGTGGGGTAATGGATGAGGAGTAATGACCTGGATGTGTCTTGCTGCAGCTGCTCCGTGTAGGAAGTGAGGAGGAGCTAGTGAGCACTTGCGGAACACTACAGTGAAGTTTCCAGCCGTAACATGCACAGTTGCTAGTACACACAGAATCCATTTGAGTCATCTCCTGATTGATCCCAGGATCAGACAAATGAAGAGATGGCAATAAAAAGCCACTTTTGCCCACTCTGCCTAGGGTCACCTGCTGTGACCCTCTTAACCAGCCCAGATTCAGCCAACTTTCACAACACACAGAATCATAGAACCAGAGCTGTTCAGAGGCCAGCTGATCAGCGGGGGCCAGCCCATCTCTCTGCCCCGCCACCGATCAGCTTATCTCTGAACAGCTCATGTGGGGTGTCATAGAATCATAGAATATTAGAGTTGGAAGGGACCTCAGGAGGTCATCTAGTCCAACCCCCTGCTCAGAGCAGGACTAACCTCAACTAAATCATCCCAGCCAGGGCTTTGTCAAGCCACAGCTTAAAAACCTCTAAAGATGGAGATTCCACCACCTCCCTAGGTAACCCATTCCAGTGCTTACCACCCTCCTAGTGAAAAACTTTTTCCTAATATCCAACCTTAACTTCCCCCACTGCAACTTGAGACCATTGCTCCTTGTTCTGTCATCCACTACCATTGAGAACAGCCTATCTCCATTCTCCCTGGACCCCCCTTTCAGGTAGTTAAAGACTGCTATCAAATCCCCCCTCATTCTTCTCTTTTGCAGACTAAACAAGCCTAATTCCCTCAGCCTCTCCTCATAAGGCTTGTGCTCTAGCCCCCTAATCATTTTTGTTGCCCCCCCCGCTGGACTCTCTCCAACTTCTCCACATCCTTTTTGTAGTGGGGGGCCCAAAATTGGACACAATACTCCAAATGCAGCCTCACCAATGCCAAATAGAGGGGAATAATCACTTCTCTCGATGTGCTGGCAATGCTCCTACTAATGCAGCCCAATATGCTATTAGCCTTCTTGGCAACCAGGGCACACTGCTGACTCATATCCAGCTTCTTATCCACTGTAACCCCCAGGTCCTTTTCTGCAGAACTGCTGCCTAGCTCGTCGGTCCGCAGTCTGTAGCAGTGCATGGGATTCTTCCGTCCTAAGTGGAGGACTCTGCTCTTGTCCTTATTGAACCTCATCAGATTTCTTTTGGCCCAATCCTCCAATTTGTCTAGGTCACTCTGTATCCTATCCCTATCTTCCAGGGTATCTACCACTCGCCCTAGCTTAGTGTCATCTGCAAACTTGCTGAAGATGCAATCTACTCCATCCTCCAGATCATTAATGAAGATACTGAACAAAAGCGGCCCCAAGACTGACCCCTGGGGCACTCCGCTTGTGACCAGCTGCCAGCTAGACATGGAGTCATTGATCACTACCTGTTGAGCCCGATGATCTAGCCAGCTCTCTATCCATTTTATAGTCCATTCATCCAACCTATACTTCTTTAACTCGCTGATAAGAATACTATCGAAGACTGTATCAAAAACTTTGCTAAAGTCATGGTATGTGATGTCCACCGCTTTCCCCACATCCACAGAGCCAGTCACCTCTTCAGGTTGATCAGGCATGACTTGCCCTTGGTGAATTCATGTTGACTGTTCCTGATCACCTTCCTCTCTTAAAATGGATTCCTAGAAGACCTGCTCCATGATTTTTCCAGGGATTGAGGTGAGGCTGACCGGTCTGTAGTTCCCTGGATCCTCTTTCTTCTCTTTCTTGAAGATGGGCACTATATTTGCCTTTTTCCAATCATCGGGGACCTCCCCGGATTGCAACGAGCTTTAAGAGATAATAACCAATAGCTCTGAAATCACATCAGCCAACTCCCTCAGCACCCTCGGATGCATTGCATCTGGCCCCATAGACTTGTGTACGTCCAATCTTTTAAATAGTCCTTAACCTGTTCCTTCAGCACTAAGGGATGTTCACCTCCTCCCCATTCTGTGCCACCCAGTGCAGTAGTTTGGGAGCTGACCTTGTCTGTGAAGACAGAGGCAAAAAAGGCATTGAGTACCTCAGCTTTCTCCACATCCTCTGTCACTAGGTTGCCTCCCCCATTCTCTAAGGGACCCACACTTTCCCTATTTTTCCTCTTGTTGGTAACATACCTTTAGAAACCCTTCTTATTCCCTTTTATGTCCCTTGCTAGCTGCAACTCCAATTGCGCTTTGACCTTCCTGATTTCATTCCTGCATGCTTGAGCAGTATTTTTATAATCCTCCCTAGTCATCTGACCAAGCTTCCACTTCTTGTAAGCTTCTTTTTTGTGTTTAAGCTCACCAAAGACTTCTTTGTTAAGCCAAGCTGGGCGTACCATATTTGCTATTCTTTCTGCACATTGGAATGGTTTGTTCCTGCGCCCTCAATAACGTTTCTTTAAAATACAGCCAGCTCTCTTGGATTCCTTTCCCCCTCATATTAGCCTCCTAGGAGATCCTGCCCATCAGCTCCCTGAGGGAGTCAAAGTCTGTTTTTCTGACATCTACGGTCCATATCCTGCTGTTCTCCTTTCTTCCTTTTGTCAGGATCCTGAACTCTACCATCTCATGGTCACTGCTGCCTAGGTTGCCACCCACTTCTACTTCCCCTGCCAAATCTTCCCTTTTTGTGAGCAGCTGGTCAAGAGGAGCATGGCCCCTAGTTGGTTGCTCCAGGACTTGCACAAGGAAGTTGTCCGCAACACTCTCCAAAAACTTCCTGGATTGTCTGTGCTCTGCTGTATTGCTCTTCCAGCAGATGTCAGGGTGATTGAAGTCCTCCATGAGAACCAGGTCCTGTGAACTGGAAACTTTCCCTAGTTGACTGAAGAAAGTCTCATCTACCTCATCCTCCTGGTCTGGTGGTCTATAACAGACACCCACCACCACATCACCCTTATTGTTCTTGCTTCTAAGCTTAACCCAGAGACTCTCAACTGGCTTATCTCCAGTTTCATACTGGAGCTCTGAGCAATCATAGTGCTCTCTTACATATAGTGCCACTCCTTCCCCCTTTCGCCCCTGCCTGTCCTTCCTGAACAGTTTATACCCATCCATGACAGTGCTCCAGTTGTGTGAGTTACCCCACCAAGTCTCAGTTATTCCAATCATATCATAGTTTCTTGACTGTGCCAGGACTTCCAATTCCTCCTGCTTGTTTCCCAGGCTTCTTGTATTGTGTATAAGCACTTGAGATAACTGGCCAATTGCCCTACTTTCTCAGTGCAATTCAGGAGGGCTCCCCTGTTGCACCTCCTCCTTCTGCTTCCTCTTGATGTCCCACTTACCTCCGGGCTTAGGTCCCCGTCCTCCATCGAACCTAGTTTAAAGCCCTCCTCACTAGGTTAGCCAGCCTGTCTGCGAAGATACTCTTCCCTCTCTACGTTAGATGAATCCCGTCTCTTCCTAGTAATCTTTCCTGGAACATCCCATGATCAAAGAATCCAAAGCCTTCTCTCCGACACCACCTACGTAACCACGCATTTACTTCCGCAATGCGACGGTCCCTACCTGGGCCTCTTCCTTCAACAGGGAGGATGGACAAGAACACCACTTGCGCCTCAAACTCCTTTATCCTTCTTCCCAGAGCCATATAGTCCGCAGTGATCCGTTTAAGGTCGTTCTTGGCAGTGTCAGTGGTGCCCATGTGGAGAAGTAGGAAGGGGTAGCAGTCTGAGGGCTTGATAAGTCTTGACAGTCTCTCGTCACATCTTGAATCCTAGCTCCAGGCAAGCAACACACTTCTCTAGTTTCCCAGTCCGGAAGTATTCTGGGAGCTTGCTGCCCGACAGCTGATCATGGAAGCTGGGAGGGGCTGGCCACCCATCACTATTTGATAGCCAGCCCCCATCTCCAGCCACCGACAATTAGCTGTTCAAAGTGGTCAGCCCCCAAGCCGCCCCCATGATTGAGCTATTCAGAAGCCAGCTGATTGGCGGCCAGCACCCCCACCCCTGTTGCTGTCGCCACTGATCAGCTGATCTCTGAACAGCTCGGGGGGTGGCCTGGGGACTGCCACCCAACAGCTGATCCAGGGGCAGGGGTGCTGGCCGCCATCAGCTGTTCAGGGGGTGTGGCAGCTATTTGGGGGTCCAGGAAGCAGTAAGGGTCATTTGTTAGGGGGGCAGCTGCTGCCCTCTAGCAGTCTAGGAGCTGACACAGGCAGCTTCCCCAGAAGTCATGGAGGTCGCAGACCAGGACCATATCACTGTTGTATAAGATTTATGTTTAAAATAAAAACGACAACGGTGTGCACATTTATTATGCCACAGCTTTCTTATAGTATAGTACACAGGCAGGCACACAGACAAATGTTCCTCCTCAGAGGCACCATGTGAGGATGAGCTGCTGCGGGGGCGGGAGCAGTGCAGATGTGGATAAATATAAAACATGGCTTGCAGATCACGGGTCGGATGCATGCTGACACTGACGGATGCGGATCCACATTTGTATCTCCGTGCAGTGCGTTTGATATAAACTCTTAACTAGAAGTGGAGGAAATTTTTGGAAACTACCTTGTATCATATGGTCCCCATTTCGGCCAACTGACTATGATTGGCAATCTAAGGATGTAATGAACAGGTATTGTTTAAATGTATATAGGCTGTTTCATTTGGATTTGTGGACAGATTCCTTAGTTTTCATATAAAATGTCAGTGAAAATGTATGGGTATGCTGCATCAGTAAATTATACAAACAAACTTCTTCATTCACTTCAATGGCAGCACCATTTTCTGTTTCATGTTGTCGTCTTCCAAAGAAAACTAACTGCTCCCCTACAGTGAAATAGCCGCCAATTACAATGTTCCTGCTTGCAAAATCAATTTAAAAAGATGACTGAAATAATCATGATTGTATTTGCTTTTAGGACTATAAGACCTACCTGGACTTTGTGCTTGCATTAGAAAACAGAAAGGAACCTGCAGCTCTACAGTATATTTTCAAACTGCTTGATATAGAGAACAAAGGATACTTGAATGTTTTTTCCCTTAATTATTTCTTTAGGGTAAGTCTCTATATGTGTGTATGTGTGTTGTTATAGTCTGTGTGCTTCTACTTACAGGTCTGCAGGGAATAACTTTAAATTACCTATGCCCACTATGAGGTTTTTGTCAACTTTAAAAAAGATGTAAAATGTTAAAACCCCACACTCTAAAACTTGGAAATAATTCAAAAGGCATTTTCAACATCTTACCTGCATTAAAAACTAAACTGCTTTGATTTAATTTAAATCAATAGAAAATAATTTCATTTTTCCAACTGTAGAAATTGCCCTATAATGAAGACTTACTAACAAGTTTAAAAAAACGAAAAAGACAACTAACAGTATGGGATGGTCTTAATTTCTGAATATACAATTTTTCAGTGCCTCAGGGGATCCAAAATTCATAATAAGTAATAGAAAATGCAGTGGTGGTTCTGTGTAGTCACTTAAGGGATTTTATATTCCGTGTGCAGATTGCACATTAAAAACTCATTGCACTTTCTTAAGCTCTGTGAATCCTAAATATTTTTCTCAATATTTAATTGTGAGGAAGCTTCCCACAGTTAAGCTACCATTTAAAAGAAATCATTAAAAATTACTCTGATTCCAAATGGACCTTTCTGTAGCTTTATCTCCCTTTGGCTTGCAACTCTCCCTTCAAACTTTCTGTATGATTGAATCTCCTCGAAAATGTATGCAGTAACTATATTTACAGAAAATAGACTAAGTAGGAAAAGTTATAAATTATTTTTGGTATGGATAGTTTGGGGCTCAATCCTGGCTCTGATTGATCTTAAATGGAATTACTGGCCTGATCCTGTTCTTGTGTCAGATAACTAAAAATGTTTATCATTCTAACTTTATTTGCACATGGCATTTTGTACCAGATTCCAGAATCAACTGCATTTCATTGTATTCAACTCTGCACTGTCCAAATCAAGAACAAGTACATATTCATTCAGCTCATTAAGCATTCAGACATAGCTCATAAAGTCTTATTTATAGTCTTATGCCCTCTTTACTGTTGTTCAGTAATAATCCTTGTGTCTATTAAACAAAAACCCATTACTGGTAGTGACTTCAATTATATCATTCTGGAAAAGCAGGATCTTTCAACAGACATCTTCTAAGCAAACACTGGAAGTTTCAAAGCTTTTCCAGTAAGTGCTGTGCTGGTACAGAATCCTGCCTGAGATGCATTCTATACAGAGCGTGAAATGGATTCACTTTAGTATTAGCTTGTTGCTAGTGGTTCAGATGATGCCAGGGTATTGTAATAAAAGTGACAGTTTTGTCACAGTTGACAGAATAACACTCGTAGTTTTGTACTTCTTAAATTACCTAATGCATGAATGCCAATTTCACAAGGTAAATCTGCATGAATTGGCATTCTTTGCTAGTTTGTATATCTTTTTTTCCTGTCTTCACTGTCTGATCCAGTGCCTATTGAAATCAGTGGAAAGACTCCACTTGACTTCAGTGGACATTTGATGAGGCCCTTAAGTTGGACTGCTTCAATCTATTGGCACCATCTGATCCTTTTAGTGAGAAATCTCTGTTGCTAAATACTATTGGGTAGATTGTCACCATATTGCATGGATTCGTTTAGTTAACTCACTAAATTTGTTAGTACGTTGTGCAAAGATGTTGACCTTCCCTTCTCTTGTGGATTAGTTTAGCTACTGCTATGCATTTTAACCAACCAGAATCCAAATTCCATTTTTCAAAGTAGCTTACTGTACAAAATAGATACAGATTTCTGTCACAAGCATTGATTGGCCCATCATCTGATTAGTTTTTTTCCATTCTGCACAATTTATATAGCTCCACTCATATGTGGGAATAGAGTTATGTAGTGAATGAAACATGTTCTGTGCCTCAATTCAAATTTCTTATGGCAAGGAATCAGTCTTTATTCACTGAGTTTCTAAATTAAATATGTATAGTGCTATCTCTGATTTTTGTCTAATAAAAATTCTAGAGAATAAAAAGCTGCATTTTGCTTCCAATTGGCTGTGTTAGAATGTAGTTCCATGTAATATTAAGTAGTTTGTTCAGATTGTTCATTTCTTTAATCTGCAAGGGTTTCATTGTTAATACAGAACCTGTTGAATTTTTTGCTGTGGAAGCTAAACATTTGAATCAGTATAATAGTTTACGTAACACCCTTTGTCCCAAAACACTTTACAAACTATATATTCTGCATCCAGTACCACTGTAATTGTCACCTCCCTAATGGAGGCAATTGGGGTACAGCTAGTATTCAGAAATTCTACATAAATACAATATATTTTTATTAGATTGGTCATCTACACTCTCTCCATACAGGTGACTCCCTGCTTTTGCAGTAATGTCAGTAATGCATTTTTTAGTTGCCCTTCAATTGGCAGTGTCAAACTTTAAATTAGATCTCTTATTCACAGCAGTAAATCTATATTCATCTGATGTTTATCAAAGTGGGCTACAGTCAAAAATATTAAGGCCTGGTCTTCATTAGAAAATAGTCACTCAGGAAAAATCCACTTCTGAGTGGTGTAGTTGAGCAGATCTAACCCCAATGTTGACAGCACTAGGTCAGTAGAATTCTTCTGTCGACCTAACTCCTGCCTCTTGGGGAAATGGATCACCTACGCCATGGGAGAACCTCTCCTGTCAGCATAGGTAGTGTCTACACTGAAGCACTACAGCGGCCCAGCTGCAGCGGTATAGCTGTAGCATTTCACATGTAGATGAGTCCTAAATGTGTTCTTGCCAGGTCACTAGTAGTGGGGCCTTTGTGCAAGGCCAAATTAAGGCAATCTGGGGCCTCCAGGTACACTTGAGGCCCTTGTGATCCTGCTGCTAAGGCAGGCCTCAGTTACACACGGGTTACATTGCGTCTTTGCCTCTGTGAAAGTTAGAAACAATTTATTTCATAAAAGTTAAGATTGAGCTCATCATGTCACTCCAGAAACTGGGGGCCCAGGCATACAGGGAATGTCTACACTAGAACTGGGAGCATGCCTCCTAGCTTGGGTGGACAGACTTGCACTAGCTCTGCTTGAACTCGAATGCTAAAAATAGCAGTGTGGCTGTTGTGGCACAGGCTACCATCCCAGGGGATTGGGTGGGCTTGTACTTGAGTGGCTAGCCTATGCTGCCTCCTGTGCCACAATGTCCACAATATAATTTTTAGCACACTAGCTTAAACAAAGATAGCATATGTCTGTCTGTCCAGTTGCAGTACTCCCACTATACAAGACATACCCTTAGTGACTGACCTTAATCCAATCCTGCTTTCATGGATGATTGAACTCCAGCTGCTTTCATCATTTGGATCGCTCACCCTATTCATAGAAGGATGGGTTGCAGCCAGTACCACTGTGATTCTCTCATTCTTTAAATACGTAATGTAGTTGTAGCCATGTCGAGCCGAGGACGTTAGAGAATAAAGGTGGGGGAGGTAATATCTTTTATGGGACCAACTTCTGTTGGTGAGAGAGACAAGCTTTTGATTTGAAGAAGCTTCTCTCTCACCAACAGAAGTTGGTTCCATAAAAGATATTACCTCATCAACCGTGTCTTTCTTTAGACAAGAAAAAAAAATTGTTTTTAAATCTAGTACTGAGCAGCTGTATAACACTACATTCAGTTTTGTTTCTAACATTCTGTAACTGAGCTTTTCTTTTCCTATAGGCTATTCAGGAACAAATGAAAATCCATGGACAAGAACCAGTTTCTTTTCAAGATGTCAAGGTTAGCTTTCCTTAAAATATATAGAGTGCTGTGTACACAACTGGAATTTTGATTAAACATATTTGAAATTCTGCTTGCACAGTATTGTAGCCACTGGGTATTCGTGGGGTATTAAATCAACTTTGGCATGCAGCAAGAAAATAAAACTGGTCACTACTGTGACTTTGAAAATTCCCCTTCATTCTAGAAGATACTGTTCTGGAAGCAAAGTTTTTAGTACTCAACTTCTTAGATTTTTTTTCTGATACAAGTACCTAGAGTAAACACACACACATGCACACAAACAGCCCCACCTTTGATTTGAGGAGATGCTTGGCAATCTGTACTCAGTAACTGCAAGTTTATCTTGCTGGCAAAGAAATCAAATAGCTCTACTTTGAGAACTGTCAATAACTAAAAGCATACATCATCTTATTGATGCCATTCTAGCGTAATAGTAGCTAGCACTTCACTATTTAATTTCAGAAGTCTTGAAATAGTGCAGGTGACTCATCTGTAATAAAGAGAATATTCCGTAACATTGAGTGCGGCTTTGCCTGATTTCTTTATGGGGTTTGTTTGTTTTAAAAAGAGGCAAGGCTTCATGCTTTGAGTCCACCATACTTCCTGTCTGGCAGCATAAGACCATTACTAGAGGGGCAGTGTGTGCAGCTGCCAGCTCTGTACTTAAGTTATGAAGCTTTGTTTATGTCTCATAAGTAAATGCTGATGGGAGATAAATGGTTGAAAAACTAGGATTTCAGATGCAATCTTATTTTGGATCAAAGCTTCATGAGTGGGTGGTACTGACTGCCCAAAGGATCATTCTGTATGTGCTATGGATAAATTAATCACTATTCTTTTTATAAATGTGCCTTTTAATTCTATGATTTTCATTTTATAGGATGAAATCTTTGATATGGTGAAGCCTAAGGATCCGTACAGGATCTCCCTTCAAGACTTAATCAACAGTAGCCAAGGAGACACTGTCACTAGCATTCTAATTGACCTGAATGGTTTCTGGACCTATGAGAACAGAGAAGTTCTTGTAGCAAGTGATAATGACAATGCTACTGATATTGATGATACATAAACAGAAATACACTGTACCCATGGAGATGTGCCTAACTGTGCACTAACTCTGAAGCTGAAAGCCTATTCATTATCTAGCTCAGATACTTCCATCTGCCCGCAGCTGAGTGGTATTAAAACTTTGTACAGGGATTGTCAAACTGACAAATGGTGAAGCCAAAATAGCAACAGTGCTATAGCTGTAGAGGCAATAGTGGACTTTAGTGGATTTTAGTAAGCTGAAGAAATTGTTTGGAATCTTTCTTCAGTCACCAGTAGTAAGTAACATTTCTCTTTGAACATTTTGTTTTAGGATGTATATTAAAACCTGCAGAATATTACGGAGGGGCTTTCCAAAAATGCCCACTGTTAGCTTGTCTCTGCTTCTGCTGAAGGCAATAGGAATCTTGGGATTGGTCTAATTGTTCATTGATGTCAACCATGACAGTTTTTAATGTGTCACATGCAGTGTTCACTAGCAACTAGATGTTAAGGAAACACACTTAAGATTTTATGTAGGCAAAGTATACTGTTCCTCTCTCTCCCCCTCTCTGTTCTATTCAACTATAGATGAAGGGTTTTGTATAAACAAATATTTGAATTTTTATTGTAGTGGGAGGGAGGATAAGCAATTAACAGTGAACTGACACAAGCAGAGTTTACCACACTAGCATCGGTGGTAGACACACAAAGTACTGAATGGCATGACTGAACTGTGTCTTGTCGATATGAGAAAGTTGCACTGGTTTAACTTAAATCTGTTTCCAACCCATATAAGTGTATCTACACAGTGTTTTGCAGCAGTTTAAAGAGTGGTCGGTTGTAGCTTAGCTTAAGTCTATTAAGAATTTGTTTAAGCTCAATTAAAATAGGTATTTACAGCAGGTGTGTAATGGTTTAATTAAATTATACCACTAGTCAAACTGGAACAGTTTTTGTATGTAAAACAAGACTTTACTTTCACTCCTCTATATTACCTCTGAAGACTGAGTTGTGTGTACAGAGAAGCTTGCACCAATGTTGTTCTATGTCTATAGCGATAAATCACATTTTGGAAAGAATTAAACTCAAATGACAATCCTGCCCTTGAATTGACAAATATTTATCTCTAAATAGCATTAAGTCTCTCAAGTCAGATGATGACATAACAACTCTACTATCCCAATTACACATAGGTGCAGAGTTCAGCTCAGGATGCATTTTGTGGCTTAGGGGAAGAGAGACATCCTTGAATTTCAATGTCTAAATGGATGCCACCAAGATGACAGACTTAACAGGCATACGTCTTATTTTTTTTTTTTTTATTGAAAGCACTGAGTAATGTAAGCACCCCTGAATCCATGTACACAACTACAAAAGGTCTGGGTCTACACTATGAAAGAAAAACAGAGCCAAGGTACAGTTCAAAATTATATTAAATATAAAATAACCAGTATTATGCATTTACAGCAAACATTAAAGTAACCACTTTCATACAGTTTGCCTAAACTGTAGGAAGGATTAAGTATTAAGGCACCGTGAGTAATACATTTTATACACACAACTTTAACACCATGACAGCGAGCATTCCTTGCTCATTGCAACAAAGTACAACAGACAATAGTGCAGTCGCTGTTGATAAATTTTCAGAAAAAGCTAAACATCCTTCTATCCATTAATAAAGATTTTATTCATAAGTTACTGTAGGCTTCTGCACTGAGCGGATACCAATTTTAGACAACACAGGCTCTAAGTAGTTCATCTATTACCAATGTGCTCTTTGTTTCACCCACAGTTGAGTCAAGCTACCTCTCTTGCAGATGTTCAATGCTGAGTAGTGGCCTTTAAAGAGGACGTTGCTGATTTATGTTCATTAGAAGCTGAAAGAGGCAAAGGGCAGAGCATCAAAGCAAAAAAGGATGGTTGATTAGGATTGCAGCTGAAACACCATAAAGAGACCAGAAAAGATCCATACCTGGCAGAGCGAGAATTCCCTCAGCACAAGTATTCTATAAAGCCACCCTATGTGGCTCTGTAATGGATCCTAAACAAGTCCCAGTGTAGGGAGCACAGTAGGCCTGCTCATTCTTGATAGTGCCACAGCCCAGGAAGATTGTCATAGGTCAGGCAGTCCCCTAGAGTACCCAGCATCAGGGAGCCCTAAAGATGGCAACTTTGCCCCTTGTAGGCTGTTCCACACACAGAATGTCACTAAGATTTCTAATTAGGTGAAATTCCTAACATTTAAGAACTTAAGACAGTAAGGTTTTCATTTGAAATTATTCACATGATGTATATTGATGGAGAAGAAACTATACACCCCTATTGTATTTATCTGCCAACATTCTGCATTGCAAGTGCTT
This sequence comes from Emydura macquarii macquarii, assembly GCF_026122565.2. Classification (NCBI taxonomy): domain Eukaryota; kingdom Metazoa; phylum Chordata; order Testudines; family Chelidae; genus Emydura; species Emydura macquarii. Next base: position 11,328,005 of record NW_027130511.1, read on the forward strand.
GGGGAATACTCTAGTTACTTCCTCTCTCACCTAGAGCGCTCAGGTATAAATGCCCTGAAATAAACCATTTCTCTTTTGAAAGTTAGGATAGAAAGCGGATTCTTCGCCCTAATCATTATTTGGGCCTGATTTACAATGGTTTACAGGTTTACTTCTGAGCAGAAGCAGTGTATTCCCCTCAGTAAGATCATTTGTTTCCAATACCAAAATGTAGACACTAACATTTTAGCAGAAGGCTTAATTTCATTTAAAATAGATTTTAAAAGAAATTCCAACTGAAAAGCCTTCAAAGTAATTTTGATTAGTTCTTTAGAGATAGATTCTCTTAAAGAAGCAATTTCTAATACTGAAATTTACCAAAATTTGTAATTTATTTTAAAATACTTCAGGGGAGAAAAGAGCTGCAAAGGTGAACTCCTCCCCTGCAACCAAATGCAATATATTTGCGTGATATACACAAATATTCCATTCAGGTAAAATGGGGTATCTACAGCATCATTTAAATGCTCTAGAGCAGGCCAAACAGTCAAATAGCACACTTTTAGCTATAGATAGGTACCCTACACAGAATATCTTTGAAATAATGTTAACAATTGGAGTGTATAATTCAAGCCCAGGCATCCAGTTTCAATGTACTTCCCATGACCTTTTTTATGAAATTATCTATTTAAGTGGCTAGAAGAAATCTTATAAATGGAGCAAGAATGTGCTTCACACAGCTGATGCTCGTACTGTTCTTTGCTAGGCAACAGAATTCATAGTCTGAGCACTGCTCACCTCCACAATTGATGTAGCTTTAGCTGAGCAAGTTCTAAATAGAGCTTACAACCTCCTTTTAAAAAAGGAAATTGTTTCAACAGGCACTCAGACACCTTTAGGTTACACTAAACTAAAACTAAACTAAAAATAAATACATAAAATGGTGACAATAAATAAGGACATTGTGAATTTGGAAGTCATTAAGGTGCCTTGTGAAGCTACTATGGGAAATCAGTTCTAATTAGTCAGACAATCTATTCTTAAAGAGCTAATTTTCAATAAGGATTTTATAAATACAAAATAGGCTTTTAAAAGTAGAAAATAGCACTATCTCCAATCCACAAGTATCAGACAGGCATCAGATGTTTAGATAAAAAGGTCTCTAGTCTTTTCCCTGCTTTGTGCAGAAAAAGATGAGGGATCTAGCATATTTAATTTAGACCCAACTGATGATTTGTTGTCCAAAAATTTTATTTCAACAGAAATCTCAGTTTTGCAGAGTCTTAGCCTTTATTCGATAGCTGTGGGCTGAATAGACATTACCTAGCTCTCTCCTGGCCAACAGAGTTTTAAATGAGTTACATTCTACTGAAAGTATAGCAAAACTTTTCCCACACCTTTGCTGCCAAATTTAAAATATCTGGCATTATGCAGAGCTTTATATTTTAAGTAGGGACAGTAGTTAAATCTTGTTTACTTTCCACAGCAGATTGGCAGTCTCCCTCAATTTCAAAGTTGAGATTCACAAATGCACTACATGCTGTTGTTGCCTCAGGTTGGTCTGTCTGGACAGTAGTCTCATCTTGTGGCTTGCTCTGCTGCTCTTGATATCGTCTCTCTGCCTCTTCTGACATTTTGTTTTCTTCCTCCTCCTCCTCTTCCTAAGAAAAAATTTCCATAAGATACAGTACTTTCTGCAACCTATATGCCTCCCAACTCCTTCTGCAAGAACACGTCAGTTTCAAATCACAGGCACCCAAGCACATCTTTGGACTCACAGAAAAAGTTTGCTTTCATTTGATAATTCAGGCATAACCAAAGCAAACAGTTACAAGTCACAGGTCCATTCCAGTAATCAGCCAGACATACTTTTTCTAGAATCACCTCTCACACTCATCTGAAAAATCAAGTTGAAGAGTTGAACTTTACATGTGCAAACAAGATACACAGATACATTTTGACTTAATAAACCAATTACTTGTCAACAGCAATAATGTGTAATATTTCTGGCTATTACCTTTCAAATAAGGTTTTCATTTTCCACATTTTACAAAGCTATGCAAACAGAAGTCATTACTTATAAAATATCTTCCTCCAGTATGTGCTAACTGTGGCATGTCAGCCCTCAGAATTTCAAGAATTTGCCATTTTAAAATGAAAGATTTTACTATTTTAAAATACTAGAAATATTCTAAGAGGAGCCAATTCAAAGATATAGGAGGTATATGCAAGCCATTAATTTCGTAATATATCACAGCAAAGGAGAAACAAGGGGGACACAAGCAAGGAAGCTCAGACAAGTTAAGTAGCTCATTAAAAGCTAAGTTACTTAGTATTTCTGTAATTGTGAGTGAAAGACTTCAGCATAAAGTGTGTTTCACTGTTAGGCTGTTCTTTCAGTAGCAACAATACTTTAACAGGACAAATCTCACAATTTAAAAAAGCACATCAAAAACAGCCTCCACCACTCCCCTTTAAAGAATTCAGTCAATGTCTAATAGCTGCTACATTCATATCTCCCGCAATCTGCAAATTGTCCTTAAATGCACTGTGCAAAAGACTAGAATGCAGCAGTGACCAGGACCCAATTAGGAGGTTCTGGAAATTGCTAATCCAGTGGTAGAATTCCAACGGTGAAGAAGCATTAGAGCTGCTTTTGAAAAAAAAGAAAAAAGATTCAAAGAAAAGACTGAGATTTAGGCTACATGGATTCAGCTATCTTTAGTAAAATACTGCGGACAATGCAATTTTTACTTTATCAAAAATAAAGAAAAAGGCACACCTCCTTCTTCATCCTGTAATACTCATCAATGGCATACTGGTATTTTGGCGTACTTATGCCCAAAACAGATGCAATCTTTTCCCCAAGGAAGTCACACACTAAAAATAAAACAGAGAGGCCTTTACATGAATTTCTTAGATTTAATTTTCTAAGTTTTAAGTACAGTTCCACTTTAAAAGATAGCATCTTCTTACTCAAAAAGGTCTCATGTAGTCAATCATAAGTGGTCATTTTAGTGACAAATATTTACTGTTTACTGCTGTTCACACTGGGAGGGCCAACCTAGTGAGGTGAAGAGATGGATTCTGTTCCTTATGCATATTGTTAGTAAGGTCAAGTCAGTTCCACTTTCATGTGTGCAATCCCACTGAAAACAACGTGGTTGCATAATGTCACAGAGGGCAGAGTTTGGTCAGCAGAATCTTTATAACCTGCAGCAATGTGCAAGGAAAGAAAGAATCCAGCTCAATTTCCAGGGCCCACCGTAAAAGTATATTCTCTTCAAATACGCACATGTAATATGGAAAACAGAAACAAAACCCCATTAATGCTATTCATTTTCAAGCAGAACTGCAGTTTAATGCACAAGTTGATAATTCAGTGTTTAAAATACAGTACCTTTACATATTTTAATTCATTAGCACATTTAATGTTACCAATAACTGTGAGTAACTAGTCAAAAATGCAGAAATGAATGACAAAACTAGAGGCAACACAGGAAATAAAAGGAACCAAATAGTGTGAAATTTGACTGCAAAGGAAGTACTTTTAATTTTGTAATTCAGTACTTTTGCTTTAACAGATCCCAAAATACTGTGAATATAGATGTTTAACACAATATTCAGAATTCCAAGACGACAAGAGCTAAAACCTTATGCATACTGACTCTTTTCCTACAAAGTTCTTTTTAGGCAAAGTCACAACTGTTTTATAGATATTACTGATGTAGACAAGAAGTTCTACAGAAAAATGACTTACTTGCTTACAGCCCTAATAGTCTTTGGTTGCACAACACTTTATTTTACACATCTTCTGCTACAGTTCTTACCTGTCTAGTGGCACACCAAAATATTTTCCTATTGATCCAATCAAGACGTGTTACACCAAATAAACACTAATGATCTGAAAGTATCTAAAGCAGTTTTGATTCTAGCTTGATTTTGTAAGTCAGTCAGCTGGTGACCCAGCGCCATTCACAATTGACAGATCACACACATTTCTTCCTGGGAAGACAAGTTGATAACTTCTCACAACTTGCCAGAACAAGTGTTTTCTTAGCAAGCCACAGATGAGGAAATTAGAATTTGAGAGGGAGATTTCAGTTCATTCTTTAATTACATTTTCTTCTGTCAACAAAAGATGGAATTTGATTTCTTACAGTTGTAAAATGAAATAACTTGGCTCTGAAGAGATTGAAAGTAAAACCACCACCAAAATGCCCAAATATAGATGTGACACAGACTTGAGGAATGTTCCAAATGGCCAATAAATCACATACCACTTGTTACATCTCATCACGTGACAAGCTTTCAAAAAGCTAGTTAATATTCTTTGGAGTAGTTTACCTTAAAAAGTAAATAAACCAATACCTGATAAGGTTGACGTGGCAACTCTCAGCATGTGAAACCACAAGTAGGGTCCCCAGGTAAGCTTTGTCTGTAATGATAACAAAATTAATAAGAGTAGCATCGTGACCATAAAATTATTGCACATAATACATGAAGTGTAGTATCTTACAAAAATCATGGATCCACAAGAGAAAGCTGCCACTTTGCCTATCTGCCATCAGTTTGTCAATGCTCAGCTCAGTGCTTTGGGTTTATGAATGTGGGTTTTAGATGTTTAAAGCCTGATGTCACTGAACAGGCTATCAAGTTAGCCATTGCTAGGTGTCCATGCACATGTATGTCTTATTACTTAGGAGTACTCCCCCCCCCCCCCCCCCGCAAAAAGAAACTCCACCCCCACTCCATCTCCGAAGATGTGAATAGATGGGCTTGACACACCGTCCTGAGTTCTGTCAGACCAACCAGGAAAACAGATTTCCAGTGTCCTCTCCACCAGTATTCCCTGCTTCTATTTCCCTTTCATTCGTATTGGACATTAACTTAACAAATGCCAATGAAAATGAAGTAAGATTAGAGGCTAAAATAGCAAAGAGCAAATTAAAAATTAGATAAGTTAGATGTCCAAGTCACCAAGGCCTGATGAAATACATCCTAAAATTGTCAAGGAGCTGACTGAGGAGATATCTGTGCCATTAGTGATTATCTTTGAAAAGTCATGGAAGACAGGATAAATTACAGAGGACTGAATAAGGGCAAATATTGTGCCAATTTATAAAAAGGGGAATAAGGACAGCCTGGGGAATTACAGACCAGTCAGCTTAATTTCGATACCCAGAAAGATAATGGAGCAAATAATTAAGCAATTTGCAAACATCTAGACGATAATAAGGTGATAAGTAACAGTCACATGGATTTGTCAAGAACAAATCATGTCAAACTAACCTACTACAACCTAATAGTTTTCTTTGACAGCGTAACAAGTCTGGGGGATTCAGGGGGAGGAAGGGGAGGAGTAGATGTGGTACACCTTGACTTTAGTAAGGCTTTTGATACTGTCTCACATGACCTATTCAGACAAACTAAGGGAAATACAACCTACATGGAACTAATATAAGGTGGGTGCATAAAAGTGTCTGTTTGAGTCAGTGTGAAGCGATAGAAATAGCCTCAAGAATGGCTGAGAGCTCTTTGTGTTCACAACTACACTAGGCTCAATCACAACTGGATTTGTAGTCTACCACCATCCAATTTAAATTCTCAGCCATTTTGACTTAGAATTATACCCATGCAACAGCACAGGTTTTCAACTACAGTAAGGCCTTTATCTCTTCCATGCCAAGAGTCTTTGACCATTGTGATAGAGGTAACTCAACCAATCACCACAATTACTCTACAGCGAGTGTGCATGCAACAATCTCACTGATCACACGAAGGAGACTACATAGATGGTGGATTACTTAGTCCAACTGTCACACCCATGTGACAGCAAGGGCTTTCAGCTACTTTCCACAATTAGAGTTGTTTTAAGAAATACTTGTCACTGTTTTAAATAAATGTGAAAATTCCATTTATCTATGCAGTTCTTATTTAATATGTATTTAACTACCAAAGGTATTAGAACTAATCTCTATGGTTTTAAGACAATGTCACAGTTACATTTTGTGTGTGTGTGTGTATGTATTCAGATTACCACATTTCTGTGCTTATCTGATAGAACATTGCTCTGGCTTACACAAGACCAGCTTTCACACTGCCTGCATCATTCTGTTGACTGCCAACTGAGAATCCAGACACTATGTATTTTTAGCAGGGGTTATAGGAAGTGTCCTGCTATGGTGACAAGCATAAGCAAAAAAGCTGCTCTCCTAGCTGCACAAAAGCACCCCAGGCTTGTTAATTAAGTACTCAGTTGGCAGCCATTCTAATGGCAGTCACTTTTGTGCTTGATTAGTCAGAGAAGAGTGATGGAAAGGATGTTGCTATAGGTGGGAGTAATGGCTGGCACAAGCACAACTCTATAGATAAACAATGTGATAAGGTTAAAAGGCATTCACACAGTGCACAGGACAAACCATTTTAGAATGCTGCTAGTTAGCAGTGAGCAAGCAGTTACAAGTATTATTTTAACATTTAAAAACACCAAGAGGAACTGAGCTGCTCAAAGGAACAGGAATGTAATAAGCTAAATACAAAATGATTTTAACATACTATTGAAGTAAAGCAAATTCAGATACAATTTAATAGCACTTTGAATTCAATGACATGTACATAACCTTCTAGTTTCCAGTATGTTGCCACAATGAAAAATTAAATTTAGTAAGTCCGGACCCCCTCTACGAAAACTTTTACTAAGATTCTAGGAAAAAACAGTTATTCATCACAGAGTCCCTGCTTTGATTACAAACTGCCCTCAATACAACCAGCCATTGCATCCGCAAGGTCAAGGAAAATGTAACTAGCCAATATGAAACATTGTATCCTATAATGCAAAAGATAAATTATGCCTTCAACTGTCTCAAAGGGGGAAGAGAGAGAGACAAAAGAGAAGCTATTTCATGCTAATTCAACAGAAAAATAATGAATGTGTTTGAGTGTGAAACACCAAGAAAAAGGAAACTCATACCCAGGGAGTAATCCTGCTTTCCTTTCTTCTTACTTGCTCCCTCACTTTAAATGGATAGGATTTTCCAAAGGTGCCTAACGTTGCTTTTAGGAAACAGCTAGTTAGCCACTGGCAAAGAGAGGCCTTTCAGAGTTAGATTAATAGGATTACCACAAAATAGCTCAATATATATGTGTCTTTCTCTGACTGTGAAGTAGCTTTAATCTATTGAGTAACATTGGGAAAATGGCACTTAAGGTAAACCTTATTCATGTCTAACACAAAATATGCATCCAGACAGTGCATTTCAATCCCCTATGCTCAAAGAAACCTCGCTGCTTTGATTGGGAGGATGGGGGTGGAAAACTACTTTGATCTTCTAATGGAATTTAGAAAATTTGCATTAGAAGATGGAATTAGTCCTTAACAGAAAGAAATGAAACAAGAGTTGCAACATTAAATACACACACACGCGCACACACCCTCTAACTACATTCAGACAGAGAAGAAAGGTGCAATTAAAATTAAAATTAAAAAGTTTACACACAGCAGTATTCAACTATAGTAGTACACAGCTCTATCCCTTAAGAAGTGGAATTGTGATAAGAAAGCTCACTCGAAGAAATATTAGCCCTGCTATCTAAAAGACACAAAAGGACATTTAATAAGAGCTCTACACAATATGGACCCACCTATTCTTTAGAAAAAAAAAAGAAAACCCCCACACATTTTGGAGAAACAGAATGGCAGCAATCTATCTATCATGACAATAGGACCAGTAAATCCAGAGTAACTACAGACAGTAATGGACTAACCAACTTAACTTTGAACTATCAAAAAGCAGACTAAAATCATTTAGCCAAAGTAAAACTAAGAAAGACTCAACATATAGTGGGAATTAGTTGTTGTTGAGGATGGGGAGCCCTAATGATGGATGACATTCCACCCAATTGTATTTTAGTTGATGGACCAGCACCCCACTGTGCTAGGTGCTGTACAAACACAGAACAAAAAGAAAGTCTCTGCTCTAAACAGCTTGTAATCAAGATACAAACAAAAGACACACAGGCAGACAAATGAGGGAGTACAAGGAAACAATGAGACAATATTAGTCAGTATGATAGGCAGTGGTCTGAGCACAATCAGCAGCCTAACCACTTAAGTCTTTTGTATGAAACAAAATAGTGAAAAAAATTTAAGGACATTTTTGGAGGAAGATAATGAGGTAGTTTTGCAGATGTTTATGAGGAGCTCCTCCCAAGCACAAACAGCAGCATGAGAGAACGTACAAAGGTGCTTTTTTGAAAATTTAACAAGTGGGTGATGGGCCGATCAGAAGTGAGAGTTGACATTCGATAGTGAATGAGAAAACAGGTAAAATGTGTATAGGTCGCAAAGGGCCCTGAAAGTGAAAACAAACTAGCTTATGTTTGATGCACAGAGAAGGAAAAGCCAGTGGAGGGATGCAAAACAGGGGCATCATGGTCAAAGCAGTGGGTTAGGAAAATGATCTTTGCAGCTGCATTCTGAATAGGTAGGGCAAGATTGCATTTGTCAAGGCCAGAAAAAAGAATTACATGGTAAATCAAGACGTGAGATGAGGAGAGCCTGGATGAGAGTTTTAACAGTGTGGATGGATAGAAAATGCCGTATCTTAGAGATGAATCATTAAAGAATCAGCAAGACTTAGACATAGACCTCTTTAGGTCCCCGTGTCAAAGTTAAGTCCACTGGATGCTCAGGTTACAAGCCAGAGCAACTGGCAGGATGGTGGTGTTGTCTACAGTGATCAAAAAAGATAGTAGCAAGGAGAGCTTGGGGGAAGACTAAGAGCTCTGATTTAGCCATGTCGAGCGTGACTGTATGGTTTAGGCATCATTGAAGAGATGCCAGAGACAGGTAGAGATTTTAGTTTGGACAGAAGGAGGCAGGTCTGGAGTAAAGCGGCAGATCTGAGAGTCATCAGCACACAGATGGTAGTTGAATTTACTCATGAGATTACCTAGAGATAAGGTGTAGAGAGAGAAGAGAAGAGAACCAAGGGCAGAGCCCTATGGAACCCACACAAAGTTGGAGAGGTGAAATGAGGAGAATCCTAAGAGAACGACAAGCTGAAGAAGTGATTAGAGAGATAGAAGAACCAGGAGAAAACCATCAGAGAAGCCAAGGGAGGGCCATATTTCAAGGAGAAAAGCATGGTAAATAGTGCCAAAGGTGACTGATAAATCAAGGAGGATGAGGATGGAGTACTGGTTCTGGGCTTTGGCTAGGAAGAGGTCATTAGAGAGACTGGACTGATATAGTCTCATCTTCAGACTTGGACATTTTTTCAGATAATCCTTGAAAATCTAAGATTAAAGCTTGTCAGCTAAGGGAACAGTCATTTTTAGTTTAGTTCTAAAACATTCAGTAAGTGTTTCGGCTTAATTATAATTTCTCCACAACATAAAGAAGTGTTTCCCTCAACTCAGTAGAGGAGCTGTAAGGATGCCAACATCAGCAGGGCTTCAAAATTTTACGATATAGAATTTCCATTCAAATGTACTAAAGGTACTGTAGGTAAATTGGACCAGAAGCTGCTATTATTTGCTACATAGTTTTTTGTATCCCAACTGGGATAATGAGTTATAGACATGCTGGTCCCAGCAAACTGACTATTCATTTGTGTGTATAGAAATCCTACAATACAAAACATTTTTAAAGCAGCTGTTTGCCAAAACATCACAGCGCAGCTTGGGCTGGTATGTCTTCAACTCATTTACTCAGTTGGGATACATAAAATATACTGCAGATAATAGCAGCCCGTCGTCTAGTTTACCTTAATTGAAGTCGTTATAACGAAGCTTCTTCTATAAAAGAAAGAGTGAACAATAAAGCATATTGTGTTCCACAAGTCACAGATTTTTTTTTTTTTAATTTAAAAAGTTAATAAAAATCTAGGAACTACATAGTAACTTGGGGGGTGGAAAGAGAACCAACCTCAACTTGGACACACTTCATGTTTCTTAGTATACATAAAATCTGTAACCAGGAAAATAAACAGCATTTACTATTTCCATTTATCACGTGTGTTTGAATGTACTTTGAAAATGTGTCCATTTGGAGAGTGGTTGTCTCTGTCCTCACTACAGCACAAACTGACACTCCAATGCCTTCCCGCAGCACAGCATAAAGAGGAGAGTACTATTCAGAGGGATACAAAGTAGTGGCCACTGCACTTTCCTTAATGGCCTGATCCAAAGCCCATTACATTCAGTGGGACTCTTTCCACTGACTTCAATGGTCTTCGGATCAGGCACTAAGTGGCTTTCTGGAGTGCACTGAAAAGAGAACAATCTTTTTGTACTTTATGTAAGGAAAGGCAGTGCGCACCTGCATTCCTAATCTTGCATACAATGCACTCTACCCTTGTAACTCCCATCACTCATCGTGGCTTGACCTCCTGCTGATTGCAAATAGTTGGGATCATTTAAATGAGAGAGTGCATGCTTTACATGTTTTTGTTGCTTATCCCATCCTATGTTCACTCCAGCCAGTATCCATTTTCCTCCTTCCCAAATGAACACAAGCTTCAGCCCAATAATAGAGAGCTCAAAGCTACTAATCCACTATGGAGTAACACCAGTTTCCCTTATAATTTGTGTTTGTCCCAATTTCTGCTCCCCCGCCCCACATACCCTCTCCCTTTTGCTGAAGTCCCAGATCTTCAATCTCTCATTGCAGTGCCTTCCTAATACCCACAATTTCTGTCCTTCCCATCTAGTTTAACTCAAAGTCCTTTGAAAGGAGAAAGGTGATCTATAGCCCTTTCCCGCCGCTACCCTCTAATTCAGTGGTTCTCAACCTTTCCAGACTACTGTACCCCTTTCAGGAGTCTGATTTGTCTTGCATATCCCAAGTTTCACCTCACTTAAAAACTACTTGCTTATAAAATCAGGCATAAAAAATACAAAAAAGTGTCACAGTACACTGTTGCTGAAAAATGGCTTACTGTCTCATTTTTGCCATACAACTATAAAATAAATCTACAGGAATATAAATATTGTACTTACATTTCAGAGTGATACCTAAGCTTGTTTCCCCACTTGTAAAGCCAAAGTCCAAGCCCCACTGCCTGCAGCTGAAGCCCGAGCCCCACCTTCCATAATGTAGCGTCACGGGGCTCCCTGTGGCATGGGGCCCCGGGCAATTGCCCTGCTTGCTACCCCCCAACACCAACCCTCTGTAAGTTTCCATGATTTTATTGCCCACATCCTGTCTGTGACTTAATAAAAATACCCAAGCCAAAACCATAGCCTTATATATAGAGCAGTATAAATAAGTCTGTATGAAATGTGTTTGTACTGATTTCACTAGTGCTTTTTATGTAGCCTGTTGTAAAACCAGGCAAAACATCTAGGTGAATTGTTGCACCCTCAGGAAGACCTCTGCGTACCAGGGATATGTATACCCCTGGTTTTGAACCATTGATACAATTAATCCAACCCCATGGCAACCACACTTCTTCAGGAAGAAACAAGCAGAAAACCCATACCAAAGCTACGATCCTCCTTCCTGCAGCCTCACCAGTGAAACTCTCTGTTGGAATCACAGTTCTTTAGGAAGTGATGGGTGTACTGACATAATGGTATGGTTGTGTGATTAGTTCCTCCAATGTGGCATCACTTAGTAGCTACAGCATGTTATCAGCAGACACTCCAATGGAATGAGACAACCTCCTACAGTTCCTGGGTTACACATGCTACAGTGAATTTTTTCAAAATGAATTATTACAGCCAGTGTTCTACTCTTCCAACCCAACATAAATCAGTGGGGATCTGGAAAATATGGATGGTTTAAATAAGATATAGATGTTGAACTTGATGTAGTCTAACATACTTTAAAATATATTTTTGATATTTTGTAAAACATCTCAATTTTCTTTTACTTTTGCAAGTTCTTTACTTCTCTCTTTTCTGTGTATCTTTATAGTTGCTCACTGTGTAACTACTAAAATTACCAGTGGAAGTCCTCACAGTTCCAAATCCCAGAGTACATGAATGCTTTTCTTACATTTTCTGTAATGGTGTAAAACCCAGGAAATGTCAAGCAAAGAATTCTTTGGCAGGCAAGCAAGGTAGAGAACAGTCTAAGAATGCAAAGATTTTAGGACCCATTTCCACAACTCTTGGATGAGTAAACCCATCAAGTTTAATGGGACTACTCATGTGAATAAGGGTTGCAGGACTGAACACTTCAGTGATATTTTTCACATGTTCTTAATGAGCCATAAGATGTTTTATAATATTCAAAAATGGTTTCCTGAAAGAAGGAAGATTACAGATATCTCTGGTTAAACATAATTGTTTCAGTTCCTATGGCCAGTTACTGTAACTGGCTAAGATAAAATAGAAGTCAGATTTGAATTCAATTATTCAATGGAGTGCAAAAAAGTGGTTGTCACTTGTCCAATAAATGGCAAATGAAATAAAGAATTATCAGTAACAAACTTACAGGATCAATAGAAGGCAAGAGGTCTTTTTTTTCTTGCTCAAGATCTTCCTCTTCATCTGTGCTATATTCTTCCATAGTTTCTCCACTGGCAAAGTGAATGATCCTTCTTGGAATTTTCTTTTTTCCTATGATCCCCAGTTCCACATTCTCAAAACCTCTAGCTCCATTTGAGTGCAGCTGTAACAGAGAAAACAATGGTCTCACAAACACAAGCTTCCACAGGATAATCAGTGAAACTGGCTGTTGGTTCTCCAGATATCACAAAATATCTAAACTAAAGTACTTCTAAAGCACCTTACTACAAGTAACAGATACCACTGAGAGCTTTTCTAAATATTGAGGTGGGGGAGTTCTTTGTTTTTAAGTGATGCAGCTGTAGGGTAGTATTTCCCAAACTTTTTAAAGCTGAGCTTGCTCCTCACTTCAAGAAAATAAAACTAACCACATACACTTAATCCCTGCCATCTGTTATTAGAGGCCTACACAAAATGAGCCAGTCACGCCAGTTAAATTGTGTAGATCTTCACAACATGGCACATTCTCTCCTTTTACATGCTCTGGTGAGCAGTGAAATAGTTAATGTTGACGTTTAAAATATCATCATCGGCATCTGAGTACTGAAATGAACGGAGTTCAGATTTCATAACTGTTTCAGGCTCTTTGCAAATTCAGGCAGACACCTCTTATGTTACCTTGAAAACATGAATTGAGTGTATCCTTCACAACCATAAGAGACTAACTTTTAAAAAAAATTAAAGTTGAGAGTCTGGAGAACAACTGAAAGGTCTGTCCATGCTCTCGTCCCCTCCTCTAATACACACATACCCAGCTTAGTCCTTCAGCCCCACTCCTATAAAGGAGCACAACCTACAGCTTGAAAAATGCTCCTGTAAGGAATGAAATCAGGATAGACTGATTTAAATCAAAGTGATTTAAATATCAAAGTGATTTAAATAACCGATTTTCATCATGACCTAAATCAGCAAGCATACAACCTTGATTTTAATAATATTTTGCATTTGTACTTTTTAGTTCTTTTCCTAAAGAAAAATTGATTCTCATTGGTTGGTAACCATTAAAACATGTTGATTTGCAACTAGATTTCACCCTAAATCTGATGCTTAGTTTTTTCTAACCAGGAAGATAGTGTGTCTATACAAAATTTAAATTATACAGCTCAATTTCAATGCTTAATTTTTACATTTTTATTATGTTAGAAAATGATGAATGATACACTTATTTACTAGATTAATTTTTTGCTTGCAATATGTGTCAAGCTCTATTTGGATAGAAATTAAAATACTTTAAAATGTGCAAAAACAGCATTTTATTATTAAATAAAACTGCCTTAAATATGCTGCATACAGAAGAAAAAAGTTTATCAAAACATGTTTTGCATTTAAACTAACTGATTTATTAAACAAGAAAGATTATCTGTAGCTAGTGAATGGAACTGACTGTTTCTGGTCTCACCATGTCCTTCCAGACTTTAGAATCAGTAGATCTCATCCTCTCATACCTAGTGTTCTTTCATAGATTGGAAGACGAAAACAAGCTCTTCCACTTTTTCAAACTCCCAATTGGTATGTTAGGGCTGGTCTATACTTGAAATGATGCCGCAGCAGCGCTGCTGTAGTGCTTCAGTGTAGACACTTCCTATGCCGACATGAAGGGTTCTCCCATCGACGTAGGCAATCCAACCCGAGGTGTGATAGCTAGGTCAACAGAAGAATTCTTCCATCAATCTAGCGCTGTCTACACTGGGGGTTAGGTCGGCTTAACTACACTGCTGAGAAGTGTGGATTTTTCACACCCCTGAGCAACATAATTAAGCTAACTTCATTTTCTAGTGCAGACCAGGCTTTAAGTATGAATGAACTAATCATTGAACTGAATTAGTTGAATAAACTAAAATGAAGATAACATTCTCTCTGCACTTACAGAAGAGGCTACTGCTGGTTTAGAACATCAAACTGTTTCCAGGTGCTTAGCCAGTGACTTCAACAAGTTCAGTGGTTTGACTCTCTTTAAAACTTGGCAGCAAACATTACTGCTTAAATATATTGTGTATTCAATTTCAAATTTTAAGAATCTATTTTTATCCACCCTGGATTAAACTAATGCCCTTTTACAGATGTCAAAAATATTGAAACAAATCCAGATAGTTATGAGTGTCTGACCTACATTATTTGAAAAACAAAAACCCCCAAGAATAATAAGTGTTCAAACTTCCCTGTCCTACTTGGTAAACATTTTTTCCATTTCACATGTTACCCCTTGCTTCTCCTACAAGACCACATCTGAAGGTAGCAGAACTAATTTACTAACATCACTTTAAAAATTATGTTTGCAAGTCATTCAAACTCACCCAATAATACGGTCTTCAAAGATCAGATTTTTATAACTATCCTCAATGATAACATTACTTCCATCCCAGAATAGAGATCAGTTTGAAAATGAATTGCAAAGATTTGGAAAAGTAGGCAAGTCTAAAGATCAAACTGACACAATGTAATTCTAAATAATTCTGAAATAAGTAAGTCATGGCACATAAAAGAAAGATGAAAAGCTGAACTTCAGGGTACCATCAGAGTTAACGGTTAAGCAGACATCGTCCAAACACACATCCCACCAAAGAATTCCAGTGGAAAGGAATTTCATGCTGCTTTTATTTCTCAGACTGAATTCAACATCTCAATCCCAACTATTTATAGTGAAGATGCCAGTGTTGTTGTAGACATGTTGGTCCCGGGACACTAGAGAGACAAGGTGGAGCAGAAGTTGGTTCAATAAAAGATATTACCTCACACGCCTTGTCTCTATGATTGAATAGTGATATTTAGCACACTATTTGTTAAATACATTTTTGCATTCCATTCAGGTAATTAACAAATTTTAAGGTTTGTTAACTACATGAATAGAACACAAAAATTTTCACATATATAAAGGCTTACAGAAAACGTTAACACAAAGTGAAAAAAAATCCAGCCTATTATGTTGAGACAACCCTTTTATTCTACAAATATGTAGTTATTCAAAATATTAAGCAAAGCCAGCAACAGGAAAATTCATCACCACAGTAATGCTCAAAAAACAAAATAATAAAAAATCCTCAGTCACAACATGGCTGAACAAAAGACGAGTTTCTATCAGATGGCTTGGAGGATTTTTTCCATCAACAGAATCAAAATGAAAACAGATACAAACAAGATCCATATATTTAACATGAACAGATACAATCTCTTCTTCTTGGGCAGTATAAAGCCTATTAGGGCTTGTCCACACTCGCACTTATGCCAGCAAAACATAATAAAACCACCTAAACGAGGGGCAGTAGCTATGTCGGCGGGAGAGGCACGGTCTACACTCACACTTATGCCAGCAAAATTTATGTTGCTCCGTGAGGTGTTTTTTTCCACACCTCTGAGCAACAAAAGTTTTGCCAGCATAAGCGTGAGTATAGACAAGCCTTAGTGCTAATGCAGTGTAGCTGTGTCTGTCCCAGGATAGGAGAGAAACAAGATGGGTGAGGTAATATCTTTTATTGGACCAGCTTCTGTTGGTGATAGAGACAAGCCTTTGAGCCACATAGAGCTCTTCTTCCAATCTGGGAAAGGTACTGCTAGCATCACAGCTAAGTGCAAGGTAGAACAGATTGTTTAGCATAGGTTAAATCCAATGTCTGTCTACTTAATTAGTTAGATACTAGATTTATGGCTTATTATTGCAATCTGTAACCCACTAACTTCCACCCCCTTTTCCTCCTATGAGGACAGAGGTGTTAACAGGCCACGCTCCCCAGAATGGTCACAAAGAATGTGCTAACTACTTATGCTAAGCAAGCTCTTCCACCTTGCATTTAACTGTAATGCTCTGAGTACCTTTCCCAGACCTGAAGAAGAGCTCTGAGACTCGAAAGCTTGTCTTACCAACAGAAGTTGGTCCAATAAAAGGTATTCACCCGCCCACCTTGTCTCTCTATTAGTGAAAGTGTCCGCTGATTCTTCCTGTAATATTTTAAAATCATGAAAAGCAAAATGTTATGTTAACAGCAAATAAATGTAAGTTTCCACATCACACTCTCTCTTTTTAAGAAGCCATGATGAAGGTGATGAGACAAGATGGGTGAAGTAATATCTTTTATTAAATCAACTTCTGTTGGTGAGAGACAAGGTTTCTTGTCTCTCTAATTAGAGAGTTTCATTAACTATAAATGAGGCTCTGTGTGATCACAAAGGTCTATGCAGATGGAGCCCTTAGTTTTGAACTTGTAATGGCCTAAATGGATTGGGTTTCCAAGTACGGCCCTGATCTTCTGAAACCTTCTTGCCTTTTAATGTCAAAGGTCACAGGGATTTGGGGACCAAGAGGTACTGTCAATATATCTTTGCTTCTCCAGCTGTCAAGTCTAAAGAATTAGTTATTTCAAAGATTAATAATATGTTTTTAGAATTCTGGTAATGCTTGGACATCACAACAACATGGTCTTTGACAGCAAGCTCCTAGGAACAGAGTCTGTGTTACTAAAGGTTTGTATAGAACCTAGTAAAATAGGGCCTCAATCTTGGTTGGGGCTTTTGGATATAACTGCAGTATAAATGATAAATACATACAAAAATTATGTTATTTAAGTTGCAGAGTCAAGCACTCAAAAGTCATAACATATATACACAACCATAAACCAGGTATTTCCTAACTTTTGAATGTTTGCATTCAGAGCCTTAATAATGTTTTTTAATTCAATTTTCTAGATATACTATTTTAAGCAAAAAAAATTGTATTATGTACAACTGTATATCCCCTTATCATGAATCACTGGGAAGGTCTGAACCCTTCAGCACCACTGAACAAACTTCTACCACTTGAGCAACAGGTGGTAACAACTATATTATCTGGCAGCAAGAAAAGGCTATTATCCAAGAAGGGAGATGGACTGATGGCACCATATACTGGGTCCAGGGGATGGTTGTGGGAAGCTCAACCAAGCTCAGTCTCTTTTCCCTTGTCTCAAAAGATGGGGGACGCCTGCTTCATGTGGTACCCTGAGAGAGGGGGATGGGATACTGGGATCATATGTCTCTTGGCAGTGTGGTCAGGGTGCCCAGTCCAGACATTTCCTACCCTTACAACAACAGCTTCTTATTCCAAGTGCAGGATTTGCTCCTGCTGAAGCAGCAATGATGTTAGCATAGCTCCTTACAACATTCTTGTTTAGTTATTTTTGCAAGACGCCTAAATTTTCCTGAGAAACCCAAGCAAGAGAAGGGAAATGGTAATTTTTAAAAAGTTTAGAACTCAACTAAAGCTGAATGGAATTTCATGGGAAAAAGAAAAGGCACTTCTCCAGCCCAGCAGCATTCAGTCTGCCAAGTTTCAAAAGCCTGGCTGCAAACAAAGGAGGCATTAGAGTATCTTAAATAAAGATTGCAAGAATTTTTTTATAAGGGAAAACATTAGGCAACCTAAATATAGGAGTTGCTACCAGTTCCCCCAATAAATAATTAACAATCATAATAAATCATAAATAGTCCTGTTTCTTGGACTAAGGAGTGCCACAGAATTGGCCTCTTACTATATATTTATGTTCCTTTATGAAATGGTGTTAACAATTGCTTTTTTAAAATTGTTTTTTCTGATAGTTAAACTACTGAACAGCAATATTACCTTTGATCCAATAGGCACCATGAGAAAGATTATTGTGGTAAGTAGTGTGTGCTTGTCCCACAAACGTCTCTAAAGGTCCAATTAAGAATCATGTCCTGATTTTTGGCTTGTGAAGATTTAATACTTTACAATTCATATTTATTTTCACCTCAGTCTAAAAGGACCAATTTAATATAGACGTAAAGAAAGTGGGCTTTAATTGGATTTGGTTGTGGGAATTGTATACTTTTAAACCCACCCCACAGTTTCACTCCTTATGATGCCCACCATAAGAAAATCCAGCATGGACTGGAGGGGGTGAAAAACTTAAAGAGTTTGAGCATCAGTTGGAAAAGAATAGGCAGAAAATAAGACAATAAGCAAGTAAATATATACATGTAAATATATACATGTATAGTATTGTAGCATGAGGGACACCTGAATTTCTCATGAATCAGGCTAGATATTAGCTACGTGAGAAATGTCAGTGTTCAAAATGCTACAACAGTATACAAATATTTAGCTAGCTTAGCACCCAGTTATCTTTTACTCAAATTTGGCAGTTAAGTCATGTAGCCTTCAGAAGCTTTGTTTTTCCCTAACAATCTGAAAAAATTATACATTCTTCATCCAATATAGTCCACATATAAAAACTTAAGTCCTTAAAATTGACAGAACAGTGAGCCAGCCATCTGACTGTTAATGTTCAAAATAAAAACAAAAAAACCAAAAAACCCAGCACCCATATTTTAAAGCCAAAAAGGACCAACTACATCATCAAGTCTGATCACACTGAACCCATAACTTGTGTTGGATTAAAGCATATCTTCCAGAAACACATCCATTCCTGATTTGAAAACATCAAGGGAGAGATAATCCTCTACTTCTATTGGTGGTTTGTTCCAATGGTTAACCATTTTGGCCCAGATCTCATAAATTATTACATAAAAGATACCTGTTACAGACATACTAATAATTTGGTTACAATCACACACTATTATAGATCACAGTCATGTAAATACTGTCACAGGATTCCTTCCCTAAGGCACCACCTAGGTCCTGGCTGGGCTCCTGAACTCAGATGGGCCTCTGCTCTGTGATGTCCAGGTGTTCCACCACACCAGTTCAGTTAAAAGAGGCTCAGCCATGGTTAGTCTACCCCATCAAGGGATATCAATAACTGCAAAAAAAAAAAAGTTAACTCAAACTTAATCTTACCACAAGTGTGGGATGGCTCTGCCATGCCGTCTGGTGTGGCTCACAACCATGATGTCCATTCTCAGGGCAGACTGTCAAAAACAGGGCATACCCCCTCCCCCCCCCCCCCAAACTGGTTGTAAGTTCTATAAAACAAGGTTACTTACCAGTAACTGTTGTTCTTCGAGATGTGTTGCTCATATCTATTCCAATGTAGGTGTGTGCGCGCCCCGTGCACAGATTCCCGGAACTTTTTCCCTAGCAAGCCCCGCATGGCCAGCTCAGGCACCCCCTGGAGTGCCGCGCTCATATCGCGGTATAAAGGGCGCTGCTGGCACCGCGGGTCCCCAGTCCCTTCTTTCTGCCAACTCCGACAGTGGGGACGGGGGTGGGTTTGGAATGGATATGAGCAACACATCTCGAAGAACAACAGTTACTGGTAAGTAACCTTGTTTTCTATCTTCGAGTGATTGCTCATATGCATTCCAATGTAGGTGATTGAGTAGCCATACCTTGGAGGAGGGTAGGAGTTATCGGTGACCTGCTCTAGACAGCACGGCCCTGCCAAACCCTGCGTCTTCCCTCGCTTGTTCCACGATGGCGTAATGCGACGTGAACGTATGGACTGACGACCAGGTCGCTGCCCTGCAGATGTCCTGCAGGGGAATCCTTTCTAGAAAGGCTGCGGAAGAGGCCTGGGCCCTAGTGGAGTGTGCTCTCACCGGCCCTGGGAGGGGTACTCTTGCCTGCTCATAGCATGCTTTAATGCAGGCAGTAATCCACTTGGAGATGCGCTGGGTGGAGACAGGCAAGCCCTTCATCCTATCCGCCACAGCTACGAAGAGCTGTGTCGACTTCCGGAAAGGCTTGCTCTTCTCGAGATAGAAAGCCAAGGCTCGCCTGACGTCCAGCGAATGCCCCCTCCTTTCCTCCTCCGACCCGTGGGGTTTTGGAAAGAACACAGGAAGGAAAATGTCCTGGTTACAGTGGAACTGAGACACCACCTTAGGCATAAAAGCCGGGTGAGGCCTCAGCCGGACCTTATCCTTATAAAAAACCGTGTAGGGGGCTCCGAGGTTAACGCCCTCAGTTCGGAGACCCTTCTGGCCGAGGTGATAGCCACTAGGAAGGCCACCTTCCATGACAAAAGTAGAAGGGAGCATGTAGCCAAGGGCTCGAATGGATGACCCATCAGCCCGTTAAGGACCAAGTTGAGGTCCCAGGGTGGCACCGGGTCCCGCACCTGAAGGAAAGTCCTCTCCACCCCCTTAAGGAACCTCACCGACATAGGGTGAGAAAACAGGGAGCGGCCCTCCATGGGTTGGTGGAAGGCCGAGATGGCTGCTAGGTGGACCTTGAGGGAGGCCAAAGCCAGGCCCTGCAGTTTAAGCTGCAGTAAGTACTCCAAGATGGCCTGTGTAGGTGAGATGCTAGGGTGTAACCCTCTCGCTTCTGCCCACCCCGAAAACCTCCGCCACTTAGCTTTATATGTTACTTGCGTGGACGGCTTCCTGCTGCCCAGGAGGACCTGTTGAACCTGCATGGAACAGGCTCTCTCTCCCTCCGTCAGCCACAAAGTCTCCAGGCGGTGAGGTGGAGGGAGTCCAGGTCGGGGTGCAACAATCTCCCATGGTCCTGGGAGATCAGGTCGCACCGTCTGGGTAGCGGAATCGGTTCGGTGATGGAGAGGTCGAGCAGCATGCTGTACCAATGCTGCCTCGGCCACGCTGGGGCAATCAGGATAATGTCCGCCCTGTCCCTCTTGATTTTGAGGAGGACTTGGGGCAGGAGCGGGACAGGGGGAAAAGCATACATTAAATCCCCTGTCCAGGGAATCAAAAAGGCATCGGACAGAGAGCCCGGCTCGCGACCCCTGAGCGAGCAAAACCTCGGGCATTTCCTGTTCTCCGCTGTAGCGAACAGGTCCAGACGGGGAGTACCCCACCGTTGGAAGAGGCAAGCCAATATGTCCTGGTGTAAGGACCATTCGTGGCGGGGAGAAAAAAATCTGCTGAGGCAGTCTGCCTCGCTGTTCCGTACCCCCGGGAGGTGAGAAGCAGATAAATGAAACCCGTGCCTCACCGCGAAGTCCCAGAGGTGAATGGCTTCCTGGCAGAGTGCCGAGGAACGTGCCCCCCTTGCCTGTTCATGTAGAACATGGCTGCCGTATTGTCCGTAAGGACTCTGACCACTCTGCCCCTGAGGAAGTGGAGGAAGGCCTTGCAGGCCAATCGGACCGCTCTGAGCTCGCGCACGTTGATGTGCAGAGCTCTCTCCTCCAGTGACCAAAGCCCTTGGGTGCCCTGATCGTGAGAAATGTGGGCTCCCCATCCCCGATCGGATGCGTCTGTGATGAGCGTCACAGATGGGATGAACTCTCTGAAGGGGACGCCCATCATCACTTCCCTCGGGTCCCTCCACCAATCGAGGGATGACAGCACCTGTGGGGGAACCAGGACCATTCTAGTTAGAGAATGCCGGTGTGGTACATACACCGAAGCCAGCCACGCCTGGAGAGGTCTAAGCCTCAGTCGTGCCAGTCTCACCACATATGTAGAAGCCGCCATATGTCCCAACAGCTGCAGGCAGTGCCTGGCTGTCGTCATGGGGGACAAGTGGAGATCCGATATGATGGCTGCCATCGCCTCAAATCTTGCTTGAGGGAGGAAGGCTCTGGCTTGTACCGCATCTAGCCTGGCTCCAATAAACTCAATACATTGTACCGGAGTGAGTGTGGACTTTTGCTCATTGATAAGCAGCCCCAGTCTAGTGCACAATTCGCATGTGAGGAACAGACTATGTCTCACATGGGAACTCGACCTCCCCCTGATTAACCAGTCATCCAGGTAGGGGAAGATTTGAACACCTTTACGGCGCAGGTGGGCTACCACCACAGCCATACACTTAGTAAAGACCCTAGGTGCTGAGGAGAGCCCAAAGGGTAGGGACCGAAACTGATAATGGCGTCCCGCTACCACAAACCTCAAAAACCGCCTATGGGCCGGTAATATCGAGATGTGAAAGTATGCATCCTTTAGGTCAAGGGCGGCATACCAATCCCCTGGGTCAAGGACCGGAATGATTGTGGCGAGGGAGACCATACGAAACTTAACCCGCCTAATATACCTATTTAGGCCACGGAGGTCCAGAATGGGCCTAAGGCCTCCCTTCGCCTTGGGGATTAAGAAATACTTAGAATAAAAGCCCCTGCCCTCTTCGGCCAGTGGGACTTCCTCCACTGCCCCCAACGTGAGGAGCGACCCAATCTCCTGCACAAGGAGTTGAACCGAGGCCGGATCCCCAATGGGGGACAGCCGCGGAGGGGTGTTGGGGGGAAAAGCTGTGAGCTGGAGGGAGTACCCCTTAGCAATCACCTCCAGGACCCACCGGTCTGTAGTAATGGCTTCCCAATCCGCAAGGAAAGGGCGAAGCCTATCTGCGAACGGCCGGCCAAGATCCCAGAGAGAAGGAAGAGTACCACCCTCCGGTTCTGGGTCAAAAACGTTTATTCGGATTACCCCCTTTCGAAGGCCCCTGCTGGCCCCCTGCAGAGGACCCTTGGCGGCCTCCTCTGCTGGGACCGCGGTAGCGCTCACGACCCCTCCTCTGCTGGGCGGGGCGAGGAGCCGGCCTGGGCGGGGGTGGTGGTTGCCTCTGGGCTTGAGGCCTGGACTGCTGTTTGGAGGCCTGAGGGGTATACAACCCAAGTGACTTCAGGGTGGCCCGAGAGTCCTTGAGTGCGTGGAGTTTGTCGTCTGTCTTCTCCGAGAACAGACCCAGGCCATCAAACGGTAAGTCCTGAATGGCCTGCTGTACCTCCTGGGTGAGGCCAGAAGCCTGAAGCCATGAACAGCGGCGCATCACTATCGCCGAGGCCATAGCCCTGCTGGCTGTGTCCGCCGCGTCACTAGCCGACTGCAGCGCAGCGGTGGCCACAGCAGCCCCTTCCTGGAGGATAGTGGAAAAGTCTGCCTCCTGGTCCGGGGGCAGCTGGGAGGCAAACCTCTGCATAGAGGCCCACAAGTTTTTATTATATTTCCCAAACAGGGCCTGATGGTTCGCTACTCTAAACTGCAGCGCCGCAGTAGAGTAAACCTTCCTCCCAAATAAGTCCATCTTGCGACCCTCCTTGTCCTTGGGCGTGTTACCCTGGTTCCCCTGGCGGTCCCTCTGGTTGGCCGCATCGACCACCAGGGAGCAAGGTGCCGGGTGGTTGTAGAGGAACTCAAATGGTTCCTTGGGGACATAATACTTGCGTTCCACCCCCTTGGACGTAGAGGGCAGAGAGGACGGGGTCTGCCAGAGTTTCCTGGCTATCTTCATGACATTGTCATGTACTGGCAAGGTGGTCCATGAGGGTCCCAGAGAGCTCGAGGGCCCAAAAAGGGGGTCCTCCTCCTCGGACATGAGCTTAAACTCCATGCCTAAGTTTTCAGCTGCTCTCTTTAGGAGGTCTTGATGAGCCCTAAAGTCAAACAGGGGCCCCTTACGATCCCTGGCTGCTGCCTCATCAGGCGATGAGGAGGAAGAGAAGGGTAGGGGCGCAGTGGAGGGTCCGAATCCTCCGACCCTTGCTCCTGAACCTTAGGTGCGGGAGGCACGGGGGGAGCCCCCGCCGACTGCAGCGACACTGAGCCCTGGGGCATAGTGGCATTCCAGGGCCCCCAGTACGGCCACTGCCAAGGCCCTTGGGTCCACCCTGGGGCCTGAAGGGAAGGCTGCTGCAGCTGCACAGCCTTCCTGTCCCCAGAGCCCGCCGTGCGTCGTCTATGCCGCCGACGCGTGGAGCGGTCGGGCGAGGACGACGCGGACCGGTGCCAACGTCGGCGGTGCCGGCGATACGAGGAAGTCGAGGATGATGACGACGACGTAGCCGACCGGCCTCTGCGGTGAGAGGACTTGCGGTACCGCTTCCCTCCCCGGGACCGGGAGCGGTACCGATGACGGCGACGTAGAGGAGAGTCCCGTCGCCCCGATGTCGGCGTCGGGCCAACCGGTGCCGGGCCCATCATCGGTGCGGCCCCCATCGGTGCCGGGCCTAACGGTGCCTGGACCATCGGTGCCGGAGCCATCGGTGTCTCTGGGCCTTTCGAGACCGACGGTGACCGGGAGCGGTGCCGAGACGGGCTCCGTGCCGAAGAGTGCGAGCCCGAGTTTCGGTCCCTGCTGGCATTGGAGCTGGACACACGGCTCCGGCGACGGACTCGGGACCGCCCACGGTGCCGCGGTGCCGAGTTGCTCGACGACCTAGAGTCGGAGCTCGGAGGGGAGCTGACGCTCTCCACCCTCTGTGACCGTCTGGAAGGAGACTTGGATTGGGAACGTCTCCAACCACCGAGAGCACCCAGCGCGGGTTTGCCTCGAGACGCAGGTCCCTTGTCCCTTGGCCGAGGGGGGGACGGAGGCATAGGCATGGCCATAAGGGCCCGTGCCGCAGTAAATGCCTCCGGCGTCGATGGCCCTTGCGGGTGCACTCCCCCACCCCCAGGAGTCGGGGGAGGCAACCCGCGCGGAGACCCCGGTGCCGGAGTAACCTCTACGGCCCGTGACTGGGGCGTCTCCGTGCTCCCGCCGCCCTGCGAGGGCCGGGGGGAGATCTCCGGTGCGGCCGAGGGCCGTGCCGCCTTCTTGGGACCCTTGGAGGCCTTCTGCGGTGCCAAAAGCGGTGCCGGTGGGGGGCGCTCCGCACCGACGACACACTCGGTGCCGACGGAGACCGGGACGGTTCAGAGGCTGGACGGAGCGCCGACTCCATAAGTATTGCCTTTAGCCTCGCGTCCCTCTCCTTTTGGGTGCGAGGCTTAAAGGACTTGCAGATTCTGCACTTGTCTCGATGGTGTTCTTCCCCAAGGCACCGGAGACAACGGTCATGCGGGTCACTGATCGGAAAGGCTTTGGTGCACAAGACACAGTTCTTAAAGCCAGTGGAGCCCGGCATGACTCCTGAAGGAGGAACCCCGTCCGGGGTTCAGACTTAACACTAAACTATAAACTAACTAACTCTATAAACACTATAAACAACAACTTTGAAAAACAGTCAAACAACTAGGGAATGAGCTACTTGCACGCAGCAAGAGGCGATAGTTCCAGCAACCGTCACAGGCGGAAAGAAGGAACTGGGGACCCGCGGTGCCAGCAGCGCCCTTTATACTGCGATATGAGCGCGGCACTCCAGGGGGCGCCTGAGCTGGCCATGCCGGGCTTGCTAGGGAAAAGTTCCGGGAATCTGTGCACGGGGCGCGCACACACCTACATTGGAATGCATATGAGCAATCACTCGAAGATAGAATTAGATTTCACCAAGCCAATGACAAACATGAACTCCTTGATCACCATAAGAGTCTTACCATGAAGTCCCAGATAGTTCCTTAGACTTTCCAGTCTAGCTTGCCACCCAGGCAAGCTGGATTTAGTGATCCAGTCCCTTCTACCCAAAATCATAAAATATTCTGGTTGCTTCCAGTCCCACGAGACCAGTCACTTACTCCAGATCAATTAGTACCCTAGATCCCACACCAAAGATTGCACCTGTAGTCAATTGTGTAATAAGCTATCTAAAAGTTTATTAACTAGGAAAAAGAAAGAAGATAGTTATTTACAGGTTAAAGCAAGCAAACACATATACACAAACGAGTTGCAATCTAAATTCTAGGAGTGACAGAGAGGTAGAGATCTGTCAATTCAAAAGGTCTTTCAGGGAAGACCAGGGATATCTCCAGCTTCTATTTAGTGTCTCTGGCCCTTTGAGAGTTCAAACTGCAGAGATGACATTTTCCTGTCTTTATTTTTATATTCTTCATTCAGCCTCCAAGCCCATAGGATGATCTTCTTTGCATAAGGCCATTCACCAATCTTTTGTATTGTAATGCTCCTTGACAGCCAGTCTGATTTTGATAGTTCTTATGGACAGGCTGTGGTAAACACTCTTTCCATCTGAGTTCACAAGTTTAGAGCAAACTTTTTCAAAGTTATAAAGCAAAATGTACATATTTCCTTATAGCCTGGAACATAAACATTACAAATAAGATCAACGAATGCAGCAACTTACAAACATTCTATAGAGCCTAAACACTAAATATATTCTTATGAGACTAGTACCTATTTTAAGCAACACTAACACATAAGTGAACTGGTCTGGTCTCCAGCTATGAGTTTGTCAGTTCTGAGCTTATGTCTCCAGCCTTGGAAAGAGCTGGTTCCAGACCCACCAGCATCACAGGCTTTTTCTTCAGACTGCTCCTATTAAATTGGGGCCCAAACTAAGATCGCAGGATAATGTGGAGAAACAGTCCTCTCAAAAGGTGGATCAGCATCAGACCCTTCCTTCAGGGAAGGGCTGCCAGACACCAGTTGTCAGAGGAACTCTTGCTTTTAGTCAGCCCTCTCTTCAGGAGCTGAAGACTGGAGGTTTGCTCTAGTCCCATGTCTGCCGCCAACTGTGCTGTGTTTCTGCCTTTTGGAGCTCCTCCCTCCACATCTGACATGTCTCTCACATGTGGTGAGGAGTGACCATGTGAGCCCACATTAACTCATTAACCCTGTGTCGCCCAGAGTGGGATTTATATACCCCATCACAACACAGATGCATATGAGTTAACTTTTATTCACGTTTATAGCCCCTTTACATTCCATGAGATTATTTATGTATGTAAGTTTCTCAAGTGAATGTTTGCAGGATTGAGACCTTGATGTATAGTTAAAAATCACATTGTGTAGTTGAAAAAAGTAGTTATGCATTTGGTTTGTAATAGTTGTCAATTTTTCTTTGCAAGTTTTTGGCACAGTTTACCCTCAATTACATTAAAATCACAGTAGTCTAATGTCCTGGGTTGGTGGTTTTTTTTTTTTTTTTTTTTTTTTTTTTTTTTTTTTAATATATTTGGTGAAAATATTGTAATCTTGCACCCAATGCCTAGAGCCACTCCCAAAAATTCCAGGATCTGGACGTTAAATTTGTGGACAAATAAAATTGTCCTACCTCTGTAAAGACATAATGAGAACTCCCGGTCCTTCTAATATCACTTTCTGTTCACTTTTTTTGTTTGTGTAGTTGGGATTTACCGTAAACCAGGCTCTCACAATTAATCAGTACAATTCTGTTGAATAAGACAACTGTGTCCTATGTTTTGAAATTTTAAGAGTTGATCAGAATTCTCTATGTAAGTAACACACAAAGGCATGTAAGAGAGAGGAGGTTAACGGTCCTGCACTACTTGACACTAGTGAGGCTTCAGCAGAAGAACTATGCCAGTTCTTGGCGCCACACTTCAAGAAAGATGTGGACAAAGTTGAGAGGACAGCAACAAAAACAATAAGAGGTTTAGAAAATCTGACCCATGAGGAAAGGTTACCAAAATTGACCCTGTTTAGTCTTGAGAAAAGACGACTGAGGGGCGGACCTGATAGTGTTCAAATATACTCAGGGCTATTATAAAGACATCAATCAATTGTTCTCCATATCCATTGAAGGTACAACAATTAGTAATCAGCGTAAGGTGCAGCAAGGGAGATTCGGGTTAGATTTTAGGAAAAACTTAACTGTAAGAATAGTAAAGTACTGGAATAGGCTTTCAAAGGGAGTTTTGGGAATCCCTGCCACTGGAGGTTTTTAAGAATAGGTTAGACAAATACTTGTCTGGAATAGTCCAGGAAGGCATACTTGGTCCTGCTTAAATGCAAAGGACTGGACTAGATGACCTCTCAAGGTCCCTTCCAGCCCTACATTTCTATGGATTATATAAATTTTAGTAACATTTAGACCGAAACATTAATGCTTCACAGATGTACAAGACACATCCCTGTCCCACAGATTTTACAGTCTAAACAGACAAAGGGAAAAGTGAAGGAGAAGAGCAGGCTAATTTTTTTTTTTTTTTTTAATTATTACATTCAGGTTGGTAAATCAAAAGCTATGACATTAGAGAAAGTATTTTTAAAGTATCATTGAATGTAAAAGTGTGTAGTCTTCACTGTTTTCTGCTAGTTCAAGACTAGCTTCAGTTCTTTCAAATCCATACAATTATGAGGTCAGGGGTGCAATCATTTGAATCCGCCAAGAATGTATTTGATCCACTAGTTTAAACAAGATATCTGGTAAATATTACATTTAGAAAGCCCCCTCAGTCTCATTTGAACAAAAGACACTGCAGTACCAGGAAGTAAGTCTATTTTTCCCCCCCCCAAGAGTTTTACTACACATTAACTAATAGGGATTTACAATGTAAATCCCCGTAAGTCTGCATACACAGAGAGGCTCTTCTTTATTAAGTTTTCTATTGTTCCTCTTCTCCTTTCCCCATCTCCATGCTTACAAATGGTACAAATACTTTGAACAGAAATGGCTAGCTAGCAACTCATGAATGAATTCTCTTACTAGTCCTCAACCCATAAATCTATTTTGGAACATGAAGAAAACCTGTTCAGTTGTTTGAGAATCAGACATTAAACTGAACAGGTGCATTTGAAAAAGTATTTATTGAAACAGCTTTTCCATTTTGGCTTCTTCTTATTCAAGATTACCTTAACATCTAAACTTTAACACTGCATTAATTACACAGAAGTCAGTAAATTCCAAGATACAGTTTCTACAGTAGCCTTTACTCTAGTTCCTGTGCATATGGATTATAATATTATAATAATATAATATGGATTCCTGTGCATATGGAATATAATGGATTATAATATGGATTATATGGATTGTCCACACAATGACAACACAATACATCATAGAAATTATAATAATGGAACTGCACTAGTCTATGCTACTCCTACAATACAACTGTAATGATTCAATATTTGTGATTTATGTTTAAATTCCACTTTTTTACTATCCTTGGATGTATGTAGCATTGTGCATTGCTAAATCTATAAAGTAAAAATCCTACAATCTTAACATTTAATTAACACGATACTTTGCTTTTAGTGTTATTTAAATTCCATTCTTAAGAGGTTCATTGCTAAAAAAATCAATATCAAAACAATTTAAGAACATGTGAAGTATGACTCAGATTAAATCAGTGCACCTTGAAGAGCTAAATATCCCAGGCTAGTGTAATAACTCACTTTCTATTTGCATACTTGAGCTCAAATCTTAACTTGGGTCACAACAAAAATTAATTTAATATTCTCATCTCATTCCCATTTGTGCACATCATAAAAGCATCACACAACTAAGCAGTTTGACAAGAACAGCAGCCCAAGAACAGAATAGCAGAAGTGGTCAAGACTTGGCAGTTCTTTCTCCTTCAGATCTTTAACATACACCCCTTCCTATGCATCCATACAGCTAAAACTCTCACCCAAGCTCTTATCAACTTATGTCTGGATCACTACAATGTCCTTTTCTCCAGCCTTGACAAATGCAGTCCTGCCCCACGCATATCCATTGAGAATGCTAATGCAAAGTTCATTCTCTTAGCTCATCAGTTTGACCATGTCACCTTATTCTCTGCATTCAACCACTGGCTCCCTCCCCCTTCTCCATCACAGTACAGTAAGTTACTTGTCTTCAGTTTCAAGGCCTTTCTCAGCTTATCCCCATGGTATCTATCATCTCTCATGTGCTATTAAGAGGTCAACTTCTGTCTCTGCTCATCAGTGATGCCAGCCTTCACCACGCACTTGTTGCAAACAAGCACCTTTATGCTCTCTCCCATACTATCCCTCACAGTTGGGAGCAGCTCCTCGTAAACATCTGTGAAGCTACTTCATTGTGCTCTTCCAAATCACTCCTTTGATTTGATGCCTGCACAAATCTTGACAACGGTTGGGCTCCTGAAGCACTGAATCTGCTGCCTATCATGCTGGCCAATGTTGTCTCATTGTTTCCTTGTGCTACTGTCTGAATCCATCTGTCTTTTTTCTTATGCTAGATTGTAAGCTCTTTGGGGCAGGGGCTTTTTGTTCTGTGCTTGTACAGTGCCTAGCACAATAGGGTCAGAATCCATGACTGGGGTCTCCTAGGTGTTAGTGCAACACAAATAAATAAAAATAATAATAAAAGGATTGAGATCCTTGCTTTGTTTCAGGTAAAACTTGTCAACCTACATAAGCCTAAGCATAGGACAAAAGACCTAAAATGAAAGTGAAACAAAGATCAAGAAGCTTAGAAGCACTGCAAAAGTTGACAGGCCTTAGTGAGAAATACCTCTATACACACTGCCTCCTAATGCTTTTACTGATCCTGTTTTCTTTTGATGTTGGGGTTATTTGGGAGGTGGAAGGGGTTGCACCTTTTTTAAACATTTCAACTGAATTTAAGTAAGTGCTCTACTCAGGGCAGCCACCAAAACAGAATAAGTGGAAACAGCTAGAGACTGGCTATAAAAGTGAAATTCCGTGAAACGCAAGAAGTAAACAAAGCATAAAGTAGTGAAGGAGTATATTTGGAGTTTTTTTTTTTTTAAATGTTCAGTTTTATTCATCTCAGGTGTTGCTGGTAGCAGAGTAAGGAAATTTTTTAGCTTATATATAAGCTAGCTATATTTCAATGCACTTCCCAAGTTAGCACCATAAATTGCTGAAAGCTGATGAAGTCCTGTCTTAATTTAAAATTTATGGGACTCATTTGTAACAGGCATTTATTATGTGAAACAAAAAATTTCTGGGCCAGTGCGTGTGTGTGTGAAGTGTTTAAAAAAGGGAGCATTCTCCCCTCTCAACAAAATGAAACAATATTCTAGTATAAAACCTAAAATAGGTGAAGAATCTAGTAAGCTTCCAATTTCCCCAGTGCTACTCATGAGCCCGGATCCTGCAAAACCTTCCATGTGCAGAAATCTCAATGAATTCATTGGGAATTCCACAGTTGGAGGGCTTGCAAGATAAGGCCTGTGATTCAGGTATCACTAGGGGCCACCACCCACACTACATTACTGCCCCCTTGTTGTAAGAGTTAAAAAAAATTGACAAGACTCTAACTCAGCAACCAATTATTAAACCGAAACCACATACTAAAGCTCCATTGACTTCACTTGCACACCCCCACCCAGGTACACAATTTAGCTACTTTTGCCAGAAACAAATCTTTGTTGACAACCTAAACAAGTTAAAGCTCTGTTTGGAGGGGGAGAAGCAGGCAAAAGCATGACAGGCATTGTATTGTAGTAAATGGGGGTTGTGTTGCTTTGGCAAGCAAGAAAACAAAATGTAAGCTAGGAGAAATATTGAGCGTCTCATACTTAAACTCGAAGCCAAGAAAAGATATCTTTTGCCACAATCCAATCCCACCAACCACTGAAAGGAACCACTTGCTATCACCTATTAAACTCTACAGAGCCTCCACCTGTAGGGTTACAAATAAGCCTTGACAAAAGTGGGCAGTCATATTTAAAGCCAGTCATGCAGTTACCAAAGCAGTGTTTTATGAAAGAGGTCCAATTTTCTAAGGGTGGGACAAGAAGCCATAGGAAAGGGTCTTCAAGCGATGCATAACAAAGTAAAACAAGGATATGTCTCTATATATTTGACAGCTATGGTAAGGCAAAGGAAGAGGCAAGTAATGTCTCACTAGGGCTTGGGAAGCTATTACTACCAACAAAATGAACGAAAACGTTGCACTTATGGAGCATCTTCTACCCAAGACTCTCCAAGCACTTTACAAACATCGATGACCTCAGCCTCACGCCACTCCTGAGTTGCAGGCGATCGCTACCCCGTGGCACAGGTGGGTGCATGGAGCTGTGGAAAAGTAATTTGCTGAGCACCGCACACAGGAAGCGCCAGAAACAGAACCCAGGAGTCCTGACTCCCAGGCCCCTTGTTTTAGCCACTGACCCACGACACCCCCTGCGCTCCCCTGGGGGCCAGGCCACCCTCTGCGGTGGGGATCCCCCTTGGAAGGACGGAGAACAGACTCCGGCCAGCCTCCTCATGGAGGAGGTTAGGCCCCGGAGCCCAGCCCAGCCCCTGTGGGAGGCGGGAGGTGAGGGCTCAGCCGGTGCCCCTAGGGAAGCCGGTCTCACCTGTTCCTGCTCCATGGCGCCGGGGGCAACGGCGGGTGCGGTGCCGGCTGAGGGGGTGCAGTAGAGGGCGATAGCGGAGAGACGTTGCTCCATCCCCCCGCCAGCCCACACAACAGCGGCAGGCAGCGCAGACTCCAAGCCAGAGCCACTGCTCCCGGGCGGGCCCCGGAAGTGAGGTCACCGCCGGCGGCCCCGCCCGCCGCACACACCCCGGAGCGCAGAGGCCGTTGCTAAGAAACCGGCTGGGCTTGGTGCGCGGCGTCCCCTGCGGCAGGGAGCGGAACGGCCTCGCCCCCGCCGCCAGCCCAGATACCGCCCTGCTGCACAGCTGGGCCCTCCCCGCCGCCAGAGAGCCACCCCGCAGCCGGGACACCTCCGCCCCACACCGCCAGAGAGCCACCCCCGCAGCCGGGCCACCCACCTGCATAGCTGGGCCTCCCGTCCTCAGACATCCATCCCCACAACTGGACACCCCCACAGTCACCACCACGCGCCACAGCCAGACCCCCCAACAGCTCAGAAACACATGCACAGCCCCTGACACCCGCTTCCCTCCAGAGACCCACCTCTCAGCCAAGTGTCCTCTTCTCTCCAGAGACCCACAGATCAGTATCCACTTCCATTCAGAAAGACCAGCCCCCTGTGATGCTGATAAACCAGGTGCTATCTCTTCTCAAGTCTGTAGGCATCAGCTGAGCACTGACAGATTCATAGGTGGAAACCAAACTAGCTCACCTGTATGTTAGTTTTGTTCAAAATATTTGTCTTTGTGATACTGAGCCAGCGAGGGTTAAGCAACCAGCAGGCTGAGTGACCCAAAAGCCACCCTTAAGGAGCTATTAGAAAAGTATTGAAATGGTAAACAGGGCCATTCTTTGTAGATAGTTATCAAAGCCATGTGAAATAGACTAGAGTCATGAAATATAGGCCTGTATTGTTAAAGAATTAAGAATATATACTAGTTGTATTTGTGTTTACCAATGTCTAGAAGTTTAACAATGTGATCTAATTAGCTTGTAGATGCTAAACTTCTGTTCCTGTCCATAATGTTTCATTACTGTATTCTATTGATTCAGAGATAAAAAGGAGATATTATCACTTAGGGGTGGTCTACACTACACAGTGTCTTATGTCAACCTAATTATGTCAGTGTCTACACTACAGCCTTCCTCCGGCAGATGTAAGTGCCCTACTACACCAACATAATAACTCCACCTCCATGAGAGGCATAAGGCTTATGTTGGTGGTGTAGTTAGGGTGATACAAGTATGTGTAAATTTCCCTGAGCTGTGAAATTGACAAGGCTGCCTGGCTTCCAGGAGCAGGAGGAGGGCTGAGAATCCAGGGCAACTGGACCCTGATCCCTTGGGGCAAGAAGCCCTGGGTGGCTTCCCACCACTACCAGCAGGGAACAGGGAACAGGGAGCAGGGGTAGCCCATCAGGAGCCTGTAGGGCAGCCGGGCTTCTCGCAGGGAGCTGCCAGCGGAGCAGAGACACCAGGCTCTCAGCTCCCCATACTACTCTTCTTAGGTGGGTGGAAGGGCTCCTGGTGAGGATATGCACCACCAACCCAAGGAGGGTAGTGTGAACATGCACCACCACAGCTGTAAATCAACCTAATATAGGTCGATTTATGTTTCTAGTGTAGACATACCCTTAAATGGGACTTGTGGTGTAATAATGTTATTGTCTTAATTTCTCTTTAAAGTTTGCAGTAAACTACCTGTGAACTGTTTGATGGTTAATTGCCTTATGCTAATGAATGCAACTAGTTACCTATGTATGCCTAGGAAACAGATTAGCTTCAAAGTAACAATGTACTTTACCTATTCTTCATACAAGAAAAGTCTGCTGTGATCATTTGCTGACAAGTGGTGTATCTTTTGAACTTTGGCTATAAAGGAGGTTGCTGTAACGACACTGAATATTGGTATCATTTTCTACAGGCAGTTATTTATTTTAGCTGATATCTCAGTCCTGAGGGCAACAAAGGCACAGAGAGTACAGCTGCTGCTGGTGTCCTGAAGCATCCCAAACCCATATGTCACTAGTCTGTGTACCGCAACGGTGCCTGCATAAGTTATCGCAGACTGGCATGGACAAATGTCCTGCCGCAGAGGAGGAAATAAGGCTCCCATCCCTAGAAACCTTCAGGAGAGGATTGCCATCGAACTCTCTGAGGAGGATTCAAGAGACATCACCAAGTACATACACAAACTGCTCCGCATTCCCCACCTAACCTAACTCTAGAGGGGAATGAAAAGTAGATAACAAATCTGCCTCTCTTGTTGTACTGCTACCTCTTCTAGTGCAAGTAAACTAATTAAAAGTCAATAACTATGTGCACCATTGTAATCAGAAATACATTTACACACTTAACCGAGGTTCTTTCCCCTGCACTGGGCTCAGCCATGCTCAACTGCTGGGACTGTGGTAGAATCTCAGACATGTCCTGGCTCGTGGCATAGCTGGACTTCCCAGTTGCATTTCCCCCATTCTCCTCCTCTTCCTCCTCATCCTTGCTGTTCATGGCAAGGGTCTGTGTCTTGGTCTCCTTGGAGGTAACCAGGGTGGTCTGGGTGGTGCTGTTGATTTCTCCATCAAGTATGGCATGCAGCTCTTTGTAAAAGTGGCAGGTTTGTAACTCAGCCTGGATTGGCTGTTGGCCTCCCTGGCCTTCTGGTATGCCTGCCCCAGTTCCTTCACTTTCACATGGCACTGCTGCTGTTCCCTCTCATAGAATCGTACAATTGGAAGGGATCTCAAGAGGTTTTTTAGTCCAGTCCCCTGAACTCAAGGCAGAACGAAGTATTATCCAGACCGTCCCTGACGTGTTGGTGTAACCTGCTTTTTAAAATCTCCAATGATGGAGATTCCACAACCTCCCTAGGCAATATCTTCCGGTGCTTACCTAGTTAGGAAGTTTTACTAATGTCCAGCCTAAACCATCCTAGCTGCAATTTAAGGCCATTGCTTCTTGTCCTCTCCTCAGAGGTTAAAATGAACAATTTTTCTCCCTCCTCTTTGTAGCAACTTTTTATATATATTCTTTAAAATTGTTATCTTATCCCCCCTCAAGTCTTCTCTTCTCCAGACTAAACAAACCCAATTTTTTCAATCTTCCCTCATAGGTCATGTTTTCTAGACCTTTAGTCATTTCTGTTGATCTTCTTTGGACTTTCTCCAGTTTGTCCACATCTTTCCTGAAATGTGGCACCCAGAATTGGACACAATACTCCATTTGAGGCCTAATCAGTGTGGAGTAAAGCAGAAGAATTACTTCTTGTGGCTTGCTTACAACACTCCTGCTAATACACCCCAGAATCATCTTTTTGCAACTGTATTACACTGTTGACTCATATTTAGCTTGTGATCCCCTATAAGCCCTATATCCCTTTTCGCAGTGCTCCTTTCTAGGCAGTCATTTCTCATTTTGTGTGCAACTGCTTGTTCCTTCCTAAATTGAATACTTTGTATTTGTCCTTATTCAATTTCATCCTGTTTACTTCAGACCATTTCTCCAGTTTGTCCAGATCATTTTGAATTTTAATCCTATCTTCTAAAGCACTTGCAACCTCTCCCAATTTGGTATCATCTGCAAATTTTATAAGTGTACTCTCTATGCCATTATCTAAATCACTGATGAAGATATTGAACAGAACCAGATTCAGGACTAATCCCTGCGGGACCCCACTTGATATGCCCTTCCAGTTTGACTGTAAACCACTGATAACTACTCTTTGGGAACAGTTTTCCAACCAGTTATGCACCCACCTTATAGTAGCTCCATGTAGATTGTATTTCCCTAGTTTGTTTATGAGAAGGGCATGTGAGACAATATCAAAAGCCTTACCAAAGTCAAGATACACCACAGCTATCACTCCTCCCTATCCACCAGGCTTGTTCCCCTGTGAAAGAAAGCTATTAGGTTTGTTTGACATGATTTGTTCTTGACAAATCCATGCTGACTGTTAATGATCACTTTATTATTTTCTAGGTGTTTGCAAATTGATTGGTTAATTATTTGCTCCTTTATGTTTCGAGGTACTGAAGTTAAGCGACTGGTCTGTAATTCCGTGGGTTGTCTTTATTCCTCTTTTTATAGATTGGCACTATATTTGCCCTTTTCCAGTCCTCTGGAATCTCTCCCATCTTCCATGACTTTTCAAAGATAATCACTAAGACTCACAGATCTCCTCAGTCAGTTCCTTGAGTATCCTAGGACGTATTTTATCAGGCCCTGATGACTTGAAGACATCTAACTTGTCTAAGTAATTTTTAACTTCATGTCCCTTCTCCTACATCTCCTGTGCAAGCTGTTCATAGATGTCCACATTTCTACAGATGGTCTGTAGCTGTGCCTGCACAGCCTCTTCCCCCCACAGGCCCATGAGATCCAATAATTCCTGTCTGGAGCATGTAGCCAGCATGGTCATCTGGGCAGTTGCACACCACAATGGAGAGCTGCATGGTGTGCTCGCCAAGCTGGGCAATCAGGAAAAAGCATTTCCAAAATTTGTGGGATTTTAAATGTTGGGGTAGGCTTCCAGTCTCCATGCCCCTTGGGCAGCTCAGTTTACAAATGTGACCATAGTGGTCAGTGTTGGATATTGTGGGACAGCTGCTGGAGAACTGTTAGGGTTGACATAGGTAACACAGTGTCTACACTTGCATTGTGTCGACCTTAGTACATCAACCATGGCTCTATGCCATTTGGGGAAGTGGTGCCACTGCATCGCCATAATGAGGCGCTTACATCAGTGGGAGACAAATGTAAGCGTAGATACATGCACAACTAGGTCAATGCAAGGAGGGTTATGTCAAGCTAACTTTGCAATGCAGACAAGGCCTCAGTCAACAAAAACCCACCACAGACAGACTCACAGGTTTTGTCTACACTGGAAAGGGTTTACTGATATAGGTAAACTTGTATAGCTAGACAGGCAAAATCTTCTAATGTAGACATAGCTTATACCAGCAAAAGAGTTCTTTTGGCAATATAGCTTATACCAGTTCCCTGAATGTAATGGACTATATCAGCAAAAACACAGTTTTGCCAGTATAATTGTGTCTACACTGGGTATTTTGCCAGCATAGTTACATTGGTTAGGGCTGTGATTTTTTCACACTCCTAACCAACATATCTATGCCAGCAAAACTTTTATATGTAGATCAGGCCATACCCAGACACACACCCCCACCTACTCTGCTATCAGCACCCACATATAAACACATACACAATCCAGGGGCAGATGCATTTGAAGCTGCTCTTTAACAATTTATATTGTATGTGGGCCTGATTATTGAAGTGTTTTCTGTATGATTATATTGTTTTAACTCAACAGGATTCTGTCTGGAAAAACAGAAAGGGGAAAAAATGCCTCAAAATAAGCCTCCGCAAACATTTAACTCATAAGGGACAATGCCAGAACTATTAGCTTTGATGATTCTGCCTCCTTTCCAGCCAACCTACAAAGTTGGTTTGGACCAGGACAGGAAAGCTTGTGAACAAAGGAGAACAAAATAATTCTGGGAGTATTTAAAGGGTCCTTCTTTCAAGAGAGAGAAGCAGACATCATTGAGGGAAACCAGACTGAGGAATCCCACTGGCAGTGTCTGAAGAAGGTAGGCCTGCCTAGCTTACCAGCAGGGGACAATAAGACTTTAGGTAAGATAGACCTGAGTGTAGACCATTTGTTGTTTTAAAATCCTCTTTCTATAAAGGCTTTATTCTCATTGCTAAAATAAATACTGTGGTTTTAATAAGGCTGCATTGTCCTATATGCCACTGGTCACAGACTCCCACAGGGAAGAACCACAGATGCCATGAACATGCTGGGTAAGCACTGTTGATACACTGTACTGTAGCCCAGGGCCCTGTCTAAGTGGGGGAGAATTATGGAATTCTACCCCAGAACTGGTAAAGACAAAAAGCCTGACACCTGATGGGGCATAGGTGCTGGAACTAGACGTGCGGGGTGCGGGCTTGAAGTGGTTTCTATTATATACAGGGTTTACAGTTTGATTCAATGGCTCTCTGCACCCCCACTATAAAAATTGTTCCAGCATCCCTCAGAGGGGGAGCATGTAAAGAGACCAGGAAGGGGACAGAGGTGAGGCTAGCCCTGTAACTGAGACAGGATGGTTTAGGGAAGAGCACAGCAGCTGCAACCACCACTACCACAAAGGCAAGGGAGGCTGGAGGAGAACTCTGACTCCCTACAAACACACACTCTTAGAGTTCACGTATGGGCAGGGGAGAAGAGTAGAAGGCCGGTGTTGTCTATGTTTAGAGACAGCGATCTTAATTGTATGTGGCAAGGATCCCAACTGTAGTACAAAAATACATAAGCTTTGTAGAAGAGTATGTTGTAAGAG
This sequence comes from Emydura macquarii macquarii, assembly GCF_026122565.2. Classification (NCBI taxonomy): domain Eukaryota; kingdom Metazoa; phylum Chordata; order Testudines; family Chelidae; genus Emydura; species Emydura macquarii. Next base: position 11,366,610 of record NW_027130511.1, read on the forward strand.
TAAATAAATAAAAGAAAATAGAAGAAAGAGCTTGAAATGGTGCATGAGATAGAAACTTGATAATTTTCTTCAATCTGTAAAACGTCAGGTAGAAGACAGCATTTCTACTGTCAATAATGGATAGAATTATAGTGCATTCAACAACAGAGGTTCATGTGGGTCAGACTCATAATAATTGGTTGTGAATTCTAAAAAGAGCAATTATCTTCTTTTTAAAGAAGTATTATTCTAAGGAACCCACTTCTATTGAACTTGGAGAGTAAGACTGAAATATTAGTGAAAGAAAGAAAATGCCAGATTATTATATTTACAGAAACTGTGAAGTGTTCCCTAGATTTTCAGATAACACAGTATAAAAATCCCTAGTGTATTTAAGATAAAGTAGTATAGTTTAAAACTGAACAGAAACACTATGATAAGCACTCTATGGAAAAATAAAAATGACTTCACCTCTGCATTGCCAGTTTAAATCCCACTTAGGTCAGTGCTAACAGAAAAATATTAACTATACTCAGAGCAGGATTTAGGGGCAGGTGACCCAGGCAACTACCTGCAATGCCAGGCTTGGGGGAAGGGCGTGTGCCAGGCTTGGGGTTCTGCTTTTGTTGTTAGCAACAAAAGGGAAAATAGAATGTTTGAAGTAAAATGTTTCAGGTATTCCATATGTGGATTTATTTTTCACTAACCTCTTAGAATGTTCTGGACCTTTGTAGAATCTTGTGGAACATTCCAGACTTTCTGAGAACTACATTTTCCTCAAACCTCCTAGAATGTTGTCAGCCATGCCCTTGCGGGTATATAAAGGGTGGGGCATTACCAGTCAGTCAGTGACATATAAGAACAAACTGAAGTGAAGTGAGAGCCCAGCTGCAATATTGTGAACTTTGTTTTATTGTGTAATTGCGAGTGTACTTGTGTTTTAAGACTTGAAGAGTGTAAGTAGGAATAAATCATGCATCAAAGTCATGAAATGGGCTACAAATGTAATTAAAAAAAAAGATATTTAAAGTTTAACAAATAGTGGGGGGGGGGCATCAAAGACTATCCTGGGGTGCTATTTGTTCTAGGATCGGCCCTGACTATGCTCAGCAGATGGTGTCAGCAGCCAGTTTGCTGCCCCCTGCCAGTACTATAACCAGAGCCCTTGTACAATAGCATTGTGCCTGGCCTTCCACCAATGTGCCCACTAACACAAGAGATTAGTGTATTTTAATTTAGCAGTGTATTGATAATACTAATGAAGAGTAGAAAGGCTAGGAAATTAAGAATTCAACACCATGCCAAATGCTTGCCTGCACCTATGCCCTTTAATAGCAGTTTTGTTGCCTACATGAATTAATGTCTAGTTTCTAATGAACAGGTATCTGTCCACCATTACAATTACTGCGGGATTGATTGAGCGGCAATGGAGACGCACTCAGTCAAACCAGGAAGTCGACGCTGTTAATCCACCCCCGCAAGAAGAGTAACGCTGCATCAACTGGAGGGCATTTCCCATCGGCACAGCACAGTGAGGATGCCGTGGTAAGCAGAAGTTAGGAAGTCGATGGGAGATACACAAGCTACTCTATGTAGCTTCGTATCTCCCGTCGAGTGACACTGAAATCCGCCAGCAGTGTAGACTAAGCCAGACATTCTTTTAGAGATTCTTTGGGAGGAAATAGCTTGTTCTCACATTCCACAACAGTATACTCTGATCCGTTTTGTCCTTTGCAGGTAAAATGCCAATGCTCATCTCATGATGAGAGAATGGAGCCTCTTCTCATTGCTGGAAGCACGGAGCTTTGGGAAGAACACAAGTAAGTGGATAGTCTGATTTATGTGACTTCCAAAACCACCTGATAGGTGAATTTCGAGTGTAGTCATAGTGAGCCTATCTTTATGGAATAGTGTGTGTGGTGGGTCTGCCATTAAGTGGCATTAAGGCACCAAGTTCACCTACTGACACTGCCTGAAATATTACAAAATTGCAATGGATATTACAAGATATGCCATGCAAGGTATAATTGGAAAAGTTAGAATTTACTAAGTATGATAATATTGTTTATATGTATGTATCATCTTTGTATTGTGAATTATAAATATGTGTGATATGTTTGTATCTCAAACTGGTGCTGTGCTATTGGGTGACACCCCCAGGCAGATTAGCGTCAGCACTTTCCAGCCTGCTTGAGGGCCCATCAAGGATAATCAGCTATACAATAGCCCAGGGAGAGAAGCCAGGGGCTATGCCTATGAATCAACAGGATATAGAAGGATATGCCTGTAGAAAGGGGACTCCAAGAGCTTCTCCTTGCACATGTGCTGTGGATTTGTGTTTGAAACAAGCCACATGGCAGAGAATATAAAAGGCAACTTCACCATCTCCATTTTATCTTTCATTCCTGCTTCTTACTTCTGGCTCAACTACTCTACAACTGAAACTTTGAAACAAAGGACTGAGACCCATCCAGGCCCGGGATGTACTGCAGAGGAACTTTATAAGCCCGCAAGCTCACCAGTACCACTAAGAATCAGATATATATGAACTTTGAAATCATTTGTATGTATGTGATTGCTTTGATAATTTAACATCTCTCATCTTGTTTCTTTCTTTTATAATAAACCTTTAGCTTTAGATACTAAAGGATTGGCTGGAAGCAAATGGAACTACTGCAAGCTGAGGCAAAAGTTTCCAGACTTAAACTCCAAGTCAAAGTAATAAAAGAACAGTATACCCCTCTGGCCCAGGTGATGGCAACAAGGAAGGTACCTTCACTGACAGGTGAGAGATTGAACACATAGCTAGGGATTCAAAGGGTGGCATAATGAGTGCCGAAAGAACTACATTAAGTTCCCAGTGAGGGATTGGCTTCATTACAGATGGAAAGGTCCTGATTAAACTTTTTAGGAACCTAGACATTACTGGGTGAGTTGAGACAGAATAGCTGTCCACTGGTGAGTGACCTGTTTGCCACCAGGTGAACCTGTAGCAATCTAAGGGAAAGATCTGTTGTCTTCAGGTTAAGGAGGTAATCTAAGATAGCAAGAATACCTGTTGTTTCTGGAGACACATGATTCTGCTGGGCCCAGGTAGAATAACTCTTCCACTTGGCTAGATAACATTTTCTATTGGAGTCCTTTCTTTCCTTTTGGAGGCCGTGGGGAGAGAAACTCAGTGGTATAGTTGGAATGAATGAGATCCAGTACCCACTTGTCCATTGTTATTGCCCTCCAGTTGTGGGAAAAGAATGCTAGGTGGCCACCAAAGGAGACCTGAGGCTCAGGTGGGGCTGGCATCAATATTGGTTTGCAACTGTCAAGCATCTCATCAAAAGTATCTTTTGGCCAGGTTGGGGTCAAAGTGGTTGAATTGGAAGGAGCAGGGTATCGTGTTCTTTGCATCTTCTGTCATTTGCAAGGTACTTTGTAAGGTGTGACAATAAAAGGTTGCAGCACAGGCCTTGATTTGTAGGGTTGCTTATGGCATTTCTTCTTCAAGGCCAGTGTATGTAGCCCCAGGGAGTGGAACATTGCCCTGGGGTCTTTTAGTGAGTGCAAAAAGACTTACCTGTCTTTTTGTTTAATAAACTGGTCTCTAAAGGCAAGTACTCTACAGTGTTCTGGACATCGTTGGGAAACCCGGAAAAGTATAGCCATGATTCCCAGTTCATCACAATGGCAGTTGCCATTGATCTTGATGCTGTATTAGCTGCACTGACCACAGCCTGTAGCAATGTTCTGGCCACCAGCTTGCCTTTATCGATAAGGGCCTGAAACTGAGTCCTGTCCTGCTGTGGTAATTTGTCTTTGAAATCTAGGAGCTTTGAATCATTTAGAAAATCATACTTAGCCAACAGCGTTTGACAGTCCCCTAGTCTAAACTTGCCGCTAATAGATGTAAATCCCTTCCTCCCCAGAAGGTCCAGATATTTAATTTCCTTATCAATGGGAATGGTTCTTGGGTGCTGCTGCCTGTATCTTTCTGTGGCTGTAATGGAATGCTACATTGTATTATACTCTTCAGTCACTAGGTGACACTGTGTGTAAAATACTGTACATTATTTAAATGAACGTTAGCCATACCTGGTAGAGCAGTGGTTCCTAACCTGTGGCCCGCGGGGGCTTTCAGAGTGGTCCACCACTCCCCTCCCACTGGCTGCAGAAGGGAGCTGTTGCCTAAGGACCCAGACGGAACGCGTAGCTGCGTGGCTAAAAGACCGGTTCAGTCTCCTTGTTGCAGTCAAGGGGACGGGAGATCAGCGCTCCCCTCTCCCTGGCTGTAGCAGGGAGCACAGCAAAGTGCTCTGCCTGAGTCCCAAGGCGCTGGTGTCCCTGCTGGAGCCAGAGGGAGGAAAGCACTGATCTCCCATCCCCTTAGCTGCAGAAGGGAGCCACAGCCTAGGGACCCAGGTGGAGTGCATGGAGCTACAGGACACCTTCAGTTTCCCTGCTGCAGCCAGGGGGACGGGAGATCAGTGAGGAGGTAGGCAGCCTCCTTGCTTTGAACTCCTTCTGTCTGACTGCAGTGGGAGGACAGGGGAGAGGGCTGCTGGCAGAGATCGGTGGCCCTTCAGGGTTGTAACGATATCTGTGGCCCATGAGCCGGAAAGGTTGGGAACCACTGTGGTAGAGGATTAAAGGCTTGAATGATGAACACATCTGCTGTGTATAAGCAAGCTCTGTGACCAGTCCATATCTGATACATGACCATGGCAGCCTGAAAACCAGGGAGTTTGGTATAGGGTGGTTACATAAAAATTCCAATCCTTTTGCCAAGATACAGTAACACTTCTCAGCCCTCTTGAGGATAGGCGATTATGCTGACAGGAAATGCCAGCAAGCCCTTGCTGGTTCCAATATGGCTTCATGTACTGGAAGAGCTATCTGGCTGGATCTCGTGCGTTGGAGGAGGTCCAAGAGCTTATGCTGTGTGTCCTTGGACCTCCCCTAAGGAGATTGGGAGCGCTTCCACCACCCTTCATAGCAACTTCTGGAATTGGTTGTGGTCATCTAAAAGAGATGGTGAAGATGGAGGAGCTGCCTCATCTGGAGAGGAGGAGATATCTGTTGGTACCAGAAGAACCAGATCAGACCCCTTCTCTTCTATGACTTCAGGAGGCAACACTGGTGCCTGTTTTCTTGGAGGGGAGGAGTGATATGACTCTCTATTAGATCGCACAGATCCTGTATCTTCTGATTTAGGTGGATGAGGCTGGGTCAAGGAAACACTCAATTTCTTGTCTGGACTGAACTCCCTTATTGGAGGTGATGGTGGTTCCTCCAGCACAGCTGATTTTCTCAGCTCAATTGGCAGTGTTGTCAGTTCCATTGAAGGGCAACCAGAGCTAGTAGACAGGATGGGAGTTGGACTTATTTTCCCATAGCCCTTGTCTCCTGATGGAGTCAACTCCCTGATCAAGATTGGTCCCAACAACAGGGGAGATTGCAGATCTGAGAGAACAAAGATGTCCTCCAGAGTGGTGTATATCTCTGTACTCCCTAGGGTGCAAAGGGTCTTGTCTGCCTATCCCCTTGGACTTGATGTGGGAAGACGCTTGGTTGACAGAGCCACATGGGGTCGTTGTAGTACTATCAGTGAATGACTCTCCTGTCTGTTACTCTTTGTCATTATCAATGGTTTTTGGACCCTTGACCTGAATGGTACCGCAGGCAGCATTACTGCCATTGCAGAGTCTACTATCAGCAGAACCTTGCCTCTGTGCATCTTTTTATCATACTTCTGAGGCTTAGGACATCCTAAGTCCTTAGAACTTGGGTACAAAGACTCAGCCAACTTAGACAGGGTCAGGGAGGGATTTATCATCTTAAAAAAGTGGACTTAAGGAGGATCTACTCTAGCACTTATGAAAGTATCCCCTACTCTCATGAGGAAACCCTAAAGAAGGGTCTCTCGCTTTCCTTTTTCCCACTTATGCATCAGACCTTGTGTTAGGAGATGTGCTCCTCAATGACTATAGCCAATGTACAGGGAGGTCCTCCCAGCCTGTGTCTGACTGAGGCCTCATAGCTTTCTCCTTGAGGTGCTTTTTAAGATAGAGTTCTCATGCCTATTGGGTCTGGCTGGGGAAGAAGTATTTTTCCTGAGACAGTAAAGCAAAGACAGCACTGGTGGTCATTGCTGACTAAGAAGAAGTGAGGATAGGAGAGAGTTTTCAAAGCCTGGTATTCTGTGCATAAGCTAATTCCTATACCACAGAGGTGGAAAGTTTCTCCTAGACTGGAGATTCTAACTGTTCACTAGTTACCCTAATAAAACTATTAACACTAACTACACTAGTGATCTAAAACTATGTAAAACTTTGACATATTTACAGGTTTGAAGACAAGGATTAAGCTGTAGAGAAATGAGAAGCTCCAGCCCCTGGAGATTCTGACTCAGACCATGTAGTGGTAAGAAGGAACTGTAGAAGTAGTTGGTCTGCACTGCCCCTTATATCCTCAGAAGAGCAGAGCACAGGGAGAGCAAAAGCAGAGGTGCAGACCAACGGACACTGCTTGGAAGAGTTTTCCAGTCTGAGGTGTCTGGAGCGTATGCATACCCACAGTAGAATTTACATAGGGACCAGCACTTGAAGAAGAACTGGACTTGCCCAGTCTGTCAATCTATCCCCTTCAGTGGACCTTCACTTCTCTAAGTTAAGACAAATTGACAAAACACATATCAGTTCATGTTAACTGAGGCTGTACACAGCTGGTAAGAGATAAAAGGCCGCAAAAGTTACACTTTTAAAATAAAATTGTTGTCCTCTAGCTGCTTGCCCCTAACCAGAATCTCAAGGACACTCTCTTGAAATTCTACATGACTTTTTAGAGTTTATTTTTAGGAAGTGCCTACTTTTGAGTCAGTAAAGCCTAGTAACCTAAATTTTCTCTGGGTGTCCATTAGTTGCATTCTTTCACCTGCCCTGGCCATCTGTTTGAATTCAGTAGAAATATAAAGTTATGTATTTTAACTAACCAAAGACATCAGTGATTACAGTCTTTGCAAATGATTTTGTGATAAAGATAAAAAATCTCTAATCTATGAAAATAAGAAAAGATGCTTACAGCAATAGTTGAGTATAAAAGAGGTAAACCAGTTTTGTATGCTACCTACTTACCAATTTAATGTGCTGCTGCCTTGTTCTCTAGTTCTCTTTAGTAGTTCTTACAATGCACTACAGTTACCAGAACTTCTATGGAAAGCTGAAATGCAAATCAAAGCACTGGTTTAGGTCTTTTTGCTTCTCTAAAATGTCAGGCCTCCTTATAAAGTATAAAGGATAAAAATGTTCCTTTTTCAGAATTGAGCAGGGTGCTGAGGGAGGCAGGAGAGGGGAGAAAGGGGCATAATAGGCTTTGCATGAGGAGGAGTTGTAGGCATTACTGCTACTGACTCCTATAGGTGCAACATTTTCAGAAAGCTTCCCCGTCTAGTGTAACCGTATTACAAGAGTATGGCTGGGAACATGATCCCAACCAGAGATGGCACATGGAGGAACTGCAGATAGTGGAGCCAGCAGCTTAATTTGGCTGTCGAGGCAGTGCTGTAGCATAGTCTCCTACAGATATCCATTTTCAGGACCCATTATTTCCCTTTAATCCACAGCATCCTGGATCCAGTAGGATCCAGTTTTTGCACTGCTTTATCATAGAGAAATCAACACATCAAACTCAGTGTATTCTCATTTGTAGATCATGTTTAAGAACAAAGCCAACACTAGATAACTTCCTCTCCCTCCCCCTATAACAAGCTCCCTCCAACATTCTAAATCTTAACTTCTTTATAAAAGGTGAACTACTACACCTTCACTCACCTCTTCTGGCAAGTATCTCTCTTCATAATCCACCTACTTATCACTTTTCAGCTCTTGTCTTCATATCATTATTACAAACTCTGATTTGAAAACAAAAGCTTATATTAAAAATAAAAAGATGAGGTCATACCTCTATTTCACTATTGAGCTAGTAATTTGTGTACAGTGATGTGTATATCTATCTATGTAAAGACTGGTCCACATACCCTGCAGGTTAGGAAATGCCTAGTGCATGTGCTGCTGCAGGAAGACTTCAGCAGTGTTCTGACCGGACTGTCACTGTGTAGTGGCAATAACTGAGATTTGAGACAACCATAAAATTGTAAGAAAACCACAGTTGTGCAATGAGTTGAAAATAGAAATAAAGAGCCATTTGTTGATTTGACAGTCTCTGTGGATTGGCCCGTACAGAAGTACAGTGCTTCACTGTTCCTGTTCAATATACCCCCTTCTTTGTAAGCTTCATTTTCATTAAGGGCATTCAATCTCTAAACTCTTGCATACAAAGTTCTGGTTGAGAAGATGGTTATATGAATCTTCATCTGTTGCTAAAACAGAAAATGTGTTACCTTTTAAACTTTTTATAGATTACATTGATTTTGATCTTTGTTAATAATGAACCAAAGTAGGTAGTTTGAGTAACCTCTTCAATTCCTTTACAGATATTTGAAAACAGCACCTGGGCAACTGCAGGATTGCTCCAATATAAAATGGTAACATAAAAGTGTTCATAGTTTTAACACAGGTAGTTTAAATATTTTTAGACAAAGGAACAGTTACATAATCTCGCTCATACACATTACATAAAGAGGCAAAAATCTAATGTTTTCATCTGAGAAACTGCATGCCAAATTTACTAAGATATTACACATTTGATGCATAGAATATGTACCATGCTAACAATGCCAAGAACAATACTACAGGTCAAAGTTATAAATAAAACCAAGTCATATTGTCATTTTGCCCTGAACAGTATACAGTGATTTGGGTAGACATTCCTCAGCATCAGTTTTCTTTGTGTATGTCTACACTGTAGGCTTGCCATGTTTGTGCCCAAACCTATCATCCACACTCAAAGCTCTTTGCATCTAGGTGCATGCCGAACATGTTGCATTTGTGGGTATGCATCAGAGCCCACCAAAATTTCTTTACTTTTCTCAGGAGACATTTGGCTGACAAGTCCCCAAACAAGTCTTTGTTGTGAATGTTTACTCAAACTTTAAAAAGCATTGATGCTATTAACCCTATCCACAGAAGTTCATCTGGGTCTTTGTTAACCCTTTTTTTCTTTACAAAAAAAAGAATTTTTTTTTGTTTTTGTATAAAAGGGTCTGTCCACATTACAGTCACAACCAACTTAGGAGACCCACATACAACACAGGACCCTACTTCCATTTCATACTCAGATTAAAAAGGTGGGTTCTAGAAAACAGGGGGGTAACTAGCTCAGAAGCCAAGTTGACAAGACAGATGTGAAGAAAGGACCAGGATCTGAGAGATAGCAAGAGAAACCTCTTTACACAAAAAGGATTTAACTACTAATAGGAGAAATAGAAGCTGAAGATATGAACATATGCTAAAAAGTTAAAGCTCATAGAAGGAAGAGCATTACTGGGTTTGGATAGGTGAATGCCAAATGTTATATAGGAACCCAGAAACCACTTTGGGAAGAGGTGAGAAGGGCTGTAGAGGTCTCCTATGCAAGAACAAACGATATAAGGTACACTATGAATTTGGTTCTCCCATGCTATAACTAATTTTGATATTGCCTCCTACAATATGTACTCCACAAGATAGGGAAAATTGTCTGAGCAGTAGAATTATGTCGGTAGCTAATACGCATTTATTCCAAATTACACTTGCACAATATTTAGCTGCTTATTTCTAAACAGAATAGTAACATTCTGTTCAGACTATACTTGAAGAGGAGACAGAGTGTGTAAAGCCATGATTATTACAAGCACTCAAAACAGTCACACTTAGTCACACTTTAGACAAAATCAAAACCATACAAAGATGAACATTGTAGCAGTATAGCTAACACTTCCCCACCTGCCAATAAGATTGAGTTTCCCCACATACTATTCTTTCCTAAAAATCTTGACAGGAAGTCTTGATTAATCTCTTGCACAGCTCAAAGTCAACATTTTGTCTTTTCACAGCAAGGCCCTGTCTATATTATAAATATAGCCATATCAGAGACCTGGCTTCAACACAATTTGGTTTTCCACTGACTTATTTGCAATGTAAAAAGAGTAATAAGAGGAAAGCAAGAATAACAAAGTATGTTTTACTACAGATTTCACACTTGGGAGAAATGACACTTGTCACCTAAGGAAACAGAGCAATACAGTTGTAAAATGTAAACAAATCCTTTATGGCCTTCTAATGCTGTACTAGATGCCTCAAGTTTTTGCCTGTAAATCAAATCTACATAAGCCATGTTACCCAATAGGCAATATTTAATTTCTTTTGACTAATTATCACACACAAGCTAAAAACAACTGTTCATTCATGATTCTAGAGAACTTGAGAATATTTCAAAATACATGCACAATGCAACAGTGTTATAATAACTGGGCCCACAAATTTACCCTAATTGTAAGCTTGATTCTATAAAGTGAAAGTTCATAAAACATCACAACCTAGAAACAATGTTGATGGGAAAAGATGCAAGTTGGAGTCAGAAAGACTAAATTAGTCCAAACAAAAAGGCTTATTGATATAATTCAAGGACTGTGTTATAATCATGCCTGGTAAACAAGAGAGGTATGGGATCAAAAATGGTTTGTCAGAAGTAACGCCTAATTGGTGAACAAAATAATGGGGAGATGAGCAGAATAGCCTATCAGTCCATTTAGGGATCCTCAGAGAGACTTCGGAGGGAAAATTAGAGGAAGCTGTCTAGATGGACTGGAAAGAGCAAGTTTTTCATCATAGCTTTTACCCTCACTGTCTCCTGGAATCCACCGTTATATCTGTGTCGTCCTGATCTTGAGAGATGTCCTGACCAGACTGGGCCAGAGAAAAGGATCCAGATGACAGCACACCTCCACTAGCACTGGCTACATCCTGAACATCATCTGGGAATGCGAGACTGTCTCCTTCCCAGCCCTGGTTTGTCCCCTATTCTTTCCCCATTTTATTCGTTCCTTTCCTCTCTCTCTCAATTTACAGTTTGTTTGATAAGAGTCTGGCTTAGCCACGCAAAAGTGTCTACTTCGCAGCACTGTGACCAGAAAGAGGCAGTTAAATGCAATGCCCTAAACAGCCTGATGCTGGTACAAGTTCGCCAGGTCTCAGAGTGACTGGTAAGACCATGTGCTGTGCCCGTGTTTTTCCAGCAGTGAGGCTGCAAGTGAGAATCAACACCAGAGACAGAAACTGCATTTTCTATCTTTACTGTTCTTTTATCTTCCCTTTTGTGTGTTTGTCTTGTTTTGTCTAAATAACAGGATTAGACTTTAACAGCAGGAGCCATAACAGCAGCTTCAGCCCTTCTCAACTAAATTATTTTTTTTCCCAAAAAGGACAGTTATGACCATCGAACAGACTCTCAAATACAGGGGGTTTCCTTTTAAAAACTCCCTCCAGCTAAAGGGAAAGACAACAAGGGATGTTGTTAAAATTAAAGACTAATTTAATTTTTCTTCTTTCAGTACCGTTAATGAAAGTTTTAAAAGATTTTTAATAGGGTATTTGCAATGGTACTACACCAACTGATGTCTCAGTATAACAAACCCAAACCTTGTTTAACTGTTTAATGTTGGGACACTGAAACGGTAACACTTTTGACTCTTTGGGCTCATATATTCCACTGAAATTAATACAAACACCCTACCCCAGTCAACAATTGGTAGACAGAAAATAGATATTGAAAAGTCTGTTCTTCCCCCTCTCCCAAAAACCCCTCAATAATTCTTCCATTATTCCAGAAACCAGGGATAATAGATTAATTTTGAAGCATGCCCCAAGGTCAGTAGATTCTGCCTATTTCAGACCATGGCTGAGGATTGAGTTCCAAAATTAGAGACCCTCACACAATTGCCAGCAAACTCCTCCTCTTTTATACAAAAGGAGTTCTAGCTCAAGCACCCCTGCTCACTGCATTTATCCTATCTAATGGGGCCAGGGGCCAGATTGGATTATCAAAAATTCAGATAATTCAGAGAATGAGAAAATGTGAGGCTGCAGTGCCATCTAATGGCCACACAAGAGATCACCTGCTTCTGGACCTGTATGTACTGGTTTGTTCAATTAATAAAGAGAGCCAGATAATGGAAGGTTGGATAAATAGGGTTCTGCTGTATAGGGAGAAAGGTGGTCCCCCAGTTCCATCAGTCCACGGCCATTTAGAGCTTTATGGTCAATGTCAATACTTTAAATTCCACTTAGTGGAAATTATAAAGCACCAGTGTAATATGCTCACAAGAAAATATACTGATTAATTAGCAGTCTGGTGAGATTAAGACAAAACTAGATGTCATGAGCATACTGAAAATACTTGAAACTCATGTCTCCTCAATAACCCTCTCAACAGGCTCCTACATGTACTAAACAGGAGAAAAAATCAAATGCAATCTTGTGAGATTCTGCCCAGGATGGCCACAGCAAGAAGCAGCAGTCCCCCCCCCCCCAAACCATTCTCTGAAAATGCTCAGCAAAGGAGACACAGAGTCAGGAGCAGCCCTATCCACCCTGATTTTGGTCTACAGGCAAGTCAACACCTCACATTCAAGGATATCAAAAGGCATATATTGTGTCTCATCTCTCTAGTAACTGTTATTTAAGTACCGCTGTAAGTGAACAGTGGCCATCTACATACACCACATAAAAAGGTGCATTCCTAATACAGTTTTAAAATCCAAGAAATAAGCACATCTTTCATTTACAACCATTTAAGTTTATTTTACAACATACTTCTTGTGACATTTTATGTTACTATTAACCAAAGATCTGGATTGTTTACAAATATAATGGCTGCCCTTTAATGCAAACAATTAAAAAGTGTCTCTACATATTAAAATATTACATCATGATTTTTATTTATTAAACTTAAGAACTCTCCTTTTGATGGGAAGGAACTAATTTAAGCAAAAATATAACTGCTTTCCAGAAATCAATTTAGAATCTAATTGAAAAGCCCAAATAGAAATTTCAAAAGGTCACTTCTCCCACCCCCATCAACCCTCTTCTTTCTCACTGTAAAAAGGAAGAAAACAAATCCTTTTACTGAAGTCGCAGCAAATGTCATCAGCCAAGTCAGTTTTTATTAAGGCTTCTTTACATATTATTGAATCCCATCATGCCTTTCATGTTTCCAGCAGCACCTTGTTGAAACTGTCTCATCATTGACTGCAATCCTGCCATGCCACCTAGGGAAGAGAGATCAATGAGAATTGGGTAGCTAAGTAGCCTGGAAATTCAATTAGTGGTAACTCTTTTTGGTTAAGAAACTTCATACTTCACCACTAATGCATAGCACTATAGGTGTTCACTGTTCTTTACAAACACAATAGGCACAGCCCAGAAGAGCTCATGGTCTAGTTTAGATGGATATTTAAACAAAATAAATAGTATGTGAATAGGAGTAGATGGGTCAGAGGAAATCAGCAACTGAAGGCTAGATTTAAAGTAGGTTTTAAAGAAGAGATATACAGAAGGAAGCTGTTTCATGCCTGGAAGCTAGAACTAATTCATCTAATTATTGGTGCAAGCTTTTGTCAATGAATAGCCCAGTCACAAGACAGTTCTGGAGCTCTCAGGAGAAATATATGCAAGGTTGGGACTGGAAGCTGCTGTGCACTGTGGTTCAGCACAGAGGCATCAGACAAAAGAGAAATTTGCTGGCAATTGTGTGAACCTTTTTAGTTATCACCTCTCTCATCTAACTGCTCCCTCCCACACTGTCAAACCACCCCAAGAGGAGGCTCAAACAGGGAAAGATAGCGGCAAAGTATTCCATGAGCTCAAGTTGTGTTTCCAGGTTCTAATTAAAAGAACATTAAAAATCTTAACATAAAAACATATACATAATCATAACAATGAAGTATGCTCTCTTCTGTCACATGCTCCCTATTGTTCCTTGCAAATTCCCTAGTTTATACTGTAAAAATGTAACATTTACCCATATGATGAAGAACTCTCGGATCCATCATCTTTGCCATCTGTTGATTCAGTTTTGCCATTTGAGATGGATTTACATTCTTTGACATGTCACCTCCTTAAATACAGACAATGACCAGAAAAATGGATTACTCAGGAGACTGACAATGTAAGAGCCTCCCTTTAGTTGCTTGATTCAACTCAGCTCAGGTTAACAATGATCAAGAGTCATGCCACCGCCTGATAAATGGTTGATGATCTATTCGTGTTTGGCAGTGCACATAAAAAAAAAAATTAAAAAAAATCAGCAGTCTTTGTATATTTGTAGTAGAGAGAGTTTTCTCCTCATCAACAGAAAATCTTTACTACCAGTCTGATACTGTTCATGAACTCCACACTTAATTAAATTCAAAAGACACAAGTGCTTTATCTCCCTGGCCAAGTGCGTGTTAACTGTCACATAACTGGCAAAAGCAGCAGTACAGCTAGTAAAGAATTTTATATAAAATGAAAGTGGACGTATTTTAGATGTACATGAAGCTATTCAGCAAAGTATTTTCAATGGGTTAGCAGAAAATGGCATTTCCAGGTGCACTTCTCAAACAAGTAACTTCCCCTTAAATCTAATCTACATGCAGCAGTAACAGCTGGATTGAATTTACCATATATAGCAAAAATTAGCTTATACAAAGGATATAGGAACTGTTGGGTAAATGATGTTTCTGACCAATAAAAGATAAGGGGGAGGAAAGCAAGATTTTTTCCTTACTATTGGGGTCCAAAAGGAATCCTCATTAATCAGATGTCTCAATCTTGTCCACTTCCATTGAATGAACACTAACAGTACTTTGCCTTTCTTTACTAACTTCAAATGACAAATACCAATTTCAGCTTTAGTCTCATTAGATAGCTCAACTGTCTATAGGGTTCACAGGGAGCTATTCCCCACCTTAATTCTGCAGCCACACATTCCTTTTCCTCCCTCAGCCCTCAAACTAGATTTTTAAATCCCCTCATCTTTGCCCTATTCCCACTAGTAATCACCACGACAATGTCTTTTCTACTGCTGAGTAATTACCAAGTAGAAGGATGTTTTACTTCTTACCTTTGAAAAGTCCCTTGATACCTCCCATCTTTTTCACCATCTGTGCAAACTTCGTGTACTGTGTCAAAAGCTCCTGAACATCTCTGGTAGACACACCCGAACCTCTTGCTACTCTTTGGATTCTTCCTGGTTGTTTACTGAAAACCTTCGCACCATCTGTACTATCTAGCTCTGCAGTTAAAAACAATGCAAAATATCTATACCTGAACTTTATATGAATGTATTAACATTATCAGTATGCAATACAGGTTTTAATGAGAACTCAGTGGTTTAAAATTAAAACAAAATTTTTAAGTGTGGTTCAACCCCTAAAGTGACTGAAAGTGGCAGGAAAGAAACTGGGTTTCCTTCATTCTTGTGCATCATCATTAACAACAGACATTCTACATAACAAATTATGCCCCTAACTACATGTGTGCAACCCCACTAAAAGCTACTGGGATTTGCAGAGAGAGACCTGAGAGCATAATCTGCCAGCAAAGCTTCTATGACTAGTGTTGATGTGCAAGATTAAAACAAACCAAGTGGAATGCTAGAGACCAGGGCGCACATGTAGGTCTGACAGCTAGAAAACAATCTTTTTACTTGCAAACTGAGAAAGTTTTATATGGAAATCAGACAATAAATATGCAACCTCACAAGGAGAATTTTTGCAGTCAATTCTACCCTGACAAATGACTTTGAGGAAGTGATTGTCAATCATAAAATTAATGAGTATATGAAATGTGTTTACTCCTGTTCCAAAAGCATGCTTAGAAATCTCATCTAGTTACTAATAATAAAATAAAATATCCCTATTCAGTCTTATTTCTGAAAGCCTGTCTGCTATGTGCACCTAAATCCTGATGTGGTTTTCCAATTGTTTCATTGGCTAATACATTATGTATGGCTATTTATATGAGCAACATGATAAATTCGTACTTCTCTTTCTTCCCATCCTCCCCAACACTTGTTTCCCTGACTTGTTTCAGTAAAATAATGAACACAGCTATGAATTATTTAAGTAACTGTTCTTAACTTTCTATTGCTGGAACTTGTTTTACCTTGATCATTCATACTGTCCATTATAGTCATCAATTTTTTTAGCCTTGCCATTGATTCCTGTTCATTGCCTTTACTCATAAAATCTGTTCCAAAACCAGGGATCATACCCTGCAAAACAGTACAGTTAGAGTTAATTGTGTCAAGTTTCACAATTTACAAGAGACTACTATGTTTGAGTGACGTGAGAAATAGATAACTATGTATTTTAAATAAGCAAATCTGCACGTGTTCAAACGCAGAAATAGGCAAGTTATTTATGTTTACCAGAAGCCATGAAAATTATCTGGTAGCATTTCAGACAGCTATCAGCTTTAATGTGAAGAATTCCTTAAAATTCACAAAAAAGAGTTCTCCAGCACTTTCTACAAAACAAACTGAAAATGAGTGAAGTTTGAACAGAACATTTTCAGGATAACTAACCAAGATCTGACTGAAGGGTCCCATTTTCATGATGTTTTGGAATTGTTCATACATATCTCTCAATGTAAACTGACCTGAAGTACAACAGAAATGGAAAGTTAGTGAAGATCACACAATGACATTTTTATTTAGATTGATTCTGTCCGTTCATTTCTGATTACACTTTATGAAGAGAATTGACATATAGCCAAATAGTGTTAGCAGAGAGATTTCTTCTGCATATTCGTCTATTATTTGGCTGAATCTCACTTTCCACAACACATTTAAGAACCTTAGTTAAGCTGCAATTGTGTTGAGAAGGCACACAAGTAATGCTGTGTAACAGGAGCATCCATTTACTTTCATATTTCAACTGTTCATGAGAAGTCTGGGTTTTTTGGTTTTTTTTTTTTTTTTTTTACTTTTGTGATTTAAAAGTTATATGTCTCTTTAATTATTCAGGAGTTTACCAGGACAAGAAAAAAAACATGAATTGTTACTTCAAATAAATGTTCTACAAACTGAAAATTACTCATAGGGTTAGCTCAAAGTATTACATCTGTTATCTAATATGAGGGGGAGAAATAGCTTACCATGTTTGAGCTTCTCTATGAGTGCCTCGTTATCATCCAACTTTAACTCGTTTACTTTATCTATCAATCCTTCAATATCACCCATACCTGGAAAACAGAAAGCCTCCTTCAAAATGTGTGATGAAAATTATGCTCCAATTTTTTTCCTGTGACAGTGATATTTTTGAGAATACTTGTGTACACTCTGTAGTTATAAATAGTACATACCAAGGAGTTTGCTGATGAAAGGCTGTGTTTTGAATGGTTCAAAGTCATCTATGTGCTCTCCAGTACCAATAAAAATAATAGGACTTTTTGTGGCAGCAACTCTGCAATGAAGTATAAGTAATAATATTGTGTGTCTAAACAAAATCAATACTGCCTCAAATTTCGCTTCCTTATATTACAATAAATGAACGTAATGACATTAGTCAGATTTTACTTGCCCACACTATTCTAGTAGCTCCTCAAAACTACCAGTGCAAAAGGATTCAGCATAGAGGACTTATAACAGCTACCTTCCAGTGGCAATTGGGGAATCATTCCCTAATAAGCCCAGGGATTTAACTCAGCATTTTAAGCTTGTAATATTTTTTTTAAATTAAGTTTCTATTCCTTATGATTATAAATATAACCTTCAAAATATGAACAAACTTTAAAAAGATTTGAAGACTCAGAAGGACAACAGACAGACTCAGAGCCTGTACTGACAGCTTTAACAAGCACCACTAAAAGGAAATTAAGGTGGTCAGTTTCGCTGTTGATATTCAGCCTTGTAGGCACCTAAAACTTAACCATGTCCATTTCCTTCTGCTGCTGGGAAGCCAACAAAGGCAAATACTGAAAATATTCATGGAAAAGCAGCCAACAAAATGGAGTATAGTGGAGACCTCTCTTTCCTTCCACATCTTTAAAGTAGACAGGTGGCTTCCAAATGAGAAGACAGATAAAGCTTCTCCGGAGCTTCAAAACTGTCAGATAACTACTAGCAAGAGATATGAAAGGCAAAACTCTAAAGCAGGGGCCACACTCTGCTAGATGTTCCAGCATTCGAATTCCCAGTAGCTGGAGAGGTGTACTGTAAAGAAAAAGAGGGCACCTAGTTGTCTTATTAGTATAGCTCACGACCTGCAAAGTGCAATCCTCACCTTCAGTGTCTATTTCTGGCTAGTATGCTTAGTCTTCTGCCCAGACTAGAATAGACAGAATAGAATATTTATATTTAAGAGCCTAAATTTTTCAATTCAATCAGACACGGACTTAATGAGTTGGCATCAGAACAAACAGACCAAGTTGTTCTGCCAATATTCTCCATGGTTCCTATAACCAACCTAATTTCTAACCATTATTTTCTAAACAAGAGTGTTTTTCATGTCTGCCTGTATAATGATTGATGCTTAGATATATTTCTGATGTGTTCTAGTAACTTTAGGACTGCCTTCAGTTTCAGGATGCTGTGCTGCATGGCTTTCGATAGAAGCATGGAATTAAATAAAATGTGACTGAGGAATCTCAAAGTGTACTCCTTTGACCATTTTCTGGATTTTTACCAATCAGAGATTTGACTTGCATTCCACTGATACAATGAATCTCATCCAAGCATTGCCTCACCATAACTGACATTTCAATTTTATCTTTTTTGGAGGTCATCTTGGACTCTTAAAGCAAACTTTTCACCTGATCCATGTCTATAAGGCATTTATCTACTACGTTTTAAGGGTATTAAGATGAACTCCCAGTAACTTATCACCCCTCTCACTTTTACAGAAAGACTTGTGATGCTATCCTGAGAAAACAAGTTGATAATTACAGAAAGACGTGTAATATCAAAAATATTAAGAAGTGCCACATAGTCTGATCCTGAAAGCTGGTAAAGCACCCATAACTTCCCCTGAAGTCAAGATCAGGCCATAAGTGGTTTGCATCAAGGCCAATGTCACTAACTGAGCTTTCAGCACACCCAATTGCATGTAACAAAAACAACAAGAACCCATAGCAAGGGCTTCCCTTTAAGAGAACATTGTTTAACATCTCTTCTGGTAGTTCAAACATCATACACAGTACAAAAGTACTGAAACCCCACTCCCGCACAATACTTACGCACTGAGAGCACCACCTCCTTTTGCATGGCCATCAAGTTTTGTCACAATAACAGAGGCTACATCTACTTTATCTTTGAAAGCCTTTGCCTGAGCTTCACAAGCTTGACCAATAGAGGCATCCATCACATAAACAATGTTATCTGGTTGCTGGAAAAAAGTATATGAATTATTTCTGGGTCTTACCTCTACCTTTGTATTATGTTCTGTAGTAAAATTTATCTTTTAAGTATACTGAAATTTTTAAAGAAATGGTACAAATCTAGAAGGTATTTAAAGAATTAATCAAATTGAACAACGATCAAGAAAAACAGCAACCTGAAATATATTTTTACACTTTGTTCCCCAAAGAAAATTCAGGAAAACTGCTGATATTTACTTCCAAAGATGGTCTATAACTATAATAATGCATTTTTTCACAAGTTATGATCCTCTACTTAATATGACTATTAAAATATTTGTAAACATTATTATTTATGCTGAACAATGTTAAGCCAATATTTGACTATGCTCTCCTACTACTACAACTCTCTTATTAAATGTTAGAGTTACTAATAAAAGATGCCCAAAGATTATCTTCCATTTGGTCCCAAGCATGATGGAAAGCTGAGGCTTTGTTACTTCGTGAAGACTGTTCCTCAGTCCATATGTGAGCATAGTCACCAGGTTCATTTGTTCATCAACATGACTGATAATTCTCATCTGTCTCATGTAGACCACATGCGAAGAAGTGGCAGATTAAACCTAGCACATTTCTTATAATTTCTGTAATGATGTAAATACACATCAGTTCTTTTCTTTGAATCTCTCAAAGCAAGGATCCCCAAGAAAAAGATCACATTGTCTGAAGTGATAATGCCAGCCTTGATATATGCAAGCCACCTTTAATTCAATGACTAATTATATAAATGAGCAGAAGAACAGTTTAAAATTAAGTAGTTTTCCTGAACTTTCACCAATTGGAGGCTAATAAATTTCAGGCTTCATTTATCCTTGCTGTTACACTGGTCCAGAACTGTCGCCACATTTCAGAAACTCCTGAGATGACTATTAAGGGCCCGACATGTTCTATAATATACACAATCTATGTAAAACACATTTGGTAGATAGCAATATATTGTATTCAAATTACTATAAAAACAAAAGCAAAACAAGAACAATTATTACACTTCCAGTGTACTCACTATGGCATTAGCAACTTGTAACATTTCTTCAAACAAAGAGTCTTCCTGTTTGTGACGCCCACTTGTATCTACAATGATTATCTCAAAATTTTCATTCTTAAATTTCTCAACACCTTCTGAGGCAATAATTACAGGATCCATTTCTGTGTAACTGTTCAAAAGGTAAAGACATATATAAATTATGTGAAATAACTTTTTGTCTCCATGCCCCCTCCCATCCCAAGGAACTATTTCTAGGAAACTAACTTTTCATTAATTCATACGTATGCAATCAATCCCAAATCTCTAGATATAGGCATTCTTAGTTATAGAGTACTGGTTGTTTATATGATAGAATGTCTAAAGATTTTACATCTAATCTTTTTCCTTGGGTATCTATTGCACTGAAAAGCATAATTTATACACTGTACCTTATCTGAGCTCTACCGATATAAGATGGACCAGGTTTAAATCAATATCCTTCCATCAGTGTGCACAGAGTAGTAAGTTGGAAAGCACTGAGATAATGCACACAAAGCACAATTCAGAAGAGTGATCCACTTTTTGTTCTACGGAATTGCCATCTCATTGTGAGCTTCCTATCACTGTTTATATTTGGGAATAGAGATTAAGTGCTTGCTAACATTTCTAAAGATCAAAAAGTAAGGAGATATGTATGTTTCCCTGAAGATCTGAATGTGTCCAACAGCCTAATCATTTATAATGGCTCTGTTCTTGTTTGGCAGCCTATTGATCCTCTATATAGCTTTTCCAAATATGTAACATTAGAATGAGGTGACCCATTCCCAGAACGATAGGTGCATACCTCCCATAAAATGGAATTCTTGCTTTTGTTGCATTCTGTTTTAGCTGGTCAAAAGCACCTGTAAAATGGAGATATTCATTTTAGATGGTCCACTGACTAAGTGCTGTAAAAATGGAATAAACCATTTAATTAAAGTTACTCATAATACCTGCTCTGTATGTGTCTGCACATATCAAACATGTCTTCCAACCTTTCCTCTGGTAATAGTAGGCTAACTGTTAATAGATACAAAAATGTGATTACAGTACCAAGCATTTTAGTGATTTATGTGATATAAAACCCTTATTCTTAAAAATAAAAAGTCATAGATTTAAGAAAGCTAAATAAGTCACTGAAGTCCGGTACTGATGTATTGGTATTTTCTAAATGACACAGGGTCAAGAAAGTTTTCCTGGAACCAAAGACCTTTGGTCATATAGTATAGCAACAGTTAAAATTTAAGGCATTATCAGATGTTATGGCCTTCATTTAGTATTTAAATCAAAACTTTTCTACCATGTGACTCAATAGCATCCAGATAATGGTGGATTGGCTTTACCATGACATGAAGTAGGCAGGTTTGGAATGGGCCATAGAATTTTAATTTCCTGAGCTAGGGATGGTCAAGCAAGATGTAGAAGTATGTGTTGAGAATGGAAAGGTGAACAATTACTGTGATATTTGCCATCTCTTGTGCCTACTTTGATCTTGGAGACTGGTTGCTCGGCCCTGAACCTTTCCATTGATAACAGAACAGCTTTTGAAACTAGCTCCATTGCTTTAAATATTTGCCTTTGTGAAATGAAAACCCTCATTATATATATCCATCCCATTCTACCACATTAAAATTCAGATGCAACAGTAGTCAATTATTTTTCATGAATCCATTTTCAGAAAAATATTAGAGTATTTCATCCACTCCATAAACACTTTAGTAAGAGCTGAACCAGTTTGCTCCTTACTGTAACACTGACACTAAACTGCAACAGTGCAAAGCAAATTTCAGAGAATGTTAAAGTGATTCAATGAGAGAAAGAAAATACTTTAACTATGTAATCCCTCTGTCAGAACACGAATTACCTAACAAGATCAGACCAGTGGTTTTATCTAATCTAGTACCCTGTCTCCAACAGTGACCAGTACCCAGATGATTCAGAAGAAGGTACAAGAACCACCACTCATTGAACAGTTCTGGAATAACATGTGCATGGAAGGAAAGTTTCTTCCCAAATCTCATCAGCTGGTGGCTGTCAAACTTTTATTTGTCAAGGTCTCTCTTCTATCTTCAATCCCAACAAATATAAATGAATGTTCTCATTATCTATGCAAGTGCTTAATTTTTCTTTTAATTATGCATTGTGTAGGAAAAAAGGTTTCCTGCAGAGATTGTATCTATGCCCCAGTAAGTCTTTTATATCAATAGAGTTGTACTGTATTCAATAAGATATATTAATAATCATGAAAGTTTACAAGCCAACAGTAACACCTAACAGAAATTTGTGTTTCAGACAGTTTAATTTTTTCTGTTTTCTATATTAAGTGTTGTAAAATGATACAGTATAACTTACCTTTGAACATGTTGTGGTTTTACCACTTCCCTGCAACCCAACAAACATTATAATGTTCTGTTTTCCTTTTGTTGGTGTCCAAGCTTTGACTCCAGGATCTACAAGCTGTAAGACAAAACATAATAAATTATAGAAATTTAAACCTCAGAAGTGTGGAATTGTTAGAGAAGTCGCAGTTAGACATATGACGCTCCTACCTTCACCCAAATCCCTATGTACAGGGATGGCTTGAATTACATACCCAGCTGTGTGTCTGAAATGGGTCTTTTAAAAGGCTAACTGATCTAAACTTTGCTATTAATTACACATTTCATAGGTCTAACTCAAGATAGATTTGGCTAGTCCCTAAGTACATGCACATAAAATTTCCTTGAGTTCAGATTTTAATTTGTTTGGTTTATTTTGCTTAATTTAAAACAAAACATTTAAACAAACTTTAGTCTATATTAGAAATCAGAATTAAGAAAGGATAGACCAGACTAATTTGCCTTTATAACCCTATAAACAAAAGGTACACCCTATTATTCATGGCTGACAGCAAAAACCAGAAACCAGCCAGTGCCTGAACAATCCATCTGCCCATGGCAAGTAGGAAGCTTACCAAAGAAGCGAGTCAACTTTTGCAGGATTTAAGTTTTTGGGGTTTTTTTAAAGTTATGTTTCTAGTTCTTATGGCTGCAGTTCCTTTCTTAAAAGCAAGAGAAGAAAATTAACTGATGCAATGGTATCTTCCTGAGTCTGTAAAGCTTTGCCAATGTGCAGCTGAGTGAAAACAAGGCACAAACCTACCAATTTTCACTGCTTCTACTCAAAGCCCTCTAGGGAAGTGTGAAACTGAAAAGAATCTGGCTAATTTCTCTCTGATGCTGCTGCTGGGAAAAGCTCAGTAATTGTGCAAACAGGCATTAAAGTTATTAATTGAGGGCAACAACTCAGAAATGGAGATGAAAAAGGGGTGAGATTACTAGAGATACCACACATCTTGAAGCAGCATACAGGATGTGGAAGGAAGGAACACAGAGGAAGAATGCTCCTTACTCCTCCTTGCAGCCTTGGGGGGGATTGGTATGCTTCAAATTTTCAGATGTCTTCTAGATGGAACCTAGGCCCAGCCCTATGTCCCTGAAGCAGCATCCTGGGACACCACAAGGGAAAAATCATAGCACCCTTTCCTTTCCCTGCAGCTGGGGTGTGCTGGTTTTTCCATCTTGATGTTCCTCACAAACAATACCTCCATCCCTCTCTTCCCTATCACTTGGTCTTTGGTTAGTGGCTTTAGTGTTCAGGCTGTTAAGTGTCTGGTAAAATGTCAAACCCTATGCACAAATGGATGGAGGAAGAGAATGTGTGCAAATGGGAAAAAAAAAACACATGCTGGGGGAGTAAGTAGGAAAGATTGATGGGATAAGTTAGAAAGGCTGAGAAAAACTGGGGGAGAGGAAACAGAGGAGAGGCAGAAAACATAGGTGAGAGAACAGGAAGAAACACTGAACTCAACTCAACTCAAGAATAAGATACAAAGTGATCTAGTAAGGGGAAAAGAAAGAAGTGGAGCGAGTCCAAGAAGGAAGAAAATGTCTAAGGTCAGGTCAGCACTATAAATTTACATTAGTATAACTAATTTGCTCAGGGGTGTGAAAAATCCACACTCCTGAATGATACAGTTATGTCGACCTAACCCTCATGATGACAGAGCTATGTCAATAGGAGGGCTTCTCTAGTCAACATAATCCACCTCTGTGAAAGGCAGTAGCCCTCCTGTTGGCATAGCAGTGTCTTCACTGAAGTGCTACAGTGGTGTAGCTGCAGCGTTTTAAGTATAGACCTGCACTAAGAAAAGCAAGAGAGATTTAGTTGGTTGCAATGTGTTTATTTAATAAAATGTTAATAAATGTAACACTGTTAATGAAAGAATAAAACAATATACAGCTGCTTTATTCCTTTAAATTGCAGTATGGCTTGGGTGGAGGGCATGGCAGAACAGCTCTTTTCCACTTGCTAATAGGCTTATTTCTCAGTCTTGCAGATGTTGGACAAATTTTTCAAGATCCAGTTACAAATAGGCCATTTCTATGTGAGCACTAATGTTTGAAAGACTTCAGTTACCTAATTCAACATTATTTCAAAATTCAACAGAAAGAATCTCATACAGAAACATTTTTTCTAATCTCTCTAGTTACTAAGATTTTTTTTTTCCTTTTTCCATTGTCGGGTCACAATTTAAGAAAAATAAAATATTGTTATTAAAAATAAAAAATGTTAAACATCTTTGCATTAAATGTCCTGGCACAGGTGAATGCAATGTATCACAACAGGAACAATGTTTACCAATACCACTCTATTGTAATATGTAACAGAAGCTCATATGTTGTAACAGAGATGTTTGTACAGTATGTTCATACATGGACTGTTATTTGGACTTGATGGTTATTTAAACAAAAAACAGAGAAAAATCCAAGATAAAAATATGCAAATTTCATACAATTTTACCTTGACAAGTTCTTTAAAGAC
This sequence comes from Emydura macquarii macquarii, assembly GCF_026122565.2. NCBI lineage: Eukaryota > Metazoa > Chordata > Testudines > Chelidae > Emydura > Emydura macquarii. The sequence goes on from NW_027130511.1 coordinate 11,391,780, forward strand.
AGCATGCTGAATCATTTTCCTTTTGTTAAGGCCAGATGCCATCTCTTCAAGATCAATAGCAGACCTAAGTTTTTTAAAATTGTTTAAAAAAAAAAAAATCAAAATAAGACAAGGAATGTTATATGGTTTAAGCACACCTTGAAATGTGCATTATTACTGTCTTAGTTTACATGAATTGAGAAAAATGCCTTATGTTCTGTGTCTTGAACTGTCTATTTTTTCTTAAACATTGAGACATACAGTAGAAACATTATCCTCGTATTTAGAGTAGATTACCAGCTTTCCAGTATACTTGAATATTTTAGAGTGCATAAATTCAAGTAAAGTGCACTAAAAGTTAGACATAAGTTAACAGTACTGCCACATATAAATGAAATTCTGTCTATATCAAATGAAACAGGCGAACCTTAAAGAGTCATTAGTATGGTTACTGTTATAGGTATGATGTACAGCCAACTCAAGTTAAACTCTCAAGGAATTTCAGTAAACTACAATGTCTAATCTGACTTCATTACTTCTCATAAAAACTTTAGGACATATTAGATTTGATATAAAAACAGATAGCATATACAAAATCTATTTTCTTCTTTAGAAAAGGAACATCATCAACTAGTTAACTTGAGGAAAGATTTCTTAGGTAAAACTGGATTGACACTGACATTTAAGTGTTCAGACTGAATCTGTCTAGTAAAGGAGAAGTGGAATGGTAGGGGGAAAAAAATAAAAATAAAAAAATCACATATTTCTTCCTTTAAGGTATTTTATGTAAGTTACTCTACACACCTCATTCATATGCAACATCCATACGAGCATAATAGAATTAGTCCATTTAATTTATTTTGATTATTTGACTTACTTGACATTTTCTCTCAGCTGCTTCACTAACTTAATGTTAACATCAGCTTCCAGTAGTGCTGTACATACTTCTTTTAACATAGCATTTAAAACCTTTGGGGAGATTAAAAAAGGGCACTTAAAATTTACAATTGTGCAGAAATCAATTTGTTCATATCTGCATCATGAAAACAATGACACTTTTGTTTTAGTATATTCAGTAAACAAAAAATGATTAATCCTTAATGTAATCCATTAATCTGATGTAAAGCGCAGACAGAACAATGATAGTCCTTGAAGTGGAAGTTGATGATTTTAGATGAGTCTTACTAGAAAACACGAATTTAAAATGTTTGATTCAATTGTGTAAGTATAGGAAAAAGACAAAAGTACTAGTTCTATGAAAAAAATGTTCAGATATGGAAAGCACAGTTGATCAATTTATAGCATGTAACTTTAAATCTTCTACTATATTAAAGGAATGAGTTCCTTCCCTTTCACCAAGGAACTTACCATAACACCAACAAAAAGAAATACCGTTACATGTGGCTGAATTCAAGTTCAATTTAGCTGAAAACATTGTACTGTACAAAACAATTATTAATGTGCATAAAATAGTTATGACAAATAGCAGATGAAATGAGGATGAAAAGAACACATTGTATCCAGTCACAGACAAAAGTGAACAAGAACAAACATCAGAACACAATAACATCCATAAATAAAAGTATTCCCTAGAAGCAAAAGAGGCACATTCAATACAGAAGGTACATGATGAACTAGGGTAACTAGTGTTTTCAAACCAAGGTGGCTAGAGTTAAGAACTCAAGTTACAAACTTTAAAAAGTGGCTTTTGAAAATGAGAGTTGGGTCCATTTAAGAATTTTACCACTAATCCATACTCTATACAGCTTTCTTAGTGGCCTGATTTTCTGAGACACTGAGTTCTTGTAGTTCTTACTGAAGAAAACAGGAGATGCAGATGCTCGCCCCTCTGGAAAAAACAGATTACTTATTTAGCTGCCTAACTTTAGGCATCCAGGTCTGAGAATTTTGTTTGAGGTGTTATATTTCTCCCAACATAGATACCAGCTTGGGGTTAAATTAAAAATTTGTGGTCTCAGTCAAATCTGATAATTTGATATAAAAAACACTATAAAAATTTGGGATACTTGGCAAACTACTCATAGATTTTAAGGCCAGAAGGGATCATTGTGATTATCTAGTTGCATAACACAAGCCATACATTCTCTGAATTAATTTCTGCTTCAAGTCCAATAGCTGTGATTGAACTAAACCCTATTTTATAAAAACATTCCATCTTGATTCACAATGACATAAATCCACCACAACCTTTGGTAATTTGTTCCAATGGTTAGTTAAGTCTTATTTCCAGTATGAATGTGTCTAGCTTTCACTTTCAGCTACTGGATCTTGTTATACCTAGACAGAAAATTGCTAGATTGAAGAACACTCTATTACCACATTTCTAATCCCCACAGAGATATTTAAGGATTGTGATAAAGTCACCCCTTTATCTTTTCTTTGTTTAGCCAGATAGTAACTGAGCTCCTTGAGTCTAAGGCATATTTTGAATCATTCTCATGGCTCTTCTCCGAACCCTCTCCAATTTATCAACACCTTAAGTGCAGACACCAGAATCAGATATGCAATATTCACAGCAGCTGTCGCACCAGTGTCAAGTACAGAGGTAATGTAACCTCTACTCCAACCTGATATCCCCCTCTTTACACATGTAAGGATCACACTAGTTTTTGGTAGCAGCTTTGCACAGAGGGCACATGTTCAGCTGTTTATCTACCATGACCCTAAGTCTTTTTCAGAGTCACTGTTTCCCAGTCACCGGAATACTGTGTCCAGTTCTGGAATTCCTCCTTCTTGTATCTATGGCCTACATTCTTTGTTCTTTGATGCATGACCTAACATTTGGCCATAATGAAACATATTGTTTGCTTGTGCCTAGTTTACCAAAAGATCTAGATTCCTGTGTATCAGTGACCTGTACTCTTCATTATTTACCACTCCTGCAATCTTTGGGTCATCTGCAAACTCGCACAGATTGTTTGGGGTTTTTTTCAGATCATTAATATTTTTATCAAATAGTAAAGCACCAAGAAACAATCCCTGTGGGATGCCACTACAAACACACCTGCTCAATAACTCCTCCCTGTTTACAATTAGATTTGAGTCCTGTTAGATAGGTTTTAATCCACTAAATGTGTGCCATGTTGATTTATTGTTCTAGTTTCTTAATCAAAACATGGTGTAGTATCAAATCAAATATCTAAAGAAATTAAGCATATTACATCAATGCTATTATCTTTATCAGAAGACATTTAGTTAGACAAGATCTATTTTCCATAAACCCATGTTGTGTTGATTGGTATTAGTTACCCTACTTTAATTCTTTATCAGTTGAGTCCCATATCAGCCACTTCTTGTTTTTTTGTTTTTAAAAACACCCAGGATTGCTGTCAGGCTGATAAGCCTATAATTACCACTGTCATCCCATTTACCCTTTTTAATTATTGACATAACATTAGCTTTTTTTCCAGTTCTTTGGAACTTCCCCAGTGTCCCCAAACTTACTGGGAGAAAAAACCCCACATTAAATGGTCCAGAGAGCTCTTTGAACAGCTCTTTTAATTCTCCTGGATGTAAATTATCCAGACCTGCTGATTTAAAAGCATCCATCTTTAGTAGCTGCTGTTTAACATCCTCCTTAGTTGTTCATTGAATGACCAGTATTTCATCATATGATATGAATACATCACTTTGTTTCTTCTCAAATACAGAACAGAAATATTTATTGAACATTTCTGCCTTTTCTGCATTATTGATAATTCCACCATTTTCATGTAGTGATTTTCATTTTCATTTTAATTATTATAATCATTTTCATTAGTAAAGAACTAATACCATTGTTAGGATTACTTTTGGGTCTAATATAATTAAACTCCTTATTGTTCTTTACCCTGCTGGACATAGATTTCTGCTAGTGTCCTTTTTTTATGCAATTCCCAGCTTCTAATTTATATTTATTGCTATCAACTTCCCTTTATTTCCATTTATTTTATGCAGAACTACTTTTATTTTCCCCTTAAGCCAGGATTGTTTTTTTAACCAGAGTAGCACTCCCACCCCATCTTTAGCTAATGGCTTTTTGGGCATCTAACAAAATGCTCAGACTTAAAAGTGAAATGAAACACGTGCCATGTGGGTCAAGAATAAGAACTTCCCAGAGTTTCTGCCAATGTTACACAACTCTGACCACACTATGCCTGCCTCTAGTCAATGTTGTTAGTTTCACAACAAACACTGTAACTGAGAGTCACTTTAAAGGAAGAATTGTCTAACCTCTTTTTTGCTAAAAGAACCAGCACTTAAATTAAAAAAATACTGGATTGTTATTGGATGGAAAAGTTTAACTCTAATTCCATATGTAATGGATGTATGCTTAACCAATTCTAAAAAATTTACATTAAAAATAAAATTATTCACTAAAAAGTATTTAAACCAATGCAAAAAACAAGTTACAGAAAACACTCAGTAAATGTGAGGCAAATACATGCTCACTACTAGCTAGAAAGATGTATAAGAGAAACAAACTTTTTTTATAGATATAATGGAGAATTGCTCTGTTGCAACTATATTTGTGTCACAACCCTTGAATACATATCCATCAGCATTGTTTCCTCGTCAGCTCATTTAATTTTTAAGTGAGAAAAGAGTTTTGCTGGGTTGTATTCAAAATTCACTGTCTAAAAGCTTAAGATTGACAGAAAGACCTGTTCATTTCTTTTAGTTAAACATACGCCGTAATTACAAAGAAGTCCAAAATCATACGGAAGATACTCAAATGAGCTTAAGGAAAGAACATATGTTTAATAATATATACATTATTCATTCTATCCAGTGAAGTTAATGCAAAAGATTTATACTCCCTTACGGATGTGCCTCAGTACCTTCTACTGGCTGACAGACCCAACTTTGTGTGTTTATTTTGTTCCTTGTCTTGTTCTTTCATTTTCTCCTTTGATTTCAGCTGCTCACTTCCTTCCCCAGCCCATTTCCTCTTAGGAAAAGACAGTTTGATCCCCTGCCTATGCCCTGTAGACGTAGTTAAAATTAAATAATTGGGGCATCTTCAAGCTGACACATTAGTTTTGCCATGTGACTTTGGGGCGACTAAATTCCAGTAGTTATTCATCAAGATCAGTCTATCCACCACAGTAAATATTTTGCTTTCTCTGTGATTATAGCTCTATTATGTACACAAATATTACATACCTCTTCATTGATAATTGTAGCATTGCTCAGTGAGCGCAATGCTGAAGTTATTTTTCTTCCGAGGTCTGCTAACACCATTTTGGCGACTTCTGAGAAATCTCACACAACAATCTGTAAAGCATTAAGAAAAGGTAAACATGTTATAGGAAGTTATTCCACCCCATATTTGCTCACCAATGAACTACTCCAACTTTCTTCTGGCTAAGAAGTCTGTTTGGCTTTTCATAATGCACCACAAAAGTCTTATTTCTTCATAACCATTAATTTTAGGAAATATTCAGTTACAAAAAAATAAGTATGTCTAGATGGACTACTTAAACACAAGTACAGGGCTGCAATTAAGAAATGTTTAATTCTGCTACTGGTATATTTCAGTGCAGATCTCCACATACAACAATACTGTTGAGAAAATACAATAATTTGCAATATGTGTTATATGATAATGAAAGCAAACAGGATAACCTGGAAGTCTTGCAATCTACACTGCAGGGACGTTAAGGATACGGCCCGTGAACCTTTTTTTGTCCAGCCCGGGGGCGGACGGATACGGCCCACAATCCTTTTTGGTCTGGCCCCTGTCGGCTGCTGCCGAAGAAAGACGCTGCGAGCTGCTGCCAAAAGTGAGGATGCTGCGAGATTTCTCGGTGGCGGGAAAGACGCTGCGAGCTATGGATGAGGGTATGGCCCATTTGAATTACATTTAATTACAATCTGGCCCGCCATAGGAAGTAAGTTTGACACCCCTGGAGGATAACTGCAAGCATAAGCAGAAGCAGTTCATGTTTGCCCATGCAACTGAATAGGATTAAGCAGGTTAATTTACCTCCCCACCCTGCCATATCAAACGAGACTGCTCATTTCAATAACCCTACAGATATACTCAGACCAGTTTTAAAATGTGAAATTCATAATGTTCAGAACTGGTTCAAGTGTAATTTATTTATAAAGCACTTCTATAGAAAAGAACAATGTTAGTCAAATATTTTTGCAAACTAAATCTTTCCACAGACAAGCTAAATTTAGCCTCAATTCAATTAAAAAATGTTCACTAAACATTCTGTAATTTTATTTCTTGAAAGGCAACTTATGACATGATGTGAACTATAATTACTACTTGAGTAATATTCTTATTTCAAGGATTGGAGTAATAGTCTCAAACCAACACAAATTTCAAGTGTATTTATCTAACTGCCAACATATTACTTCATACTGGAACTTTGCCACGTGCTCAAACCATTATCATTTGTTTTCAGCTATATTGTACTTTCTCCTCCCTCTGGAATAGAATGTTGCTCTTCAAGGGAAGTGAAACTGAATTCATATGGTCCTTTTTGGATTTTGTAAGAGGAAGAAACTGCCTACCCAAACAATGCATATGACCTGAATGTTGATTCAGGCAGACACAGGTTACTTTTAAATATAAGAACTGCCTTTATAAGATATGATCCTTCCCCAATAGCTGGGTTTGGATTTTGCTGTCCTGTGACTTTCTACTTTTTAGTTTTTACCACCTATATCTGTAATTTCCACAGACAAGTCCTCCCGGTGGCTCTCACAGATAGTGACAGTTAAAACAATAAAAAAGATTTGTCACAATCTTAGAAACATACAAGTGCATAGGTGTTTTGTATAAGAATTTAATAAAGAATTATCTTGTTGGCATATTGTAACGTACTTAAAGTATATTAAAAACAGTAGACATAATTAAGCCTACTGTGTGTTTTAATGATCTCACAACCCACTATAGCTTCAGTGGAATAATGTTCACCCTTCTGTTTTAGCAAAAATTCACAAGACCTGGGGCCTTAATATCCCTATAGCTGTTAATACCAGTTCTAAAATAGTCAGCCTCTATTGTCTAGCTATCCCATCTTCAGAAAATACTATATGTATATACACTTATTACAAACCTTTTCTGATTTACTTCCATTCTTAAATGTTAGATAATCTAGAAGAGTATAAAAACAGACCTCTACTGGCTAGAAACTGCAACTAAAAGTTTTATGAAAAGCTAAAGTCATACCACTCAAGAATATTACACTCTAAACAAATTATTAATTTAAAACTTCATGCATACATTTTAGTATTTTCTATACTTTAAAAAAAATGTAAGGTATTTGACCACACGAATCAACACTTAGTGATATTTTATTAAGAAAGCTGTATTAAGGGCTCCTTCTAATGGTATTCTGTTGTTTACTAACTGTATTGTAAGCTTCTAGAAAAACAAATCCAAGTTATAATTTTGATTTACTTTGAGGATAAGAGATCATATATAGCTCTGTAACTTATAAAAACAGAAGTCAGTCATGCGATCTAGTCTACTGGTTACAGAGTTAGTTCATTGATGTCTGGACAGTGACACTGAGTCAACAAGTTAGAAAGCAGAGATAACCCATTTAAGCCAAACCTTTCAGCCTTCTGAAGACAGTGAGAAACATGAAAAACAAACAGCTTTACTGGATGTAGGATAAACATCTTTAGCATAAATTTTGCCATTAACTGCAGCTTCATGATTCAACCTAATGTATTAAAATTTAGAAAAAAAGGAAAGTATAGTTTATAAGAATGCAAATTTGATTTTTAGGTGAGGTACATTACAATGATGTCATCTTGATGTTTATACAGTGTGAAAGAGAAGTCTCTGTCTCATGATCAGCTTTGTTCTAAGACTATTTAGAGATTGGTATAGAGCAGCAAAACTATCTGAATTTCTCATTTCCTGGGAATATTTTAATTAAAAACAGGCTATTTTGGAGTTTGTTACTGCTGCTCATTTCTCATTTGAAGTCCAAAGTTCTCTTTAGAGCATTTCCAAGCAACTAATTGTGATGTCACAACCAGATTTGACTTATGGCAAGGAAGATGATATGAACAAACTCAAACTTTGAAGTGAAAGATTCTTGCAGTGAAAAATACCAAGTAAGAGACCTACATTCAAATCTAGACCTTGCTCAGTGAGCCAAATGATATTAAGGGCTTGTACACACTATACATAATATACATTATGTTGGTATAACTTTTGTCACTCAGGGGTGTGAATAAGCCACCCCCATGAGTAACATAAGTTACAGCAACCTAAGCGCTAGTGTGGACAGTGTTATGTCGGCGGGAGAGCTTCTTCCATTAACATAGCTACTGCCTCTCATGGAGGTAGCTTTTATTACGCCAGCAGAAGAGCTCTCCTCTTCTGGCACAGAGTGTCTTCACCAGACGTGTAGACTAGCCCTAGGAAAACACCAGAATTAGATGGTAAATCTTGCCTTACTTACAATATATATCTGATGACCTGTCAATAAAAAATATTGTGACAAAAGCCATGTGAAAATTAAATGTTACATAAAGGTAAGAAAGTAGTTTTGACCAGTACATTCCCATCTTTCAATACTTTACTTAAAAAATTGCAGCATTATGGGATACACCTTCTGGGTTTTATTTCTGTCAATGCTCCAGGTAGAGGGACACTTAAATTTGACTAGTCTTCATCGATTTTCCTTGTCCAAACTCTGCGAAACCCACAGTTTAAATAGTAAAGAATAAAGATCTATTATTAAAGTTACATTTTAATAGCTTAGTGTTGTTAGCAATCAAAGCACCAATCCTGCAAACATTTACAAAAATGCTTAACTTTATATGTCAAGTTTGATGGGACTACTCATGTGCACAGAGCAGCTAAGTAAATATTATAGAATTTAAAATAAGCTTCCAGAATTCTGCTCATCTGCAAGTACAGATGTTACATATTGTTTCCTGACAAGTGTTACTTTTGCCACAAAAATTTGAAACAAAAACTAAAAGAAATCCAGTGGCTCAGCTTGTAACAACCTTACAGCGAGACTGTAAATAAGTAATTGGGGATGGGGAGGCAAAAGACTACAGTTCAGCTTCAGCATTTTTAGCATCAACTACCATTCTCTCATGAATTAGCAGCCATTGGCATAGGAAACACATTTCAATAGAAGGGTTGGGAACTGCTGAAGTCTAATGATGTTACAGCAGTCGTCCCCCCACCCCCCAACCATAATAGATTCTGTCCGCACCCTGCCCCAGGAGCTGCGGTCGGGAGCGTGAACCAGGAGCAGGGCCACAGCAGCAACGGGGAGCAGGGCTATGGTCGGAGCTGTGGGTCGGGGCCGGACACAGAGCCACTGTCGGGTCCACGAACGGAGCCATGGCCGGAGCTGAAGCTGCAGCCTTGGCTGCTGCTGGGAGCCAAGGCCAGGCCCGGAGCCATGGCTGGAAGCCAAGGTCAGGGCTGGAGCTGGGGCCAGGATGGCGTGCCCTCCGTTCCCTGTGGGGGCTGGACTAGGCACCACCACATCCCCCCAAATGTTTCTCTGTGCCTCCTTAGGAGGGCACACCACACAGTTTGGGGACCACTGTGCTATAGGAATCTGAGGCTCAAAGAAACCGTGCGTATTTTACAGAAATTTGGATAAAACTGACAAAGATCAGATGGGCAAGGAAGACTACCAATAAATTTGCTTTATTCCTTCTTCCTCATCATAGAGCAAACACCTATTTTTTAAACGGATGTATCTCATGTGGTAGAGAATCCAAATATTTATTTTTGTGAAATTCTTTGAAATACTGCTATGGGGGGAAAAAAAGGAAAAACATTACTCAATTCATTCTTTTATACCAGAAAACTTCATGAGGATTTTTTTTTTTTACATTTGTAAAAGCTTATATGGTTTAAAGTTAGGCACATGAATACTAACATTGAGGAACTCAAGTTATACTGTAAGCAAACATTTCTTTACCTATATTACCAACATGTTGGATTATTAAGAAGTGAAAAAAATGTTAAATACAGATCTCTTTTCACTATACGTTTCCTTTTTGCATTTCTCTCAGCATGCACCATGGAAATCAGTGAAGTCAGCTTTACTTTTGTTTATAGTCCATTTAATTTCCAGATTGTTTTGGGTCACAAACATTCCAGGAGAGTGTTTGTTTAAACAGCTTTTTCTGTTGTAGCCATGTTGGTCCCAGGATGTTAGAGGGCAAGTCTATGCTTAAAATGCTGCACAGATGCAGCTGCCCCACTGTTGCACTTTAATGAAGATGATCTATGCCATAGTTTCTCAACTTGTGGTACATGTACCCCTGGGGGTACGCGAGACATAGGCAAGGGGTACGTGGCAAAAAACCCAGTGAAGGGAGGCAGGCGGCAGCTGCTGACTTCTGGGGGAGGCGGGCTGCAGCCATCGACTTCCTGCCCATTCCCACCTCCTAGCTGGGAGGTAGATGGCAGCCATCTCAGTCCTGGGAAGCTGGGCGGCAGCCGCCAGTTTCTTGGGATGCCAGGCGGCAGCCGTTGGCTTGGGTAGTAGCCGCTGGCTTTTTGGAAAGCTGGTCCAAGCTCCCAGGTGGGAGCCCAGCGGCAGCCTCCTGCACCCTGTGAGCTCCGAGTCGAGAGAGAGTCTTCCGGGCACTGGCTTGAAGATGGGCAGCAGCTGCCTGCCCACATCCCCAGGTCCCATTCTGTGTGGAAGCCTCCTCCGTCCCAGCTCAGAGCATGTGGCAGTTGCCCACCTCCTGGGCTGGCAGCCAGGTGGCAGCCACTTGCAAATTGCCCAGGTGGCAGCTCCCCTCCCTGGCTCAAAGCCTGGTGCCGAGAAAGCCACGTGGAGAGCCCAGCGGCTTGCCTGGTCCTGGTGCCCGACTCTACCCTTAGGCTTACTTGTCAATTTCACTGTTCTAACTGAGCAGTGAAAGTGACAACTATGACAGCCCCAGATTTTACTAGTATAAAAATCTTAAGGGGGTCCACACAGTGTGATTTGCCCCAGGCCCACACCTCCCTAGGGATGGCCATGTGGAGAGCTGCTATCCATTCCGATGGGCCGCTAGTGCCTGCTCATACCTCACAAGTTCCCGCCTGTGTGAGGAGAACACCACCTGACCCCGCCATCAGGCCATAGTGACTGGCTGGAGTTGACCATTGCTCCTCTATGGAGGAAGGGGAGGAAAAAGGAGGAGAGAAACAGCAGGGGGTTTTGTGATCTGCCACAGCCACACAGCACTGCAGAACTCAGAACTCTCCTGCTTTACGAGAAATACAATCTTCCAGCAGTAAAGGGGAAAAAGATTGTATTTCTCAGAGTGGAAAATTGAGTGTTGGGGTACTTATTAAAATTTTCAGAAGTTAGGGGGTACTTGCTACCTAAAAGGTTGAGAAACACAGATCTATGGCAAGGAGAGAGAGCTCTCCCATTGGTGTAGTTAATCCACCTCCCTGAGAGATGTTAGCTATGTCAATTGGAGAAGCTCTTGCACTGACAAGCACTGTGTAAGGTGGGGTAAGGTTGGCATAACTACATCACTAGGGGAAGTGGATTTTTCACACTTATGTCAGTGGAGGAGGGGTCGCGACTTAGGATGGCTTCCAGCTCCTTACAGAAGCAGCAGGTCTTTGGCTCTGCACCAGAACAACGGTTTGACACCCTAGTCTCTTGGTACTCCTGCTGCAGCGCCTTAATTTTTGCACAGCACTGCAGCATGTCCCATTCGTAGCCCTTTCTCGACAAATGAGAAAGTTGACAGTACATATCCAAGTTCCTTCGGCTGGAGTGGAACTGGGATGGCACAGCCTCCTCTTCCCAAATGCCGATCAAATCCAGAAGCTCCTGTACACTCCAAGCAGGAGAGCGTTTGGTGCTTGGAGCCGCCATGGTCAGCTGGGAAGATGCGATGTGAGCTCTCCATGCTGACCAAACAGGAAGTGGAATTTCAAAAATTCGTGGGACATTAAAGGGGGAGAGGCGGATGGCTGCAGGGCAGCAGAGTTCAAATTGATGGCCAGAGCAGTCAGGATGGGCACTTGTGGGACACTTCCTGGAGGCCATTTACTACAACAGAACCAAGCATGATGCCTACACTGACGCTTTGTCACTAAACGTTTGGCGCAAAAAGCTCTCCATCTCTCATCGAGGTGGTTTTATTTTGTTGCAAAATCAGAGGAGTTGGGTCAGTGAGGGGTTGATTGCAGTGTGTACACCACCACTGTTTTGGTTCACCAAAAAAACAAAACAAAAAAAGTGTAGACCAGGCTTAAATGAGTAGATGATCTTCCAGTCACATTACATGGCATAACAACTGCAGGCTCTCACAAAACAAAGAAGTTTGAAAATCCAGTGCTATGAACCCCAGATGAGGCCTACCCTGCACACCTGAAAGCCCCATATAATTTCTACTCTTGGGATATAGAGTGTAATCAGACCGGGGAATAGGATTGTTATGATTGACTGCTCCATTGAGATAAAGAAAGCATTCCTAGAAACCCTGATATGTAAACATACAAATGTCCTATTTAATATCTTCTTAGAGCCCAGAGCTGATTAAGTTTATCCAAAGGATTAAAATATTGTTTTCTTGCCCGGGGAATGCAAATTATCTACTTCGAGACAGGATATGTTTATTTCAGGTTATATGATATTTATGGGGTCTTCTCTGCTCCTTTTATTTTCTGTAGGATTATACAATGCAATCGGGAGTGATATGATTAATGAAAAATATTTAGTATTGTTGAAAGAACATGTGTCAGTACTTTAAAATCCAGACTGGCAAACCTAAAACCCTGCGTGACTACATGTGAACAAATCCATGGCCAACTAGAAATTATTTGGCATAATACAACGCAGCCACATTTTGTCTGGAACTCCACCAACTCAAGAAAAAACAGTTTATGCCCCAAGCGTCAGACCTGCCGTTACAAGAGGCGACGGTCCGGATCGCTGGGAGTAGCGACCAGACGCTCCCGTCTCAATCCGCGCACAGCAGAGTCCGGACCGTTTGAGAACGAGAGCGCGGCTCTACAGTCAGTCGCGGGGATGGGCCGGAGCCAGGGGCAGGCTGGTGCTTGGAAAGCTTCGTGTCGTGTTTCGAATCTGCCCGGGTGCACCGGCGGCGACACCCCGGCTCAGTCTCGGAGCGAGCGAACCTATTGGGACTTCCGCCAGCGGCCCCGGCTGGACAATGCGGGGCCGGGCGGCGGGGCCCGCCCGGTGAGCGCGGACTAGACGGGAGCTCACCGGCAAGGCTGCACGGCCAGGAGCGCGGCGAGAGGCTGACAGCCGGGGAGACAGGCCACGGAGGGAACGCGCTCGGGGCGGGGGGAGGGAAAGGAACGAGAACGGGACCGTCCCCGGGACTCACCGGGGCGCACACGCGCAGAGCGGTCCGGCAGCGGCGGCGGCCCGGTTCCCCCGTGGAAGCAGGCGGTGGGGGCAGCCCCCACAGCCGCTCTCCCTCCTCGCCGTGAGTGGCCGCGGTGCAGGCCGGGGCGGCCCGCGGGGGCCAGGCTCCTCTCGCCCCCTCTCTCACCCTGTCTGCCCGACCCCGTGTGAGTGGCGCCGGGATTCAGCACAGCCGCCCGCCGCGCTACCTTCAGCCTGAGCTGCCCTGCAGCGCCGTGCCTGGGATATGAAACGTCACCACTCAGCCCCCTGACCTGTGACCTCCCGAGTCCGGGGCAACCGTTTCCGTTTCCGGGACACGCCCGAATGTTACGTGCCGGTTAAGGTGGAGCTGGGAAGTTCGGCGGCCTGTGGGGGTCGCGCTCCAGCTGCCTGCACACTCTGAAGGGTCGATTCGTTTTCTACTCACTTTCTAAAATATCTCCAGCGGGGGGGAAACCAACACAACGAACCACAGTTAAACGTCTCACAATCGATTAACCCTTGGCTACCCAGCCCTAGCTGTCCCTGACACGTAGAGTGCTATACATAACCAGCCACAGTGTAAATCAGTTCTTTGTATCACACAACTTCAGGGAGAAACAACATTTGTTTCTATCAGTGCAGCTAGTTCAACCAAAAAAAAAAAAAAAAAAAGATCAAGAACAGAAGCAAAAATTCGGAGGAGGGCCGGGAGGGGAGGGGGGGTAGGCGAGGGGGGACCCTCTGTACATTTAATAGGATGGTTCAGATACTTCCAGGAAAGCATCCCATATCTCTTGATTATTTTTCCTGAGTATTTTCGTAACGATGTGTAATTCTTTCCAGGGTGGCCAAGCCTACAATGTCTGTTATGCTCCAGTCTTCAATTGTTGGGCGCTTCTTGTGGATTTTCGTTTTCGCAGCACTACTCTGCTAGCAATTGTTGGTGCTCTGCTGAGCAACCTTTTTTTGGATTTCTTTAGCTTCCAATTAACATCCATTAGGTTTAAAATGACAGGTTTAGCTTGTACCACAACTTTATTTGATGGTGAAAAATTAACTCTGTCCAAAACATACAGATGTGGGAGCATTTCCAGAGCATATGGGTTAAAGTTAGCACCTGCTGAATCATACCTTTGTCTGGTTTAGCAGAATGTGTTTTGAACAGTGGAAGAAGGGACCAGCGCCTGGTATCCGTGTGATTTTCTACTGGACTAATCTTAAACAAAAGTCGAAGGACTAGTTCAGAGCCTTAGTTAAAATGTGTTTCTATTGGTTAGCAGAGAATAATTGGGCTAGTTCTTCTTCCTATTTCTTTTTTATGGAATCTGTGTTTAATTCAAATTTGCTGCCCAAGTTTGCATATAGTGTTGCCATAGGTCTTGGCAATCTGGGTAATTTTTGGAGAAATTAAAGCAGTTCAGGTGGGTCAGGGATAGTGCAGGCATCAAGGCCAAACAGGCAGGAGATGGATTTACTTCCACTCTTTCTTAGTCTCTAAATTGAATCTTCTTTTAATGTTGGATGAGGGATGAAGATATTATTTTCAGTAAATTGACTGATGGTCAAAATCCCTTTCCTAATCCAACCTGGTCAAATGATGGGGTTGCCTGCTGTACAGAGTTTCAAGTGACCCCAGATAGAGACCTTGCTATGTAGAAGGGGGTGATTTTTTAAATTAGTAACTATAGTACACCATGTATTTCTGGCTGCCACAATAGTTGGTAATTGTTCTCTAGGGAAACAATCGGAGTGCAGTACACAGGAAACAGGAAAAGAAGCAACCAGTTCTGCTCCTAGGTGGAGCTGATCAAGAGCTCTGCAACATGGGGGAATGAACCACTGTGCTCCTTGGCTAAGAATTATTGCCTGATGGTAAAGTTTAAAGCTGAGAAATCTAAAACCACCTGCTTTGATAAGAAGCTGTAATTTTTGTAAGGAGATTGTCACCAGCACCCCACAAGAAGGACCTGAATATGATGTTATCAATTTTAATAAAATAAAATAAAATATTGACATGGAGGAAATTCAGAATAAACAATAATCCTGGGAAGAACATTCATTGTGATTGTGATGCTGGCAGACCAGGTACCAGTTCATGCTAAGGTCCCTGTGTCTCAACTGACCCTTGACAAATGCAGCTGGAATCGCTATGGCTCATCTCTGTGTTAGTATTGTTAAAATAGGTATTAGGATTATAAGAATGTGTTTAGTATTTAGACTTTATTGAATACTTGTAAATTACTACTTGCATTCATTTCCCATGTGTATCCCCTATTGTAAGGTAATATTTAAGCATTTTTATTGCACACCTTTGTAACTGTAAATCACCAAACAGGAGAGGGACATTAAATAGAGTGAAGTGCTGACCTCCAGCAGAAGGTGTTATGTCCTTCCCAACAGAAAAAGGCCAACTACCCCAGATGAGCTATTGTGGGACATTAAAAAGGACAAAAGACTTTGTTTGGCTATTCCACCCACCCCAGGAAGGTGAGAAATGTAAGTGAATTTCTTCCATCATCTGAATTTGCAGTTCAGAGCACAGGGCGAGTGCAGGGGAATAAAAACCCCTAACAAACTAGATCTCTGGGCTGCTTGGACTCTGGGAAGCAAAGTTGTTTCTAGGCATCAATAAGGGATCCCTGCTGCTGAGCCTGGGTTGGCCAAAAAGGACGTATAGAGCTTGCTTATGATAGAAGCTTCGATTACTTTTTGAAACTTGATTGCAACTCATTTGTGTATGTTTACCTGCTTTAACCTTGTAAATAACTCATTTCCTTTTTTATTAACAAATCTTTAATTAGTTTATTATGGGACTGGCTACAAGCGGTGTCTTTGGTTGTGAAATCTAAGGCACGCTTCCAACAAAACCCAATGAGATCTTTATTGTTTCTGACTTATCCCAATTTATCTCAAAGCCAAATAATTTATCTGTTACCTGTTGTATATAGGATATTTGGACTAGATTGAGCTGAATTTTTAATAAATAGGAGAAAATTGTCTGCGTATAGGATTTTTGTCTCCTGAGTCTCTGATTCGATCCCTTGAATACCTTGGTGTTCCCTAATTAGTACTGGAAGTAGTTCTAATGCTAGGTAGAACAGGAGAGGGGAGGGGTGGCATGCCTATCTACTTACCTAAAACTGATCAAGGGAGGGGGATATTGTGCTATTTGTTAGATATAAGAGTTTGGATTGGAAAATAACAGCTTCATCCACGAAATAAAGGATTTTCCCAATCCAAATTTATCCAAGGTAAGAAACAGGTATTGCCAGTTCACTCTGTCAAACACTTTCTCTGCATCTAATGAAATGATTGCATGGGAATTTCTAGGGTGTTGGTGGAATGCCATAACATTAATCAACTGATGTGTAGTACTATCTGAATCATATATTTTTAAAATAAATCCCATCTGACTGGGATTAACCATATCATTCATTACTCTTTCAAGCCTCTTAGCCAATATTTTTTAAAGTATTTTTATATCAGTATCGATTAAATAGATGATTCTATAGCTGTGAGGCTATTGTGCATCCTTACTTGGTTTAAGTAGTATGATAATTAGGGTTTCCTTCACACTAGACAGTAAAACATCTTTCTTTAAGGCATCTTCGCACATGTATAACAGTTTACGGGCTGGAATTCTTTGGAAGTTTGATAGAATTCTATCCATAGGTCATCAGCACCAGGGGTCAGGTCTTGCCCTAACTTGTTCCTTCATGACCTTGATTATTTACTCTGATCGCAAGGGAAAAGCCAGCTTAGCCTGCTGCTCTTCTGAGATTTGTGGAGGTTAAGAGTTCAAACAAAATTATTCAACAATTATTCACTTACCCTTGCTCTGATTTGAATAATACAGCTCTGGACATTTAACCTCTCACTTTTAATCTGTATGCAAGAATCTTCCCTATTTCCACGGTGTTTCTTTGAGTCTGAGAAAATTTGGCTTGTGCTGAGGTCAAGACTGTTTGCTTCATAGTGAAGATTAATTTTTTAACGTTTTCTTGGAAGGGGTAATTTGCACATTTTAAATCCAGAGCTTTAAATTGTTCAGTTAATAGCAGAAGCTGAGCCTGCCTACCCCTCTTCCTATTCACCGAGTAGGAAATAAGCCTGATCCTAACAAAAGCTTTACGTTTATCCAATCCTGGACTGGGATATTTCTGGTGTGCCATTTGTTTAGAAGAAAAACAAAATTTCTTCTCTGACATAATTCTGAGAATGTTTATCTTTAAAAGAGAGGAGTTCAATCTTTTACAAGTCAGATTAATCATGGGAGGAGAAAATTGGAGTATCGCTAATGCTTGATCAGAAATCACCATGAAGTTGACTTAATTATTAAGCAACAAGTCCACCAGATTCATAGACATCAGGAAGAAATTTATTTGTGAATATATAAAATGGGGGGACAGGGGGCAGAAAAACTCAGGTTCTGTGACTACCATATAACTTTTAACCCCAATTCTTTTATATAATCTTTTATGTTTGTAGTATGTGATTAAGTACTCTGGTGCCAGCCTGACTTGTCTGAAGAAAGGTTTAACACTGCAATAAAATCTCCTGCTATGATGATTGATTCTAGTGAGATTTTGGAAAAACTATGGATCATCCTTACTGGCTGCATATATATTAATTGGGTATATACAGAGTCAGAGATCTTAGCCTTCACCAGCAGAAACCTCCTTCCTCATCTAGAATTTGTAATTGAGTCTTTTGTGAAACAGGGTAACTATGCCTTTGGCTACCCAGAGGAAATTGTTAAACACCCATTATCTACCCGCTCCTCAGTTTCTCTGCCTCCAAGTCAATAAGATCATGTGTGGGTTTCCCCTAGGACGACGCGCTCAGATGTATGCAGCATTTCTTCTCTTGATGGTGTTTCACCCCTAAAAGGCCACTCTGGTTTCAAAGCAGCACAATGCAATACACAGCCTGCCAACCCGGGAGCAGCGTCTTCTTAGCCTACCTTAAAAGACTGGAGGCTTCCCTGCGCGACGCCTACCCCACACCCTAGGGAGGCGTCGGGATTCTTTACGTACATGCGCACTGAGGGCAGAGCGGCCATATGACTCCTCCCTGAAAAGGCAAGGATTCTACGCATGCTGGCTTGCCACACTCACTATTATCTGCACATGCGCAAAGAGGCGTTTTGAAGGCGGGGGGTAGACTGACACCCCCTTCCCTCCCGTCCTACAAAATAAATGACCCACTACGCAACAAAAGGGGAGGAGCCTTCTTCATTCCTCTACACATGCGCACTGTGGCGGCTTCGGCGCTAAACGTCCATCCGGAGAATTTAGGGACGGGCGGGCTACTCCTGGCACATGCGCATTGGGAAGAACATGTGGCGCTGGTAGGCGGGGCCCTCGGTCCTCCCCGCACATGCGTGGTACATTCGGGCCGCGCTCGGGGGCTAGGCTCTGATCAGTCTAGGGTCGGCCAGGGAAGATGGATTTTGCCGGGGCGCGGAGCGCAGTGCTGGCTGTGCTGAAGGGCACGCGCGCAGGCGACCGACCGCGCCTGCTGCGTTGGATGCGAACGACCAGTAAGCGAAGCGAAGCGCTCGCCGGCCGCGGCTCTTCCTCGAGCCTCAGCGACTCCGAGCCTCCTTGTGCGCCAGCGGCCGGGCGGGGCCGTGCAGACGAGGCTGGTGGGAATTCAATTAATGGGCACATGAGCTCGCCCCGCCCCGGACGGGCGGAGATTGAAGACGGGGCGTGGCTGGCCGCGCGCGCGTCACTGCTGCGCCCGTTGGGCCCGGGAATTCGACAGGGGCAGCACGTGGCTCCTGTGCGGCGCGAACCCCCTCCCCCCCCCTTCCAGGCCCCGTTGATGACTCGGCCCCGCGGGCTCACCCCACCCGACTCAGCGAAGGTGCTGGGCGCGTTCCCTCCTTTCCCTCCCGTCGCGTGGCTGCGTCCCGGCTGGGCTGCCTCGGCGCTGCGCTGGGGGTCGGGCGGTGTCGCCCTTCACCAGCGCGTGCCCCTCTCCTTTTAAGTGTCGGTCGACTAAAGTAGGGCTTGCCTAGACTGGGGACACTACAGCGTTGGTCCCCTCCAGCGTTCAAATACCGCAAATCCGGACCCCCCCCCCCCCCCCAAATGTAAGACTGGCTTAAAAACCATGAGAATTTTAAAAAAATACGTAGAGGGTTTTTTGCTGGGGGGCGTTGAGCTTCCAGGTGCAGTGGGGCCGGTTCATGTGTTCAAGCTTTTCTTTGCAATTAGGGGAGGGTTGTTAAATGCTTCCTTGATGACTTTTTCAAGTTCTTTCCAGCCTTTTTCCATGCCTGAAAGCTGAAATCACCACACAAGCTCTTGATTCCAGTAGCTGGGGCCCTAAGAAAAATACCCGGTTATCACAAGAATTAGTAACACTCAATTTGCATTGGTGTCATTTACAAACGTTAGGTCTTGTCTATGTGCAAGAGATGCACCTGTTCAATTTAAATTGGGTTAAAATTCAGTTTAGTGAAAAAGCTGTGCAGATGCTTTTATTTCAATTTAAACTACAACCATAGAAGTAAAGGTGATTATAAACAATAGTGAAACTGATTTAAATTGCTTTGTGTAAATAAAGAGAAATGTAAAAGATAATTTGAGAAAAATAAATTGGATTTTGGAACTTATTATACTTTTAATAATCAAAGGCGTATAGTTCCCTTAAAAAAAGAAACCTTTATTTAGAAGGACGGTAAGGTCCTGTGCTGTGAGTGAGGCTCCTAGGCACTACAAGAATACAAATAACTGTTTTTGAAGTTATCATTCGTCTAAGACAATACATAGAGAAAAATACCTTCATAAGTAAGAAGAGACAAGAACTACACCAGTATATTAACAAGGTTGATAATCAATTGCATGGCTCATCAGTGTTGGTGTTTATCTCCTTTCTCATTTGTGCATGTGCTCATATTTACACTCCCGTTACATATGAGTCCCACCCTTTCCATTGTCTTGATTTGGTGGATTTATTGATACTGTAAAATGTAAGAAAAGACTTTTTTCTTTTTGCGTAATGGCACTTCTCTGTGTCTATCTGACTCTCATTACCATAGTATCTGAGTGCCTCACAGTCTTCAACCTGTTTATCCCTACAACACCCTTATGAAACAAGAAAGTATGTTTGTTCACAATTTTTATTTTTATTGGGGGGGGTAGGAAACTAAGGCACAGAGATTAAGTGATTTGCCCAAGTTGCACAGGAAGGCTGTGCCAGAGTAGGATCTGCTGAGTCCCAAAATAGTCCCAGGACATGGTATGAGAGCCCCAAAATGCCTCCATTGAATGTCTTTGCACTTAAGATAATGAGAATCTGTCAAGTAGTTCAGGCCCCAGATTTTGAACTACTTTATAATTGATACAATCCGGTAGGCTGTGCTCTCATAATTTAATGTACTTTATTGCTGTTGTTTTTAAAAAGCCCCAGTAATTGGAGAAAGTCCAGAGGAGATTGACAAAAATGAGTAGAGATCTAGAAAACATGACTTACAAGGAAAGATTGAAAAAAAAAGAATTTCTTTAGTCTGGAGAAGAGAAGACGGGGTCATGGTAACAGTCTCCAAGTACATAAAAAGTTGTGGTAAAGAGGGAGGTGATAAATTGTTCTCCATAACCACTGAGGACAGGACAACAGATGATAAGCTTAAATTGCAACAAGGGAGATTTAGGTTAGACATTAGAAAAAACTTTCTAACTGTAAGGATAGTTAAGCACTGGCACAAATTACCTAGGGAGGTTGTGGAATCTCCATGAATGGAGGTTATTAAGAACAGGTTAGACAAACACCTGCCAGGTATGGTCTAGATAATACTTAATCCTGCCTCAGTGCAGGGAACTAGACTAGATGACCCCTCAAGGTCCTTTTCAGTCATATATATTTATGATTTGTGGAGCAAGCCAAAACTAAGATAGCAACAGTTTTGTAATTGCAATTCAATTTTTTGTTTACATGCAGAAGATCAAATGCCAGGATCGACTGAATGCATTGGTAATACAGGATTGAGCAATGAAATAAACCAGTTGGAGGACAAAATAACTGGGTGTCCTCATTTGGTCTATCCAGGAATCCTCCCCATTCTAAGATTCTAATTACTAGTTTAAATAGTTTGCCTTTCATAAATGACAGCCTCATGCCATGAGAACATAGCAAATTTAAGGGCTAAGTTCCTTTCTATATGTTTTTCTCCTTCAAGAAAACCTTTGTCAGTAGTATCAAGACTACTGCAGAGTATCTAATTATATGGGAGTAAGAATTCACTTTTGACTACTGTACTTTGCAGTTTTGAAAGATTGCAAATGAATATTGCATCAGTGCTAAGCAATAAAGAGACAGGAAACCATCTGTGTTCTTAGCTCCATAATGGCATCAGCTGAGACTTCACTCTCTAGACCTTCCAGAGAGGCACAGGAGAAATACAGTAACTTTAAATGCACAGAAGAGATTGAAGGAGAGATGCACAACCTACAGAACCTGGCCTCCTGTCACTGTAGGCAGAAGTTAATACTCTTTCCAGATCTGTTCACATCAGCACTGTTGCTGGCTTTTAAACAAGGAAGTAAACAAAAGTATCAATATTCGCTCATCTTTAAGTTTTAGGGATAACTTTTTGAATTTCTTAGCATTACCTGTCTAATGGTGATAGTTACTCTCATTCAATTGGTAGTCAGAAGAAACACTCATACAACTCTCACCCTACAAATAACCAGTTCACTTTTTTTCCTTCTAGCACCACCTGGGTTTATTTTGGATGGCCATATCCTTTAGTATGTCTCTGCCATTCTCTTCCCTCACACCAAGCTTGTTAAGGGGCAGTGGACAAATAGGAGAGTCGTTTTCTTCCTTGTACTGGCATATTCACCTAAAGAATTGAGAAGAGATTAAGTTGAGGCAGTTGCTCAGCAGAGCTGGTCTTCTGAGCCCCCCTCCTGCAGGTGTTGCCCCAAATACTCAGCATTCTTGGTGCCTCCTCACCTCTGAGCTGCTCTGAGCAGGAATTGTGGCAGTGGCGAGGGAAGGCAGGTCCTACTACATTCTTCTCCCAAAATTCCTCTGTCTAGGTACTTATACCACATCCATTACTATAATATCTGAGCACTCCTGTAACCACTAAGATTGGGACAGAACAAAGTATTGCAGGGAGTCAGAACTGAGGTGCTTGGTCAGCATGGACTACATCTCTAGAATTGGGGTTGTCCCACTCAGAGAGTAGCCAGTATTATGGGAGATGCTGAAAAGTTGTCCAGTCTCCACAATCATGCAGTGAATTTAAAGCCCAGTATTCCTAGAAATGCAGAGAAAGGAGCAGAGGAACAATGTTGGGTGAAAAGAAAAGAACCAAATAGCTGGAAACCAATTCAAATGTAAATGTGAAAGAGAGATCATTGCAACCACCGTGGAGTAAAATAAAGAGGGAAAAATGACATCTGAGACACAAGTTTCTCCATTTCTTTTCTGTACTCCTATCCCAGTCCTATTTCTGTTCCCATAAAGATGTTGCATTGCAACAATTACACTTCTAGCTGAAGAGAGCTGGGCATGGTTCCAACATGAGCAACAGAGCAATTTAAAGCTTACATCCTCATCAACACCCCAGAGCTGAGGGTGTTTGCAGCTCATGGCAGCTTGAGATAAGGACCTGAGCAGGTGGATCCTCCTGCAGTAGCATGTTGCATCACTTCTAAGACAGTTTGATGTTTTTTTTTCACTTAAAATAATTTATTTAGGTTTTCTGACTTTTATGAAAATACTAAATATGCAAAATGTTATCTGGCACATCAGTTAAAAGTAATTTGAGATCTTTATAGCATATCAAATAAGTAGAAACTTTTATCTTGTCTAGAATAAAGGCCATTTCTAAACAACTCAGAACTCACATAGAAAACTTTAAACAGTTCCTTGGTTTAACAGTTTCCATGAATAATCTTCCTTAGTAATTATGGAAACATAAATAGGTTCAAGATGTTAATTTTTCTCCTCTGCCCATATACAGAATAAAATAAGTGATACTTTTTTCAGTTCTTGCAAATTACAGAAGTTCTAAGTCTTTTCACATGATGATAGAAATAGTCTACTGTCTTCATGCAGCTGCTTAGCAACACTGCTCTCACTGTTTCGCAACCCGCTTCCTCATCCCACACACTACAGTGTAATGTGCGTCATTTTCTGGTGACTTACATTCCAGCTTTTCCTTTGAATTACAGTCAGTTTTAGAACTTGAAGAAATGAAACAGTAACTCAGAAATAGCAGCAAGAAATTGGTACTTTTTAAAAAAAAAAAAAATACTGGGAAGCCAAGTCCAGAAATGTTGCTCAGGGAACCTTGGACAAAACCTAAAGGCTAATTAAAGCCAACTTGGGAACCCGCTGCAAAGATTCCATTAAATTGGGGCAAAGAGTTCAGTGTTTGTGTGTCTTTAAGTTGAAAGAGGCCACTTATACTATGCCCAGATGGTGTTAAAAGGGGGAGACAACCTGTTTCACCAGGGGCTCAAATAATCACCGTCAGCTCTCTGTCAACCTGATGCATCGATTACTGCACAGAATTTGAGCATGAGTGGTAAATGAAATTAGCATTGCTGATGTATCGTAGTGTAAGAACCACAGCACTGCTAATAGCAGATCTGGTGCTGGAACTCTAAAAGTGTGGTGTAAACTTTGGACCTGAACATGCACCAGGATTTATTTCCCCAAGCCATTAGTGATGGCACCCACTGGAGTTAGAGATTTGAGAGCATTGTGTAAACTGACCCTCCAAACTTCTATTCTTATAAAAGTGTCTTGGGATATAATAATGTTTATACAGAGACGGTGAGGCCTCAGGTTAGAGGACTCATGCTTTAAAAAAAACTTTCTCGTACAGTAAATTCTGAGGTACTTCAGTTAACCTCAGGAGGAAGGAGGGATGAGTTCACACTGTCAGGACTGACCCTGTGACTTCAGGGAGTCCACATTTCAAATCTGAGACTTAGGCCACCTTTCTTCCTGGCAACTAAAAACATTTTGTTGTATTTTGAGCTTTATAAACAGATTTTAAAAGTCTGTTTGTGGATTCTTGCCACTCAGTTAGACTGATAAAGCTATAAAAATTCCCTTATCACTATATGTTGTTCCTATACTGTCAAATTGTTGAAAATAGATCTAGTATGATTTTATATTTTATCCTAGTCCCGGGGCTAAAATGTTGAATAGTGTAATACATTAGAAATAAAACTTTTTTTTAGAAGTAAGTAACTTAGTAAGAAAATACTAATTTTATAAACTTTCCCATCTGTATATTTTCATTTAAAATCTCAGTTCTATGTCAAAATCCCCTAAAATGGTCAATTGATCTGAGTACCCTAAAACATCCAATAATGAATACATAATTGTATAATGTAAACTAATTATTGAATATTACACCATCATAAAACCTCTACCAGGGATAAGTTAAAGTGCAGTTAACTTTGAATTTAAATTTTCCCTGCACATTGTCTTGCACTGGTTGCAAATTAGCAAAATAATTTTAAAAACAGTTAAATGACATTGGATCTAATCCTGTGACATGGGAGCTGAGGGTGTGGCCTGCAGTTCAGGCTGTAGCAGGCAATGTGGGAAGAATATATGATGATATTAAGGTAAACAGTCTATAAAGGAGCGATCAGCACAATACCCTACATGTGGAGAGAAGAAAAATTTCTCTAAGTAAAGCGTCATGATGCTTTACCCATCATTGCGTATGTAAATCTATATGGTGCTCCTTATCCAGAGCTGAAGGAATATGATTTATCCAAGCAGAGTAGTGTTTGAGCAGAAGCCAGATTGACAGAAGGTTAGATCTTCATTAAGATGGTGCATGTATTGTGAATCTTTTCCATTATTTTAAATATTGTTTGATAAATTGAGATGGGATATTATCTGATAGGATCTGATGTATCACCAGTTTTAGAATAAGAATATGATGAATCACCATTTTTAGGAAGTGGAAAAATTACCTTTGCAATTTTCCACTGGGAAAATGAAACTGTAGAAGGAAAGGTTGGTATCATAAGAATAGGGACTGGAAATAAACAGTTAGTCATCAATGAAAACTAGGTCATATGATTTTTTGTAAATTTAAGGAATATGACTGGTTCAAAATTGGACTATGGAGCTTCTGTCAGCTCAGTCACTGAGATGTAAATTTAAACAACACATCAAAGGAGCTAAAGAACTAATTAAATAAACCTGACTTCTATTAGAAAATGTACCAGGAAGTTGATGGTAATCCTAATGGAAGCATTTGTAGGGGAAGAAGGAATGACCAGATTATTCATGCTGAGGTCATATCTAAAATCTTATTGGTAACATTGGGAAATTAATTTTGGGGAGTGATGCAGCCTTATCTTCAACTTGTACATTCAGTATCACCAGATCACATTCAAAGTTTAAATTAGCTTTGCATTATTAAGCAATACAAATGTTAGTGGTTGCAAAGCATATTTGCTTTTTCCTCTGTGATCTTGAATATATGTCTGAGAACCCAGTTGTCATTACTCTGAGGCTATGTCTACACTGCCGCCGGAATTCAACTTTGTTTAATTCGACTTTCAGCAGGCGATTTTTAGAAATTGCAGCAGAGTGTACACACTACACAGTTTGCACTGGTCTCTTGTGTTCACACCAGCCAGCCTTAATTCGAATTAGAAAGCAATGCATTGTGGGTAGCTATTCCACAGCGCAACTAGCCACGGTGGCTGTTGGGATAAGTGTCTTCATCCCAGGATGCAACGCTGCTTCCTCCCTTCCCACCCCCCAAACAAACAGGAAAAGTATTTCGCGCCAGTTTTTTACTGCCCACAATCGCCATTGCTGCAGAGACATGGAGCCAGCTCAACTCTGCACTATAATTGTGAGCATGACAAATACATCGCGGCTTACCATCAATTATTTTAGAAATAGAGCAAGAGGGTGAAGCAGAGACAACACCGATGCTACCGAGGCTACGCTGGTACAAGCCATTGAGCAGAACAATTCCCGATTGCTGCAGGCTGTAACGTGTCTTCTGCAGTCCATGGAGCGCAGGTTCTGGTGCAGGAAAACAAGCACAGACTGGTGGGACCGCATCGTTATGCAGCTGTGGGATGATGATCAGTGGCTGCAAAACTTTCATATGCGAAAGGCAACTTTCCTCGAACTGTGCTAGGAGCTGGCACCATCCCTGAAGCGCGTGAACACTCGCTTGAGACAAGCTATGATGGTGGAGAAGAGAGTCACCATCGCTCTCTGGAAGCTGGCAACCCCTGACTGTTACTGCTCGGTTGGGAATCAATTTGGAGTCGGTAAATTTACAATAAGCATAGCCGTGAATCAAGTGTGCAATGCCACAAATAGACTTCTGCTACGAAGGCTAGTGACTTTGGGAAATGTGCAGGACATAATGGAGGGGTTTGCCACGATGGGCTTCCCAAACTGCGGGGGGGCCATTGATGGGATGCACATCCCCATCTTAGCGTCTGCACACTTAGCGACCGAGTACATAAACTGCAAGGGATACTTTTCCATGGTCCTTCAGGGGCTTGTGAAACGACCCCTCTGATCCACAGACATCTATGTGGGGTGGTCTGGGAAGTGCATGACGCTTGTGTATTTCGTAACTCGGGGCTGTTCTCTAAGATGCTGGCAGGCACTTTCTTCCCTGACCAAAAAATTCAGATCGGGGATGTGGAAATGCCCATAGTGATCCTGGGGGATCCTGCTTACCCCTGGCTCCCTTGGCTATGAAGCCGTACACCAGTCTCCTTGACAGTGACAAGGAGTGTTTTAATAAGAGGTTAAGCAGTTGCAGAATGGTTGTAGAATGTGCCTTTGGGCATTTAAAGGGTAGATGGAGGAGTCTCCTCACTAGGCTGGACATGACTGATAAGTACCTCCCTTCTGTGATATCTGCTTGCTGTGTTCTTCATAATGTGTGTGAAGTGAAGGGGGAAAGGTTCCCCCAGGGTTGGGCTGTGGAGGCAGAAAGACTGGCCGCCAATTGTGAGCAGCCAGATGCCAGCAGTACGCTGAGAGCTAACCGCGGAGCGCTTTGCATTAGGGAAGCTTTGAAAACCAGGTTCTGCAATGAGATGCAGGACTGATTTCTGTTCCTGTATGTTGTTTGCCTTTGATGGTCCCCCACCCACCCCCCTTCGATACCTGTGCCTGACAAATCCCTCCTGAGCAAGATATGATTTAGTAAAGAAACGTTTTGGAATGATGCAATACTTTATTTCTTAACATTCGAGTCTTGGGGGAAGTGGAGGGGTGGGTTCATTCACTGTTTCAAGGGGTAGGGTGGTAGCTTGCTGGCCAGCAGTCAGTGTGGCTGCCGCAGCTTTCTGCTTGCCTCCACAGGGTGGAGGAGAGCACGTACTGCAGCCTGGACAATCTCCTCCGAGACCTCTTGGGGGAGGGCGACAAAGCCCTCGGTTGAGGAGCATTATGGAGGGGCTGCAGCGGACTCTGTCCTGTCTCCGCTCCTCCTGAAGCTCAACAAGCCGCCGGTGCATGTCTGCCTGATCCCGCATGATTCGCAGCATTTCCTGCAATCATACTGCAATCATGCTCCATCATTTCTCGGCGACTCTCCCTGTCCATGTCCATATTCTGTGACAAGGTCAGCCACCTCGCTCTTTGCTCTGTCTCTGCAGCTGCTGAGGCGTTCATGAGCTCCGCAAACATGTCATCTTGGCTTTTTTTTTTTTTTTTCCTCTTTCTAATCTGAAACAGTCTGTCTGCAGCATTTCTTAAGGGTGGGTCCAGTGCTGAGGTGTCTACAGAATGAAAGAAAAATAAGGTAGACACAGTTAGCATAGTGAAGAAAATGATACAACGGTAACAATTTCGATAATGATCCCATGATACAATGTAGTCACAGTTAGCATAGTGAAGAAAATGATACAAATGTAACAATTTAGATAATGATCCCATTATACAATGTAGCAAATGATTTCCTCTGTTTGTATTTTAAACCCTTACAGAGAGGAACTGCGGACGGCCTGGTGGGGGAGTGAGGGGAAATCACTGCTTATATTTTAAATTAAGACAGAGAAGGAACTGCGGATACCGTGGTGGGGGGGCTATGCTTAAAACACCGATTTGCTGGACCCAGCGGGGTACCAGAAGTGTTCCGCCATGATACTGGCTACCTTGATTGCAGCGAAGAATCCTACTGTGGAGGGAGGAACAAGGCAGCCCTCCCCAGAAAAGTTTTTCGAAGGATAACAGATTACATACATTAAATTTTCCCTGAGATATCAACTGATGATAAACGTAGCATTTCTCATCACATAAATCAACTGTTCTTTGGTTAAACACACAGTATAGTCACCAAAACGCCTGAAATCCACTTCAAGCCCCCCACACCCAATGTAAAAGGACAGAAATGCTAATAAGGAAAAAAACTCACCAGATGTGCCTTCCCTGGGATCATTCGTGCTGTCCTGTGTGCCGCTGGACTGCTTGGGGGTCAGGAATAAGTCCTGACTTTATAGGAGAACTGACACCCTGCTCTCCTGCAGCCTGCTCTCCACAGCTTCCTGCTCCTCTTGATCCACGGAGTCCTCATCATTGATTATGGACTGTGAACTAGCGGAGGTATCAATGCTGCGGGGAGGCACTGTGGTGGGATTGCCACTGAAAATTGTGTGCACCTCATCATAGAACCGGCATTTTTTGGGAGAGGAGCCAGAGTGGCTGTTAGCTTCCCTGGCTTTCTGATACGACTGGCGCTGCTCCTTGATCTTCACATGGCACTGCTGAACGTCCCTCTGGTGTCCCTTCTCCAGCATGCCCTGTGATATCTTCCCGTAAATGTCCAGATTCCTTTTGCTGGCTCTGAGCTGAGCCAGAACAGACTCCTCGCTCCACAGCCCGATGAGGTCTAAGACCTCTGGTCAACTCCATGCTGGAGCGCATTTGGGCCTTGCAGTAGCCATGTGGAGAACAGTGACAAAGCTCTCTCCACGCTGGTAGCACAGGAAATGAAAATTCAAATCTTCCCAGGGCTTGAGGGGAGGGGACTTTTCCTGCTAGCATGACCCCTGAGCGGCACAGCGCAACTGTCCAGAGCGGTCAAAATGAGGCATTGTGGGATACATTCCGGAGGTCAATTAATTCGATTTAAGTTCCTTTGGGTCTACACTGACACTAAATCAATTTTAACAAATTTGAATTAGGCACTACGCCACGTGCAGAGGTGGTCTTATTAAGTCAATTTTACAGGCACCTTAATTCGAATTAACAGTGGTGTCAGTGTAGACGCGGGTGTAATTAAATCAACTTAAGTGACTTTAAGTCGACCTAAGTCGCCAGTGTAGACCAGGCCTTAGATTGCCTCTTTATGAAGTCCTCTCCTTTCAGAGTGCTATGCAACT
The DNA here is from genome assembly GCF_026122565.2 of Emydura macquarii macquarii. Lineage (NCBI taxonomy): Eukaryota > Metazoa > Chordata > Testudines > Chelidae > Emydura > Emydura macquarii. The sequence goes on from NW_027130511.1 coordinate 11,421,457, forward strand.
TCCTGTTGTAATTCAGAGGCTATATGATGTTTTCAAAAGGAGGCTGGATAACCGTCTGTCTTGGATGATTTAGACACGACAACTCCTGCACCTTGGCAGGGGGTTAGACTAGATGAGCCTTATGATCTGTTCTAAGCTATGATTCTGTAATGACTCTTTACAGTCAAATGTCTGGTACTGCCAAAATGTTTATTGGTGGTACAGCAGTCAGAGGTGCTATCTATCCAGTGTGCGGCTTCTGATTTTTATATGGCCAATGTTAAATCTGCTATGTTAAGGCTGAGCTGCAGCAGGGTGTCAATTAATTTTTTTTAAACTGTTAATTAAATTATAAATGCACATTTAGGACATCCAGCGGAACCAGTTCTGGAATACAGAGAGGTAAATATTCATTCCAGCCAAAAACCACAACTGATTGAGATTCATCTTAAAGTAATACATAAACTGTGTGCAATTTCTTCCTGGTTTGTTTTTAAAATATTATCAACATACATACTAGAGCCTGGATTATGTACTATACATTCCCACCATTTAGTACCAGTGACACAAGAACAGTGTGACACAAGAACAGTACCTATGTATTGAGGTTCTTTTTGATTTCTTGTTTCGAGATACTTGGAGAGATAGACTATCCCATGTGAAGATCTTAAAACCTACGTAGTACAACCCTATCAAGGGTGGAGTTGATATAGTGTTCCAGGGTGAGGTGGAAGTGTACCTTTTAATATTTGGCACCTAGATGCTGCATTCAGTGGTGATTTAGAAATACATGGATAAGTACGGTTTGTGCATTTGACTTATTGAAGTAGGAGTTACTATTTCTTAGTTATGAAATAGGTAACCTCTCAAATTCTGAGTTTAGTCACAGACCGAACATGCAAATACAGACTATTGCACAACAAGTGCAACTTAAAATAAGCTGCCATTTTGTGACCTCCCACAAAGGTAATGTGTTCAATCATCTTTTTCTTTGCCCCACAATGTTTGTGTGTCTAACAGAAAATATATCACTGTTTGGTGATGAGCACTTTTAACTGAGTACCTGCTTTTCAGAACTTGTTTCAGCAGTTTGTCTTACTGGATTCATTAAGCTTGGGATGCTCTTCTGGATTTTGGTTATATTCATTTAAAGTGCTGAGTTTACACACACTACCTTCAAGGAGTGTTCCTGTGTCATATGTTATATCATTATTGTTTCTATTACAGTAGCTCTTAGAAGCCCGAAACAAGATCAGGACCCCATTATAGGGGGCACTGTACAAACACTGAGGCTATATCTACACTGACGCCGGCAAAATCGCCCCCGTCAGATTGTCTTATCTGGATCGACTGAGCAGTCAGTGAAGACCTGCTCAGTCGATCCAGTAATCGACGCTGTTAATCCACCCCCATAAGAGGCGTAGTGCTGCGTCAACAGGAACGTGGTTCCCATCAGCGCAGTGCAGTGAAGATGGCGTGCAGAAGAGAAGCACGACAGTTGACGGGAGTTATGCAAGTTTCTGCGTAGTTTCCATAACTCCTGTCGACTGCTGCCAAATCGCTGGGCTAAGTGTAGACCAAGCCATAGTCAGAGACAGTCCTTGCCTTCGGGATCTTACAATCTAAATAGGCAATGGAAGGCATGGGAGGGGAAACAGAAGCACAGAGAGATGAAGTGACTTGATCAAAGTCACCCACTGAGTCAGTGGCAGAGCTAGAAATAGAATCCAGGTCTTCTGAGTCCCAGGTCAACATCCTGTCTACTGGACTACACTGCTTCTACAGGGACTTTTGTAGAATCCAGCTTGGTGAAAATATTTCTTTTATCTTAATCGTTGACAGGAATAGATTTTGAGATGGGGCTAGCAACACTGGGACAAGTTATTTCATGGCCTTTAGGTGTTCCTGTGTGAGCATTTATTTAATTTTTTCTCCCTCACTTTAGACAGGTGGAGGCTAAACTCTGCCTTAGTCAGCTGTGTCAGATTAAAATGGACAGCAAAATCAATTCTGTTATGCTGACTGATTGCTCTTTTAAAAATATGAAAAAAAAATTAAAAAAGGACCATTCTTATTTTGCTGGTTTGATTAATCTTAACAATTTAGGAAAGAGTTAAATGTTGCGTTGAAGATTTATTTGATCCTAATTATGTTCCAGATAGCTTAAGACATTTAGGGTAGTTGGTAGTGTTTATTTTATTGTTCTTCCATTGGTAGTTATTTTAATGAGCATCCATGATTTTTTCCTCTCCCATTCTACTGTTTGGTGACGTTTCCATTTATTCTTGTTTCAGAAGAATGTGATTCTCTGATGATGCTATATATCTGATATATGGTCATAGTTGTATTGGAGAGACAAGGTGGGTGAGGTAATATCTTTTGTTGGACCAACTTCTGTTGATTAGAGACACAAGCTTTTGAGCTCTTCTTTAAGTCTTGATAAACTCAGAAAAATCAAGAAAACATGAGGAGGGGGAGAGTCAGAGACTTCCCATTTTCTGGATTTGGGGAAGTAGGATGTCCCTCCTTTCCCCCCTCTCCAAAAGTTCCATATTACAATAACCATTTCTCTGCCCAAGGAAAGTATCCTCTAGAGCCATTAACGATTTCTGTTGACCAGAAGGAGATCACTTGGCAGGGCAGGAACTGATCACTTTCTCAACCTTACTCCTAACCCTAGGAGCTCAGGATCTGAATTCACATGTTGTTGTTAGATCCGCAGGCAAGCCATGCTTTCTGCATTTTGTTAAAATTTGTATGTGAATTTGATACTCTTAATAGTCAGTGTAGCAGCTGGGTGAGCTTTATTACATAGTAACAGTATTGTTTAAAAGCACATGCCAGATGTTGGAGCTTATTGTCCACAACCATCAGTCAATACAAAATGCAGCTGGCTCAGATAATCTTTGTTGCCCATTGTTCTGACCATATCACCCCTTTTTCTAATTCCCCATGTCAGCTTCCTCCATCTCATCAGATTCAAACTTCTCATCTTCACCTTTAATTCCCTTCACAACTTTCTGCCTCCCTCAACTGTTCTTATCTCTTATCAGATTGCTCCCACCCTGTCTGCTTCACTCATGATGTCAGCCTTAAACACCCATTTGTCCAATTCTCCCACAAATGTTTCTGAACCATCTTCTGTGCTGTCCTGTACGAATGGAACTTCCTCCCTGAACTGGTCAATAAAGCCACTATTCTCCTTCCTCAAGACCCACTTTTTTCATAATGCCTATAAATAATTTCCAAACTAATTTTGGATGGGGTGTGGGACAGTGAGAGACAGATAATATTTTTAAACCTAAAAATAAAATCTCAAGATAAATCTGGAGCCATTCAGTTGTGCACACTAGCCATGTAATTTGCAACATTTAATGTTGCTACCGTTAACTTCCTCTCCACCTCTTACTTTCCATCCTATGATTTGTTACACACTGTACATCATGTTTCAAATGAGATTGCTAGCTCTTTGGGACATAGACCATATCTTTGTACAATGCCTAACACAGTGGGTCTACAATCTTAATCGGGGCCTTTGGACATTACCACAATACAAGTAATAATTAATAACCTGTTTAAAATCTTAGAGTCTAGTCTAAGATTTTAGACTCTTAGAGTCTTAGATAGAGTCTAATAATTCATAACATATATAAATCTTAGAGAGAGTCCATCTGGCCTAAAGGCCTATTAATAATGTTCTGCAGCATAATGTGAGAGACTTGGGAGTGGCTCTTGGTCTCAGTTTTGGGAAGTGCTGTGGAAGCAACATTCAGAGCTCTTTGTACAGAGAGAGAGTTAATCTCTTGCACTAATTAACAGCGACTCTTTTATTTAAGTTATATTTGCTGGAGCAATCTTAAACATGACTCAAAACCACTTCAAGGCTAAAACTGTAGGTTAGCTGGCCTTTGAATGTATTTACACTAGACTTAAAGTTGTCCATTGTTGCTGGCACTGGTACAATTCCACCAGTGATAGAAACAGTGGAAGCACTAGTGTGGAACAGCCCTCACCATTATGTCTTCTAGACTTGGTCTGAACAGTGGCTGCAGCTGACCACCTGTCTATACTAGCACCCCCACTAGTGGTAGTAATAGCAAGAAAAAAATTATTATTTGGTTTTATTACAGAAGAGCCTAGAAGCCTCACCAAAAATGTGGTCCCGTGTTAGGTGCTGTAGGTACACTAAGCGCTTTTCTACACTATAAAGTTTTGTCGACGCAAGTTACGGCGATGAACAAAAAGCGCTGTAATTACAATGCTTGTGCCTGTCCACACAGCACTCGTGTTGCCAGTGCATCCGCACTTGGTACTGTAGCATAGACAGTGAGAGCAATGCACTATGGGAAGCTATCCCACTCTGCAACCCTCCATCTTGTGCCGCTAGGGGTTGTGGGAAGGTGGAGAGGATCATAGTGCATCATGGGCACAGGCTCAACGTCCCATGATGCAGTGATTTCCGTCCTGTCATTCCATGGGCTTCTGACTGCTTTTCATGGAAATTTTCAATGGCTCCAGTTTCCTGAGCGCCCACCATCTCTATCTGAAAGGATGAATCCTGTACTGCTCTCCACTATTGTTGTCAGTGTTCTGAACACATCATGGCTGGTCATGCAGTGTATCATGAGCTCCCAAGCGGAACTGGAATCCAAGGTGCCTGACCTGCTGTGTGCCATGCACACAAAGATCGATGGATTACTGTTTGCATTCACACAGAGCATCCACACATGGTGCACCACCGCTTTTGGGTGTGTGTAACAAGCACCGAGTGTTGGAATCGCATCATTATGCCGGTCTGGGATGACGAGCAGTGGCTGCAGAACTTTCGAATGCACAAAGCTATCTTCATGGGATTCTGTGCGGAGCTTTCCCCTGTCCTTCAGTGCAAGGACACCAGAATGAGAGCTGCAGTCTTGGTGAAGAAGTGTGTGGCAATCACCATGTGGAAGCTGGCAACTCCAGACTCCTCCCAGTTGTTCACTAATCAGTTTGGATTCGGGAAGTCCACCACTGGAGCTGTGTTATCATAAGTGTACAGGGCCTTTAATCGCATTCTGCTACGAAGGACTGTGAATCTTGGAAATGTGTGTGAAATAGTGGATGGCTTCACAGCGTTAGGATTCCCTAACTGTGACGGGGCGATAGATGGCCCATGTATCCCAATTTTGGCTCCGGACCATCTTGCGACGGAGCACATCAATAGAAAGAGGTACTTCTCTATGGTACTGCAGGCGCTTGTGGATCACCCTGGGCATCTCGCTGACATCAACGCAGGTTGGTCAGGGAAGGTGCATGATGCACGCATTTTCAGGAACACTGGTCTGTATAGAAAGCTGCAAGCAGGGACTTTCTTTACAGACCAAAATATTCCAGTTGGGGGATGTTGAAATGCCCATAGTGATCCTGGGGGACCTAGCCTACCCTTTACTGCCATGGCTCATGAAGCCTTATACAGGTACCCTGGATAGCAGCAAGGAGCGCTTCAATAACAGGTTGAGCAGGTGCTGAATGACTGTTGAATGTGTGCTTGGCAGATTAAAAGCTTGCTGGAGATGCCTGTATGGCCAGTTAAACCTAAATGAGGAAAATATTCCCATGATTATATCCGCCTGCTGTGTGCTTCATAATATTTGTGAATCTAAGGGTGAAAAGTTTCCCCCTGGGTGGAGTGCAGAGGCTGATCGTCTTGTGGCTGATTATGAACAACCAGATGTTAGGGCTATTAGAGGAGCACAATGGGGGACCATTGAATCAGGGAGGGCTTGAAGAACTATTTTGACAATGAGCACCAATAAGGTGTCTTTGTAAACAGCTCTGTCCCATGCTATGACTGCTATCCAGACTGCACTGTGTATCAATGTGAGGTGCAACCACCATGTGCAAGAGACAAATAAAGATTGCTTATTCTTTACAGAGTTGTCTTTATTAAATACAAGTTATTCACAACACACATGAAAAGGTGGGCTGGAGGGAAGAAAGCCGTGAGGGGCAGCGTGAGCTATAACAGCTGAGTGTAAGTCCAGCTATGATTCTGGAAGTTGTGTGAAGGGATGGAGTGAACGGCATACCGAGACGGGCCAGGAGTTTGGTAGGAATGTATGGGTGGAGTTTAGGGAGGGCATGGAAAGCAGTTCTGCATTGGCTGGAATGGGGTGCGAGCATGCATGAATTCAATCTGCAGCATTATGAGTGATTTTAGCAGCTCTGTTTGCGCCTCCCTGGCTTTTATCATGCACTCATCACCTGCTATGTCTCGCTCTTGGTTTTCCTTCCTCTCCTGCCTATCAGTTTTCTGATTTTTGGACACGGTTTGTCTCCATACCCTTCTTTCTTTCTTTTTTTTTTTCACCTCTGAGGACTGGAGGAGTTCTTGGAACATCTCCTCTGTTTCTCCGTGGTCATTTTCTTATCACGCATAGGCACTCAGCAGGTGTGGAGGGGTTTCCCCTCAAGGGCACACCTGTAGAAGCACAATAAACAATGAAGAGAAGCATTATTGTGAGTGCAATAACAGCAGTGATGCATTACTGTAAAATAAACCTCTTTCTCACTGTCCCCTGGCAAGCGCACAGCTTGATGATCAATCAGGGCATGGTGAGCTGTGCCCGTTAGGAGGAGGCACTCAAGGTGGGGAAAAGATTCAGGGTGGTTGTTTGGACTTTGATACAGATAGGTAGGGACAAAGTTTCAAATTGTGCCACCATTTTCCACAGGTGTGGGCCATAGAAGCCAATATCTCACTCCTGAGCATAAGCAGGGATGCTAGGGTGCATCTCCTCCATGCAAGCAGCATCAAAGTGGATCCCTATGTTGCTTGCCTGTGTACTGCTTTGGTCCCTGCACAAGTGATTGCTGATTTGCGCAGGAAAGTTTCCTATAATGGGTGAAGAAACAAAGCAGCCCTGCTGAGGAATCTCTGGCAGAAGATTGGCAAGTACCTCCAGGAAAGTTTCCTAGAGATCTTTCTGGAGGATTCCCATGAAATCTCAATGTGCATTAATACACTTTTCCGCTGCACTGCCTAGTTGAACAGGGGAATGGGAAGCACATGCAAACACAGCTACTCTTGTGCATTTCTCTCTCTTCAACCAGCTGTATAATGTAGCAAAGCAAAGGACAGCGGTTCCTCATGTAACCGAGCAGCATCAGCTCAAAAAAATCACTTACCCAAGCACCCCGCTCCTGCATCCTCCACGCCAGGGCTGGAGGGCTGGAACTAGCTTGAACCCTCTGGGGTTGAGAAGAGGTCTTGGCTCCCCATGTCAGCAAATGACCTGGTCCCCTGCTGTGCATCGTCCTTCAACTTGACTTCCTCATCCATGATTTTTTTTATCAGGTTTGAGTCTGTTGTCTGCTGCCTTCAGCCCGTGGAGGTATCCATGGGTCTCTTGGTAGAGGAGGAGGGGTTTTCGTGAGGATGGCTTTCAGCTCCTTATAGAAGTGGCAGATCTTTGGCTCTGCACCAGGGCGATAGTTTGACTCCCTAGCCTTTTGGTACCCCTGCCTCAGCTCCTTGATTTTCGCATAGCACTGCAGCATGTCCCATTCATAGCCCTTCTCTGCCATTAAATGAGAAATTTGACCATATGTATCCATATTCCTTCAGCTAGAATGGAGCTGGGATGGCACGGCCTTCTCTCCCCCAATGCCGATCAAATCCAGAAGCTCTAGTGTGCTCCAAGCAAGAGAGTGTTTGGTGCGTAGAGCCGCCATGGCCAGCTGGGAAGATGCGATGTGAGCTCTCCATTCTGACCAAGCAGGAAGTAGAATTTCACAAATTCCTGGGACTTTAAAGGGGGAGAGGTGGATGGCTGCAGGGCAGTGGAGTTCAAATTGATGGCCAGAGCGGTCAGGGTGAACATTGTGGGGCACTTCTTAGAGACCACTTACTACGACAGAAGCAAGCATGATGTCTACACTGATTCTTTGTCGCTAAAACTCTGGTGCTAAAAGCTTTACACCTCTCATCAAGGTGCTTTTATTTTATCACAAAATCAAGGGAGTTGGGTCTGTGGAGGGTTGATTCCAGTGTGTACACCACCACTGTTTTGGCACAAAAAGCTGACTTTGGTCGACAAAAGACTGTAGTGTAGACCAGGCCATAGTAAAACACAGTCTCTGCCCAAAGGCTTACAATCTAAATCTAAATAGACAAGACGGACAAAATGGGGCAGAAAAGAATTGTTATTATTTGAGAGGAAAGAAGTCTAAGTGTAGATAAAGCCTCGATGGATGGGGCCAATTAATGGGGGATGGGGTTATTAATTTAAAACTAGGTCAGAGCTTAATGTGGATGGAGCATAGAGGAGCTCCAAAAGGCAGTTTCATCTAGTCTTCCCTGGTTAGAAGGAAATTGGCTATAGATCTAGAGGGAGGAGGTTGGGAGGATAAATCAGGAAAGAATGCTTGTAGATGCCTCCATGTGAAAAATAACAAGAATTTACAAATAGGAAGTGAAAAAATAAATTCTTAATTTTTTCACTTCTCTTTTTAAACACTAACTTAAGACGTTTTGTAAATTGAACAGTTGAACTATTCATTCTCCCTGATTTTCGTAAGTAGAACTCTAGTGTATTTTATTTGAAAGATAGGTTTCTCTTTCTTTGTAGAGTCCTTCTGGCAATTATGTGCATTCAAGCAACTGTGAGTTTTGTCATTTTTCCAACACTTCAAAAATATCTTTGATGTTTTTATATCTTAAACTGAAACAGTATCACTTTGGTGGGGTATAGGTCATCATGTGTAAGTTATAGGTTTGTAAATATGAAAATAATTTGAAATCTAAAAAAAGTTCTATACTTATTTTAAGAGACAAAGTTATTAGGATTTAAATCTGTCTCTGGCTGAAAATACTAACAACAAAGGTTGGAAAACCATGCTTCAAATAAAAACCCTATACATCTGGCATTGTTTACAAATTACAGCTATATTATATTGGTCATCACTTACAGTCCCCATGACATACATGTAATTGTTTTAAAATCATTTTGTTTTGTAGATGACTTGGATGAATTCATGTTGAGTAATAATGATGTTTTGCTCAGAAGTATTGCTGAAGATCTTCGGAATTGCTTACCCATTAATGCAATGCTTAACTCGGAGCATCTAGCTATTCAAAAAGTAAGCTTGCCATTCTGGTCTCTCTCTGCTGCACCACAGCACTCACTCAGAGATTGTAATAGTAATACTGGTGGCAATACGGTCTATTTGTTAGGGCATTGAACTGGGATTTGGGAGACCTCAGTTCTGTTACTAGCTCTGCCACTGCTTTGTTTTGTGACCTTGGGGAAAATCACTTCACCTGACTGTGCTTCAGTAAGTTATTTGGGGCAGGGCCTGTCTTTTATTATATGTATGTAGAGTCCCCAGCACAATGGGGCTAGCCCAGCTATGGGATATAGTGCCAGGGATGATGATCCTTGATTGGTGCCCTTAGGCACTATTATAGTACGAACATGAAATAATCTTAACACTGAAAATATAGGGTCAGTGGTGTGGTGGCACTACAATGCAGGAGATACAAGTTTGACTTCCTTGTTTTCTGAGATGTTAGGGTCTGGAAGAGGCAGGATTCTCAGCTCCTTTGTATTTGGGGGGGTGGAGAAAAGGAGCATCTTTTCTACCTAAGTACCTCTTCGGTCCAATCCAGGAATGGAGCCAATATATTCCTGAAGCAGCTGCATGTAGTTCTTAACTGGAAAAATGGATTGGCACTGCACACCAGGACTTTGAGGGGAGGAAAGAGGAGGTAGGGGGATGCTTGAGGAATACACCCTCTTGAAATAATAAAAAGGCAAACACAATAATGTCCATCTGCTTGAAAATCATATGTGCATGAATCAATGGAGTTTCTGATTTGGAAACATTAAACATGAAGATGTACTTCTTTAGACACTTAAAGTTGTAAGAGAAGCAGAATTACTCTACTGTGCTTCTGGGGTGAGTAATGAGGCATTCAGCTCTCCACTCCCTACCTGTAAGTCGCTTCCTCCTTTGCCCGGATTGTAAATGTCCCTTCCCTAGTATATAACCTTCAGTTGTCTCTGGATATTAAAAGCCCCAACTGTCCCCTACTCAGCTGCTCAAACCTCCCGCTTTCCCTTGCAAACTTCTACAAAGCCGTTACTTGTCAGTTGAAAATTGAAGGCCGTGTCTATGCACAGGAATTGCATTTATTTAACCAAATTGGTTTTAAATAAACCAATCTCTGCAATCCCTACTGGGTGGACCCTCTCAAGTCAGTTTGAATGACTTAAATCACCTTATCTTAATTTGGTTAGACCAGCTCTAAATTTTGGAGAAATATATATTAAATTTAATATAAAATACGTAAATTACACAAATACCAATGAACTAGTTGGACTGAACTTTGAGGGAAGGGTGAAAGTGTGTGGGGAAGTAGGGAAGCCACATCGTTCCAGGGTTCCTGATACATAATTTAGGTCTAATGCATTGCATAGGACACAGTCTGGACCTTTAGGTTTTGTTTAAAAAAACAAATCACTGTATAAGTGGAATTAAGAGATTTGGCTATGATTTTCTTAGATTTCATCCTCTTTTTCAGATACTTCAGCAGCCAGAGCCGACAGTTCATGTTGATGCATTCCTTTATGATGATGACCGTATTGATTCATTATGTGAGAAAGGGAAAATGAGTAGAAACTATTGTGTTGTTTGTGGCTCACACAAGACCACACCTTTAGGTAAGCACCATGTTGTAAATCCACAAGCCAAAGAGTTATGTTGACTGATGTGTGAATGCACAATAGATGTAGCTATTTTATATGTGTTAAAAATAGTCATGCCGTAGCTCAGCTGAGCAACAGACCATCCAGCTGATTGATGTCTTTGGCCATGTCAACGCTAGAAGTGCTCTACCAATACAGTTATACTGGCATGCTATACCGGCAAAGCGTTCCTAGGGTGGAAGCAGTTTATACTTGTAAAACTGCATTTTTGCCAATGTAACTTTTTCCAGTCCTCTCCCTCCCCAAAGCAAAATAAGCTATACTGGCAAAAGCACAGCTTTCCTGGTATAACTGTGGCTAACATAGGGGCTTTTGCTGGTATAGCTATATCAGTCAAGGATCACACATCCTCACGCCCATGACTGACCTAGCTATTTCACCAGAAGTCTGTAGTATAGATATTGCCTTTGTCTTTCCAAACTGGCATAGTCAGCAGGCCAGATTTTTCCCCATTCTCTGCGTGGAGGAGAACACAAGAAGCCTCTTGAACACCTAGGCCAAACACACTTGCATATTTGCATGAGTGACACTAGCCAGCCACAAAGGGGGCAGGAAGGAGGCAAGGCTATAGACTGTTGAAGGCATGCAGCAGTGTCAAAGAAATGGTACAGTGGCCCCCTTCTCCATCTTCCTATGTAGGAGCACTAGGAGGTACAGTACCTCTGAGAGCTGCTGTTTTGTGCGGTGCAGCTCTGCGCTACCCCAAAGCAGAGTGGGGCCTTTAAGATGCAAGGGATAAATACTTTATTGCAGTAACATTCAGTGTTCTGAAAGCTATCTGTTCTGATTTAAAATATTTACCCACTTTCTTGTGAATAAATGTATTGTTGTTATATTGAGATCTAAGATACTGTGTTCAGTTGTAATACTCAGAATCATTCACTGCCATTAATGTGTAGTTACTTTCAAGGTAAATAATTAGTAGAGCTGTGTGGAGAAAGGTAATTCTGTTTTTCAGAGGATTTCAGTGTTTCAGAATTTGGTTTTCTTCCAATTCAGAATGAAAACCAAACATTTCAAAATTCTCCCCAAAGGGGAGTGGAGCACTCAGCAGGGGGCTGAAGAGCTGGGCAAGTGAGCTGGCAGGAAAGTAGGCAGGGGTCCATCCAGACCGCTGCCTGGATTCCCTCAAACATTGTCAAAATCGAACTGTCTCCATGAAACATTATGAGTTTGACAAATCAGCAAATTCCAGTGAAAAAATATTTTGTTTGAATTTTTCCAACCAGCTCTAATAATGATAGTTAACTTCTCTGTAATAGAGGAATGGTGCTGATTCAACTAAATTAATCTAGTGACTAAGGCTCATTCTACACTAAAAAGTTAGGTCGACCCAGCTTCATTGCTCAGGGTGTGAAAAATCCACACTCCTGGGTGACCTAGTCCAGCTGACCTAACCCCTGGTGTAGACAGCACTAAACTGACAGAAGAATTCTTCCATTTATCTGGCTATCACCTATCATCGAGGTGGATTACCTGTGCCAATGGGAGAGCCCCACCCATTGGCATAGATGGCATCTGCCCTGAAGTGTTGCAGTGGTGCAACTACAACGCTAAGCTGTGCGCTGTAGTGTTTCAAATGTAGACAAGCACTAAGTTGTAGCACAGGGCACTGTAGATTCAGATGGTTGGTGGAGCTCACCAGTGAATAGGAAATAAGAATTAAAATGTGGTAAAAGGAGAGATCTGTGACTGAGTAGGGTTATGCCTTGCTGAATATTTTGCACTGGTGAATGTTGCCCATGTAACATCTTCGTTCTGTTCTGCTTTTATTCCCCAGAGTTTATTTCTCATTCCTTTTCCCTCATGGAACTGAAGTTTATTTATCAGTATGTATTACCTGACCTGACAGGAAAGATTCTGGTTGACGTTGGCTCCAGGCTTGGTGCAGTACTATTTGGGGTAAAATCCAGCACGGGAATTCATATTCTGTTTCTGTGCCATACTTTTTTCCCTTCTCTGGCTAGCAGCTTTCATTGTTCCATACTTTATCATGGTCTGAGGGCACAGATCAATAGACAGGCAACTATAGCATGAAACATCCAGACAGAAAGAGGTGTTCTACTCTTGTACACTCAGTTCTCTTTCTGCTTCCCACAGAGACCAAAACACAATCAATCTCACTTACTGACTTGCTTTCACAAACCATGAGAATCTGTTGTCTAATAGTGTAGTATATTGCTGTCACGCACCCTGGCTGCTCTTTTGTTTGTTATGGCTCAGTCTCTCATTGCTAAATTAATGTTCTCTTTCCTGTTCTTGACCACATATACTGTTGAGTTTTGGGAAATCCCATTGTGAAACTGAGAATCTCTTAAATTGCATTGAGATCCTTAGATATGAATTTGTCTCCTAGCTCAGTGTTCCTCAACCTTTTTGATACCTGGGACCAGCTTGCTGCCTTCCTGAACTCTGTCAGGGAAGTCTCAGGGACCAGCGCCAGTCCACGGACTGATCATTGAGAAACACTGTCCTAGCTAACACTTAAAACATTTTGTCCTATAAAATAATTTTTCAATAAATTCAAGTGTAATTTCAAATTGCTGTTGGCATATTCGGTACAGTGTATGGCCAACAGCAGCACAAAACATACATAGATGTAAACTATATCAATTAATACAAGTTTCTTAACAAAGTCAGTGGCTTCTTTAGGGCCTGATCTTGGAACCACTTGAACATGTAACTTTACTCATCTGAATAATCCAATTTGGGATTACTCATATGAATAAAGTTACTCCCACATGTAAATGTTTGCAGGATTAGGTCCTCAAATGATAACATTTTGTTGTCAGTTATTGGATTTATTTTTAAGTTCTGGAACACTTATATTGTTATAATGAAAGAAAGCCTCAAGATAAAGCAGCAACAAAATTAAAATTTTCATCATATTCTTGGCTTGTATTTCAGAAGTGGCAATTTGCCACGTTTTATGTGCATAGATTGCTTTCTAGCCAGAGGATAGAAGGGTTTCAGAAAGCTCCAATAGTCAAGTTACAGTACATTGACATCTCTAACATTCTGAGTGTGTGTCACACTTTTTTTTTTAAATTCCCTATACTAGTTAAATGTAATTATAATGTTCATCGTATAGTTAAAGTTGCAACATTTTACCCATTAGATGGGGTTTTTGGGAATTCATGTTTTCTCAAATTCTTCTTTTGGACAGAAACTTTTCACAATTGGTTTCAGTCCAAAGGTTAATTATTTTAGAATAATTTTTAGAAAATTTAATTTAACCATTTTTGAGTTATTGGTGAGAGAGAAATTGTTTTATATTTGACATAGGAGGTACTTTTAAAAAAAATACTGTGTCTATAAGTAGTATTGTTCAATCTAAGAGGAAAATCCTACTCTGAGCACTCCCATCCCTTTATAGGTGCAAATTGGACTTTTCACTGTATGGCGTGAACTCCAGATTCATACAGTTCTGTGTGTATTGTTGCATTCTGTCCTTCCTCAACAAACCAATAAATAAACAAATGCATAAATAAAAAATCCTCACACAGTCTGTGTGTTAATTCCCCTCCCTCCTTCAGTTTATTTTTATAATTTAGTTTTTGCTAACTTTAGTTTTTTTTCCCATTCCCTTAAGTCAATTTCCATGCTTCTACCAGTAGAAGTGGAACTGGATCTGTTGCTTGCTTTCCTTTCTTACCTAGCTATCAGCTCACATCTGTTTTTTCATGATGATATTCATAAAACATTAACTGTAAGTGCCAAGAGGGTCTTAATCCTGGAAAAATATGTAGTTGGTCACTGTAGTGCATTTCCTACCTTTATGATTTAAGACACGTTTTAAAAATTTTTAACAACCCCATTATACACTTTTTTTTTAACCTGCCTCTAACCATAAACTTTCTTTGTTTTTCACTTTATAACATTCATTCCCCTTAATTTTTCCATATGAGGTTAGAAGTAGTCATTTTACAGACACCTCAATTACTACATTTCCTCTTCTTATTTTAGGGCTATCTTTACAGCTCAGCATCCCAGCTATATGGAGTGGAAATTAATGCGGACTTTTGCCAGTTGCAAGAAATGATAATTGCAAAATACCAATTCACAAACAGAGTAAAGGTGACTAAATACATTTTATAGTGTATATATTTTTTTAAACCAACTGTATAGTAGATTAGTTAATTCTATTCAGATGAAATAGGCTGATAAAATGGTTGTTCTAAAGATAAATCTCTACTTTGTTGGTTTGATTTTAAATAAAACAAAGTAACCTTAATGTCCATTAAAATTGACAAGGGTTTAAAAAAATTTTGTTAAAATATAATATTTGTGGACTCATTCAGCCTTTTATCTGAGTATGGCTCAATCTGCCAGCTGATCCTAAACAAGTACATACTGGTCTCATTAGAAATCAGTGGAAGTTCTACCACTGTTTCACTATTTAGTGAAACAGAATTAAGCCAGTATATGACATGTTTATATCTAGAGTGATAAGAAAAATGAGGCATCTGGGGTTTCCATGTTTTGTTAAAAATAGCAAAGATACTGTCAAGTATTTGCATTTGAGTAAAGCCAAAGGTCTGCAGGCTGCCAACGTTGGGTGTTGTATTTCTTTATTCGTTTCCTTGGAACTGAGAATTTCAATTCATATTAATGCACATGTATGTCAGAAAAAACAGGAAATGTTCCAAACAAACTCAAACCATTAATATACTGAGGTCACCATTCTCATAATGAGAAAAATAGTCCCTCTTTGGGAGTGTCTGAGATCATGCGAAAGGTCTTATGGCCAAAGGCAATGAATAAAATACATTAGGTGAAATCCTGGTGTGACTTGTCCTGGGGTAGGATAGACCACCTGAAAATGCCACAGTCAGGGCAGGCTGCAAAAGGAGAGCAGATTTTCCCAGCACTGGTGCGTAACTCTGAAGTTAGACTTCCCAGCCAGCCACAAACAGTGCTTCTGATTCCCTATATTGGTTATCAAGAAGCTAAAACAAAAAATACACAGCTCCCTTTACTGCATATCTCTGACTCCTAATCAGCCACTAGGTCCAGTAAAGAGATAAGTCATTACAACTCTATGCTCTTTACCAAAAAGTTCTCCTGACCTCAAAGGAGAAGCCACATAGCCAGATCAATATATGTTTGGATCTTACACAAAAATACCATGCGGCCAGCCAATCCTTTAGTAACTAAAACTAAAGGTTTATTATAAAAGGAAAGAAACAAACAAGGTGAGAGGTGTTATATGATTAAAGCAATCAGATACATACAAATGATTTGAAAGTCCACATCTATCAGGTTTTCAGTAGAATTGTAGAGTTTGCAAGCCTGTACAGTCCCTCTGGTGTACATCCGGTACCTGGATGGGTCTCAATCCTTTGTTTCATAGCTTTGATTGCAGATGAGTTGATCCAGAGATAGGAAGCAGGCATGAAGACTGAAGGCAAACAATATGGATATGGAGGTGCAGCTGCCTTTTATAGTGGATTGCCACATGGCTTGTTTGAAACACAAGCCCTCAGCACATGGCATGGAAAAACCTCAGACTAGAATCAGAGAGTCCCCGACCATAGGGCATGTTCTTACATGTTGGTAATTCATCAGGTGCCAGCTGTATTCTCTCCCTGGGCCCATTGTACCTGTGAGTTTCCTTAATGGGCCATTAACCAGGCTAATGCTGCAGCCATCCTGTCTGGGGGGGGGTCGCCCAGAAACACAGCACAAGTTGAAATACAGATATAACATATCTGTAACTTTCCATACAAATATGACACATACACATAAACTATATCATCTTACTTAGCAAATTATAACCTTTCTAACAGTACCTGACATGGCATATCTCATATGA
Organism: Emydura macquarii macquarii; assembly: GCF_026122565.2. Classification (NCBI taxonomy): domain Eukaryota; kingdom Metazoa; phylum Chordata; order Testudines; family Chelidae; genus Emydura; species Emydura macquarii. Next base: position 11,437,999 of record NW_027130511.1, read on the forward strand.
ATTATTGTAAATTCTGAAATATTGCTGTTAAGTAATATCATAAACGGTCCCCCTAATCCAGACGATGTTACACCTGGCCCTGCTGAAGTCAGTGGCAAAACTCCCAGAGTATGCCTATACAGCAGCTCGGAGTGAGCTCCGCAGGCTGAGTAGACCCAATGGATCAAGTGGGTCCAGGTTGGGTGGCTAGTCTGAGCCTTTGCTGGTGTTGAAGCATCCAGCCTGCTATTTTTTGTGCGCTAGCTCAAGCCCTGTTTATTCGGGCTGTGAGGCTTGCATTCAGCTGCAGTGTAGAGAAAGTTTCTGATTTGTCTGAAATATATTAGTGAAATGAGATTGTATTGTATAACAGAATGCTCCATCAGGTTAATTCACTAGAGACTATAGATGAACATAGGTGCTCTTGAGCTGGTTTATATCTGGAAAATATACACCTTAAATGTTACATCTTTTCTTCACACCTTGTAATTCTGCTAAAGTGTTACAGTTTTCAGTGCATAAAGATAAAAAAGAGAATATATTTTCAAAGCAGTGCCTGGGGACATTGCCATTCAACTCCCACTTGATGTTCATTTAGTCATGTGATTCCTTATTCTTGCACACTGTTTTGAACATTATCACGCACTGCTTTGAACATTTCAATCTTGGATTTCTGCTTCACCCCAAAATTAATCCTCTCTTTTATTGCCTCTTTTTGGAGAGATATACTAGTATGAAAAAACAGCCAGAAGCCAGTTGGTTGAGTGTACCACGGGGCCCTGTCCGGTCCCGTCGTTGTGGTCCTTCCTCAGGCCCAGGCTCAGAGGAAGGCCACTGCACCTTCCAAAAAGGAGAATGTTAGTCACTCTGTATGCGGTTTAGTTCCGGCCCCAGGCCAGGCAGACGGCCGAGCAGTCTAGTGCCCCGGCCCTTGGCAGGGCGGGCAAGCAAGCAGCCTACAGCCCCGGCCCTTGGCAGGGGTGGGCGAGCAAGCAGCCTACAGCCCCGGCCCTTGGCAGAGGCGGGCGAGCAAGCAGTGTCCTCTGGTCAGTAGAACAGGGGACGGTAATCACTCCTCGAGTGGCGAGGACAAGGGGGAGGGGTGGAGGATGCAAGCCCACCCGACTCCACTGTGTCTCAGCCCAAGGCCCTAGCAGTGGCAAAGGCAGTGCCACTGAGTTGGCGGGGCTCCCGCCGCAACATGCCGTCGTGATCTTGTCCCTGTCTCAGCCACAGCTATGGCTGTCCCTGGGCCACTTCCTCCCCGTATCCCCAGGTACCTGTATCAACCAGGTCCTTGGGGTCGCTGGGATACACAGCCCGTGGCAGGCTCACCAGTCCCTCCTCGTCCACCGGTGGCAAGGCAGGGAGCTCGTCAGCGGAGGGCAGCTTCTCTAAATCACAGGGCTCCTGGGGTTTCTCTGCCGAGGGCAACTCCTCTAGGTCACAGGGCTCCAGGCTTTCAGTGTCGGGAAGCTCCTTCAGGTCAGGACCAGCCTCAGGCTAACTCCCAGCCCCCAGGCTCAGGGGGCTTGGTCCAGTCGCTGGGGCGCAGAGGCCCGGTCCAATCTTTGGGGCCTGGTGACCCGGTCCAGTCTTTAGGGCTCGGTCACTTGGGCCATTCCTGGGGCCTCTGCTCCGGGGGACGCTTGCTTGGGGCAGCGGCCCAGCTGGGTTCAGGCCTTCGCTGCAGCTGGCGGGACGGGACAGCACGTATGTCTCCGGTGGCAGTCTGTTCCCTACTGACCTGTGGGGCCTGCTTTTTATACTCCCAGCCCCGACGGAGGCTCCACCCCTCTGTGGCCGGATTGGCCGGTCAGTGGGGCCTATTGCTAGCCAGCTCCCTGGTTGCCAGGCAGACTGGCTCTGGCTTGCTGGCCCTTCCACTGTCCACTCTGGTCGTTGTGGCCGTTCCTCGGGCCCAGGCTCGGAGGAAGGCCACTGCACCTTCCTACATTGAGTAATAAGTAGGTAAAAAGAGGTTAAAAATCTTGGAGGAAAAATGCCTTCTAACGCCCAGTATTATCTGGAATGTCCTGGATTTTTATTAGAACAGTACATACACACTGAAACCCCTTCTACCTGAGATACTAGGGTAAAACAATTTCTGTATTTAATAGTGAATTTATGAGTGCGTCTTGTGCTGTTCTGATCATAAATTAAAAACTAAGTGCATGTAAGTCACTTATGTTGTACCCTGTTTGGTGTGAAAGCTTTGATGTAGATTGTAAAAAACCACCATAAATTGGGAAAAATTCAGGAAATCACCCTTACATGTATTTAACTTTAATACACTTAACTATTTTTATACAGTAGTTTGGTATTCTCTGAGTACCATAACAATCAACTTTTCAGTAGTGAATTCTTTTTCCCTTTCAATTTAGCAAACATTCAGTCCCCACTTTTAGTTGACAAACACTTATTTGTATTACACAAATGTTTTTTTTTTTTCTTGACAACATTGTGGAGGATTTTAAAGAAGTAAATTCAGAGGACATTTTTTTAAAAGTTATTGTAGATCAGAGTTGAGACTGCTTGACACAGTCCCTTTAAATCACCAAATTAGAAAAGAGTATATAATAATTCCAGGAAACAAGAATTGTACTGCACCCAGATAAAATTGTCATTCAGATTAAAGAAAATACTGAGAATAATGTCCAAATAATCTTCTTAACCAAAGAAGCAGTGAATTAATCCCATGTATAGTCTAGGTGCACTAAGAAGTATGAGTATAAACTCTTAGTGAATCCTTTGGCTCTAGTTTTCTTAAATGGATGAAAGTCACCAGTTCCGCTGGTGCTTCATTTTTAACTAGTCTTAGAGTTTGTTTTCATTAAAGTGAATACCGAAATGTTTGGTTGTAATGGAAATCGCTGCAAGGTATTCTGTTAGTGGCTGGGCACTGCTGCATGAGTCAGAATGATAAATTCTAACAAAATTCAGAGTTCTACATTTTTATTCTCCCCACTTCTGTTGCCACAGAGTTCCTTTGCATGGGGAATGTCTCTTTCCCATATCTATCAGTACAGTGTACATCTGCTTAAATAATCCAAATGCAGATATTTTCTTTGTGCGGATAAGTTCTGATCAAACAAAAAGGAAGGACCATTTGAACTGCAATATACCCCAGTTAGTAGAGGAAAGACAGATCACTTTCCCTCCTAGTATCAAAAGGTTTTAAAGCAGTTCAAAAAGTGAATAAGAAGTTGTAGTGCTTTCCTAAACAAGAGAATAGTGGCAAAAATGTTTTCTCCTCTATACAAACACTTCATTTTCCTGTGAGAAGATCAAAAAAAACCCCAAAAAACAAAAACAAATCCCTGAGCCTCGTGTTAATTACCTGAGCAAAGATTGTGGGATAGCCAACCTACTAGATTAGTGTGTGGTATCATCCCACCACAATAACTAATTTACTCTCAATTACATTAGGTACCCTGGCTGCCCATTTTCTGCATTATCAGTCCCTGCATCATCATAAGCCTCTGCATCATCCTGTTTGTCTGTTTACCATGATAACGTCACTCCTATAAGTAACATTTTCATGGTGACAGTGGTGCAGTGTTGAACTTTAGATTGCGTAAGTCCAGTATCAGTTTAGCTGTAGGCAGCTAAGGAGGTGCCAGAGGTTAGGCAAATTCACTAAGTTGATTTCTAATTGGTAAGGACACTTCGAATCTGTAATAACTTTAAGAAATCTCGGTGCACAAGTAACAGATGGATTGACAAAATTCCAAAAGAGAGAATTCTACTTATTTTTCCATCAGAGATTTAAGATTTATTTCTCTGGGTTAGGACAGTCCTCCAACTTCCTGTTAGTTTTGATGAGCCTCCAAATTCCCCTGTTATCATCAACTGCCCTGTGACTCCATTTTCTGTTACCATTGTTCTGTCTGTGGAAGACTGAACAGGACACTGATGTTCAAGAGCTCCTGTACTGACTGGAGAAGTACTTGTTTAGTGATAAGAGGCACTCTCTCTCTCTTTGCAGTCCTCCCTCTGGGGGTTGAGCACCTTGCATCTCCAGTACTCCCAGTATGTGGAATGAGATTACAATAATCAAATTTGGGTCTTCATGGACAGTCTGAGCCCTAATTACTAAACAACCAGTTCAGCCTTTAAATTGCAATTTAATAGCCTCATAAAAAGCTCTTACTGGATTAAATACTTCACTGAAATGAATAAACATTCATGATAAAGTACAGATAACTAAAATGCAATAGTAATTTCTTAAATCTTCTATTGTGGCATTCAGTGATCAAGATCAAAAGTACAAGTAGATGTAACATATTTTTATTTAATATACATAATGAATTAAGTACTGTAATTACTGAGGAAATAAAGCTTTAACACTCTTCACTGAGTTCATTTTTATGTTACTTAATACAAATTGTATGAATTGTGTATCCCTTTTTATGATTTGTAGAAGATGTTGGCAACAGGTACTGTGTTCTATGGATAGACTAAATGTCTGTTAGAAAGCTTTGTATCTTCTTATAAGTTAACTTTTACCTATGTACAATTATTTCTCCTTCAGGTGCTTTGTTCAGACATCTGTACTCAGGCTTCACTCCTTCAAAATGCTGATGTTGTTGTAATGAATAATGTCTTTGAATATTTTCTTGACAGACTGGAACAGGCCAGGTAAGCTATGTGTCCAAACAAGTAATCAGTTTTTCTGCCAGTGTATTTAACCTCACAAGTTATAAAAATCCTTTATGTTGTGCTTTTTGAAGTCACACACATAATTTATATTAGAAAAATGTATTTTAAAATGCCTGTACTTGATTTAGTCAGATTTAGCAGCTAAAATTTAAGGGCAGTCATTAGTTTTGAAATATACTAAAAACTTTTTCTCTTAGTTCTACCAAAACTTTTCTCAGAACATTTGCACTAATCTGTTAAAATAGTGTACTATCTTTATAGGAAATAATTAAATGATCTTGAATAGCTTTAACAACATACATATTGAAATCTGTAACAAAATATCAGGAGGGTCCTTCATCAAATCTATGGACGACAAAAAGGCCTATATTTTACACTGTGCATTACAGTTTCTAATGATATTTCAAACATGAAGTCCGCAAGGGCAAGCTATAAAGGACAAAGGCATAAGATTATACCTGTGTTCTTTGAGACACAGTTATGCCTTTATCTGCCTTCTTAAGAATGAAATATTATTGGCTTAATGTTGCAGAACAAGCATAGGTTTGCAGAGTGGTGGAAACTATTCTTCTTAGTCGGTATTACTGTGGTATGTGAAATGATCTGACTTGTAAAATCAGGAAAAAGTAATGCTGGAGGATATATCGAGAATACTTTGATAATGTTCATATACCGCAAAGTATTTGGTCACCACTGCAGCCTAATGATATGAAGAGAAACTTGTGACTGTAGTGAATAAAAATGTGAGTGAGGACTAGCCTTTATCTTCTAGAGACCCGAGTTCAAATTCTGGTTTAATTATGTTGTCTCGTGTTTCATCCTAGTTTAGCGTGGATATTTGTTGACCCTCACAAAAGAACAATAGACATTACTGGCAGCCTCTCAGGCTCCAGATTGGAACAAGAAAGATGCTGAATGTCATGGGTAAAATACATTGACGAGATCAGTGAGGAAGATTTCATAATCTCTTCCCCCACAACTAGCCACTCACAGAACTATTCATTCTTCCCTTTTATAAACACCCACTACATTTAAAAAAGGAAAAGAGATGACATATTTAAAAAATAAAACTCTAGAGCCATGTAATCCCTCTGATCTGCATGTGCATCTCCCATTGGTGCTAGTGACTGGTCCACACACAGAGACCTACAGTAAGATACAGTGACTTAAACTAAAGCACAAATAGCAAATTTTTAGATTCAATCTACTTCTGGTGACTAAATTATCAAAGTGTTAACTTAATTTTGTATTGAATGTGTTTCTTTCTCAAAAAACTGGTATCTTGTGATCTTTAAATACTATATTTGGATTTTAAAATGTGTTTCAGAGCCTGGGAATTTATCAGTCATAATGTAAGAAAGAAAGGGTCATTATTAGTGACAGTCCCAAGCCTTGAAGAATCTATCTCAAACCTACAGGTCTGTGGTTCTTTTTCAAATAGTTTTAGCTGACAAATTTTATTTTATTCTTTGGGAAAGTGCTGTTATAGTGAGTCAATGTGCACTCTAATAGTTACTATTCAGACTGCACAGTGTTACAGAGAGGGCAGAATAGTCAAATGTTTAGAGCAGAGAACTGGGAATCAGGACCCTGGGATCTGTTCCCAGCTATGCCACCAATTTGCATGACCTCGGAAAAGTTACTTCAATCGCTCTGTGTCTTTGTTTCCCCAACTGTAAAATTGGGATACTGTTTATCTGCCCCAGAGGGCTGTTGTGATGCTTAATTCACACCAGCCCTTAATTCTGAGGATCTCCAAGTATTATACTATTATTCAAGCCTATGCTGTGTCTGTTTGTCTTGAGTTGCATAACATGCTTCCATCAATTTGGTACTGGGAACATGGGTGGAAATATAAAACCATGTATACAATTTATCAGCAAGTGTTAATCCAAAGAGACTCCCATTCCAGATGAAAACTCAGTATGTTTTCGACAGTCAGACCCAAACTTGAGTAAACAGATAAGCCTTCCTTCATTCCTTGAAAGAGGACAAACTCTGCTCTGTCAGACCAATGTGGGAAACAAACTCAATAGCAGAGAGTCCTCCACTGAGAATGCCCTGTCTCCACATTCCAGACATTGAAATCTAGGGACAGTTACATAAAATGCCCCGGTTTATAACTTCTGTCATGAAGGCACATAGGGAGAGAGGTGGTGTCCAAGTAATCAGGTCTCCACCACATGGAGTTCTTGAATCAGTAACAACACCTTGAATTTCAGTCAGACAAATAGAACACCAGCACAATCTTGAGATAATATCATAGTAGGAATTCAAAAACTCTGTTCTACTGTTGATCACGCTGTGTGCTCAGTAACCACCACAGGTGCTAACCTCCACTCCATGCATTTAATCTATCACAGGTCATCTCTATACAAAGATAACCTGTGAATACAGTGCATAGAGAGAGGGGAAGTGTAATAGACATATCAAAGGTAGGAAACAAATGATAATCATAACATCCCATTAGGCTATTAATAAGTGGATCACTGTCTGTACAATATTATGCTTTAGAGAAATCTCAATCACCAGTTAAGTCAGTAGGTGGGCCAATGAAATAGGTTCTCAACCCCAGTAGCAGCAAAGTTGCACATTGACTTCCTCCTGGAGAAGGTAATGGTAAAACAACAGCAGTGGTGTAATTTTCAATCCTAATCCAAAAGCCAGATAGAGTATATATAGAACATTGTATAATCCTATGGTTCTCCCAATGCTACAGCCATCTACTATATTATCATTTCTATAACCTATTAAAAATACGCCTTCTGGTTAGGAGATGTGAGGTTTATACAAATGCGTACAGAAATATGCTATCAATATAATCTGAAATATGTTATCTATATAGCACAGGGAGCCCTCTTTTGAGCTGACTGAGTTACTTTTAAGAAGTTATCCTTACTCTTTCCTATTTAGATAAAATGATGCTTCCAGAAATAAGTTTAACTTATCAATGGTGAATAAGATGTAATGGCTCAACTAGCTTTTTCTCTTCTTGCTGATGTCTGCAACCCTTGGAACATAAATTGAGTTGGTTTCTCAAAACTGTGTTAATTTACCTATCTGTTTTTAATTGTTTCAGACGGATATACTGCTCAGCCAGTGGGTAGAAGAGATGAAGTTGGACTATGATGTGTACATGGAAAAGGACATTGATAGAGAAGCACTTGAACAAATTCATTTGTACAAGATTCTCTAGCATACAGACTGATTTACTGATAACAGTATAAAATCATTGACTTCAATGGGAGTTGTGTGAAAGGACTGTAGGATTGAGCCTGATTTCTAAAATAAATCATCTGAAAAATCTTATGATTTAGTTTTAGAAATTACACATATTCTCACTAATGAAACGGGCTTTTGAGAACATATTTAGAGACGTCAAATTTTTTGCATTAAAGTTCTCTGAATTTCAGAACAGTACAATAAATTTTAGCCACTAGGTAACTCTGTGGCTTCGTTCTGCTTGGAGTGTTTTGAAAGAAGGCAGTCTACTAACACCAGAAATATCCATCTTGTGCATCTTGTGCGCTATTAATGGCTGTGAACTTCCCAAAATTTAATATAATTTTTTTAAATGAAAGAATAGTGACCCACTATTAAATGTGAATGGTATTCATATATTGAACACAGCTTTATTTAAAAGCTTGGAATATATTATGTTGGGTTTTTAGTACTGACAAACTTACAATATTGCTCTTACTATTCTGCCTATGGGAATTCTGATTTTTTTGTAAGGTCTGCACATTAGCTACAGAACCTATAGGTATTGGTGTAGAAAGGATCACTGTACCAGTTTAGAGTAGCATTGTGACAGTGGTGATCTTCCCCTTCTAGTCGATGTTCCCTCTAGTTGGCTGTTGATGTAAGATACATAGGGATAAATAATAATCATTCAGAAGTTTTGAGCTAAATATAGGAGAATGAAAATCTGCTCCACTTCCTTAATTTTGAATGATGATTGTAAGGGGTTAAGAAACTGAAAATTCTGAGCAGGAGTTATGGCTAGCGTAATCTTTGTGGTGGAGTAAAACATTGGCAATACACAATAACAGAACTGTCCCTAATGCCCTTCAAAAAAAATAAAAAATGAAAAGACCCACACATAGTTGGGATTGGACTAGATGATCTCCTAAGGTCCCTTCCAACCCTAATATTCTATGATTCTACATCCACACCCACACACCCAATCTTATATTTAGATTTTCTGTTCCAACTATATAAAACCTTTAGTTTGTTGAAAAGTTTTCAGCCTTAGACAACACTGACAATATGTTTTGCATTTAACTGCAGGAATTTTTGACTAAGCGCAGTGCCAATTTGAAGCAATGTTACTGTATGTCTAGAAGTTTTCTGCACAAGTTAATTCCTATTCAAGTGGCAAAACATTATACTGGATACACTTTTTATTCTTCAAACATTTACAGAGCAGCAAAGTATACCTGTAAAATGTTGTAATAATATACATGGAGGAAAAAAGGAGTAACAGCTACTTGCGGCTTTAGTAGCAAACTAAGGGTATGTCTGCACCCGCCGTCAGATCAACTTATCTGGATCGACTGAGCGGTCAGTGTAGACCCGCCCAAAAAATCAGGAAGTCGACGTACTAAATTACCTCCTCAAGTGGTGTAGCATTGTGTCGACAGGAACGCAGTTGCTGTCGACACAGTGCAGTGACGACACCGCGCAGAACAGAAGTACAGCAGTCGACGGGAGTTATGCAGGCTACTTTGCGTAGCTTGCGTAACTCCCGTCAACTGCTGCCAAATCGCCAGGTAAGTGTAGACCAAGTCTAAATAAATGGATCTTATTATGTGCGTAGAGCTTTATTTTTGTGGCCAAGAATCCAATCTTTTGTCACTTTCTTTTGTTTTGGGGGGTTGTAAATTGACTTACGTTGAGCCTGTACTCTGAAACTCTGGTGGATGCATTTTTCATAAATTATAAAATGAATGAAAATGAAAACTTTTGGTTAAAAAGTTTATTTTTATTTTTATTTATCTAGAATCATTGAACCCCTGAATATTGTGTTCCTGCCTGTACTGATGAACTAGGAAGAGTTTCCCTGTGAGACTAAGACACAGGCAAGATGTTGGCAGTGTGAGGCTGTGATTTGACGATGAATGGGAGAGGTCATGAAACAAGAAAAGAAATCTAATGTGTATTTCAGAATGAGGAAATGCACTGCAACCATAATAATTAGCTCAGAAAGGTATGGCAGAAGCTGTAGTAAGAAGTGAGAGCTTAAGGCCTGTAAAATAGGCTAAGGCCTAAATGGAAAAAGCCGAGTGAACAGAAGTATAAGGGGTCACTCAAGTTAACTGAGACTGGTATAGGAAAGTGCTGATTCTGCAAGGTTGTAAGACTGCCAAAATATTACTAAAATATGTAGTAGGTATGAGGTACCAAGATACTAACTCTCTGAAATGATACTTTTATGGGTAGAAATGATACATCGGGTGGAGGTGCCCAAATCAGCCAATCAACGGAAAAAGGTGGTATTAGACTACGTCAGGAGGGTGGCAACTACCTACGTGAAAGGGGGCAGACCGAAAGTGTATGTAACAGTGTATAAAAGAGGGTGTCAGAGGGAATACCGGTGTCCGGTCTAGGGGATAACGGAAAGTCCCGCCGTTTGGCCGAGACCATTGTAACGCCGCCAATATGAAACTGACCCAGAGATACTCTGTAAGTCATTTCTCATTGTGCCGCACGCAATAAACCCGGCTTGGGCGCCTTCGTTACTCAGCTAATCTGTGGTCATGTCAACTCATTCGATCGTGAGAGCCATCTCAGTTTCCTGCGCAGAGCTGGGACAGCATCTACACAGGGACACACGCACGCAGCCTACACTGATAAACATCGGTAACCAACACACCGAATTCCAAATGTACAATTAGGGCTCCTATCAATGGGGAAAAAGTGGTATAACTTGGTCACAGAAGGTTACTTTAGTAACAAATACCACCTTATGAGCAGAAAATAATTCCCCACCCTGGTATGTTGCTCATGTTTCAGAGGTACTGCAAGGATCAGTCACTTCCCAGTTTCACTACTACTTGGTTATCTCCATGTGACTGATCTGGTTTATAATTTTTCAGTTTGTTTTGGTAGTAACTATAAGAGGTGCCAGCTTTCACCACTGTCCCTTCCTTCCTGCTTCTCATTGACTCCCCAAATGCTTTGGCTTTTATGTTGCTGTTGGGTAAAAATGTCAGTAGAGATAGGCTGGAGCAAATCATATTTGATGACATCTGGACCCTCTGATACTGGAAATATTACCCATACATCTGGAGCTCATATACAGTCAAAGCTATTACAAGGAGGCTCCCATTGTCTTTTTCAGAAATAAGGCTAAGTTCAGAGGCAAGTCCAGGCTAGTGTGACTTACATTTTCACTTGGCACCCTAGCAGGCATGTGACATTTGGACACCCTTAGACTGACTGACATAAACTCACACTCTCACTTACCTAAATGGAACTTACGTGCCTTCTGACACCTCACCTGTTAATTTGGCCCACAGAATTTGTGCCTCCCCAAAGGGAGCGTGAGTTGGTGTAATTAATATGTTGAGAGCTGGAAGAGAGGAACATAGCAAGAAAAGCAACTGTGTATGTAAGAAGGTGTAAGTTAAAGTAGACCACTCTCTCCTTTGATTTTAATAATCTTCTGGGTCTTAAATGCGTAAGTTTCACAAGTTTTGACTCCTCTACATTTACAGTGGATGTAAGGGAGCCTGAGTGCAAAGGGGAGAGGGAGTGTTACACCACTTTGCACATTCAAAAATCTGAAAGATCAATTAAAATTCTGCAGTTTTTTCAAAATATCAAATTAGGGAAGGAGTGTCCAGGAGGTAGGGTTCTGTTCTCAGCTGTCCCTCTGACACACTGTGTGGCTTTGGGTAAGTCATTGAATTTTTCTCATCCCTCTCAGAAAATGGGAATAACACCTACTTTGTAGAGGGGATTGGAAGCTGAATTCATTGTCTATTAATTGCTTTGAGATCCTTGGATGAAAATGGAAGTGCAAAGCCAAGCTGGTCTTTGTGGATCTATAAAGTCTACAGTTGCAGGGCCTGCATAATTTGGGGGGGACCTAAAAATGGAGAAGACCTCAGAACTTTTTTTTAAGGGAATTTTCTAATCTTTTTCCTTGCAAAGCTAGTCTGAAAATAGAACTTGTGTAAACTGTTCAGTAGTGCTGAAAGCTTGATTTTTATCCTAATGTCACACACTATCACAGTCCCCTCACAGCACCAAGGCTGATCACTGGGATCTGGAAAAAACATATCTATAGGTCTCTGGGTTTTTCTGAAAATCTCAGATCAGTTTCTTGTTTTTATGGGCAGTACTCCCCAGTCTACCACTGGTGGCATTGTGGCTGTTGCAAGCTCCCTTCCAGATAGCTACCTGTGGCTGAACCAGCTCCTTTGCAAAACAGCCAGCATTGCCTCTGGCCACAAAGAGGGACAGCGCTGTAAGTGAGAAACAGCAGGTGTGAGGGACTGACCCAAGCTCTGACAATGATACTCTTGTTGTTTTGATCAAGTTGCAAAGTCCAAAATTTTCAAACTTTAGATGCCTAATGTTAGGCACCTAAATACAAATGTGCTGAGCAGCTGCAGTTTACCAAGTACCTCTGAAATCAGTCTACTTTTATTGAAATGCCAGTATAGGGATATAAGGGCCTGACTTTATATGGATAAGGTGGGTGAGGTGGTATCTTTTATTGGACCAAGTTAGTGGAAGATGCAAGCTTTCGAGTTACACAAAACTCTTCAGGTGTAGCTTGAAAGCTTGTCTCTCTTACCGACAGAAGTTGGACCAATAAAAGATATTACCTGAACCACCTTGTGTCTCTGATATTCTGGGACCAACATGGCTACAATATCACTGCAAATAATTTTATACATACAATTTTCGCTTCTGCAGAACATAGCTATTTGAAACTTAAACTGATCAAGAACTACCTGAGGTCTTCAGTGAGTCAAGGATGTCTCTCCAATCTGCAGTGGTTTTGGTAAAACCTGAACTGTCAAGCCTCTAGTATGACAGATGAGTTTGTATGAAAAAAAATACAACCCTGCAAATGTTAGTTACAGTTTGAAGCAATATTTGTCTTTAAAAATAAAAATAATCGGGCTTAGGCAGACACCTGATGGAGAGTTCATAAAGGATGAAGATAAGAACAGTCATACTGCATCAGACCAATGGTACATCTAGCCCAGTAGCTTGTCTTCCAATGCCAGATGCTTCAGAAAGAATTAACAGAACAGGGCAATCTTCGAGTGATCCATCCCCTGTCATCCACTCCCAGCTTCTGGCAGTCAGAAGCTAGGGACACCCATAACATGGGGTTGCATCCTTGATCATCTTGACCTATCCCCCATGAATTTATCTAATTCTTTTTTTAAACCAGTTAATAGTTTTGACCTTCACAACATTCCTTGTCAACAGGTTCCATAGGTTGACTGTGTGTTGTTACAGTGGGGGCTAGTGAGGCCTGCTTAGGAGGGTTTGGGGTCTTGAGAGAGTGGGATAAAGCAACGGCTGCCTATTCATCCCTCATTTCTATGCTTTTGCCCACCTTTCCTCCGTCTCCTCTCTTTTTTTTCTTTTCTCTCTAGTTCTATCTCCCATTCTCTGCTACACACAATCTTTCTTATCTCATGTTTTTTTCAATCCTTTGTCTCTCCCTGCCCTCACTATCTTGCCACAATCTGGTGTTTGCCTATGGTGCAATAGGAGGAGAGTAGAAGCACAGACACCAGTCCTCATTCTGGGTCATAGCCACCTGCCTGCGATGTTGGTGCAGCTAATTTGCCTGTAGACTCAACAGCCACAGAAGTACCGGGAGGCATAGTGCATGGCAGGAGGTTTAGCTTGGCAGGGATGCTAACTGGGAGGCTTCATGGAGAGTAAGGAAGCAACATTATTGTGTGACAGACCTGAAGCGGTCTCTGAGGTGTGTTTGTGTCTACCCTCCCTGCTTGGAGTTTTACAGGTTGGCTGCCGAGTGGCTCATTGAGGTGGCTGCTGTTTCTCTAAAAGTGACAGGGCCAGGCCCTGAAAACGGGGATATTTGACATTCTGATGTGATTATCCCTTTATATGAAAATACTGAGATAGTTATTCATTCACATTGATGCAATATGAGATGTGAGTATGGTGAATGAGTGCCAGGTTTCTTCTTCAGTGAAAGGAGGCTGGAACAGGACTCAGTCTTATTTTTATTATTTATAGGGATGTGGTCGGGATGGTACAAAAAAGGCTAAAGGATTGGCCCTCTTGCAAAGCTACTAACATTTGGGGACAGAGACAGTGTTTCCCTGTGTGCGTGAATGATGCCTAGCACAATGTGGCTGTTACTGGGATACAATAACAACAGAGAATGTAGCCCCTAACATTAGCTGGGGAATTTCTAAGTAGTAATGTAGGATGAAAGAAGTCACAGAAATATTTTTAAAGGTTTCTTTAAAAGACTTCTCACTGATGAATCCAAAGAAATGGGTAGAATCAACTCAATCTAAATCTCTTCAATCATAAATAAGAGAAGATATTCCAAAGAACATCAGGCAAAACTTTTAAATCCATAGTGGGACTGACTTTTTTTTTTTTTAATGACCATGCAACATAGGCAATGCAATCATTAGTTTCCAATTTTTAACGAGGACTCCCATAGCATTCTCCCCGTAGGTGTTATGAACCCTTTGTGCTAGGAGTGCTATATTTGAAGAAATAAATTTCGATAAACATAGCTGAGAAAGGGGCAACATTACTTGCCCAAGAAACTTATATTAATGTAGTTGCTGGAAATGTTTATACCTCAGTTTTGAAAAAAAATATACCCAGTATATTGAGAGTAGAGCACAAGGTTCAACTTTTTAATGGATTATAAGACCAGAAGGACCACTGTGATCATCTCTCTCTTCTGTCATTTGAAGGAGAGGAGGAGGGACAAGGTGTGCTCCCTCCCTTATTAAAATGTTTTGTAAATTCCTGCCATCCAGTGTAGTCTAGATGCATTTCAGAGGCAAAATATTTGCTCCTTAGAAGCATTTAAATGACCCTCAGGGAAGTTCTCTCTGACGGGGTGACTTACTGTTGTCCTCCTCTTTCCTGCCCCCAACCTTCGTACTGCTGTTAGAGTTATGGAAATCTCTGCAACATTATTCCTTCCACGTAGTGCTGAAATGATTAACAAAGGACATAGGAGCACCTTGCAGCTCATCCCTGCACTATTGCATGCCTGATTTACACACTACTATGATTACCCCAAAACTTCTTTTTAAAAAAAAAGACCCTAAAATCATGTAAAAAATCTAGTAGCGCCACATACATTCTGTGCACCCCAGCACCACATCTGTAGCTGTGGGGGCTCTTTGCCTCCCCCCAATCTTGCAGGCCTGGGGAGGAGAGGACAGCTCCAGGGAGAGAGAGAGACTCTCTCTCTCTCTCTCTCTCTCCCCTGCTAGCCCGCAGTTTTGTGTGAGCCCTCTTGTCCCCTTCCCCAGGAAGGAGCAGAGAGGAGCTGACCAATTTTTCAGAAAAGAAAAGGAGGAGGAAGCACAGTGGTCCTGAGCTCTTTCTGTGCTTCCTCCTTCTTCCCCTTCTGTGACAGTGATATCGGTGATTCCCTCTTCCCCACAAATCTCTGTGGGAAGAGCAGAGTTCTGAGTGGCCATTCTTCCTCAGCAGGCAGAGGAGTGGAGGAAAAGCAGCCAACCTAAACCGCTGGGCAGGGCTGAAAGTAGTATGAACGCTGGAGCTTCTCAGGTCCACAGGAGACCTTCTCCAACAGGGGCCAAAATAGAGTTACTTATGAGAGTTTGCAACCATGTATTACCATAGCCCCTAATGACCCCAACAAAGATCAGATCCCAATTGTGCTGGGTGTTGTACATTACCTAACAAGAGACTGTATCCTGAAGAGTTTACTATCTAAAATGAAAAAGGTTGGGAGAAAGGAAGTATTAATATCCCTATCTGAGAGATGGGGAACTCAGGCACATGCAATTGTTGTGGTGGTGAAAGCAAATCAAGTAATTGTACACACCTGGCCTACTCTGTTAATTGGCACATGTACTTGTGGTAGATAGCAGACACATAAATTAAGCTTGCAATTTTGAGCATGGAATTGCACACCTAACTATTTTGAGAAACAATCCCCATTTAAAAAATGGCTTTAAGCAAAGTCTTAAGAAGCCAATTAGAACATAATGGGGTAAGGAACATTACTGAAGGCATCTTGGCAAAATGTTTAAGGCAAAAAAATTTGGACAGGAGCCTGTCGTCTAACTAGCTAGATAAAACATATGAGAACATTAGCAATGAAAAAAAAAAAAAGAATTTGGATGGAGCCACTAGAACAGTTCTTTACAGTGATACAAATGAGACAAGTCATGGGAAATGTTAGTAGGTTAAATGGGAAATCATAAGTAAATGTGAGGCTAAATGGCTTATATGTAAAATAAATATTTAAATACAGTCTTCCAAAACTCTACTTGGCCACAGATGTGGGGGTGAATAATAATTTTTTATGAGTGATTATTTTTTTCTTTATCATTATCCTGATGAAGATGTATGAGTAGATTGTGTGGATGGGATGTTGAATTTTCATGATAATTTTGCATAGTTTCAATGCATTTTGCGTATGCCAAGCACATATTAAAAACTTTCACAATGTGAGCAAAAGATCTT
Organism: Emydura macquarii macquarii; assembly: GCF_026122565.2. Classification (NCBI taxonomy): domain Eukaryota; kingdom Metazoa; phylum Chordata; order Testudines; family Chelidae; genus Emydura; species Emydura macquarii. The sequence goes on from NW_027130511.1 coordinate 11,454,337, forward strand.
TTAATATTCCATGCTACATTTGTATAGTGGCATCATACCTGACAGAAGTGTGTGCCTATATCTGAAGCAGACTTCTAGTAGTGCCCCACACACATTTTTTCACTGTGACTCTAAATCAGTCATCTTGGTTAGGCTGGACCAATGACGAAATAGATCATTGTCAGAGACCATGTCAAGTCAGGGCAATAATCCAGTGACTGGCAGGTCATCATCAAAAGTCCCCAATGGACCTGGGCAACAACTGGTAAGTCATAGTGGAAACTCCAGGATTTTATCATCAGAACATTCATAAAGCATTTAAGTATCACACATGATGTTGCAATAATGTAATACTAATGTGCTTACTGGAATTAGTAATAGGCTTAAAAATTTTAAAAATGCCTTAGATAGATTATGACTGTCTCTTAATCTAACATCACAACATTGTCATCCATAAATGTTGAAATAGAATTAAGGTTCTCTGTAGAAAAAATACTTACAGCATATGTACAGCTTTTGGCTTTCAGTTGGGAAGAGGCTGGTCATGTAATACAGTACATGATTTTTCATATGATTCATTCTTTGGATCTTCTTGTTTGTCTTTCAGTGCCAAACAAATTGCTATTTAGGTCAGACTGCTGATTTGGTACTAATAAAAGCAGACATCAGTTGTCTATGGACTTCTCAGCTACATGTTCTTCAGAGTATAGGCTAGTACTGACATTTAGATGTAATGGTGTCACAGTAGCTTTCAAAAATGTTACCTGCACTATACTATGTGAGCACTTGTAGCCATAGTGTGAAAGCTCTCAGGCAGCATTGCACCACCAAACTGGGACAAAATGACCCCATCACAGAGAAACTGGGTCCAGTTTTTTATTTAACAAAGAGAAGATGACTCATTTGAAATTCTCTAATACTCTTCAAATAGATCTTTTCTTTACATGTACAGTAGGGGATGGGATCCCAATATGTCTATAAGATACATTCAGGTCTTTGAATAACACATTCCTTTTTTTCCTTTAGTCATCTTTTTTCTTTTCTTTTGGGGAATCATCTCCATGTAGTCAATTAAGTTTTACAACACCTGTTGATTTTGTCACTGAAAGGAACTTGATAATAGAAGGATATTGAAAATACATAATTTCCCTCCTCCCATGCATCTCATATGATTAGCTAATACAACTTGTTGACTTGAGAGTCACACTCGGAATTAACAGAAGTTTGTTACAGCATCCACATTTCATAATAACTGTACTTATGGCTCAGGTCTTGCAAATAACAGGGGAAGAGTGTTTATATTGCATCATTTAGTGGCGTGGAAAGGGATATTTTACTGGGACTTGTAAGTAAACAGTTCAGCCTGTACAGCCTTACAGTAACACAGATAATAGTTTTTACAGGATTACAATAGATGGGTTTGCACTATATCCAGATCTTTGGGAAGTGATTCTTCCCCATGGCCCAAACCCTGTGCACTACTGCAGGAGTGTAAAGGCACCAGGAAAGACCCATAGCTGGCCTGGTGAGAATTGCGCCAGTGCAGGCCTCATTGTGCAGGACTCTTCCTAAGCCCCAGCCCAGAGCTGTGCAGTCCTGCCAAGTGCAAGCCACCTCTCACTCATGCCTGCAACCTAGGCTAAGGGTATGACTACACTGCACACAAGGCATGTTTTTAACTAGGGTTAGCTAACCCATGTTAGCTGACTTAGGTTAAAATAGCAGTGAAGACACAAATGACTCTAGTTTTATCCTGTTTTTATCCTGTCAGCCAGCAGGGGAGCCTCGCGAAACAGCTGATCAGCAGATGGCATGGGAGCCTCACTGAACAGCTGATTGGCAGCTGGTAGGGGAGCCCCATGGAACAGCTGTTGGGGGGGGGTCCCTGTGGGCCATCAATCAATCAGCTGTTCCGTTGGGCTCCCTTGCCAGCCGCCAATCAGCTGCTGGGCAGCTGCCTTGGGGGGACTGGCCCCCAAACAGCTGATCAGCAGGGGAGGCTGTAGCAGGGATGGCCTCCAAACAGCTGATTGGGGGTCCCAGAGCTGCGGGTGCAGATCACTACATTGCAGATGGTGGTCGGTGGTAAGCTGCCTGGGGCGGATGCAGATCCACATTTGTGTATCTACACAGAGCTATAAACATGGGCCTAATGCCAATCCTGAGCATGCTCCCCTCAGGTCCTTCCTGACTCGCAGCTGCACTTTTTCCCCACGTTCTGTGGACTCCTTGGTCAGCCCTTGTTATCCCTAATGCACAGTAAGCCGATGGGTCTGTCATTCGAGGGTGCAGGGAATAAGGTCTTGCCTCCCCATACCTACTGCTGGTGCTCGGAGGAACCCTGTAAGGGAAAGCTGGTCTCAGTTCAACACCTTTCCCCCAGTATTAAGTGTGCAGTATGTTTTCAGAATTGATAGTTATGGCCACATGCAAGTTATAATTTGCATAAAATTCCACACATGACATGGAGCTGCACAAAACTTGTGTATGTGCCAGAGACGAGCAGTGCATTGCAGGGCCAATGCACACCCTGGGCTGGCCTGTGTATGCTGCACCTCCAGACCCTCAGTCATTGCTCAGGCAAAGCTTTAATCAAAGTCAATTTGCTATTGCAAGTTTTCCAAAGGGCCACTCAAAGTTTTGGTTGTAGGCTTGGGCTGAGAGTGCTTATGTCCTTTGTGTTTTTCACCACTTGTCTGATAAACAGAAGGGCACATCGGAAACTCTGCTCTCTGAGAGTGACAGCAGATTGGGGATGTGGTTATCTGCCTTCACTTATTACATTCTGATCAAAACACAGAGGCTGAGTGGGATGGGTATAAAGTAGGGAGGATGTGGTTTCCCAAAACAGTATCATAACAGTTTTCCCCCAATATGTTTATCACTGGAAATTAAAAACTTAAATTGTTAATCTAGTAATTAGAGTTTTTCTGGTGTGTTTAGTGTCTATGGGCCATTGACAATAGCTTCTAAGGCCTGGTCTTCATTAAAAAGTTATGTTGACCCAGCCATGTTGCTCAGGGGTATGAAAAATCCATACCCCTGAGGGATGTAGTTAAACTGACCTAACCCATGGTGTAGACAGCACTAGTCAAAGGAAGAGTTCTTCCATTGACCTAGCTACTGCCTCTGGGGAGGTGAATTAATTATAGCAACAAGAGAACCCCTCCCATCGCTGTAGTGAGTGTCTACACTGAAATGCTACAGCAGCAGCAGCATTTCTAATGAAGACCTAGCCTTAATTTCATTAGTAACCAGAGTAGCCAAATTCAGTAGTTTAATGAATGGTCGTTTAAACTGATACTAAATCAGAGGCCAAGCAGATCAGAAGCATTTTGGAAGTCACTCTTGCTTTCATTCCTGTTTGCATTTCTCTCATGAAAAGTTATAAATACCATAGTAATTTAAAAAAAAAAAAAAAAGTCTTGCATGGGACTAAGACATACGCAGCACACTTGAAATGGAGTCTATGAGCCAAAATGGTGTAGAAATTTGACTTTACGTTTTGTTCTTAATCTAAAATTGAAGGAGGGATAATTCTGTCTGTTGGATAGACGGCTATTGCTCCTAAAGGCTTCTATTCAACTGGTAAATACAGTGCCCTGTTCCATATTTTAAAAACATGACGTTAGAAGGAATGTTTAAGAGTATTTTCAAAATAGTTGAGCACCTGAATACTTTGTTTTAGATTGCATTGACACTGTTAATATTTGCTCTTTCACTAGATTAGACAGGCTGGATTAGCTGGGTGTAGCAGAACAGAGCACAGCAGCTGTGGTTCCCTGAATGTCTGCCCCAGTCCCAGCCCAGGCTAGTACAGTGATGTGGCTGCTCTAACTTGAACCAGATGGCTTCATTCCTCAAGGGGCCATATGCCAACTGGGAATAGCCAGAGTGTAGTATGTCCTCGCCATTCCCCTCCCTGCCCTCATAGGCCCTCTTCATCAGGAGCTGCACAGAGGGAAGTGAAGGACACAGGTTCACCCACTGGGGATCACCCACTGGGGATAAATCCCCAGCTGGGCATTTGTGGGTAGTTTCTGTTCCCTTTCCACCACAAGAGTAGTGAAAAGGGAACATAAAAGTGCAGAGAATCTGCCCTGACAAATTCAGGTTTTATTTTTATCTGTATCTGAACATTTGATGGATAATTTTTTATTACTGATGCTAATGACAAGTGACTATCACAGTTTACTAGAGCCAGATACGTACTTCAAACAGGCACTCTACAAGGTTCCTTTCGCAGAGCTATCACTGGACTTCAGTCCTATATGACAACAGCTCTGCTATTCTGCAAACATTTATTATAGGCATAAGGCTCAAGGTATCTTGAGAAATCTCATTGTAGAAAGCCCTAAACTCAATAGTGTGTATGTGCAGGATCAAGATCAGGTCCTACGTCAGTTTGAAACTCAGGTCAGATTCATCCCTCCATTCAACTTCTTATATTAGTTACACCAAGGATGGTTGGGCCCTAGGTTTCTACAAGTGAAAGCAGACAGGCTTATCCTGATGAATTGGTAGTAACTGCCATATCAAAATAGACCATGAGCTCTGATATCTTGTCTTTGGCAATCACCTGTTTCAGACAAAGGAATGGTTCAAACAAATGTGGAACATACCATTGATCCCCCATGTTTTGCGTGGTTAACTGTCCAATGCTATTCCAGGTTAAAAGAAATTCCTTCTTGACTCCAGCCATTGATCAACTTGTACTATGAAACATACCTTGAACTACTGTGCCACTCTAACCCTGACGTTTAACAAAATTTAAAATGCAACAATTGTCTAAAAAACTAACATCAAAGCAAATTTGAAAGAACTGCTGGAAAACTTTGATAACCACCCTGTTGATAAATAGTTTGGCTTAGGTATATGATTTTATTTTGTATCATTTTTATTATTTCCTCATGACAATTACATGAAAACAGGGTTATGGTTTAGAATCTAATCTTCTTCTGTGCATTCCTGACCTACAGTCATAATCTTCAATTTGACATCATAGTTAAATATGACATCATACTCATCTCCGCAGCAAACAGATTGACAATGCTCCTATTGTCATCGAGTGTTTTTAGCAATAAAAATAAAATTAAAAGAACTAGCCTTAGAAAATAAGATGTGGGCAAAAAATTAATTAAAAGTTTATGCCTACATTTAATTGATTTTAGGATTTCTAATGAAATTTTATGCCATTTTCGTTTAGCTATCACAATTGACACGTGTTTAATTTTATCATTACTGTACTCTTTCAAGTTTTTGTGTCAGGTTATAGAATCCATGTTGCACTAATTCTGGTTCCCTAATTGACTGTGGTTAAAGTAGGATGGAGTGACATAAGAGGATTTAAATCATTTGATTTTATTTTAAATAATTGATTTTAAATTAGATTGAGGCTGAGTTAAACTAATTTGAAAAATTATGCCATTGCAATTTTAAAATTTCTAATAAACTAAATTATGATTTTCTAAAATACCAGTAGAGAATTGATTCTAATCCTACAAACACTTAAGCAAATATGTAACTATACTCATATGATTCGTCCCAGTGGATGATTCATACCCTTAAAGTTAAGCATGTGCCATTAGTGTTTCAAGCATAAGGGGCTAAAATTGTGTTTTTATTAACAACTTTTCTCTTAGTGGCATAAAATCTTTGTCACCTCAAAACAAAATTGCTATAGTGTTAACAGTGAAAAGCTTTTAGAATTTAGACTTTTTCAATACATTAACAAAGTTATTGTGAATTTGTTATATACACGGGTCCACATTTTCAAAAATCAGAGCAGAGTATTAGACTCCTAGCCCCATATTTAGGCACTTAACAGTGGAATTGTTCAAAATTACCTGAGTCACTTAGGAGTCCAAGTCCCATTGATTACAAACTGTAAAAACTCTTACACAGGAGACAGGAGTACAGCAAGATCAGGGCCCCCACAATGGGGGCGGGGAGACACGAAAAGGGTACACTTTACCAGGGCCCGACCCAGGCGGCAACCCCCATTACCGCTATTATGGCGGGGGGCCCGTGTTAAAAGTCTGCACTGGGCCTGAAAAATTCTGCTTGGACCCTGAGCAAGATTGAAGCTTTTAATCTTTCTTGACTTGTGGAAGTTCAATAGATGGAAAGTGTCAGTTGCAAATACAGCTCAGGCTGTTTGCTTATCAATTTTTTGTTTGAGCTTGTGTTGTTCTCTCAGTAGGAATGATAATAGGGCCTTGGACTTGTCTTTTGCAGTACAGATAAGCATTTGTGTGTGAAACTTCTTAGTAGAAAAAATCTCCTTGCAAAATCTGAAATTCTACTAACAATTAAGGGAGGTAGCTCTTTACTTCTTACTGCTGCATTGGTCAGGAGGAAGGCAATGCGGAATTCTCCCTCCTCTTGTCCTCCACCCCTCAAAGGCAACTGTGCAGGTAGTAGATTTCCCGATCTTTCCCAGAGGAAGACAACAGCTAAAACTAGAGAGGGACAATGTGGAGAAAGAGAGATCACATGAGCTGGTGGGGTATTCTGTAGGTTTGGATAAGCATTAAACTTTGGACCTTTGAGATTCCCCAAGTACAATACTGAAATTGATTTGTACCATGCTTTTAGGTGTAGTTTGATCATGTTGAAACTCATTTGCAGCATGATTTTACATATTTGGCTATGTTAAAAAAAACCATTGAAAGTTCACAGAAAATGAAATTGAGTATTCAAAATTAATGGGAAATGAATTAGTGATTTTTTTCTGGTGCAGAATTTCACCAAAGAATTATTTGCCAGTGTTGATAAGCCCTGTAAGATTTGACATAAAGAAAGAATGGTTTCTGAGCCAAATGTCCTACAGTCTTTCATGAGGTGTTGTTGGCTAGTGTTTAAGGACTTGTCTACATACAATTTTTGTATCAACTATATAGCTGTATGGAAACAGATTTCTATACAGGAATAAGCTGTACTAATATAAAGCAACTTTACACCAGAATAATTTTATCAACATTAGGGGATTACACTCATTTAACAATATCTGTTTCTAAATTAAATTAGTACAAAATGTGTGTAGACCAGCTCTAAAAGATAGTTTAATCTTATTTGTGTTTAAACATAGTTATATTCCAATAGTGTGTTTAGTTTGTGATGTTAATGTAATGTACATGATTAGAAACATTTTCAGAAAGGGCTAAAACAACAAATAATATTTAATGACCACTGGATTTACCACAGTTGTATTTATTTCTTCCAACCTTTTTACCTCCTATCTCAATCTCTGGACAATTTACAATAATTAAAATGGACTCTACCAAACAGTTGTTTATAGAAATTCAAAAAAATCTATTCGAATTCTTAGAGTTCCATAAACTTCTCTAAGCCAGTCAGCAGATTTTACTCCAGATCAGGGATGAGGTACCTTGGCAGGACAATATGGATAGTTTAGATTGCTGCCCATGCTGCTGTACCTGTGCAAAACTGAAAATTTCAGGCTCTAGATCTGTCAGCACCTTTCACCACCATTAAATTCATGGAGAATTAAACTTTGGGGGAGAAAAAAATCAGTAGATTTTTTTTTTTTTAAAAAGCATCTCTCAAAATGACTGGCTATACCAATACATTGTTTTGTCACCAGAAAGCCTTTGCTAATCTCACAAAGCATCTGCTATGAATATTCTTCACCTCCCCCATTCCTGTGGCTGCCAGAAGCAGCTTATAAATGCTTAGTTGAACATTCTCAGCCAAATTTTGCTTGCAGTTAAACTAGTGGAAATCAGGAATAACTCCACTGATTTTGTTAGAATTATTGCAGATTTGCACAAATGTAAGTGAGAGACAAATTGGGTCCAATTCTGCCCCAGGTTGCACCCCCACAACCCAGATCAGTAGCAGAACTCCCACCGGTATCAATGGGAAGTGTGTGCCTGAGATGAGTCTGTCCATAGATTGCCAAATGAATTATTATAAACAGATTTGAATGACTATTTCTTTACAAAACAAACAAGTCAGCAGACTCCATTCTCCTGATGGCTTTATTCAGGAAATAAAATCAAGTTAATTATTATGAAACTACCCCCTCTTCCATACAAACACATAATTGCTTCCATCTTGCTGATTATTACCCTTTTCTTAATTGACAGAGTGAGGGGGAAAAAGACATATCTATATAGGGGCCAGATCCTCCTTTTGTATAAATTGACATAGCTCCATCAGAGTCAATAGAGCTGTGCTGCTTTACACCAGATGAGGCTCTGGCCCAATACAATTGTTACTTTCTTTTTAAAAACAAAACCCTTTGTGACTGTGTAACCCAAATTGCAACATAATTCAGCACTTTGTTTTATAAGTGAACTATGTGTCCTTTATGTAAATGAAAATGTTTTAAAGTCACATGATTTCCTTACTTGCAGTCCCAGTCCTCAGAGCAACTTTTTACTATACCAGTACCATAACAAATGCACAAACTATGCCAAAAGGAAAACATCACACACATGGAGATCTGCATGGGGCAATGAGAAACTGGAAGGCAATTGTTACCCAAAAAAGGTGAGCACTAACAGAAAATAAAAGGGGCTGAGTCATTGAGAGAGATATTATTTTCCTATCATTCAACAGACCAAGTTACACCTTCACATTAGACAGCATAAGTTAATAATGCCAAAGATACCAATAATTCACATATTAGTGAATGGTTTCCCTTCCAGTTCACCTAAGATGAAAATGAGTAATAATATATGTGTAGGCTTAAATATAATAAATATATTTTAAAATAAAACATTTGAAAATCAGTTCTCCCTTTATTCATCTCCTGAGAACTGAATTCAGGTATTTCCCCTCCTATAGCTGATAACAGCGCTAATACCTAAAGCAGAGTAAGTACTATTGGGACTCAGAGCTGCCTTCACAGATAGGTGCTAGTCATGAGTTCAGCTGGAAATAAGGAACCCTGAAGTTAGATGCCAACAGCTATGTAGGGATTTTTTGTTTCACTCTTTGCATAATAGACAGAGCCTGATGACTGAAGTCTCTAAATTAATTATCTTGAGGTCAGCTTTTCTGATTTGTCCTAAAGTTTTTCCCCAGCATTGTTGTCTATATACTATCCAGAATGTCTAATTTTTAGTTTGAGGCTTTCATATTTCTGGACATAAGACTCAATCTTGCTGCCATTGAACACAGTGGCAGAACTACCACTGACAAAGCCTGATGAAGCTTACACCCACCAAAGCAGTCCACTGTCAATATGTTAATGATAGCACATCTTAAAAAATAGATTTTTCTGAAGGAATCTAGCTTCTCTGTTGGCATATTGCTCGTTAGGGGCCACTCTTCCAGCAGTCCTCATGCATGCCTTGCTCAAACAAAACTCTCACTGACTTCAGTGGGAGTCTTTTTGAGTAACATCTGAGTAAGGAGTGCTTAATAGGACGTAGTTCAGCAGTCATCATCATGGAAGATCCCAAAGGGATGTGGTCTCCTTGTAGGTTGAATGCCACCCATATTGATCTCTGGCTAAGTTCTTAAGGTGATCTGGCTGTATATTCAGTTTATGTCCATCATTGACAATCTTATCACACCACCACAGTTTACAGTGCCCACATGATGGCATGCACACTTCAGAATTCATTGCTCTTCCTTTCAAATAATAAGTCCATACCAAGAAAGATGCCAAAACTGAACCAGAGCTGATGTAGGGAGTTGTTGGCTTCAGCTTCAGATATCCTCATTTCTGATCTCATCCTGCGCCTTGATATGAAGCAACTGATGAAAATGACAAGAATCCAAAACATCAAGTGTTCTTCAGCCTTCCTCAGTGCCCATGTTTCACTGCTGTACAATACAGCTGGTATAATCATGGTTTTCTAGATCCTCAACTTCACAGCAAACTTGATGTCACAACATCCCCTGAGAGACTGTGGAAGGGCCCAAGACATGGCAGCAGCTGCTGCTATACAAGTGTCCACATCTTTCAAGCATACTACAACTCTGCCCAAATATTTGACTTTTGTCATCTGCTTGATGTCCCACCAGGACTGGTTAATACTGAGCTGGTAGTAATCTGGAGCTGGGGGCTGTTTGTTGGTAATGGCTACGGGCTTTGTTTTATCCAGATTAATAACCAGACTGATGTGACCAGATTGGCCATCCTCTGCAGCAATTCACCAAACTGAGCCAACAAGACAATGCCATCAGCATAGTCGAGATCTCAAAGCAGAATTGTATTCACCTCAGCACAACCAACAGTGCCTCCTCTAGTTTCCCCATCAACCAGTCGCTGCCAACATTGACTAATGATAGTGACAAAACACAGCTTTGCCAAACTCCTGCCATACCATGTATCTCCCATTGACTCAAACACAACTTTCAATTCCATTACAGAGCTCTTCTGTCATTTATGCTATATCAGGGATGCCAAGTCACCTCATCAGATTCCACAAACTTGCTTAATGCACTGAATCAACAGCCTAATGAAGTCTATAAACAGGGCTATGCATGAATTATTAAATTCAGCCATCTTCTCAAAAAGCTGTCTCAAGGTAAAGATCTGGTCCATAGGGGAATGACCAGGTCTAAAGCCAGACTGAGTGTCCCAGTCTTTGCTACAAAGTACATTGTTGATTTTTGACATTAACATGGAAGTGAAGGCTTTCCCTAGAACCAACAACAGTGTAATAACTCTACAGTTGCTGCATTCGGCCTTATCATCCATTTTGAATATAGGCAAAATAACAACCTACTTCCAATTATCAAAGATTAGATGGTGTGCCAGATCTGGATGAACCTATGCAGACATTACTTGTGTCTTCCAAGACTTCATCTTATGGATTGCGATTTGGATTTCTTCTTGGTTTTGATGGAAGTTGAATTTCATCAATACAAATAATTAAAGATAATAATTGAAAAATTACAGATTGTCAGCAAAACAAAGGCCTTGTTAGAGCAGTAGTCACAAATATCTTCTCTGTCTATCGCACTTGCAAATTCTTCACACACACACCTTGTATGGAGTATTAATAAGTATTGTGGAATTCAAAAACAGCATTTCTGTTGAACTAACCCTAAAATTCCACAATCTATTCATCTCACACACAATTCAACAGGACAGAATTTAACATCTATAGTTTACCTTCCCCCTCCACACACACCCACTGAAACCTCTTGAATGCTGCTTCTATCTGCCTGCAACCCTTATTTAAAACCCTAAATCGTCATCACCTAAGAAGGTGACTAAATATTTAAGAAACACACATGGAGTAACACTCATCCACTCTGCAACCATTCAGGTAGCAAGCACAATGAAAAAGACTAGTAACTACAAATTCGGAAATCCAAAAAGTGACCAATAGTTGAAGACAGGAGCATAGACACTGTGAGCTTGGCCACTGTAGAAAGAATTGTATACTGTAACAGAAACACCCAAGAAAAATTCTTAGAGATATGGGATGTTTTTCCGGAAGTATCTGAATTATCCTATTAAATGCCCGGGCACCCTTCACCTACCCCTCCTTTCTACTCATTTCCTTTCCTCCCCATCACAATCCCCCTCCTCTGAATTATGCTTATATTCTTTATCTTTTAAATATTTTTTTAACTATCTGGATTTTTGTAAAGAAGTTTGTTGTAAATTTTGTAATATAAATAATTGATTTATATTTTAACCATTCATATTATATATAATTAAATGTTTCAAGTTTAGCTAAGGTTAGGTAGACAATGTTTAATATATTATGACTAGTTTATGTATACCTTGTTATGTTTGTTTTCTCTGTATATATATTTTAAAAATTTAATAAAAAGCAACATATCACTAGACTTTCATCCCTAGCAGACAACTAAGGTAAGGGGGGAGCCTGAGACCTCCTAGGGAGTGGGAAGTCCCACCATGTGTGGGCTTAAATGAATTGTCAAATCAACTGAAGCTTCAACAGTGATCGTCATAACTTGGCCCAGTCCCACATTCTGGATAGACTCTAGTCAGTTGTGATTGGATCCAACCATGCTTCTAAGCCCCACTGATCACTTGTTCCTATATCTAGTCCTCTGAAGTGTAGTTCCAGATGCAGACCCCATGTTAGACAGCCTTCTTTGGGCAGTGGAACCACATAGTCTGTCTGCCTAAAGTCTGGACCAGTGCCTCAACCCTGTTGAGGCCCTCCAGTTGCTTAGACATGTTCACCCCAATATCCACCTGGCTGTTTTCTACTTACATACGACCAGTACAACGTGGCAGTAAGGCAAGGAACACAGGGTTAGCAATGGAATCTTTGATACACACATACTTTACTCTTAAAAAGCACAAGAGAGGTATCGGTCTATGGAAAACAAACTCCTGAAATCAACTGCTCTTAATGCAATCATCCCCTTTTTTGAGTTCCTGGGTTTAGTCAGCATCTTTAGGGAAAGCAAAGTCCCTGCCTCCACTTTCTCTAGCTGGGTCTTCTGTTTCAAGTACTGAAATTACTTCCTTGCTTAGACAGCATTTCTCATTTAAGACAGCCTGACACCTTTTCTTGCCCCTCTGCTTCTGTTGGGGATTTTCTAGGATGGACAGACAGACAGATGGACATGCACAGCTTCTGGACAGAGTCATTCAAAGTCATCGGCCCTGCTGTCTACGAGGGTATTACCATTCAATGTTGTTGGCCCACAATGGCTCTACCACAGCTTTCCAGACAGAGTCTATCCTTTAGCTGTCAAGTTCATGCTACAAAGACAAACTAAAGGTTACATTCAAATTGGAGGTTGAACTATAAAATGGTGTTCACTAATTCAAAATGGAATTTGTAAATTGATGGAGACATATCCCCCAGACTGTCACAGTAATGAATTTGTGCTGAGTGTGAAACTCATTCTCATTATTTTAATATGAGTATTTAAAATGCCTGCAGCCAGCATGAAAACTGTTTAAAAACACTATTACATAGGCTCAGACTAAATGTATACCCCAATAAAAATGCCACCATGGATAAACAGCAGAGTAAAAGAGGTGGCTAAAGGCAAATGGCATCCTTTAAGAATTGGAAGTCATCTCCTACTGAGCAAAATAGAAAGGAACATAAAACTCTGGCACGTCAAGAGTAAAAGCATAATTAGGCAGGCCAAAAAAGAATTTGAAGAGCAACTAGCAAGTCACTAAAACAAACAGCAATTTTTTTAAAAGTACATCATGAGCAGGAAACCTGCCAAATAGTCTGTGTGACTACTGGATGATCAAGATGCTAAAGCAGCAAAGAAGACAATGCTGTTGCATAGAAGGAAAACAAATTATTTGCATCAGTCCTCACTGTAGCGGATGTGAGAGAGATTCTCACACCTGAGCCAGTCTTTTTAGGTGACAAATCTGAGGAATTGACCCAGATTGAGGTGTCATTACAGGAGATTTTGGAAAAAATTGATTAATTAAACAGTAATAGGTCACCAGGCCCAGATGGCATTCACTCAAGAGTTCTGAAGGAACTTAATTATGAAATTGCAGAACTACTAACTGGTATGTAGTCTCTGTCTTAAATCAGCCTCTGTATCAGATGACTGACAGATAGCTAGTGTGATGCTAATTTTTTATAAAGACTTCTGAGGCAATCCTGGCAATTACAGGCCAGTAAGCCTAATTTTTAATACCAGGCAAATTGGTTGAAATTATAGTAAAGAACAGAATTAACACACAGATGAACACAATATGTTGGGAAAGAGTCAACATGGCTTTTGTAAAGGGAAATCATGCCTCACCAATCTTAGAAATCTTTGAGGGAGTCAACAAATATATGGACAAGGATGATCCAGTTGATATAGTGAACATGGATTTTCAGAAGCCTTCAACAAGATCCCACACCAAAGGCTCTTAAGCAAAGTAAAACTAATGGGATAAGAGGGAAGGTTCTCTCATGGATCAATAACTGGTTAACAGGTAGGAAACAAAAGATAGGAATAAATGGTCAGTTTTCACAACAGAGAGGTAAATAGCAGGGTCCTCCAAGGATCTATACCTGTGCTGTTCAACATATTCATAAATATCTGGAAAAAGGGGTGAATAGCAAGGTGGCAAAATTTGCAGATGATACAAAATTACACAAGATAGTTAAATTCAAAGCAGACTGCGAAGAGTTACAAAGGGATCTCACAAAATTGGGTGGCTGGGCAACAAAATAGCAGATGAAATTCAATGTTGATAGATGCAAAGTAATGCAAACTGGAAAATATACTCCCAACTACATGTACAAAATGATGGGGTCTAAAGTAGCTATCACCACTCAAGAAAGAGATCTTAGAGAAATTGTGGATAGTTTTCTGAAAACATCTGCTTAATGTGCAACAGCAGTCAAAAAGCTAACAACATTAGGCACTATTAGGAAAGGGATATATATTAAGACAGAAAATATCATAATCTGACTATAAATCCATGGTGTGCCCATACATTGAATTGTGCATATAGTTCTGGTCGTCCCATCTCAAAAAAAGGTATTAGAATTGGAAAAGGTAGAGAAGAGCAAAAAAATGATTGGTGGTATGGAACAGCTTCCATATAAAGAGAGATTAAAAAAACAGGAGATGTTCATCTTAGAAAAGAGAAGGCTACATGGGTATATGAGACAGATCTATAAAACCAATAACAATACGGCAAAAGTAAATAGAGAATTTTTATTTACCCTTTTACATAACACAAGAACCAGGGGGCACCCAATGAAATTAATAGTCAGCAAGTTTATAACAAACATAAGGAAGTACTTCACACAAAGCATAGTCAACCTGTGGAACTTGTTGCCAATTGTCATTGTGAAGGCCAAAGGTATAACTGTGTAAAAAGGCTCTGTGGCCTTCCTTGGAGCCTGGGCCTGAGGAAGGACCGCGACACCGCCACTGGGCAGATCAGGACACTGCAGGCCAAAGACCCTAGGAGCAGAGGGGTGGGGCCAGGACAAGAAGGAGAAATAGAAAAGGCCGGCCTAGCAACTCAGTCAGAGGAAAGCTGCTGACAGAGGACATTCCTTCCCTGAGGCTGTGGTCTGGACCTGACCCGGGCCCTGTGGCTGTGCAGAGCAAGCCCTCCACTGACCAGAGCCTCAAAGGCCTGCCAGGGCTACCGGGCCCTAGTGACTGGGAAGGGCTACTGGAGGCTGCTGACTGGGAGGGACCCCCAAAGGGCAGCACCGACCTAGAGGAGCTGCCCATCACCTGGGACCCGCCAGAGCTGCCTGAGCCCTGTGTGCTGGAAGAGCTGCCACCTGCTGACGGCCCCGAGGAGTTCCTGGACCTGCTGCCAGCCACCAGTGAGGGACTAGTGGGACTCCCTCTAGCCGTCTATCCCAGCGACTTGGAGGAAGACCCCTGGCTCCAGATACCCGGGTTCAGGGGGGGGAGGAAGTAGCCCAGGGACAGCCGACTACAGTTTGGCTGAGCTTGTAGTCGCACCAGTGTCAGTGTGTTGCGGCTGGAGCCCCGTTGACCCAGGGGCAGAGCCCCTTGCCACTGGTAAGGCCCGGGTTGGGACGCAGTGGAGTTGAGTGGGCCTGCGCCCCTTTCCCTAGCCACCCTGGGAGTGCTTGTCTCCTCTGAACCTGCTGGCATAGAGGATACTGAGCATTGTGGCTATAGACTCCTTGCCAGCCCTGACCACTTGAGGGCCAGGGGCTACAGACTGCTTGCCAGCTCTGCCCCTCCTGGGGGCTGGGAGCTAAAGACTCACATAACCCGCTGACTTTCTCTTTGGAGCGAGGTGCTGTGGCTTTCCTTGGAGCCTGGGCCCGAGGAAGGGCCACAACGCCCCCACTGAGCTAAGCTGCCAGTCTACAAACTGGGTTAAAAAAAATTAAGTAAATTCATGGAGGATAGGTCCATCAAGGGCTATTAGCCGAGATGATCAGGGACACAACCCCTGCTTCAGGTATCTGTAAACCTCTGACTGCCAGAAGCTGGGACTGACAACAGAAGACAGATCACTCGATAATTGCCCCGTTTTGTTCATTCCCCATGAAGCATCTGGCAGTGGCCACTGTTGCAAGACAGAATACTGGGGTAGGCTGACCATTGGTCTGACCTGTATGGCCATTCTTATGTTCTTATTACTATTTGAATGTGAACAAAAAACCCCTTTTTCTCTCAAGAGCTCTGAAGGGCATCTGCCATTATAAGACATGCTGGATAACACTCTCACTCATTCACTCACATAAATAAAGTATATACCCCCAAAAGACCGTGACCTTCCTTCCCTCCCCCCGAAACCTTTTCTCTCTATTTGTTATACCATATGGCAAAATAGTTTACATTGCTGAAATCTTTTGATGTGCTGTATTCTTTAAGTAAAGCTGGATAAGATAGGCCAAAACATAATTGTCAGGTTCCTGATTTACATTTAACTACATTATTATTATTTTATTATTGTTTTATTATTATTGGAATTGACTTTCCTAATGACACAAATTGTGGAACTAGGAAACTGTAACGAACTGGAAGGTGTAAATAAACCACAAGCTTAACTGGCAGTATTAAAAAGAATTACAACTAATATAGAAATCAACTCTAAAGTTAGGCATCTGTTGAATGGGGCTTTAGGAAATAAGGTGAATTTCACGTTATGCAGAAGGCCAGCACAATGCTATACCCCCCTTAAGATCCACTTACACCCTCAAAATAGGGAGTAAGTGGAATTTAAGTGGTGCTTATCCTCTGCACAGGGATGGAATTCACCTATTATGGTAAAGAGATATACTAAATTTCAGAAAAAATTATACTTAATACTTTTGAGGAGATGCCTATGTCATTTTTTAGTAATATGGTCATCACATTCACATTTTCAGCCTTCTCAACACCTGAACTTTCAAAATGTTCTGCTAACCAAAATCCTTCTTGCTACAGGGATAGGGACAGGGAAAGCAGTAAACTGTGCCATTTGTGCCTGAGAAGCAGCTTTAAACTCTAGCTGAAATCAGCACATGACCCAGCTATCCTTGCCTTGTCCCCTTCCCAGCTAACCCTGTGAGTATTGTGTGGTTAACCTTAAACTTAATTTAATTTTGTTAAGCAAATGCTATACTTTGGTGCTGTTTCTAGATAACATAAAAGTATTTTATCTTCCTGTGTGAGCTATTATGTCTTATATTAATGAGACATAAGTTTATTAAACTTAGTGTCCAACTTAATAAAGAGATTATTCACTTTACATAAGTCCTTGTACTGTTCATATGCTGCTTCCTCTTACTGGCAACCTGACAGATGAATTTAGTTTATTAGGATGCTCAAGAGTGGAATGTTCTGTCTCTTCCTTACAACTGGCATTAATATTTCTTAAACATATCTTTTATTTTTCTCCTACCACATATCTTGATGATAACAGAAGGGGAAAATAATCTTGCCCCTTTGGCCTGAGTAGTTAGCCAATATTCAGGGCCTTGTAGGATTGTTTCTGTTAGGAGGAAAAATGGATGACACCAGTTATATATATTCTGTGGTGTAATCTTGTTTGTTTACAAAGAATGTACACAAAATTCTGTTTTTCTAAACACAGTAGAAACAAATAGCAGTAGGCAGTTTACTTGTTCACAATTTCCAAGTCTGCCCCTCCAATCAGTTCTGTACCCAAGGAACTGTATCTCTCAGGGCCATGCTCACCACTGCCTCTCTTTCGGTGCTTCTCACAGGCACACATAACTGCAAACAATCAATCTCCTAGCCTTTGCATTTGCAACCAGTCCCTGGGACAACCCTCTTAATCTCCCTAGGATAGTTTTTGCTCAGGCCTTGGCATGTGGCCCAGTGCCTTAGGCAGTAGCCTCTTATTGTTTCCAGCTATCACTGCATGAAGGGTTATTATTTTCATTGGTCTTCCATTGAGCCTGAAGTCAGGGTGATTTGCAAACCCATTGGCTTTAACCATGACTGTGATTGTCTATAAATGAAAGATTATTTTGATTAACAAATTCCAACATTTTGTCTCCTTGTTTCTTTTCATTACTCTACCACTTCTCATTACTTTCACATTTAAGGTAAGTTTGGGAGCATATTGGTATAAAACAAGCTATAAGAATGTCTCTGCTTATGAGGGATCAGGAAAAGCACACATGGTTGAATTATACCTTATTCTTTGACATAAAAATCTAACAGCTGATGTATTTCTAAATATGAACAATTTAAAGATTTTTAGAATAAAGCATGGAAGAAAACTGACATATAATTTAACTAGGAAATTAAAAAAAAAAAAAAAAAAGGGGCATGCCAGCCACTCATGGTCCTGAAGGGGGTGTTTTAGGAGCCAGGGATCACAAAAGCATAGGGACACTCTGTCACATCTCCTTTTCCCTGGATACGGTCCTTGAGCCAAGATCCAGGAGTGGTGTCATGTAGGAGCTGCTCCGGTGGCTCTAAATCCTTAAGGATACCCAGTGAAGTGGGAATCCTTAAGGGATCCACCAATTAAGTGTCTTTGGAGTTGCTTTGGCAGCCAGAGCAGGGCTGAGGATCTGGCTGAAAACATTTTATCTGTTTTTGAGTTGTACAAATATAGCTAGGCCTCAAGGCTTAATCCTTCTGTGCAGTGATGATGTTCAGGTGGTATTGTTTTTAATAGCAAGTAAAGGATACATGTGAACATCTCACACTGTATTTTAGTTGCTCTCCTTAAATGCCATATTATGGTTTGCAGGTCTTGGAAATTGGAGTTGGACACTTTGGGATGAGACCATACCCCTGGTCTACATCCAAGTTCTATCTTTTGACACTTAGGTGCCATATGGACACAACCAAAACCAGCACGTCTTCTTAAACATTTTGCCCAGCATGAGTTTTTGAATATATGATTGAGTTCTCCATTTATAAGGTATTAATCCAAAATCATCCCATTGATTTTGGCCTATTATGGTTTTAGGTGGAGAAAATAATGAGCTTTTATAATAAACCATGGAATAGTTTTCACATTACATTTGAGTGAATAGGGGTAGGGTTTGCCTTGACCAAATGGAGAGCCCCTCTGCTCCATTTGTTAAACTTTTGAATACCTTATTTTTTATTGCATTTGTAGCCCATTTCACAACTTTGATGCACAATTTGCATGCATGATTTATCCCTGTCATATTAGATGATAAATTTGCACACTAGGATCTGTAAATCTTTATTTATTCATGCCACAGATAAGCAAATAACAAAATTTGTTTCCAAGCTTATAGAAACTTTTTAATTTTAGGAATAACGGAAATGTACTAACATCAAGAAATTGAACTGTGCACCAACATTGGGTGGACCAGTATTAAATAGTGTAACAACAGGTGACAGCCTTAGAATGTTAACCCTAGTCCATTATTTCCTTATGTACCCACAAGGGCATGGCTGACAACATTCTAGGAGGTTTGAGGAAAATGTAGTTCTCAGAAAGTCTGGAAGGTTCCACTAGATACTTCAAAGATCCAGAACATTCTTGGAGATTAGTGAAAAATGAATCCACATACAGAATACCTGAAACATTTTACTTCAAACATTCTATTTTCCCTGGGTTTCCCCGGTCACCTGGGTTGCCTGCCCCTAAATCCAGCCCGGCCCCAACTGGATTTTATACCAAATGTTTATTTCATCCATTCTGCTCACTGTACTATTTTGTCTAAAAGCTAAAACTCATTAATGAGCATTTCTTCTCACGCAGGCTGTCTGCAATAGCTTTGGAATGTGTATGTTAAAGAGAAAATACTTATGACTTGAAATGGGGTTTCCTGCTTTATTGCTGACTTGCACTATCTAAAGGGAATTAATAGTACAATACTTCACACTAAAGAAAATATTGAATAAATCAGCTGATGTCACTGGATAACTGGCGTTACCGGCACTGGATAACTGGCATTGCCAGCACTGTAGAAAGAATGTATGTTACACCATATATCCTAGAGGCTTCAAAAACAGACCTTTTTTTTGTGAGACAAGCACACAATAATACTACCAATTAGACACAGAAGTCAGGATTCTAGCCAAGGCATCAAACAAAAGGAATCCATTCTCAATTAATACTAAGGGCTGATCTACACAGAAAGCTTGCACTGGTTTAACTTAAATTGCTCTTTTAATTGATTTAGTTATGCATAAAACCCTGTGTGGACACACATATCAGTTTACAACTGACATTGATTTAGCTTAATTCATAACTAAATTGAGGCTAGGCAGTTGTAAATTGGTTTAAGTGTGACCACTCAAGGGTTTGTACTAATATAACTAAATTTATTTTTTTAAAACCAATTTTAATTAAACTGATGCAAGTTCTGTGTGTAGACAAGGCCTAACAATAGGAATAAAGAGGGGTGGGTAGGATATATAAAGAAAAAGAGGGCAAGGAGGTGCCTTTTCCCCATCCCCTCACAAAATGTATAAGCATGATAAATGAATGAGACTGCATCCTTTCCTAAATATTTAAACTGATCAATTAAGGGTATGTCTACACTACAGCCTATGTAGGCATTTTATGTCGCTCAGGGGTGTGTATAAACCACCCTCCCTAAGCGACATAAGTTACAAAGACAAGTGTTTGTGTGTGTAGCTCTATGTCAGCAGGCGAGCTTTCAACACCAACATAGATTCTGCTTTTTGTGGAGGTGTTGTTTTATGCTGACGGGAGAGCTCTTTCCCCTCGGCATAGAGTGTCTTCACCAGACATGCTGCTCAGCTGTGCTGCTGTTTAGACATGGCGTCAGTAGATAAAGGCAATCAGGGAGACAGACTGGTGCACCATCTCTGGAACAGAGTTCCATAGCCAAGGACCTTCAGACAAGTCTTGATTGAACTTGGGAACTGAGGCCAAGTCTACACTATAGACCTATATCAGTATAACTGCATTGATCGGGGTGTGAAAAATCCCCACTCCTGAGTGATGCAGTTCTACCAACATAACCCCCCATGACAGCGCTATATCAGTGGGAGAGCTTCAACATAGTTACCACCTCTCGGGGAGCTGGATTAACTATGCCGATGGGAGAATCAGTGATGTACCAAGGGAGTGAGGGGTGGAAGTGGGTCAGGCCCCCAGGTGCTGGCCTGCGGGGGGGCACCAGGTCGGCCTTCACAACGTGCAGGGGGCAAGGGCCACAGGCCCCTTCAGTGACCCAGGCCCCTGCGCATAGTGAAGGGCTGGTTGGCACCTCCCCCCCGCAGGCTGGGCTGCAGGGTTGGAGCAGCAGGTATGTGTGGGGTGCCAAGCCGGCCCTTCACAACCGGCAGAGGGCACAGGAGGCTGAGGGACAGCTGCTCCTACTCCTGCACCCCCCCGCACATTGTGAAGGGCCAGCCCAGTCCTCCCCCAGGCTGGGGGGTGAGGCTGCCTCCGTCTGAGCTGGCCCTGGACTACAGGGCTGAAGTGGAAGAGGTGGGCACCACATGGTGGGTAAGTGTGGGGGGGCAGCAGAGCCAAGCCTGTATTTGCACCCCCTCAGGCCTCATGCCCCCCACAGCCCCACTGGCACAGACCCCCTCTCCTCGGGGCAGCTGGGAGGCGGTGCTGGGACTCCTCCTGCCCTGTGTGGGAGGTGAATGAAGCAGGGTGGGTGTGCAAATGCAGGCTTGGCCTCCGGGTGCTGGAAACCCATGGCACGCTACTGGGGAGAATGTCTTCTGTCAGCATAGTAGCATCTTCACTAGAGCTGCACTGCTGTAGCGCTGTACATAAAGAAAAGCCTCAAGGCCGAGATATACAGAGACTTAAGCACCTAAATCCCATATTTAGGTGCTACTGCAATCCATAAAACCCCTGCTCAGTTACTGCCTCACTCAATAGGCACCTGATTTCACTTGGCGCCTAACCTTTTGCTGTAAAGTTCCCTAAGTGCCTGTTTCTGCCTCAGGACATATTCACAACACCTCACTCAGTACAAGGGAAGGTGTTTTACTCCCAAGTACTTTCTGGTTCCAAAAAAAAAACCAAGGGTGAAGACCTCAGAGTATTTTTGAAGGTTCTGGCTGTGGTTGCAACCTATATTTGTCAAACGCTTATAATAGTTTTTCCATAGCTCAACAATTGGCTGATCAAGCACTGATCTAAAATTAGGTTCTTTTTGCCATACAGACGGCCATACAGACCTCAGGCTAGGTCTCCAGCTCAATATCAAGAAATACATATTGACCCCTGTACAAAGAATAAAATTCACAGGGGCATCCCTCAATGCAGTAACAGACTGAGCCTACCTCCTCATGGAAAGATTCACGATTCTATCAAACCTTATTACAAAGATTCAAATAAGCCTGCAGACTTTGGCAAGAAATTGTCTCAAATTGTCTCATATGGGACATATGGTGGCTTGTACCTTCATAACAGTCATGCAAGATTACGCCTTTGCTGCTTCCGTGGGAGGCTCAGAACAGTTTATTTGCTGAACAAACAGAGTCTAGACAGACTGATATCAGTCCCTTGTCAAGTAAAAGACTCCCTAAATTGGTAGACAATGTCTGTGCAGGCGTCTCCTTTATCCAGCTATCGCCAACAATCACTATTACAACAGATGAAGATGGGCTACCCAAGAAACTCATTTGCATATCAGCCTTTCGGAGTTGAGGGCAATCAGGAATGCCTGTCTTCATTTTCTCTAATTACTCAGAGGTAAATCTATCAAAATCATGACAGACAATGTAGTTTGCATGCTTTACATCAATCAACGAATGACTGGGAGCAAGATCCCCTTCTCTTTGTGCTGAAGCAATAAAGCTATGGAACTGATGTATAACCAATCACATCATCGTTTTGGGAATGTACCTTTCCGGAATACAAAACACCACTGCTGATGTTCTCAGCATATGCTTTGCCCAAGATTACAAGTGGGAGTTTGACTCTTGGACTCTCAATCACATATTTCTGACCTTGGGGTTTCCAGAGGTGGAACTTTTCACCACCATCATAAACAAAAAGTGCAGTTTTATCCAAGAGGAGGATTGGGCCTTCACTCACTGGGAGATGCCTTCCTCATTCCATGGATAGGAGGACTTCTGTATGTATATCCCCCAATGCCTTTAATTCAAGACAAAGCCAAGGTCATACTTATAGTTCCAATATGGCCAAGGAAGGCCTGGAATCTTTACCTGATTCACTTGGCCATTTGTCAGCCAATCAGCCTTCTGTCCATTCCTCATCTCCTCTCTCAAGATGATGGGCAGACTCTTCAGCCTAATCTGGGAATTTTTTGCCTCCAGGCTTGGCTTCTCAATGGTTTGTGGAAATAGAGACTTCTTGTTTTGCAGAGGTACAACAGGTGTTGTTGAACAGTAGGAAAGAATCCACACAAAATACTAACCTTCAAAAGTGGTAGAGATTAAACCACTGGTGTGACCATCTTTCATCCAGACATTCTTCCCTCTCAGATGCTCTGGGCTACCTCCTGGAATTGAAAAAGACTTCTGTCAGAGCCCACTTGGTGGCTATAATGGCCCTTCAATCCTAGGGTTTCTCAGTGTTCAATCTTCTCACAACAGTGAGATTTATCAGGCATTGAGGAACCTTTTTCCTTCAAATTAAAGAACCTACTGCTGTTTGGGATCTGAACTTAGTACTTAAGTATTTTATGAGACCTCCCTTTGAATCGATGAATACTTATTCTCCCCTTAACCTATCCATGAAGATAGCCTTTTTTGTGATTATCACTTCTGCCCAAAGGGCTGGGGAAAAAGGAGCTTTAATGGCAGACGCCCCATTTATAGATTTCCCCCCCCCAAGGACAAGGTTTTATTACATCCACATCCTAAATTCTTACCTAAGGTGTCATCTGAGTGTCACATCAATCAAGTCATCCCTTTCCCAGTTTTTTTCCTGAAATGACATCAGTGCAGGAAGGATGCTGCTTTACACACCTTGGATGTTAGGAGGGTGTCAGCCTTTATTCTGGACAGAACAAAGCCAGTTAGGAAGCTATCTCAGCTGTTTGTATCAATTGCTGATAGGTCCAGAGGATCTGCAGTCTCCACCCAAAGATTCTGCAGATGGATTTTATGGTTGAACTTTATCTTGTTATGAATCTGCCAATACACAACCTCCCATTAGGGTGTTAGCCCATTCCACAAGATCTCTCTCTACCTCTATGGCACTACCCAAACATGTTCTTATTGCATAAATTTGCAAGGGTGCAACTTGGACTTCCATACATAGCTTTTCCAAACATTATGTGGTGGTCCAGCCTTCCAGATCAGATGCTGCCCTTGGGACTACAGTCTGGTCTTCAGTCTTGAACTCATCTTTGAAGCTTCCCACTCCAGCAGGGGGTACTACTCTGTAGTCACCTGAAGTGGTGCACCCATAGGGACACTACTTGAAGAAGAAAGAGGTTATTCACCTCGTGCAGTAACTGGAGTTATTCGAGATGAGTATCCCAATGGGTGCTCCATTACTTGCCCTCTTTCTGCTCTGCTTTGGAGTTTCCTCTGTGGGACTTTGCAGTGGAGAAGGAATGAGAGTGATTTGCCCATGCACCCTACATAGCCTCGGTGCAGGGCATAAGGATGTGGAGGGCATATGTGCGGGCCAAACAGGTACTGCTACTGAAAATCTGACTGAAGGCTCACAGGATGCGTGCACACCTGACAGATTTGAGTGAGGCACATACAGAAATAGATTAGCCCAAGGTGATTTACGCAAACCTATCTTTGTAGTATAGAATAGGCCTAACGCTCCAATCTCTCCTTGTGCATTATATAGGGAATCTAGGCACCTAACCCAGACTTTGTGGATTCCAGTGATTTTCAATGTGCCTAAAAGTTAGGTGTTGTAACAACTAAGTCCTCTTGTGTATCTGACCTAAGGGCCTAATTGTGAGGGGCTTTGTATATTATATACTAAGAGCTTGATTTTTATTCTTTGCCATATGGACAGCAGTGTAGATTGCAGTGTTGGGATTGTGTGTAACCAACTCCCATGCTCATTCCCTGATGTGTAAGGGCAGCCTCTGAATCAATTTCAAAAGAAAATCTGATAGGAGACTATTACAGTAAACTAACCTGGGTCTGAAAAAGGAATGAGAGCACCTAGTGAAGTCTGCATTCCAGAGAAACAAACAAGTTTCCTGGATAAGTGGAAGGTAGGAATAACCAATTTTGACCACTGTTGCAATATAGGCCTTCATGCCAAGAAAGCAGTCCGTGGTGACCCCAAAGTCCACGCCTGTCTCATCAACGGTAGCTATACTCCGTGAAAAATAGATCCACATAAAGTGCTAGTTGGCTCCTCAAAATACTTCCTCGTACCCATGATCATCACCTCAATTTTGACTGGATTGAGTCTTGTCTTTTGTCTAAAGAAAAATGTCCATAATAGGACAATTGATAAGGAGATAGAAATGTGGATTGTAGTTTATTTTAAGGGATATATATATATTTGGTAAGGAAAGACTGAGACCGTGATATTTGCTGCTAACAGTCCACACTGCTTTATTTTTCATTACCCAAACATAGATACACCTAATTTCCTGTTAGGTGTCTGTGTAGTCTAGACCAGTGTTTCTCAATGACCGGTCTGTGGACCAGCACTGGTCCCTGAGATCTCCCCGACAGCTTAGGAAGGCAGAACGCCGGTCCCTGGTATCAAAAAGGTTGAGAAACACTGGTCTAGCCCAACAGGTATTTCCTGTATTTATTTGAACTACCACTAGAGGGCATTCAAAACATTAAGGCCCAAATTTTCAAAAGTGGCCTTTAGTTTTTGGGTGCCCAACTTATGAGATCGAGGGCATGATTTTAAAAGGCATTGAACAGCTGAAATAAATAGGAGCTGCAGATGTTTGGCACCTCTAAAAATCAGGCTGAAAACCAACATTTTCAAAAGCGATGATTTGGGGGTTCCTTATGTTTTGATGCCCAATTTGAGACTTCGAAAGGGGCCTGGTTTTCAGAGGATGGATTTTCTGCACTTTCTGAAAATCAGACCCCTTTTAGGTATCTCCACTTGAATACCCAAAGATGGAGCCACCCAAAATCTCTAGTCACTTCTGAAAACATTGGCCTAAGTTTTAAAGTTGGACACTCAAAAAAATAGTGGTCACTCTTGAAAATGTGACCTTGTATGCCCATATTACTACGACACATTTTTAACAAACCAGTAGGCAACATGCTGTTAAATTCAGACTATTAAAAAGCACTTGTAGCACACTTCAGCCAAGTAATCAAAGCACTTTATAAAGGAATGGTATTAACCCCATTTTACAAGTAAGGAAATTGGGACACAGAAAGGGCCAGATTTTCATAGTTGTTGAGCACCTATATCTCCTGTTGACTTCAGGGCAGAAGATTCTATGACAAGAATGTCTTTTGTGACTTACCCAGAGATGCATAGTGAGCCAGTGGCAAAACTCAGGACTCCCAGTACTGAGCCCCCCTCCGCCTTACACATATTCTTCTGTCTGGAAGGAGTTGCATCCCATAGAAAAAGGATGTAGAGCCCACCTTCAGAACTCAGAAATACACAGAAACTCAGGCACATACACAAAGCCAGCGCCATTTGTGTGGAGGCCCTGTACCTCCATACTGCTCCTAGCAAGTCCCCCTAATTCCTTAGCAGTGCCATTAGGGACTCCAGCTGATCCTGGCTTATCTAGAAAAGATATCAGAACCTCAGGCTGTAATATCTTCCCTGTGGGAATCTCTGTGTGTCTGGATGAGAGCCCCACTCAGTTTCTACCCGTTTCCCTCCCACAGAATCCAAACCCCATGGGGATAGCTTTGCAGAGTCCAAAGAGGGTGTGAGTGGGGATATAGTGGTCATGAAAGTGTCTGGACATCCTTTCAATGCAGAAATAGGGAGATCTGTGCATGGAAGGTTCCATCAGTGCACAGATTAGTCTCCACAACAGTACCTCAACTGTTGTAAAGCCACCTGGTCTTGCCTGAGGGACTGTAATCAAACTGTGTTATTATCAGATTAAGGAACCAAGCTGAACTCTTGCTCTTTCATGAATGATTCCAAGCTGTTTAACAGTTATCATGATCCATGACACAAAACATATCATTCTCAATGTATTTTCTTTCCTATTCCCGCAGTCTCTCCTGTAGCAATATCAAGGTAGACAGAAGGTCAGACCTTCATTTAATATATGCCTGAAATAGTTACACATACCTAATGTGAAAATATAAATGAACTGCATGGAAGTAAAATTTCTCTGCCATTATTTATCTGCAAGTAGCTTGAAGAATTTATCATTTTGTTTGCTTTTGTTAAATTTAAAATTTAAGAAAAATAAGACTATATAGACTTAAAGAAAAAAAAAAGCTTCCCAAGTCTTGGTTTCAAAAATCAATTAAAATCTTAGCCTGTTTCTGGAACTCACTGAGAATTTGACCATTTCTTCAAGACCAAGCTTTTCCAAGCTCCCACCCAGTTTTTAGTACAAACTCACTGTCCTTCTGCCAGAAGATCCTATAATACAATATGAATAAAAACTTTCTGTACAAAATGTATTTTATTTCAATTTATGTTTGGGAGTTGTTAAACATTTTTATTAGTTCAGGCATATGTTTAATAAACATGCAATATGTGAACAAGCATAACAGTAAAACTAAGGTTTGTAACTTTCCTGTTGTTGCTGAATTTTCAGTTTCATAAATGTAAGGCAAGAAATTAAAAATCAAGATTGTACACATTCCATATCTGGTTAAAAAAAACCAAAAAACCAAACCACCCTTGCATATAGGACGAGCAAGTCTGTGACTTATATTTACCTTAATTTCTTCACAGATAAACAATCTGCTCACCCACTCACCAACATACAAAAAACCCAGACAACTAATCAAGCTGGTTCTCCTACATGATGGGAAGCTTCACTTATTTCAAAACTGAATTGGCTACTCTTACAGGAATCTGGCAGGCATATTCTGGTATTTTGAGTTTATCAAACACTGTCATTCCCACTGCTGATGAAATCTTATAGCCCTTACTCAACCAAAATTCCCATTGGGCTAAATACTTGGGTTCTTACTCAATTTTTACTCAGGCAAACTTCCATTCACTTCAGTGGGAGTTTGCCTGAGTAAAAAATGAAGGGGCAGTTTTGCAATCTGATCTCCTACTGAATAGTATTTTTTCATACTAGTGGTTGTTAAAGTTGCTTTTTTAGACTGTGAGGCCATCAATCTGCATTTGGTTGCCACATGAATGGCATTGGTCATGCCAAAGCACCTAACAGGGAGGGACTGTGTGAAGGTTGCCATTCTTCGTCCTCAGAATTTCTGAAAAACCTCGGTCAGCATGGTTGCAAGTGGCTGATGTGCTTTTTCACCAACAAGCATGCACTTGGCCAAATGCCCAAGGTATGACAACAGGCAAAAGTCACCGCTGTTTTGAAACAGGGGAACGCAGACAACAATTCAAAAAACTAATGGCCAATATCATTACTATGCATAATGGACAAGCTGTTGGAAAGGATGCTACCGCAGAGACTTACGCCCATCTTTGAGGACTGTATCCCTAAAAAGCAATCTGAGTTTAAATTGGATGAAGCACACGTTGTCAGGTAATTGCACTGACAACCTACTACATTGAAGCTGGCTATCAGTGTGGACTTAAAACAGCAGCCATCTTTGTGAATGGTTTTGCAAGACAGCTTGCTTCTGAAAATGTCAAAAAATAGCGAAGTGCAGAATAACATCGCACCCACTGACACGCTGATCAACCACAAGTTTTGTGCACATGTAATGGAACAGACCAATAGACCTCATCTACTGAACAACAGGTTCCCACAGGGATCTGTCTTGGCACCATCACTCTCCAATATTTATATCAGTAATATTCCATCAACCCAGTTATGGAAATTTGGATTTGTGGATGATCTCAGGCTTACCATCTTAGTGAGCACTTTCACTCAAGTAGAATGCATCCTCACAGAAGATCTGAAAAAAAGACAGCTGTTTCTGCGTACCACCTGAGCAACCAACATGCAAAAAAAGCACCGGAATGTCACCTTATGTGATACCAAACTCAGGTATGAGGATTTCCCTAAATGTCTTGGAGTGGTTCTGGATCATAGTCTCACATACCGCTAACATCTGACAAAGACTGCAGCCAAGATAAAAACTAGGAACAATATTAACCACAAACTTGCTTTGGGGAGCAGATGCTTATACTTTGTGAATAGCCATCTTGGCCCTTGTCTTCTCAGCAGCTGAATATTGCACATCAGAATGGGCAGGTAGAGTATATATGAAACTTATCAATGTGCATTTGAACACTGCTATGAGAATTGTCACAGAAGTGCTGAAGTCAACACTGACAGTCTGGCTTCCCATCCTTGTGCATATCTTACCACTATCCCTCTGGAGAGAAGCAGCAATAATACGAGAACATGACAGCATAATAACAAACTCAGATTTGCCCATCTATAAAGATCTTCAACATCCGTGTCCCCACCCTGAGATGCCACCTTAAGTCTAGAACCCCTTCTGATTAGAGGCCAAAGCTCTTAAAACCTTTGGACTGTTGCCAAAAGACAAGTGGCAGAAGCTGTGGGGAAAATAACAGGGTCAAGAATCAAGACCTGATTATGGATCCTACAAACTAGCCACCTGGCTTCATCATGCCATGTAAGATAGGGATCACAGTGAACCACATCAGAACCTAACTTGGGCATTGCAATTATTTACTGCATAAATGGAAAATGAAGGCCAGCCCAAATATGTGAATATGAAGAAGATATCCAAACCATGGGACATCTAGCGAACCACTGTCCTCTAAGATCCTTCTCTGGAGGGACAGCTTTGATTCATTTCATGTCATCATAGAATCATAGATTCATAGGGTTAGAAGGGACTGCAAAGGTCATCTATTCTAACCCCTTGCCAAGATGCAGAATTTGTTGTGTCTAAACCATTCAAAACAGATGGCTATCCAGCCTGCTTTGGAAAACCTCCAGTGAAGGAGCTTCCACAACCTCCCTAGGCAGTCTGTTCCACTGTCCTACTGTTCTTACAGTTAGGAACCTTTTCTGAGATTTAATCTAAAGCGGATCAATGGAAATGGAAATAGAGTGGATGATAGAACTGGATGTCAATCTTTAATGTTGCTTTTCAAGTTGCCATACAAAAAAAAGAAAGCTAGTAGTCCCATTGAAGACAATTGGACCACTTCTGAGTAAGTGCTACTCAGTGTGACTAAAGCCTTGTTTTATGTTTGAGGTTTTCACCAGTTACAGTCATTAGTGGCCAGGCATGACTGTAGCAGCACCAGTGAAAATTCCTAATGTAGACAAACAAAGCCATTATTTGTTCCAGTGGAGCTCATGCTAGTTTCAAGCAGAGGTAAGGTCCACTGGTGCAAATAGTGATTTTGCCTGTCTATGTTGGGGGTTGAGAGAGTGCATCTCCACCGATCCGTGCTCACCAACGGTGGTAACCTAGGCAAATACCCAGTAGGCCAAAGATTGCAGAATTGGGCCTGACTAAGGATCTCAGGATTTGTCCCATAGAGTTTTGCCTGAGTAGGACTGTAGTAATAGGCCAAAATACATCCATTGATACATATATCATAAGAGAAGGGGTGTGTCACATTCAGTAACTCAGTGAGCTAGCCTTTACCAGGTTGTAAGGGGGACTTTAACTACTTAGACATCTGTTGGAAAAGTTATACAGCAAAACACAAAATGTCCACTATATTGTTGGAATGTATTGGGGACAACTTGTTTCAGAAGGTGGAGGAAGTAACCAGAGGGACAGCTATTTTAGATTTGACTTTGACTAACAGGGAAGAATTGGTTGTGAATCTGAAGGTTGAAGACAATTTGGGTGAAAGTGATCATGAAATTGTACATTTAATGATTTTAAGGAAAGAGAAGAGTGAGAACAGCAGAATAAGAACAATGGACTTCAAAAAAGTACATAGGAAGAATAGTAAGAGGCAAATATGGCACCATCAAGAGCTTTTCAATGACCTGAAAACCAAAAATGAATTGTACAAAAAGTGGAATGTGGACAAAGTGCTATGGCTGAGTACAAAAGAACTGCACAAGCAAATAGGGACAAAATCAAAAAAGTAAGGCACAAAATGAGTTACACCTAGCAAGGGACATAAAAGACAAAATGAAGAGATTCTTTAAATACATTAGGAGCAAATGAAAGACAAAGGAAAGTGTAGGTCCAATATTTAGTGAGGAAGGAGAACTAATAACAGACAACACCAAGAAGGCTGAGGTGTTTAATGCCTATTTTGCTTCAATCTTCTCTACAAAAGTTAATTCAGACCCAATGCTTAACACCATTTATATCAACAACAAGGGGCAAGGAACACAAACCAGAATAGGGAAAGAATAGGTTAAAGAATATTTAGATGTATTCTAGTCAGCAGGGTTTGATGAAATTCATCCTAGGGTACTAAAGGAACTAGCTGAAGCAATTGTGGAACCATTTGTGATTATCTTCAAGAACTCATGCAAGATGGGTGTGGTCCCAAAGCCTGGAGACCAGCAAATATAGTACTTATTTTTGAAAAGGGAAACAAAAAGGACCTAAGAACTTCTAGATTAGTCAGCTTAGCTTTGATACCTGGAAAGATACTGGAACAAATGATTAAAGAATCAATTTGCAAGCATCTAGAGAATAATAGGGTGATAAATAAAAGCCAACATGGATTTATGAAGAAGAAATTATGCCAAACCAATATAATTTACTTCTTTGACAAAGTTACTGGCCTAGTGGATAGGGGAGAAGGAGTAGACATGATTTATCTTAATTTTAGTGAGCTTTCGACAGTGTCCTATATAAAGTATCATAAATTAACTATGGAAAAGTGGTCTAAATGAAATTACTGTAAGGTGGGTGCACAATTGGTTGAGAAAATGTACTTAAAGAATAGTTATTAATGGTTTACTGTTAAACTGGGAGAGCGTATCTAGTGTGGTCCCACAGGGATCAGTTCTGTCTCTAGAACTATTCAAAATTTTTATTAATGACTTGGATGAGGCAATGGAGAATATGCTTGTACAATATTCAATGACACCACCCTGGGATGGATTGCATGCCGTTTGGAGGAGAGGATTAGCATTCAAAACAATTTTGACAAATTGGGGAATTGTTCTGAAATCAATAAGATGAAATTCAATAAAGATAAGTGCGAAGGAAGGAAAGAACAAAGGCACAATCACAAAATGGGGAATAATTTGCCAGGCAGTAGTACTACTGAAAAGGGTCTGCACGTTACAGTGGATCACAAATTCAGTATGAGCATCTTGATGCGGTTGCAAAAAAGGATAATGTCATTCTGTGGTGTGTTAACAAGAATGTCCCATGTAAGACCTGGGAGGTAGTTGACTTGCTCTATTTGGCACTGGTGAGGCCTCAGCTGGAGTACTGTGCCTAATTTGGGGCATCACACTTTAGGAAAGATGTGGATACATTGGAGAGAGTTCAGAGGAGAGCTACAAAAATTATAAAAGTTTAGAAAACTTAATATATGGGAAAATAAGCTATACCAGCATAAGAATTTTTGTATAAGTAAATATGCATCCACATTAGGGTGTTGAACTGTATTAATGATATTGGTGTAGTAAAAGCAGTCCAACTTCGGTGTGTAGACAAGGCCCTAAAAATATCAGGAATGTGAATCTTGTCTTCCTTTTTTGTTGGAGGACTTCATAGATGACTCCGAAACGAGGATTGAGAAAATTCTCAGCCTTTAATTTATGAGAAGTTGTTGAATCCTTAACAAAAAGAGCTTTTCCTCACAAATATTTTAATTAAATAGATGTAACAACTAAAGAAAAGAGTTTTAAATGGTTTTTAAAATATTTTGCCCTCAGATAATCAGATTTTACTTCCTTAGCATATGCGATATCAAACTTTTACTATTTCTCCAGTTGTCCATAGAATCTTCAGAATAGACAAGAACTGAAATTCTAATGAAAAGCCAAAGGGGAGGAAAGTACATCTTCTTTGTCTGCCTTAAAGAAAAAAAAGAACACAAGATCAGAGTTTTGTATCACCTTTTGACTTATTTATACTTAAATAGGATTATATAAGCTAAAAACTTTAAAATGTACAAATTATGTAATATGCAGATTATCAGTAGTTACAGTAATGTACTGCATTTATCAAAACAATAATATTAATAAAATTGTAACATAGCATGTACTGCTGCAGAATGTTATTTTTTATCTTTGGTCACTATTGATTCTAGTTATTACTTAGCAATATTACATATATAGGGCTGAGTTCTATAAACATAACTTCACTGGGACTATTCACATCAGTGAAGTTATTCACGTGCACAGTGTTTCCAGGATCAAGCTCAAAAAAGCAGTTACACTACATATTAAATATCACTGTATAATAGCAAGAAGTCCATAATGTGTGAACAGATTTATGTAATCTAATCTCAAATCATAAAAAAGAATTGTAAACTGAAAAGAAGGAGTGCAAGGACAATTATTGGGACATGTACATTAATTTAATGCAACATATAATTCATTTTTGAAATTATTGGTTCTATTTATCAACAGGGAGAAGATTTTTCCAATGTATTTAATTCACTGAAGACCCAAGTACCATTTTGATAAATGCCAGGTTTGCATTATAAGCTTTTAGGTTCTTGATTTTAAGTTTGAATACACATAGAATAATTGTAATTCATACAAATCCAGGTTTCAATCAGCCTGATGCAAGGCAGAATATAAAACTAAAAAAGTAAAATACCATCAATCTAGTAGTGACAGTGTGGGGTACAGCACAAGATAGTAAATTCATCCATTATTCTCACTCCAAATATCCTTCATCACTGAAGGAAATAAGTTTGGTGAAATGTAGTGAACAATTCTCACAGTATCAGAAAGTAACAATAGTGTCACTACTCATACCTTATGACTGTAATTGAGTAAGAAGACTCAGAACCAACCCTTCTGGAGTTTTAACCTGGTTACAGAGATACTATTAGGAAATGACTAGTGATTACACAACACCTTTTTGCCATGTTTTAATTAGGTCAGAGGCCAACCATACTTGGTTATAGCTCTAGTCTTGTAAATGTGATGAGAATTCTTCCCCATTAGTATAGGCTATCAGGTTAAATAGCCTAATAAACCTTAGTTACAGAAAAAAATGTGATTAAAAGAAACCGCAAAGGCATGTATCTTTTTATTTTCAGAGTTGCTTGGGAAGTAAGCACAAAATATCCATTAACATCAGCGGTAGGTGTGTGCCTAAATCCTATTAAATTCTGACAATGTAAGGAACAATGATAGAATAATTCTTTCTGTGTCCCTTATTAAAGAAATCACAGTAGTGCCAGGAGGGCCTTTTTAGGATTGAGTGCTTGCTGTGCTAGGTGCTGTACAAACTCAATAGTAGACAAAGTAGCTTCTGGGCTTGGACACAAATACTGTCCTCTAGGCAATTCTATTAAAAGGCAAAAAGTAAAGAATTTGTTCCCATTCACAGCTGTTGGCTACCTAGGGGACTAGTACTGATTTAAGCAAAAGGACAAAATTATAAGTAAAGATAAGAATGTGCTAGACACAGAACTTGATTCTAGAGCTGCTATATGTGACTGCTATGGAAGTCTATGAGTGTTAAAATCATACCATGACAAAATCAGAAACACAAAGTCCAAGTGATCAGAGAGCCCTTCAAGGATCATACTAACACACAACTGAGCCAAACTGAAATAAAATTAAACATTTATGAAAATCACCTGTGTATCTTTTCCTTTTGTCAACTGAAGAATGTTATTATTTATACTAGAACAAAAACATGCATAGTGCTTTACAGTCTAGTGGTAATCCATCTCCCTGATAGGTGGTAGCTAAGGGTTAGTCTATACTTACAATGGCACAGCTGTATTGGTACAGCTGGGTGGCAGTGTAAGAACGTTTGTGTAGCTGTGTTATGTCAACGGGAGAGAGCTCTCCCGCCGACATAATAAAACCACCTAAACGAGCCATGGTTGCTATGTTGGCATGAAAGCGTCTCCTGCCGACATAGTGCTGTCCACTCAAGGGTTTATGCCAGCAAAATTTATGTCGCTCAGTGAGTTTTTTTCACACCTGAGTGACAAAAGTTTTGCCAGCAAAAGTGCTAGTGTAGACAAGGCCTAAGTCAATGGAAGAATTCTTCCATCAACCTAGTGCTGTGTACACCAAGGCTATGTGGGTATAGCTACATCTCTCAGGGATGTAGATTTTTCAAACCCCTGACAGATGTAGTTATATGTGTAGACCAGGCCTGAGTACACTCAAGTTACTGCACTCTGCTAGTCTAGCTCAAAGAAAAGCACACTGGAGTTACACACAGAGTGATTGGATTAGAGGCTGATGAGTTGTAATTTGAGCTGTTGCATTCTCACAGCATTACTAGTTCAAGCATCAGGATCACTTCAACCTACCTCTCTCCCCAAGGGGCTAGCTAGTTTGAGTTTAAAAAAGCATCATTTATCCGAGCCAGAGGATTTCTGTGTATGGTTATGAATGAGTTGGGGTAACACTCCAGCTAACTGTGCTGTGAAAACACACCCTGAGTTAGCAGTCCATTGAGATAAATGGGGAAGTTCACACCTCTCCAAACTATTGTTTCAGGCTTTCTACAGGCAGACATTATTCATCAGTTACACTTATATACTGTTTTAAAATTTATCTCCTCAGTCACAATGGACAGATTTACCTTTAAAAAAATGTTATAACCTGAGAATCTAGGGCTTCATCCAAAGCCTACTGAAGTAATTGGAAAGACTCCTATTGACGTTAGCGGGCTTTGGATCAGGCCCCTGGAGAACAAGATGGTAGCCTCAAAAAAAAAAAAAGACTAAGTGGCCACCAATGGCAATTCAAATCCTAAAGAAGAAGAACTGAAGGAGGCAAGATGGCAGAGCTGAAACAGATGGGTAAAAAACTTACTTTTTTCAGAGTTTCAGTCTTAGGGTTTGTCTACACATTAAAGTTGTTCTAGAATAGGATTGGTTGTGAATTTAAAGCAGAATAGCTATTCCAGAATAACTCCATGTGTAGATAAGCTGGTAACGGGTTGCATGGAAAAAAGCAGGAAGATGGTACTAGGAGAAGGAAACAAAGGGACAATAAATTGCAGATTTGATGGAAGAGAGGGCAAGTGAAAAGAGACAAACGCAGGGGAGTTAGTGGGACTCAAAGCAGAACTGTGGAAGACTTTGAAGGAAAATGAACTTTCCCTGAGTCTGGGTCCACAAAGTCCCTAGGAAATTGTTTTACTGTTGTAAAACACACTAATCATAAACCTAATATGCAGTATTTTATAAGATTTATAAGTATTTTTATTTATAAAATGGTATGAATGAAAACTGTGATCTGATTGGCTAATAAGGATTCTTGTATCTATCAGCTGATGAATTATATTTAAAAAAGAAGCCACATTGCTACATCACTCCACACTTTTCTACCTTATCTCAAAAATATTTTTTCAATTAAGTATTCAAAAGTATAAATTATTATAACAACTTTTAAATACTGTGTAGCAAATACAAAAAATGCTCTAGTGAAAGTAAAAACATAATTTCTCAGATCTGTCAGAATTAATGACTTTCAATTTAAATGCTCAACCCTGTATCTGGCAGTAGCCATTAGCTTGTAGATGTGTCATAAGGATTCAGTCCTCTCCTGTTGACTTGGTTCAGAGCAGAATCAGGCCCTAAAATTCTGGCTTTTTAAAACCAGAAATGGTTTCAGAATTCAAAGCTAAATATACCATCCAACTGCTTCACAGTATCCTGAGCAAGTGCAAACAGTACCTCTGATACCACAACCCTACTAATCAACCCTCATAGGGAAACATCTGAGGGGATAAATGGGAGGGAGGAACAAGAGAAGGAAAAGGTGAGAAGAGAGAGAGAGAGGGCAAGGGAGAGAAGAATAGGGAGAAAGGGAACCTGCTTTTGATGTCACAGTTCTATCAACTCATGAATTTTTCATGGATGCCAACTAGTTCTAAAATAATGCAGTACTAACAACCTTAACCATACAAAAATCATGATATTGGCTCTAGAATCATGAAATTTTAATAAGTAATGAATTTGGGGCTTATTTTATTTCCTTTCCATTTTTTGAGCCTTCAGAATGCACATCAAGCTTTTGTCTACAACCTTCAGAGGTAGAAACTTTTTCTTTAATTAAAGCTGAGATTCACATCTAATCATGTCTCCAGGACTTAGAGATTTAAGAAAAATGTGAAATACTGCAAACTTTGCCATGAAATCACAAGAATTGGCAATGCTGAATGCCATTACCACAGTATTTATAGTTCAAACACTGTATGGTTTTGATGCAAAACTGACACAAACTTGATTTCAGATGAGCTCGTTAAATACTTGTTAAAAAAATCATTCATTTGCAATCATATCGCTGTTCTTCACTAGAAATTAATTTAAAATGGAGAGTGGAAGCCACTTGCAAATGGGGAAAATAAAAAGGTAGGATTTATTTAGGGTGAACTTGTGAGAAAACCTATTCATAGCTCAAGGTAAACATTTTGTAAACTGACTAAATGCAGAGAATAAACATAACCACCTTAAAATATCAATGACCAAAACCAGATTTCCCCCCCAGCAGTATAATTCAAACTCTATGATTCTATATCATGGAAACTTTCATTTAGGCTTTGATTTAGGCTGCAAATTACACTAGTACAGATCACTGCACCCTGATGAAGTGTCAGTGAAGTCCATACAATTCTGATAAGCGCAGGGGACTGTACAAGTGCACCTATTTTCAGGAACAGGGCTTTAGATTGTAAATTTCTATTTAGGCACCAATCCTTCAAATACTTATATGCATGTGAATAATCTCACTGAGTTAATAAAGTTATTCATGTGTTCTGCAGGACTGGCACCTTAGATTTTAAGATCCTCAGGTGTATGGCATCTAGCACACCTGAGTGTCAATCAATAATTAATATATTTTAAATACATTTATTGAAATCAAAATCAATTTAAGAACAATAACAACAGGATTCCTTTGGTAGGCTAATACCTGCCTGTTCTTGGACCAGCAAAGCTGAAGGTAGCAGGTCATGCTTTATGGCCTAAACACCCCTAAACTTTGTATGGGAGTTATATTCTTGAGAATAATTTTAACCACATTATATGTCCCTGTCCCACCTGAACTCACATCCAAAATATCATTTTGGTCTTAAATAATGGAAGAGAGACATTTCTCCATAATTGTACTATCCAACACTAAAGCCTTTGAGATTGCAATTTGTATGAAAGACTCTGTATAAAAGTACTGATATTTCTATCCCTGATGTATACTTTGGCCAGTGGCTTTTTCCAAGGTTAAGAAGTCAGTGAGGTTTTGTGTATGTGTGTGTGCGCATGCAGAGAGAATTTTCAAAGCAGCAACAGTAATTTCTGGAGAGAAGAAAACGTGAAACAGTATTTGAAAGGTCTTTATTCCTGTCTTTGAACACGAACTCCTCTTGTTAGCAGCTGCTTTCTCTAGTGTCCAAGTGGACTGTCATTTAAAACCAACCTGCTTGGGCACCACACTTGATGGGATCCAGGTCCTTGCCCCATAAAGGTCACCCCCTCTCACTCTATACATCTTTAGGCTGATCATTCAAAAATGGAGGATGAGTCCTCTCAGCCATTAATTAATAATGTAGCTCTCTGTCTTCCTGTGTGACACACGCTAGAAGGCACTGGGCGGCCAATAAAGATGTAGGGTAGAGAAGTGAAAAGCTCCTCCCAGCCGCTCTTCCTCATTGAGCTGAAGAAGTAGATCAAAAACTTCCAGGAGCTGAGGGGGAAGATTGGACAGTAGAGCAAGAGGAGGAAAAGAAGCGAGGAGGAGAGGACCTCTTTACACCCCACCCAGGCAGAAGGGGGTCGGGACCCTATTAAATAGCAGGTAGGCAGGAGAGACCTCATTATACACCACCCAGACTGGCGGACAAGGAAGTCCCCATTACACACCGGCCGGGAATGATTGAGAAGGGTGACCCCATTGCACCCCACCCGGCAGAGATACGCGGAGGGAGTGTGTGTGTGTGTGTGTGCGGGGGGGGGTGTCCCATTGGACACTAGCCCGGCAGGAAGCGAAGGAGGAAGCGAGAAAGTGATCACCCCTTCCCCCGCCCTCCCTCGGTGTTTGCTGGGCAGAGAGGAGGCGGCGGCCAAGGGGGAGTGGAAGTTGGTGTCCGGCCCGGCGTCTGCAGGTCAGAGGCGGGGGAAGGGGGTGACCCTGCGGGCGGGGAACCGGAGGAGACAAAGCGCGATCGCGGCAGCCGGGGTATCCCCGAGCCCAGCACGCACGTTGTGTGACTCCGTCCGGGGGGGGGGGGGCCGCCTCCGCCTGCTGCTCAGCGTCATGGCCCCATTGTGAGGCAGGCAGGAGGAGGAGGCGGGGGAGGAAGGAAGGATCCGCAGCTCCCTCCTCACACAGTCCCAGGCAGGCAGCGGCGTGTCAGGCACACAAAAGGCTGCCGCCGGATCCCCGTGCCGCCGCCGCGACCCGAGCGCCTTCCCCGGCTCCCGTGGGGGGAGGGACACGCCGGGCCCCGCTCCCTCCTCCCCGGGCCGCCGCTCGCTCGCACTCACTCTCGTTTTCCCTCCAATTTGAAGCGGGCCGGGGTAGGAAGGAAGGAGCGCGCGGAGCGGGGCGATGCCGCTGCTGCACCGAAAGCCCTTCGTGAGGGAGAAGCCGCCCGCCGACCTGCGGCCCGACGAGCGTGTCTTCTACTGCAGGGTCACCAACGAGATCTTCAGGGACTACGAGTAAGAGACTCCCCGACTCGCGTGGCTCCGCGCCCCCTGCCCCCTCCCCGGGCGGGCCGGGGCAGTTTAACCCCCCGAACGGCTGACATCTGGGCTGGGAGGGGATTCCCCTCTCGGCGCCCCAGGGACCCTCCGCTGGGAGCGCTGTGGGCGGCGAGCCCTATTCCTCCCCGGCGGGGGGAGAGGGGCGGAGGGGTGCCCCTACCCCGCGGAGACCGGGGGAATCCTCACCCCCGGCCCTGGGTCTCGCCTGGGGGGCGGGGGGAGGGAGAGGGGAGAGGTCACTGGTTCGCCTCCCCGAGCTCCCTGGGGCGGCGGGGACGCAGCGGGGCGAGCTGCGCCGCGTGCTGTCGCCGTGTCACTGTCCGGGTGCCTCGGCCCCGGATCCTCAGAGGCGGCTGGGAAGGAGGGAAGTGAAAGTTGAGCGGGCGGCAGTAAGTGCCTGGCCCGGCCCCCCTGCTGCTTCGGGGGAGCTGGAGCCGCATGTCGGCTGCTACTACTAGGCCTCGGTGTGTGCCCCGGCCCCGCCCACAGCCCCATGAGCAGGGGCACAACGGTCACCGGGCGGGCGGCAAGGAACCGCCGCGCGCCTGGCTTGGCCGCTGCGCTGCGCGCCGCTCGCCTGCCGGGCCGCGCTTTAAATAACGCCGCGGGGGAGCGGCGGCCCCTGCGTGCGGGGCGAGCAGCCTGACATGTGCCAGCCTCCCACTATTGTCGTCGCTGCCGTGCCGGGCGGAAGGGAGCAGCGTGTGGAGCCTCTCAGCCCCGGCCCCCCGGACACTGCCGACCCCCCCTTGTCGGCCTCCCCTGGAGTTCAGTTGCCGCCGCGCTTCCGCTGCGCCTCCGCGCCACCCCGGGCAGCTCGTCCCCGGCACCAGCCCCGCCAGCTCCAGTACACTGCCGGGTTGGGACCCAGGAGTTGCTGGGTGACCGTTTGAACTCGCTCCCAGCCTTGAACCTGCCGTGCCACAGCGCTTGC
This sequence comes from Emydura macquarii macquarii, assembly GCF_026122565.2. NCBI lineage: Eukaryota > Metazoa > Chordata > Testudines > Chelidae > Emydura > Emydura macquarii. Next base: position 11,494,908 of record NW_027130511.1, read on the forward strand.
CGTTGCTCGGACACCTAAGCAATAGCAGAGGGGTTCTTTCATCACACGGCTTGGCAGCCGCGAGTCTCGTTGCGGTGGAGGAGGAGGCTTGCTAGGGGCAGAGGACGTTGCACTTGTCCTTGAGGGCATTAATATCAGGGGTATTATGGGAGCATCTTTAATCCCAAAACACTTTGCAGGCTGTCTGCTCACAGCTTCCTCCTAATGGCTTCTGTGGCTCCCTTAATAAGTAACTGAACTTCTCCATGTCAGAGGGACACTAACTTAATGCAGTCAAAAAGACCCCCAAACAAATCCACCACAGTTTCAAGTTTCACTTGCCCTACAGGTTCCCCCTCCAATATTTATAGTCTTACAGTCACATTTTTCTATCTTTTAAAATGTTGATCTCCGTGTTTTTGTGTAAAAGACCAACAGAAATCATGAAACAAAGAGTTGTCAAATGTACAAGGTATATTAAAAAAGTAGAGAAAATTATTTTTCTCTTTTCTCTTTCACTTACACTGATTATAATTATTATTTTGTAACATTAGTGGGTAAAAAGTCTTCAGAATGATTTGGGTTTTTTTTAAAGCTGACCCTTTTAACTTTACAATCTGATCCAGCATTCTTTTAAAAATATGAACGTTAATTTACCACCTCCATCCACCCACAAAATGTTCCCAAAAATCAAATCTTGTCTTCTTGTGTTTTTTTAAAATAAATGCAGCCTAGCAAGATTAAATCTGAAATACTTTCATTTGCAGCATATGAAATTAGAGCACACCTAAGTCTTCTCATGCTTGGACTTGTTTTTGCTACTCAAATAGACTTCACCTAATAAAACCTTATGAGGAGTTGGATTAAGTAATTTTGAAAGGCTGTTTTCTGAGCAAAGTAGTGGAAGAGAGAATTTAAAAAAGCTCTAAAGAAAGTTTATTAAGTGTAGTTCAGAAGTGTTTGCATTAAGGATTCAAGGAGGTAATGGCCCGGAACCTAAGGACCCAAGTCTTTCTGCAGAATATAAGACTTCGCATAGTTCCATTTTGAAAGTTTATTTTATAAATTAGTTATTGTTATCACAGCATTATAGCTGTCTCTCATTGACATCCCATATGAAAATCAAGTGTATATGTCCAGTTTAAAAAGACACTTAGGCCGTGTCTACACTACACAAGTAAGTCGATCTATGTTAGGTCAACTTACAGTCACTGCAGTAATTACTGCTATTTTTCATGTTCACACTATCCTTCCTTCCTTCTGTCGGTGGAGTGTATCCTCACCAGGAGTGTTTTCACTGACTTAAGAGGGGCAGTGGTGGAAGGAGGGGGCTGAGAGCCCAGGCTCCTGCCTGGGAGCCTCCTGGGCTCTCAGCTCTGTGCACTCCTCACGTTACTGCGTCAGCCTAAGTCTTATGCCTCTTGTCGACGTGGATTTATCAGGTCAGCATAGCGGGTGAGTTACAGCAGTGGGAAAGTGGTACGCTTATAGTTAGGTCAATGCTGCTGCCTTACGTTAACTTAACATTGTAGTGTAAATGTGCCCTTAGTGAAATGAAGTTTTAGAACCTCTTTCCTAGCTGCATGGAAGAGATGTGATGATTAAAAAACTAAGAATGTCACTCGTTCTTTGGAAAGGGCCAAATTCCATCTTTAAATCTGATTCATAGCCTGGACGATAAATTTAGGATTACATACTACACTCAGTTCTCAATGAATCTCCCCTCAGATTTGATGATAGTTTGCACAAAGATCAAGGGTTGAATAAGGCCTTCGTGTATTAACTACATTTTCAGTTATTGTATGTTGTATTAGATATCACTCTGGGAAAATGTTATCTCACTTTCAGCACCACTGCTATTTTTGCACTCGTCTTGTATCTGCTTCTTTTTCCCTTCCTTGGTCTTTGGTGGTGTTTAGGCTGGAGGAAAAGGTGGTACGTTTTTGTTTTGTTTTGTTTTTTAAATCAGGTTAGCCAATATGATTTAAAACATCACTTAGCAACTTGTATAGTCATAGTTTAATACCTTTAAAATTGTGTTTGCTGGTTGTGGTGTACCCTAACTGAGAGCCTAGGATCACCATCTAGCATAATTTTAAAGGTGGCAAATCCTGTCTCCACTAGTTGCAAAATGGTGTTTAAAATTGCATTAGCTAACACATTTGGAAAATTCACCTTTGTTAAAGTTCATATTCTACAGAATCTGAATTGGCCACATAAATACATCAGATAGGCTTGAACCAGCATGTTGAGTGTTTGACACCTCAGTTTACATAATGTGCTTAGGACTTGGTATTACTGCAAGTTTGCACAAACAACAAACTTGGAAATCATTTGGCTGCAAACTTACTTTTATAATGACTATTAGCAGCAGTAGTAATAGAGATGTATTTCTTACATTTTTGTATCATCCTTTTATTAATGGAGAGCCATAATAATAATAATACCCAATGCATGTAGAACTCAGCAAAACTAACATTTTTAAAAGATTTTTTTCAGTGATCTAGAACTTATTTTCCAATAGGCTGAAATAATATTTCCTAATTCTGAAATCTATGAGTGAGGGGTTGTGCAGAGAGATGGCAAAATTTGCAGATGGCAATTATTTAGGGTTAGCAAGACTAGAGAGGACGGGGAATCTTGAGTGACACCTATCAAAGGTAAGTAATTAAATGGTGGGATGGCAGACTAATTCAGTATTGACAATTGCAAGATATTGCACATTGGAAGGATTAGTTTAAATTATTTACGCATCTTACTGGGTTCTAAATTAACTGTAACAAGTCAGGAAAAAGATCTGAGTATCATTGTGGATAGCTCAATGAAAACCACTTCTCAATGTGTAGTGGCTGTGAAAAAACAAACATGTTAGGATGCATGAGAAATGGAATGGAGATATTATAAAGCCATTTAAAAACCAGTGGTACTATCTGATAGAATGTGGAGTTCAGAGTTGTGCAATATGTCTTCCATATGAAGAGAGACTGAGAAGATTGGGAATGTACAGATTAGTACAAAGAGGAGAAATAAAGAGGGGATATGAGAGTTATACAAAATAATGAATGGTATAAAAGTAGTTGGGGCACTTCTGTTTGGTCTGTTTCATAATACAAGAACAATGGGACACTTGGTGAAATTGAAGGTCAGCATATTTGAAACTGATCAAAAGGAAACACTTTTTACTGATCAAAAGGAAACACTGGCTGCACAGTCAGCCAGTGGAACTCATTGCCACCAGATATTATTGATGTCAGTAGTTTAGCAGGATTCCAAAAACAGTTGTACGTGTAAATGGATAATGAGAGCATAGTTACATTAGGGTGTTGGTTTTTTATTTTTTAAAGAGAAACCTATAATTTTGGAATATATTCTTCAGGGAATTGCTAACCTCTGACTAAGGACATTGGAAAGAAACTTTATCTATGGGCAGATCATTTCATAACTGCTCACTTTGGGGTGTTTTGTACACTGCTTTGAAGCATCTGGTACTGACCCCTTTTGGAGATAGGAAATGCCATTCATCCTTGTAAGCTAGTATTCTATGTTCAAAAATATCCTAACATCATGCCTACATGTACATTGTGTATTGGATGCCAATAGGGAATCCATATTTTTTTTAAAAAAATATAGTTGACTGACTTGAGAAAACTTTTCTTTTTCTTTTCCAAATTCAGGATAATCATTTGTTATCTACTCTTTACATTGGGTTTAGCATATGGCAGAATGAAGTATTGTTTTGCAATATTTGATGCTTATGTTTTTAATTCAGTTTTAAGTAAACTTTCTTTCCTTAGTATTTTAAACTTTATAAAAAAAAGTAATTTACTTGAAATAAACTTATTCTTAGACACACTCAACAATAAAAATATATATTTAGTAGGTCTTTGGGTAAGTGGGAACATTTGAATATGTTCAGTTTAATAAGAACCACGCACACTGTTTTGGCTGTTGCACAAGGCTGCAGAAACTCCTAAGTCAGGCTTCTGCGGCTTTTCACAAAGATTCTCAGTGCAGAAACTGGATGCAATTTTTTTTTTTTAAATTGAATCTGGCTCATAATAAATCCTTTTTACTTGTTTAGTAAAAGGATTGGACTACTATTCAAGGATTTTGCCCAGGATTTTGTCAGTGGGTTTATTCTTGCATAAAAAGTTAACTGTTTATATTGCTAATACTTTGTATATTTATAAATATAAATACAAAAATAACATTCAAATTCATGGTTTAACAAATGCCTCCAGCAAAAACAACTCCAGCTTAGTCCCCTGTCCTGCAACTTAATTTGCTACTGTGGACTCCTGCATCTGGGTAGAACCCATGGAAGTAAAATGGGGTTTTACGTAGCCTGAAGGGACCATGCTAGTGGGCCTCAGCTGCCATTCCATATGAACCTCATCCCAACGTGTTCAGGTACAGAGATCTTGGAACAGTCAGTGATCTTAAAACGACATATATGTTACAGCTTTTCAACATAAAAGGATGTGATAAGGACACAATTGGAGTCTTATCTCTAAATATATTTGCTTTTGTGAATTTAAATTCAACATGAAGTATGCTCAAGCCTTTTATTTTTCTATTTCTTTTAAGAAGTGAACTATAATATAGAGTATTGTAACTACCACTATTTAGCTGCATTGGTAGCTTCTCTTTACATAACTGTGGTACAAAGGTGCCACCATGGAGCAGGCGTGCAGGAATATTAAAAATCTATTGACATGATGTTGGATTTTTGTTCTCTCTCAGCCCTAGTTTCAATGAAATCATGAATATGTTACAATAACATGTTAATTACCTGTGACATAAGTTATCTGTCTGATTTCCTGTATGTAGTCACTAGCGAAGGTTACGGGATGCTGCCAAGTTTAAATGTAATCAATTTTTTAAAAAGAGAGAGAGATGAAAGGTAGTTTCAGGGACTTCACCTACTCCTGTGTCTTTGTGACTATTTTGATGGTTTTAGAAACACACTTTTTTACTTGTTACAGGTAAAGATCACCATGAATGAAACAGATTTGAAGAAAACATTTTTTTCAGTCACTGTACGACAGCACTGCGTATCCTGTTTCACTGTAGTTAATTTACACTCTTTTGTTTGTGTGTTGTCGTACAGTGACTGAAAAAATATTTTCCTCAAATCTGTTTCATTCATGGTAATCTTCACTTTTAACAAGTAAAAAAATTTTGAGATGTGTGATTTTTGTTTTTTAAGTTGATGGTGTTTATTTAAATAGCATGTCTGCCCCTACAACTCCCTCAGAAAAAGGTAGCAGACCTGAAAGGGACAATGTCAATTTGATTTTTATGTTTCAAGTGTGGAGGACTATCAGAGATGTGGCCAGACTCTCAATTGTCCTGTGGAGTCTCAGCTTTCATTTTCACAATGTTAGTATCTAGCTCTTATGGTTGCAATGCAAACCTTGAAAAGGTGAAGCAAATGTAACCGATGCACAGATGTCTGCCTGAGTTTGTAAAGAGCCTGAAATAATAGCTCTGAGGTGTGAGCTGCCCCATTCACTTCATTGGGTGTTAACTCAGATAACAATGATAATACTTTAAATATCACCTTGTTAACTATTTCACTTATCATTAAAGCATGCAAAAAACAAACAAACAAACAAAAAAACCAACCCCAAAGCCCTATCGCATTATGAAGATGTATACAAGTGTATTCCAAAGTATGGGGTGGACCCCCTGGGGATGGGGCATGATAGATTAGCTGGAATGATAAGGAAGATGTTACATTTGTCATATGTCTTAATTTATACAACACACGGTAGGGTTGCTGGGCAGGCGGCAGTGATTGGTTTTATTATGCTAAAGTGGTCCTCAGCTTTTAAATATTTAGGAAATACTGCATTAAGAAATAAGTATTAAAAGTTATTTACTATCAAACTCTTAGTTGATCCACAATATGTGATGTATTTTAACATAACTATAATCTGCTGAATGGCTTTGATTCTAGATTTAATTTTTAAAAAATCAACTAATCCAGCTAGAAATTAATTTAACGAACCACTATTTTTGTGAGGTTCGTCAAAAAATATGATGATGGGCTCACGCTGCAACAGCTGTTGAATAATGCTATAGATATTATGCAGATGTACTAACCAGGAAGTAAACAAGAACAACCGTGGTAATTTCAGTATTAATTAGAACACAGGGGAAGAAAAATCAATACTTACCAAATTGAAAAGGAGGATGGGAAGAATCTGCAGAAAAAATATTTTAATGTTCTTCGAAGAGCAATTCAAACAGTGAAGAAACAAAAAATATTTAAAAGAAGTGCTTGCATTATTTTTTAACTTCCCCATTGATAGGCCAGAACACTCAAAAGCACTCAAGTGTTTTGATTGCTGAAAAGCAAACTGGAACTTAAATTAATGGAAACAATTGTTAAGAAAGAAAATTGCATGACTATTTTATATTTGTATAAATTAGGTGTTGATCTTGCAAGCATATCTATGGGGTGGTGATGTTAAATGTACACACATGAGTAGTCTCATTGAACTCAGTGGGACTACTGCTATGTATAAAATTACTTGTGTATGAGTTCTTATTTGCAGAGCCTAAGGGATTGACACTGGCCAGTTAAAATCAGTGGGAGTTTTGCTCTATGTAGACTGTAGTGAGAGCAAATTTTGGCCCTACAATAGTAGATTTATCAAGCACTGAAAAATTGGGATTAACAGAAGTGGCAAAATGACTCAAAGTATTCCATTATGAAGTGAGAGACAATAACATATTCTAGGTGTATTGTGATGATTGTAATTTAATTCTGAGGATACTACAATCTACAACTTGAACAAAAGCAGAGCAGTATTTGAATTTTAGATTTGTAAAGAGTATTTTTCACTTAGTTGGCCGAAAACATGTAACACCATATTAATTGTGACTGAACTGTAGGCGTCAGCTAGAGTTCTATTCACCCTTCTTTTTTTTCCCTCTTCTTCATTATAGTGACTTTTTTGAACGCACCATTCTGTGTAACAGCCTTGTATGGAGCTGTGCTGTCACAGGTAAACCTGGACTCACATATCAGGAAGCACTGGAATCAGAAAAGAAAGCCAGACTTAATCTGCAGAGTTTTCCAGAGGCACTCATCGTTCCAGTTCTGTATTTGGCCACCCTTACCCATCGCTCACGACTTCATGAAATTTCTGATGAAATCTTCGCTTATGTCAAGGATCGATATTTTGTTGGCGAAACGGTGGAAGTAGTTAGGAATAATGGTGCAAGGTAAACCCATTTTAAATGTATCATTCATGAAATATGTGTTATGGTATATCTATTTTTTATTATTTACTTATTCACTCATTTATTTTTACAAAATTTGGGTTTATGAATTCTGAAACTAATTATTTGTAGGACAAGTACAATGTCTCTTGGTAGCCATGTGATTAGTGCTGTTTATTGTATTACCAGTGGCTAGGATTGGATTCCTGGGCTCAGTTTCTCATTCCTTGGCTTGTCAGGTGCTGTGATTGCTGGAGGCTTTTTTTCCAGAGCAGCCGTTTTGTTCATGAAGTAGCATTGATGTATTCTGAAGGCAATCCCATCCAACCCTCTGTCAAGGAAAGCCACTGCAATGCAAAGAGTGGGCTGGAGTTTGGGTGGTATGACATCCATTAAGGTCCAAAAAAGGCTGTGTGTGATCAAAGATTACTTGAATAGAACATAGAAAAATTTTTGCAAATTATCATGATTTTTGAGTGCAAAAATAGTGATATAAACATTGGCGACAAACTGTATTAGTTGACATACTGAGTAACAGATGTACAAACTTTTGGAGTGAGATGTAATTATCAACTAGGGAACATTATGAATGACTGCTAAACATTTCTTCAAAGACTTCTTTGAAAAGGTGTGTGGGGTGAAGTAGTGTAGAAGTCACCAAATGGTATTTTTGTACCCCCAAAAGTGGCAACATTTTAGAAAGAGAAATAAACAGTTTAAACTGGGTTGTTCAAGTTTTGTGAAAGACTAAAAAGACTTCCATCCCAAGAGCATTAGTTTGATATAGGTACATGCTCAGAAAAGTGAGGAATGGTAAGAGAGGGTTATAATATTTGGTCATTCCAGGATGCCAATATTTTCCTATAGGATTTTAAAAACTGTTTGTTCTCATACTGTATATACAAATTTGTTGTGTGTTGCCAACATTGTTTCTGTTTGGTACTATCTTAATCTAAGTTACAGAAGCTTTTAGTTAAGGGAATGACTGATGAGGCCAGAATTTTAAAAGTATTTTTCTCTGTTGTGATCACTGTCATATTTGAATCCATTAGTTTATAGTTAAGCTATAAGTGTATTAATTGGGTTGAATTTTCCTTTACATTGTTTCTCTGAGGAGACCAGGAAATGTTCTTAATTTTAAGTCATGGAGTTCTTCTTCGTGTGCTGGGCCCTATGTGGAGTCTAAACGTGGGTGCGCATGAGTGCTGTGCACCGGCGCTGGAACTGTTTGTAGCAGTGTTTGTCGACCCACGTGCATGTGGTGTGTCAGCCACATGGCAAGTCCGATATCTTACGAGGCTGCACGGGTCGACGCCCCTCCAGTTCCCTCTTACTGCCATATGGCGGGAGTCGGAACCCTCTTCCTCTCTCTGTATTGGTAGCCTTTTTAGTATTAATGTATATAGTTTTTACACAGTTAAATGTAGTTTTTTAGTTAGAAGTTAGAAGTTATTAAGTTAGGAATTTAGTAGCAGTTGTCCGTTTACCCTGTGTGGGGTGTCCCACTCACTTAGCGGGACTGTGTCTTGCTAAGATGGCTTTAAAAGCTGTGAGTCTATGCTCCTTCTCCGTGAATAACGAACACCAATGTTGTCTCTGTTGTTGGGGTGAAGCCCACATCATCGCCTGCTGCTCCATCTGTTGTTCCTTCCCACCACAGACTCGTGCTGCGCACACCTGGCTGTCTATCTTCACTGACACCTATGGTCGAGCTTTACTGTATGCCAATTCCCCACTGTGTCCCAGATCACCAGGAACCATACGCCCTCCATCACCGGCAGATGAGCCACTCCTGTTATGCCACTGTATTGAGCTGCTCCTCTTTACACTGTCGGAACAGCGAGCGAGCATGTCTTTGCAGAGTTGATCTGCGCCAGCTCCAGCTGTTCTAACATCACCACCATTTCTGGACCAACCTTCTGACTCAGAGTGGTCTTCGGAGCAGGAATCTGCCTTTTCACTGGCATGCTCCTACAGTCTGGAACAGCAACACCTGCCCTATGCACCAGCGTATGGACCTCCCACTGATGCCAGAACCATCGAGGTCCACCCGCTTCGGTGGATCCATATGCTTGGGCCTACTGGCACCATTGGGACCTGTACCGTGGCCATGGGGCACCGCCACCGCCTCTCTACACCCTTCGCTGGTCTATACAGCTCCTCCCTTGGTTTATGAGGAACCCCGAGATGCCGCATCCAGTGGAGCTACCAATCCCCATGGGAGCATCTTCCTCCCCTGATGAGGCACTTACCCTGCCTTACCTTTCTCCCCTGGATAACCATGGTCAATATCAAGACCTGCTCCGGAGCAAGGCAAGGGACCTTAACCTACTTGTGTATGACATAAAGGACCCCCAGGACAAGTTCCTGGACATCTTGCAGCTGGTGCAACCCTTGCGCACCTCTCTTCCCATACACAGTGCGCTTCTTCAACCAGCTTGGGCAGTCTGGCATGCTCCTGTATTATGTGTACTTCCACCTGAAGAAGCGGAACACAGATACTTTGTCTCTGGAAAAGGTATGGACTTTCTGTTTACACACCCACCACCCAATTCATTAGTGGTCCAGACATCAACAGAGCATGCTATATACTATAGCACTTCAAGTCCCCGCCTCTGGATTGAGCGGCCAAGAAACTTGACTTGATTGGCCATAAAGTCTATACTTCAGCAGGCCTGCAATTCTGCATAGCCAGTTACCAGGCTATACTGGCGAAATACAACTTCCGAACATATACCAAACTGGCAGATTTTCAGGCCTCTCTCCTGGAAGATAAACAGGCCGAGTTCAATCTCTGGTCAAGGAAGGCAATTTAGTGGCCAAAGTCACCCTCGAGGCTGCAGTAGATGCGGCGGACGCAGCATCCCGCTCCTTGGCTTTGGGAGTGGTACTGTGGAGAGACTCACGGTTACAAATGTCAAGGTTCCCAAAGGAAGTCCAGACCATGCTTGAGGATCTCCCCTTTGATAACCAAAACCTTTTTAGTGATAAAATGGATGAGAGCCTACACTTGCTTAAGGACTGTTGCGCCACTCTGCGGTCCTTGGACTTTAACACGCCAGCCACAGCTTGCCTCCAGTACTAGTCCTCTTTCTGCCCCCAGTATTCTGTCCCCCGCCTACCAACATTACCCTCCAGGCCAACAGAATCAACTGTGTCTTTGTCAACTCTTGCAAGAGCTTCCATACCTTGCTGCCACTACCTCGTCCGCTTCATCTTCTTTCCCACAATGCCCATTCAAACACCCATTTTGACTCCTCCCTCCCCTTCTCATGTAGTCCCTTTGATCATCTTAGGGGGCCATCTTGCTCAATTTGCCTTCAGCTGGATAAAGATTACCACCGATCTCTGGGTATTGGACATCATGCACTGAGGGTACTCCATAGAGTTTCTTTCCTTTTCCTCTTGTCACCCTTCTCACGCTGTGAGGGAATGGGAAACCATCACAACACAACCTCTGAGAGGAAGCAAACACCCTCCTCTGGAAGGGCGCAATAGAATGCGTTCCTCGTCAATATCATGGCTGTGGTTTTTACTCCCCCTATTTCCTCAGACCAAAGAAAAGGGGCAGCCTTCACCCCATTTTAGATCTTCGGGCTCTAAAGTGATTCATCCACAAGTTCCAATTCTGCATGGTAACCCTTCCCAGATTCTCCTCTGCCTTCCCCCTGGAGCCTGGTTTGCGGCTCTAGATATGAAAGATGCCTATTTTCATGTGGACATACATCCTGCCCATCGCAAATTCCTTTGATTCATGGTTGGCCACTCACACACTATCAGTTCCAAATCCTTTCATTCAGAATAGTCATCACTCCACACATCTTCATGAAAGTCTTTGTGGTAGTGGCAGCCTATATGAGATGTCTCGGCCACTCATTCCTGTATCTGGATGACAGGCTCCTAGTTGCATCATCCTGGGAATGTTTTCTGACTATCATCCACACCCTACAAAACTTCCTCATGAGCTTGGGGATCTGCATCAACGAAGACAAGTTGATCCTCATACCTACCCATGAGCTCACTATCATAGGAGTTCGGCTAAACTCCCTTGCAGCACGGGCCTTTCTGCTGGTGGGCCACTTCGCAGCCTCATTGCACAGCTCTGTCCCCGCCCACATCTCCAACAGTGCCTCTCCCTCCTAGGCCACGTGACAGCCTGCACTTCTGTCACCCTGCATGCACGCCTCCAAAAGCAATGTCTCCAACTGTGGCTGTGTACCGTCTATGACCTGCAAGTGGATGACTTCCACAAAAGGGTACTTCTCCATCTCTTGATCTTCTTCCCTTGCATAGTGGTGGGACTCAGCCATGCTCCTGGCTGGCAATCTCTTTAACTCTCCCACACCCAGTACCATCCTCACTACGGATGCTTCACTTGTAGGCTGGAGTGCTCAGCTGGAGGGCCACACTTCTCAAGGAATATGGTCCCCCAGAGAGGCCAGGATGCACATCAACACTCTGGAATTATAAGTAGTCTGCCTTACTTTTCAGGCATTCCTACCCTTCCTCTGATTCTGTTATGTGCAACTGCTCTCGGACAACATTATGGCTATCATTTATATAAACAAACAGGGCAGAGCCCAGTCCCCAACCCTTTGCGCAGAAGCCATTCATCTGTGGAATTGGTGCCTTAGGTACAACATATCACGCCACATGGTCCATCTTCCGGGCACCAACAATACCCTCGCAGAAGCTTTCTTGTTCCTTCCACAACAATCATGAGTGGGAGCTCCATGACCCCACTCTCCGATCCATCTTTTGCAAGTGGGGCACGCCATGCTGGGACCTCTTTGTGACGCCTGCCAGCTACAAGCTCCTCCTTTTCTGCTCAAGAGGTGCTCTCGGATGAGGCTCTCAGGGATGCGCTTCTCCTCCCTTGGTCACCTGACCTCCGGTACACTTTCCCACCCATACCACTCCTTTCACATATCCTATGCAAAATATGACAAGACCGTGTAGCCCTCATCCTCATTGCTCCCTTCTGACCTCACCGGTATTGGTTCATCAACCTCCTTCATCTCTTGGTTTACCCACTGATTTCCCCCTCTCCCAAATCTCCTCACACAACAAAGCGGCAGGCTCTGGCACCCCAACCCAGAACCGCTTCACCTCACAGCTTGGTATTTGGATGGGGCTCACAAGTAGACAACACACGCTCAACATCAGTGCACAAAGTCCTTTCACAGAGCAGACACCTATCTACTACATCATGTTACCAAGCAAAGTGGAAGCGCTTCATGGTGTGGGCATTCCGTCACCGTCACCCCCTGAATCCAATCTCTGTTCTCACCATCCTTGACTACCTTCTCCACCTTCGACAGTCGGGCCTTGCCCACTCTTTCATCCTGGTTCACCTAGCAGTGCTTAGTGCCTTCCTCCTGCTGATTGATGGCTTTTCTGCCTTTAGCCACCCCACCTCGATCCGTTTCCTCCGTGGTCTCCTCAACACCTTCTCATAGATCCATGACCCCTGCTTGGAGCCTGAACCTTATCCTCTCAACACTGATCAAGCCACCCTTCGAACCACTGGCTACTTGCTCCCTCACCCATCTCTTCATGGAGGTAATCTTTTTGGTGGCAATCACATCTGCCCGACAGGTTAGTGAGTGGTGGCGATGATGGCAGATCTACCCTTTATGGTCTTCCATAAGGACAAGGTTTCCTTACGACTCCATCCGAAGTTCCTACCTAAGATGGTCTCTCCATTTCATCTTAACCAATCCATTCACCTTCCAACCTTCCGTCTAAAGCCTCAGAGAGAGAGCGGATATTACACTCCCTTGACATCTGACGTATGTTGGCTTTCTATCTATAATGCATTTGTCGCCATTTCAGAACATCGCAGGGGAAGCGCATATGTTCCATGGCAGGACATTTGTAAAGTGGCCACATGTTCCCCTCCACACTTTCACCACTCGCTACGACATAGCCCCGTTGGCAGTAGCGGATGCATCAGTAGGCTGTGCAGTGCTGCAGACTTTCGCTTCCGATGAACCCTCATTTCCACTTCCTTGCTGAGTACTGCTCACTACACTACCCATGTTGGAGTCCACATAGGGACCAGTACTCGAAGAAGAGATGGAGGTTACTTACTGTAACTGGAGGTTCTTCCTGATGTGTGGTCCCGATCTGGATTCCAATCCTGCTCTCTTTCCCCTCTGCTATGGGCTTTGTGTCCCCTGATAAAAGGGACCTGGAGGGCGTCGACCATGCAGCCTCATAAGACCTCGGTCACACCACGTGGCCAATGCATGACATGCACTTGGGTCAACGAACACTGCTACAAACAGATCCAGTTCCGGCACATAGTGCGCATGCGCATCCACATTTGGAATCCACATAGGGACCACACATTTCGAAGAACCTCCTGTTACAGTAAGTTGCCTCCATTTTTCATTTTAGGTCCCAGTCCTGCAAAGATTTACACATGCTTTAATTTACACACTGAATAGTCCCATTGATGGGATTACTCACAGTGTAAATGTATATGTATAAATTTTTGCTGGATTGGGCCTTTGTCTTGTTAGAGGAAAGGCAAGCTTCCCTTGGCCATAAAGTAGTCAGATGGTGTGACCAGCAACCTGTGGATGCCCTGAGAGCCATGGCAAAACCCTGTGTACGTAAGAGGGGACAGGGTCAGCATATTCATCGGAGGCCACCCTTTCATGTGGCTTTGCATTTCTCCTAGGGCAGTACAGATATGGAAATAGTTGTACTATGTAATGGTAAGAAGATTTTAATCAAATAATTAAAATACGAGTCCAGGTGCTCTAACGGAATGTTGGAAAATTCAGATGTCTTTGAATTTGCCACATAAGGACTCTCACTCACATTGTCGTCTTCTTGGTCCAGGTCTGGCCCCTGACCAATGTAGCTATGCTGACCTAACTCCAGTGTGGGACTAGCTATGTCGATGGAAGAATGTTTGTGTCAACCCATTGTTCAGGGAGGTGATGTTCTTACTTTGATAGAAAAACGCCTTCTGTCAGTGTAGACTGCATCTATATTATGGGTTTATGCTGGCATAACTTGGGTAATGTAGCTAAACTGGTATAGTTTTCTTAGTGTAGTTATACCCTTAGAGTCTCTACCTCACATAATTAGTCTCAGTTGAGAACTAGTTCTGATGTTTCAAATAATTTGAGCTTATTTTGTACAGAATGATGGTTGGTCTCGTCTGTCTCTGAGTTGTAGACTTTACGATTGGCTTAGCTGATCATTAGAGATTTTCACTCCTCCTTCTCTGGATGTCTGGTTTAAGGAAGAGTGCAGAATGCAACTTCAGGGGTTGGTGATGGTGCAAGAGAATGTCCCCCTTTTCTTCCTCATAGTTAGTCTTTTGTAGGTTTTAGTGTCCCCTTGCTTCGTTTTGAGGACTACTTTTGTCCAATTAGGAGTTCCAGCATGTTGGCTATAGCTCAGTTTGAATCAATAATTTGGTATCTTGATCTGAGGTTATCGTAGAAGATTCCAGTCTAAAGTGGACACTTTCTTGCAAAGTCTTTTGGTGACCACAAGCAATGTCCTTTTCGGAAGTGGACATGTGAGAGGCACATGTGAGACGAAATTGGCAACACTTCCCATCTAATGGAATAAGGTCTGTTCTCACCTTGCTAAATATAATGGTTAATCATCAATTACCCTTTCACGCGCTTCCATTTGTTTCTTGTGACAGCTAGTGAGCATGATAAGGAAAAAGGGACTCAGAGGGAGGTCAAGGTCAGTATGAGTGCATGGCCTACTTCAGTGCCCTTTCACCTAAAATCAAAGCCAATTTAGCATTCCTTATAAATACTAAACTTCATTTAGCCTTCGAATCAAATACAGTTAACCAAGGTCAAACTCAAGTCTGGCCAACATTTCATACAGCTGTGTGGCTTCACACTTGTGGTTGAACCAAAAACCTTTTGTAGGGGCAAGATTTTTACAGCATGGAGAGGGAATCTGTTGATGAACATGCTGACTTGTTCTGAATGATCTTCTATAAGGAAATCCCCATGGGTCTGTAGGCAGGGGCAGAGATGTACTAAGCAGCCATCCACCCTGCCCACTGTCTACTCCCTCCATAATCATGTCTCAGTTGGCAGAGTTGTGTTGAAAGAGTTTCAGCAGGATGGGAAGGAAGGGAGAATATGCCACAAAGCACCTGCTTCCCTTACTCAAACTCAAACACCTATAGTCTCTTTTTGTCGTTTGCTCACCTCTAAACCATAATGGAGGCAGCTTGGCTTTTAATATTAACTTCTTTGCTCAAAGAGTCAGCTGTTTTGCCTAGAATTTATATACCATGAACTGCAGGTGTAAATGCTTATTGAAGTGGTGTTTATATAATCATGGATTTTCATTTGTTATTTGACAGTGCTTTTAATTTATGTCTTAATCTGGAGGATTTTCCATTTTCCAGACTGCCAACCAAAAGAATGCTTTAGAAAAATATAATATGTATATACTGGGTTTCAAAAAGACATTTATTTTTTCCTCTAATATTTGATGTTCATACTTTTTAAATTTTCAATGTTCGTTTGAAAAGTAGATGCATAATTGGTTAATGGGCTTTAGCCTATATTTTTGAAGTATTGCATGGGGTTAAATGTAGAAGTCAATATGATTTATAAATAATACTCACTTAATAAAAAGATTTGTGTGTTGATCCTCTTGAATAGCTTTGAAAATTGAGCATGAAGCCTAAACTTTTACTGCAAATATGGTTTCCAGGCAAAATAGAAATTTACTGTACTAGGTCTCATTTGACCTACTTTGCTTAGATCTATTTTAATAAAAAGAAACGTGGTCACAATCAGCCTGTAATGAAATCATACTTTTTTGTCACTGAGAATAACAAAATTTGGCAGTGACCCTGAACACATTTATGTATTGCATTCAATCCCAGTGCGTAAAGTTATTCTCGTGCATAAGAGTTTGCGGTATTGTAACCTTATTGTGCTGTGAGCTCCATGCATTACTTAGTTTGGATCCCCTGGGAAATATAGGGTATGATCATGTAATTAAAGACTGTATCATAGTGCATATACAACAAGGGGGCTGAATTAAAGTTGCGCAAGCAATCTTAATTCTGGCATTTGCTAACTTTTGAATGCTTGCTTTTGCAATCTAAATGCTCTTTTGACATCATTATTTTGGGTGTAATTTCCCATATTTTTAATAACAATAAAACTGGAAAAACATATTTCATTATATTGACCCCCCCGACCTAGGTCATTAGCAGGGTTGGAGCCTTTAAATCTCCAATACAGACCTTTACCACTTCAGCTAACTGAATAACTTGGTGGTAGATTGCTATTTCTATGTGAACCATGTATGCTGGGGTGAGAAGGTAGGGAAGAGAGACACTTTGTCAGTGGATTTCACAGCTGTTTGGTTGGGGGCAGTGGAATGTTGAGATTCAAGAATTCTGGGTTCAATTGCAGGTTCTGGAGGGGAGTGTGATCTAGTTGTTACAGACCCTTCTTCCTCTTTCCCCCTTTCTTCCTTCCCCATTTTGGCTCCTATCACTCCCAGCCTGTTCTTGTTCTCCCTCTGCTCCTCATCCCTTTGCATTTGAATCAGGCTGCTTCCTCCTTGTCCTCACTGTCTGGTGCCAGCAGGAGAAACATTGAGAGTCCAGGAGAGACTATATCCTTGCTCTTGGTTCCTATGTCTAGCACCACAGCAGTCTCCAGCAGCCAGGAAGAGAAATTGCAGGGAAAGTCCTACTGAGTCCCTGCAGCCTTGGGATGGAGTATGCACAATCATTCTACAGGAATGATTTGTGTCAGCTGGCATGTGGGAGCTGTGAATGGAGCATGTTCACTGCAGACAGAATCTGTGACTCCTCAGAGAATTTAGCTGCTAAACAAATGAGCCTCTACTGAAAATGTGCAAACTGCAGTTTTTCAACGTGAATAAATTGGCCAAATTTGGGCAGATTTTTATGGGGATGTGAAAAGGCAGCTATGCGTTTTGGTGGATAAAGCAAGGCCCTCTCCCCCAACTTTTAAGTCCCTGTACTAAAAGATGGGAGGCACTTAGTGTTCTCAGCTAAACAATTATAAGAATTTTGTAACCTGAGCAAAACATTTACAATTTTTCTACTAACATTGTCTGAAAAAACTACACCATTTTTACTGAAACTTTCAAAAAATCCAGTTAGAGGCAGTTGCCCCGCGTATAAAATTTCTGCCCAAACAGTTCAGGTTGGGCAAAGTTATAAACAGTTATGGAAAATGTTGGGCAACATTAACTATAGGCAGTACTACCAGTGCTGCCTGTAATTTGGTTAACTTGTAAGACTGTTTGGGATCTGAAATCGTTATATTTTGAAAGCAATTTAGTTCTTCCTGTTGTTTAAACGCTATTGTATTTTAGTTAAAATAAATATTTAAAATTAAAACTAGAATAATATTTACTGTTAAAGGTAATGAATTAAGATATAAAATGTGAACTAAAACATTAATAACCTGTATGTCTCACTGAGACAGAAAGAAAATGTTGGCCAGGATTATCCCATTTCTTTGGAAAAATGTTCTGGGATCTTAAATTTCCATCTTGCACTTTACCAGAAAAAGGTCTTCTGTTTAACTTCTCATCTAAAGGGTGACATCTCTCACAGTATTTGATCCATTTAGTTCTGCCTTGTGGTATCAATACTTATACAGGATATGTATCTAAAAAGTTTACCAGAATCTGAGTCCTGGCAAACTGCTTGAAACTTGGAACTTCATGGCAAGAATGACATGCTGCTGGAAATAGTAGTGTGCATCCCAGGTCAAATTGCAACCAAATAAAACATATATTTTGTAGTTCAACACAGTCCACTGAGCTACGTGGCCTGTTCTTCTTCGAGTGCTTGCTCACATCAATTTCATTCTAGGTGTGTGCGCAGCTCTGTGCACGGTTACCAGATTTTTTTTTCCTTTAGCAGTACCTGTAGGGCCGGCCCCGGTGCCCCCTGGAGTCCCGCACACATGCCAGGGTATTTCAGGTACTGCTGGCCTTACACTCCCTCAATTCCTTCTTTCCGCCCATGATTGTTGCTGGAACTGTTCTGCTTGCTGTCATAAGTGGTCCTATTCTTATCCTTAAGCAGTGTTAGCTAGTTTGTTCTACTGTTCTTTTGTTAGTTAAGTATCTGTAAATAATCGATACTTAAGTGTAGTCCCTACAGGGACCTTCGCCAGGAAGTGGGGCATGCCCTGTGTTTCCTGCAGAAAGCCCTTCCCCCTTAATGACCCCCACAACAATTGTCTGAAGTGCCTAGGGGAAGCACACAGGTAGGAAAAGTATCTGTAAGGCTTTCAGGCCACGGACTCAAAAAGAGAGGGAAATCAGCCTGAAGGCCTTGCTGAGGGAGGCAGCACTAAAACCAGCCTCCGCGCCATCCTGCTCTACCTTAGTGCTGAGTATTCCCCATTGCAAAAGAAGCAGAGGAAGCAGCAATCAGACAAGGACCGCTCCTCTGCACTGAAGACCAGTGATGCGGGGTTGAGTGTGGGGCCCATACTGGACCGATCCGTGATGGACAGCAGAAGAGAAGCTCACTGCCCAGAAGTGCGAGCCCGCCAAAAAAGCCACTCCTGACTCCTGGGAGCAGTAGGGGGCCTCTTCAGCTTGTGGTGCCATTGACGCCAGAGGCGTTTCAGGAAGTGAGGGACCTGAAGACCCTGCCTTTGTGTCCTTCTCCTAGCTTCTCTTGGTGCAGTCAAAAGAGAAGACTCCAGTCTTCAGGGGGAAGCCTGCAATAGGTCCTCAAAGGCTGCACTGCTCCCCTGACCAGTGGTGTTTATCTTCTTGGTCCAAGTCACCGCGCAAGGAGTCTTCATCACGGCATAGGTCTCCGAGGGTGCGTTCCTGATCTCCGTCTCTAGGGTATTCCATGATGGCCGAGCGCCAGCGACAGAGATGGTCTCCATTGCCATCATGGCACTGATCCCGGTCTCTGGCACCGAGTGCTTTGTGTTCGGAGGGACGACACCGATCCCGCTTATCATCGTACAGGTGTTCGCCGGATGGCAGTTGGCACTGATCCCGCTCATCAGCACTGAGGAGTTCGTCCGTACTGGCACGGCGCAGAACTTGGTCGCCTGTAAGGGAATCTTCACCCAGAGACCAGCGATGCCATAGGTCTTCGAGGCACCAATCTTCAACATGGCACTGTTTCCACTCATCCTCCAGGCACAAATCCTCGGCAACCCAGCACTGGTCGGGCGAGCAGCACCGCCGGTAGCTGTCCTCTCACTCCCCAAAGCTGAGGCAGCATTTGTTCGAGTGTCATGGGACTCGGGGGTTGGGGCACTGGTTTCGCTCTCTGCAGTACTGCACTGCAGCAAGGGCATCAGCTACTGCCTCCCCTCACCCCCCATCCCCGGTCGTCGGGCAGCGAGTCGGTTTCCTTGGGAGAGGACAGACAGGCTGCCACCCACTCTGGGCAACACGATCCTCCAAAGATACAGGACCAAGTTCCCTGCCCACCAGCTCCTGGTTGGCCTCAGGGCCAGTGGCCAGTGCAGTGGCCATATTGGGGACCCTGGGGGCTTCTAGTGGCCCAGGGCCAGACTCGTACAGATCTTCCAGCAGGCAATCAGTGCTGGTGGCCCTGGAGGGGGCTCACGATTCGGTGTCAGAGGAGGATTCAGACTCCCAAGAAGGGACATCTACAACAACTCCCCGGCAGCAGGCGGGGATGCCGCCACCTCCCATGCCAGCACAATCCTTGTTGTCTTCCCCAGATGAGGTGATCACATCAGGGCCGTCTGCGCCTCTGGATGATTTTTGGGCCCACCAGGAGCTCCTTAAGAGGATGGCCTTGAATTTAGGATTAGAGGCAGAGGAGCTTAAAGAGGCATCAGATAACCTCTTTGATGTATTAGCAGTGGCGGTGGCAGTCCAGGTTGCCCTGCCTGTGCATGAAGGGCTTCTTAAAGTGGCTAAAGCCATGTGGCAGATGCCATTGTCCTTTTCATCAATGTCAAAGAGGGCAGAAAAAAAGTACTGTGTTCGTGCCAAGGGTTTTGAATATTTATTTACTCACTCCTCCCCGGGTTCCCTGGTAGTGGTGGCCACCAATGAGAGGGATAGGCAAGCCTAGCTCGACTCCCAAAAATAAGAACAACAAAAAGCTGGCCTTATTTGGGAGGAAAATTTATTCAACAGTGAGCCTGCAATTTAGGATTGCAAACCAACAAGTGCTCTTGGGTATAATTACAACCTTTGGGACTCCCTGAAGTGCTTTGAGGAGACCCTGTCCCAGGAGCAGGCACCTGACTTTGCCACCATCCTAGAGGAAGGCTAGAGCTGACCTACAAGTGGTCTCTGACATGACGGATTAATCTGGGAGATCATGGCCTTGGCTATTTGTATGCGCGGGTGCTCTTGGCTGCAGTCTTCCGGTCTGTTCCAGGAGGTGCAGCAGTCCATTCAGGACCTTCCTTTTGACGGGAGTGCTCTCTTTTCAGACCAGACTGATGCCAAGCTTCACGAGGTGAAGGATTCGAAGGCCACACTACGTTCCCTGGGCCTTTATACACCTCAGGCCTCGGGGCGACAGTTCTGCTCCCAGCAGCAGCTGCTAAGATACCAGCCCGCATGCTTTGCCTCCTATAGACAAAGGGACAAAGACAGAGGATTTAGGAGGCGCCGGCTGACTGCGGCTTCCACTTCAGCTGCCCAGCCAGGGTCTTCCAGGCACTCGAACAGCCAGCACCAGTCCTTTTGAAGGTGTTCCATTCTCAAGGCAGGATCCTCCCTCTTGTCCATTCCTCAATCGACTTGCTCTTTTCCTATCCAAATGGGCCAGAATAACATCGTACCATTGGGTCCTTGGTATCATCTCAGTGGGATATGTCCTGCAGTTTTCTCCCTGCCCTCTCCTTCCCACAACTCTCCCTCCCCGTCCCTCTTCAGGGACCCCTCTCACGAGCAACTTCTCATGCGGGAGGTGGAAAATCTTCTCAGTGTAGGGGCTATAGAGGACATTCTGCCAGACATGAGGGGGAAAGGGTTTTACTTCCAGTACTTCCTCATCCTCAAAGCGAAAGGGGGTCTCAAGCCCGTTCTAGATCTGTGTTGTCTCAACAAATATCTCAAGAGACTGAAATTCCGCATGGTCTCCCTAGCCTCCATCTCCCTTCCTTGGATCCAGGAGACTGATATGCCACCCTTGACCTAAAGGACGCATACTTCCATATTGCGATCTTCCCTGGCCACAGACGTTTTCTCCGCTTCTTCATGGCCTGCTCCCACTACCAGTTTACGACTTTACCCTTTGGCCTCTCTTCTGCCCTGAGAGTGTTTACAAAGTGCACGGCGGTGGTGGCTGCAGACCTAAGGTGCCAGGGCATAGAGATATACTTGTACTTGGACGACTGGTTGATCAAAGGTGGGTCCCAGTCTCAGGTCCAGAGCAAGCTAGAAAGTTCACCTGACTATGACCTCAACCTTTCACCCTCTGATAGGTGGGAAATAGTTTTTTTTTCCCATTCTATGATGGTTAGGTTCCTGAAAGGAGTAGAAAGGCTCTGCCCTCAAGTTCGAGACCCAATGCCCCCTTGGGACCTAAACCTAGTTCTGTCTAGGCTTAAGGGACCCCCATTTGAACCTTTGGCTATCTGTCCATTCCTGTTGCTCTCCTGGAAAGTATCCTTTCTAGTAGTAATTACCTCAGGAAGAAGAGTCTCTGAGATTAGGGCACTTACCTCAGGGCCACCATACACGACCTTCTATAAGGACAAGGTCCAATTGTGGCCTCATCCTGCTTTCTTACCCAAAGTAGTGTCTCAATTTCATTGCAACCAGGATATATTTCTTCCAGTGTTCTTTCCCAAGTCGCATGGCTCAGAGGAAGATCAAAGGTGGCACACCCTTGATGTGAGGTGTGCATTAGCATTCTACATTGAATGCACAAAGTCATTCTGGAAGACTACGTAACTTTTTGTTGCAGTGGCGGATAGGATGAAAGGGTTACCTGTCTCCGCCCAGCAAATTTCCTCTTGGACAACTTCCTGCATCAAGTTTTGTTATGAGCAGGCGAAGGTACCGCTGCTGGGTGTCATCACAGCCCACTCCACCAGAGTGCAAGCTTCCTCGGCGGCCTTTCTGATGCAGGTACCTGTGCAGGAAAACTGTAGAGCTGCCACTTGGTGATTGGTGCACACTTTCATGTCCCACTATGCCATTGTCCAACAGGCACGGAATGATGCCAGCTTCGGCAGAGCGATGCTGCAGACAGGTCATCTGTGAACTCTTGGCCCACCTCCAAGGTACTGCATGTGAGTCACGTAGAATGGAATCAACAGCAGCAAGCTCTCGAAGAAGAAAAGATGGTTACTTACCTTGTAACGGTTGTTCTTTGAGATGTATTGCTCATGTCTATTCCATTACCCATCCCCCATCCCCGCTGTCAAAGTTGATGGCAAGAAGGAACTGAGGGGACGTAGGGCCGGCGGTGCCTGATATACCATGGCATGTGTGCATGACTCCAGGGGGCGCCAGAGCCGGCCCTATAGGTACTGCTAAAGGGAAAAAAATTCCGGTAACCTTGCATGGAGGTGAGCACACACCTAGAATGGAATGGACATGAGCAACACGTCTCAAAGAACAATAGTTAAAAGGTAAGTAACCGTCTTTTGCTGATTTCAGTGGAAGCTAGGAGCCTAAATATCTTTGAGGATCTGGTCTTAGGAGTCATGCTGCTAAATTCAGTATGGTAGGGTTGGGTCCAAGGTATAATTTTAATATTTAATGGATTGTAATTAAGCATGAGTCTTATGAGACTTTGGTATTACAAATAATATAATGGCCTTCTTTGCTGGGGTGAACAAATCAGCCGTCTATAGCTCATCATAAATCTACAGAGCCACTGGCACTGATCTGGGTGATGAAGTTGTTGTGCAACCTGCATTTTAGGGATTTTTTTTAGTTCTTCTCAAAGGTAATTTATATAGTGCCTTCCCTTTGCCCACTGAGGCACATGGGATACTGTATAATAATAACAATATAACTTAATTTATAATAAATGCCCCCTAAACCAAAATTAGATAGAAGGGTTACTAGAATGGATAGGGAAGAGGATAAAGGGGAAAGAACAGCTGTCCGTTATTACGGGGGAATAAATTTTACATTTTATTTGACCTCTAGATTACACTGCAGCAAAAGAATGATTGCTTGCTGACCTTAGGCAAACATGCCAGAGTGCAGATATGCAACAGAGTAAGGCTTAAATGAATGTAGTGCTTTTGAAAAGTGCCAGTTTAACAACACTGGTGAATGAAGTCCTCTTAGGAAAATATGTATTGCCATATCTAATCAGACTAGAGGTTTGTCCAGTCCAGTATTCGGTCTCTGGCAATGGCTGATACCAGAACAATGGGCAAGAAACCTTGTCGTGGATAATTATGGAATAACCTGCCCACAGATAAAGTTTCTTTCTAAGCTCTCCCAGGGATTGACTTGTGCTCTGAAGCATGAAAGTTTATCTCTTTAAAAAAAGAACGTTTATTCTTAAGAGAAAAGTTATGTAAGCTTTCTATTATCATGCAGCCAGTATGATCGGTCATGATCTGGAGGAATGGAGGAGAAAGGACCATTTGTATACAACGAGAACATAGTTTGTTTTCTAAGCTTATTCATTAATTGGCACTCTGCTTAAATTGGCAACCAGGGTATCAATTGTGGTTTGTGTTATGTTTTGGTATGTACCTGTGCACTGAGATCTAGGCTAACTTCACATAGGCCACCAAACAGTTATGGGACAAAAGTGTCTTTTAAGCACTATTGAACTGTGGAGGATTTAAATCTGTGACCTGGAGGTGAAAGGTTCTATGTCCCATTATTAACTAATGTCCAAGCCATTGAAAATCTGTATGTTGTTCTGTTTTTCTCTGAAAAATAGGCTAACATAAATTCTTGATTGGTCTGTCAAGGGGCTGGGACTATATGATCAGATTCCATTTATCACTCTGAAAACATGCCTTTTCCATGTAGTTGCAGATGCATCACACATCCTCCTGCAACCCTCACAGAGAGGGTTGCACTAGAAACGGCAGTTACAGTCACATTGGCCACACATTGGTTCCATGACTTGAGGGGAAGGAGGATATTATTTCCTTCCCCCCAGCCATCACAGAACTCTAACTCATGTTATGTGCTGGGGAGAGTAATTGCTTGCAAATGCAAATTTGCTTGCATTGCAAATTGAAATGGTTCACAATCATTAGTTACAAGTATAGACAAACATATTGTAGATGAATATTACTCCTGGGAGAATTCTGTGCCACTGTGTGCATGTAGAATTCATGTCCCATGCAGATTTCTTTGCTTCCCTACAGAAAAATGACAGGAGTGGTCACACACCCCTCTCCAGCAGTGTGGGCACTTTGTTTTAGGCTCCCAGAGCAGATGACAGAAAGATAAATCACTGCCGGGGATGGGACTGGGGATGCCCCAGCCGGTGCTGCATCAGACCCACCCCCGTATTTGCCAGCCGCTGTGCATCCTGACTCCGCCATACCAGACTCTCTCACCAAGCCTCACCTTCTTCCCGTATCCAGAACCACCACACCCGAATCCTTACCCTGCCAAGCCTCACCCTTCTGCATCCAGTCCCATTACCAAGCCCCGCCCCCTGCACCCAGACCACTCCCCACTGAGTCCCCTCCCAACTCAAACCCCACCCCGATGAGCCCTACCCCCTATGCACCTGGACCATCCTGACATGCCCCCCTGTATCCGGACCCCCACCCCACTGAATCCCAACCAGCTGCACCCAGACCCCCACCCCACCAAGTCTCACTCCCCCAGAACCCAGATACCCCTGCTGAGGCCCCCAAACCCAGACTTCCCCTGGCGACCTTCAACCCCCAACCCCCAGCAGCGTCCCAACCCCAACCACCTTCAACCCCCAACCCCAACCACCTTCAACCCCCAACCACCTTCACTTGGACTCTCCCTGCAGAGTCCCATTGCCTCTGCACTTGAAATCTCTCCCTTCCCCCCCATAAAACCCTGTGCATCCATATCCCACACCCAGACCCCCCACTGAGCTGCCCACACCCAGATTGCCTCACACAGAACCCTCTCACCCCACACTTGGATCCCCCCCCTACTAAGTTCCTCCACACTTGGATCCTGCCAGGCTGAGCCTGCCTGCTCACACCTGGGACACCTGGTAATCCCAAAGTACTTTGCTGGATTGGGGCCTTAAACTCTTAAGATATTTTATTTTTAAAGATTTGCTGCTCATAGACTGGAAGCAGACAACCTCAAATGTCTCTTCTAAACTGATTTAATAGAATTTACTGTAGATTCCTAGAAACTGAATTCTATACACATAAGAATAATTGTTATATGGTAGAGAGAGACCTATTGTTTTTTTTTTTACCTTATCTCCTCAATCTCTGTGTCTCATTTATCTTCTTACATGTTGAGCTTATAAGTTTTACCAGGTACCTAATAGACAAAGGGTGCAACTGTAGCAGCCAAAGTTAGATAAAATGAGTGAGCCTCACTATCCAGGTGAGAAATCAGTTTCCTTTTCTTCTTGCCCTAGCTTCTGTGAAGTGTGAGGATGCTGGGAATCTTACCAGAATGCCACCCTTATATCCTGATCAGCGTTCCATCTTTTGTGTCTGCCTCTAGATTGCAGGTGTCTGATAATTATGAAGCCAGCCCTCCCTGCAACCCCTCTGGCTGATGAAAGGGAGAAGCTGCATTCCTTCACTCTCCTGTTTTTCCCTCATCCCATCCCAGCGCCTCTTGACTACTACTTCATATGTGTATGTCTGCTGCTCTACTTTTATCATTACTTTTTACCTGCAAAACTCCTTTTTTGTGTCTTTTTCCTAAATGAATCGCTCCAGTGCTTGCCTTTGGTGCTGTTCATAGCCTTATCAATCAGTAGCGTGCTGAAACTGACTAGTTATCAATAGTTCACTGTCAAGCTGGGAGGGTGTATCTAGTATGGTATCGCAGAGGTCAATCCTGGATCTACTACTATTCAGTATTTTCATTAAATATTTGGATAAGTCAATGGAGAATATGCTTATAAAATTTGCAGATGATACGAAGATGGGATGGATTGAAAGAACTTTGGAGGACAGGATTACAATTCACAATAACCTTGACAAATTGGAGAATTGGTCTGAAATCAACAAGATGAAATTCAGTAAAGACAAGTGCAAAGTCCTTTGCTTAGGAAGGAAAAATCAAATGTACAAAATGGGGAATAACTGGCGAAGTAGTAGTATTGTTGAAAAGGATAAGGGGGTTATAGTGGATCACAGATTGAGTATGAGTCAGAATGTGATGCAGTTGAGAAAAAGGCTAATGTCATTCTGGGGTGTATTAACAGGGTGTATTAACATATTGTCATATGTAAGACAAAGGAGGTAATTGTCCTGCTCTGCTCAGCATTGGTGAAGTCTCAGCTGGAGTATCGTGTCCAGTTCTGGGTGCCACACTTCAGGAAAGATGTGGATGAATTGGAGAAAGTCCAGAGAAGAGTTACAAAAATGTTGAAAGGTTTAGATAACCTGACGTATAGGAGGGGTTAAAAAAAAGGGCATGTTTAGACTTTAGAACAAAAGATTGAGTGGGGACCTGATAACAGCCTTCAAATATGTTAAGGTATGCTATAAAGAAGATGGTGATCAATTGTTTTCCATGTCCTCTGGAGGTAGGACAAGAAGTAATCAGCTCAATCTACAGCGAGGGAGATTTAGATTGGATATTAGGAAATACTTGTAAATTATGTGGATAGTTAAGCACTGGAATGAGATTTCAAGGGAGATTGTTGAATCCCAGAACAGGTTAGAAAAACATGTCAGGAATGGTCTAGGTATACTTGGTCCTGCCTCTGCACAGGGAGCTGGACTAGATGACTTCTAGAGGTCCCATTTCCATGATTCTGTGTATGCTGATAAGAATTCTGGGTATCTAAATACTGTTGGCTCGAGGAGAAATCAATTGCTGGCATTTCAAGAAGCTTCACTGCAGAAAATCTTAAAGGTGACCTGCAAAGGAAAAGCGTGTGTGACCATTTTTTTGCCTCAAAGGCCCGAAAGATGTTTTTTTAAAGTAATTTTCTGCTAGACATGAGCTACACACCTCTTTTGTAGCTGTATAACTTTCAATTAGGGGTACAGTTTTTTTTTAACCAAAATAATTACACTGGTACCACCCTGAATTTGGACAGTTACATGATATAAAGGTGCCTTACCAGATTATTCCCTTTCCCATGTGGAAATTAGCTTTATCAGTATAAGAATTTTTATATAAGTGTAGCTTTTTTTTTCTTATTGTGATTCTTAAGACCTGGTTTTCAATTATAATAAGACCAGGCTTATGATTTTTGGGAAGAACAGTCTGCAAATTGAGTGGAAGATAGAAGGCCACTATGTAAAACAAGTCTCTGTTTTCACTTATTTAGGGTTAAAGTTTCATCATTTGGACTGTTGGTTCCCTTATCATAAAGACTTAAAATAAAAGGCCCTTAACTATGCTCAAGGGGTGCTCTGTTTTACCCACTCACATGGTGGGAACAGAGTTGCCCCAGTGCTAAGAATTTTTAATGCTAAAATAATATCGCAGAAGATTGATTTAAAGGCCAAATTTCAAATCATTCAAAATAATATTTAGGAGACTTTTAATTCTCCCAAATTCTACCCCTGCCTTGTTTTTACATGCCAAGGTGCCAAGGTTTTTCTGTCAGTAGTAGAGTTTGTATTGCTTTTCTTAAATTTTGGTCTAAGAGCTATACCCTTCCAAATTATAGATTGCCCCATCTTTGCCTTCAGGATATGCAGGAACAACCTGGGTACTCCTTATTTCCATGGTATAAGACTTTCAATTTATTATAACTAGGTTGGGGTTTTCTGTTACTCACTTATTGTCTATGTCTTTTAATCAACATCATCAACTACTTAAACACCGAGTGACAGTTATTACCCAACAAGAAGATCTGACTATGATTCATGATTCTAAGTTTGCCTTTTGCTTTTCTACTTTGAAAGATGGCTCTTGTTTTTGAACCATATTTGAATGAGTTATCAAATCCTCATTTACGTAAGACATACTCAGTTAAGATTGCAAACCATGGAAACTGCTGTCCTTTAAGGTAAATATGGAAAAGTTCCTTTGTGTCT
Organism: Emydura macquarii macquarii; assembly: GCF_026122565.2. Classification (NCBI taxonomy): domain Eukaryota; kingdom Metazoa; phylum Chordata; order Testudines; family Chelidae; genus Emydura; species Emydura macquarii. The sequence goes on from NW_027130511.1 coordinate 11,523,254, forward strand.
TCATTTTTGCCCATGTAAATCTGGAGCATTAGAAGATCTATGTCATTATCTTTTGGATTACAGAATTTTCCAGCTTCTGAGAGCATGCTGGGTTTCACCTCTTTTTTTTTTTTTTTTTTTAAATATATAGATATATAAAAAGGATCTTTATCTCTATCTCAAAAGATAATGTTTTTAGTATTTTCTCAATCCCCTGTTGTAATTAAATCAGTAGCAATTTTTGTCACGTTACCGTTGTGTCAAAGAAAAGAGTTTTTAAGTTCTAGCTGACATTTTAATGTATTATATGGATGTTGCTGTTGTTTTAGAATGTGTGTGTTTTTCTTTTTGTATTTGGGAAACACATATGTCATGCGATCTAATAAAATTGGATTGTACAGAATATCTGATCTATAAAGAAAAGTTAAATGAACTGAGAATGTTTAGTCTTCAGAAAAGAAGACTGGGGGGAACCTGATAACCTCAAATATGTTAAGGGCTGTAATGAAGAGGACTGTGATCAGTTATTCTCCATGTCAGCTGAATGTAGGACTAGCAGTAATAGGCTTAATTTGCAGGGAGATTTGCCAGGGAGATTTAGGTGAGATATTAGGAATAATTTTCTAACTATAAGAATAATTAAATACTGGAATACGTTTCCAAAGGAGTTTGTGGAATCCCTTCCATTAGAAATTTTTAAGAACAGGTTGGACAAACACCTGTCATGGATGGTCTAGGTTTACTTGGTGTTGCCTCAGCATAGGGGGCTGGACTTAATGACCTCTCAAGGTCCTTTTCACTCCTACATTTCTGTGATTCTTTTTAGTTTGGAGCTGCCCAAAGAATTCTAAATAGCAAACCAATAAGGCCTATGTCAATTTATACTCTGTTGCTGCTTTACTGAACTATGAGCAGTGGCAGAATTGGAACTGTTTGCATGTAGAATCAGATAGACAGTATTCCATCAGTTTACTTTCTGTTCATATTTAGAAGATTCTTTGCAATCTTAAGGGCTAGAAAATTTTTTTAAATTTAATAAAAACTTAGTTTCTGCAGAAGTTGCTGGCACTTGCCTGGGAAAACTTCCTATTACTGTGGACAAGTGAATTTTTGAAGTCCTGATAATAAAGCTAATACAATGCCTGTGAAAAGTGTAATTGATAGCACTGGAAAGCAGATTCTTTCCACAGGATTCATACAGCCTGCAGTCTTCCTTCATTGCATTCCAATATACCTCACTTCAGTTCTGGAAGTACCATGTCTGAGGAGTTGTACTTCCATGACTATTTTGTCTTTGGATGCTTCCTTTGAATCTGTTTACTAGTAGTAGTTATGATGAGAAGGTTTCTGTAAGATCTACTAGAATAAGACCCCCACACCTCAATTTCACATAGGCCATTGAATAACTGGTAATTAGTAAGGACTTTTGGTTATTGCTAGCCTGGAATGCAGTATGTATCAACCCTGGTCTATATATAGCTTTTGAACCAGTATAACTTTATCAGTTAGTGATATGATTTAAAAAAAAACCCCTGATATAGCCCCACAAACATCATTGTGGATGCAGTTATACTGATATAAAAGTGCCCTGTAGTATAAATTATTCTCTTTGCTGTATGGGAATAAACTATGCTGGTATAAGCATGTTTATACTGCTATAACTGAATCCACATTAAGAGGGTTGTGTCATTTTAATTCTGGTATAGCTAAAGCAGTACCAATTTTGTGTGTAGACAAGGTCTCATTGCATAGAAGTGAAAGGGTCAGTGTGTCACTAAGTCCCCTGATCCAGCCAGTCCCATTTAAGCAGCCACTTATCTAACAGTCAAGTAGTATTTTTTGAAACAGAAGTTTTTATCTTTGTGATTCCTTTCATGTGTTTGAGCACTATCACACTTTAGTGCGAACACGTGAATTATTGCACTTACCAAAAATTCTCTTTTTGCTTTTAATAACATTTTAACTGTAGTATATTATAGCTAGTTATTACATGGTGAAGTTACTCTTACATTTGTAGCTATACATTTGTGAATTATTGGGTTGAAATATATCTTAGCGCATAATGGTTTGATACTATTAGGAAGTGTGTGTATTTTTTATATTAACATTTGTAATAATTTAAGTGAAAGGAACACCAGATTATTTTATTTGTCTATTTAGGGTATTTTTAAAGTGGATTTAATCTTGCTTCTGACTCTTTATTCATTAATGTCCCATTTATATTAAAAATCACCCTCAAAATATCCTGTGATATTTACACAGAACTGCATAATATCTGGATGAGATCCAGGATTCTTGGCTCAAAGTGATTTTTCAGGTTCTCATTTTGTGGCGTTGTACCATACCAATTTATTACGAGGACTATGGAGACATTATGCAATCTGGACTCTGACAAGAGAATCTTTCTGAACTACTGTCTTTTAGATTATACTGTTGACATAGTAGAATGCCAGATTATTATTTGTAATAGCAGTAGCACTTAGAAGCCCCGGAACTAGATCAAGGCCCTGTTGTGCTGAATGCTGTACTGACAAACAGTAAGAGAGAATCCCTCCCCTAAAGATCTTAGAATTCTAGGCTCTGATCCTTCAACTATCTTTATACAGGCAGGCTCTCAAGTGCAGAGCCCCATTTACTTTGGTGGGACTCCCCTGGAGTGCAGGGGTTCGCTTGTGCAGTCATTTGTAGGATCAGGGCTTTATTTTAAGACAAGTCATAACAGGTGCTTGAACCAAATGAACAGTGGGAAAAGAGGATGGAGGTAACAGTATTATATATAAAACCCTGCCCAGATGCTTTTTATAAAGAGAACACAGATTCTTCAAATCAAATGTACCTGTGCCAAAAATATATCATGTAGGGGCAGTTATTTGTTAATGTTTCTGTAGTTAAAAAAAAATGTGTATGAAAAGGTGAAAGCAGAGTTTTAAATTAATGAGAACTCTGCCACCACCAGCGTCCAAAATTTTTACCTGGTGAACTGGCCTACATAAGTTATTTCAAATTAGATATTTTGGATGTCCTGTTTCATAGTTTTTTAGCAAATTGTGCATGCATATGTATACCTACACTTTACAGGCACACTTGAGCAATTCTAACCCTGCATGTACTGGTACTTGGAAATTTTAGAGGGCACATGTGTTTGCATTGCAAAGCACAGGCATGTGAGTGGAGGCAAGGTACAATCACAGCTGAAAATTTAGCTCAAAAAGTCAATTTCATGATAACCTGAACCTGGATGTTTTGAGTTTATAAATCCTGAAACATTTTCTATTAAAAGATTATATTCAGTAACACTTTAGAACAAACGTTATTTAAAATCCTTTTTTCTAAATGCACATTTTTTAACTGCATAAGTTTATGTTCTTTTAAATGGTTTGTTTTTTCGCTCTACAAAAATACAACTACTTTCTTACAGGGTGAATAAAAATAAATGATTATTCTGAAAAAAAATTATATAAATTTGTTTTTTTATGTTGTTTAAATTATTATTAAAAATCCCCTGTTTAAAGTGAAATGTCTATTTAATACAAAATATGTTAAGGTCTAAACTTATTATAATCTCTTAAAACATATAAATATATGTTGTTTTGGTGTTTAATTAAATTCTGTTTATCATCCTAATGCTTGACACAAATCATGAGCAAAAAGTTAATTATCTAGTAAATAAGCAATAGATCATTCATCGTTTTCTAACAGAATTAATTAGTTAGATTAATTAATAAGAATCTGAAAATATTAAGCTATATAATTGCTTAAATAAACGTATAAATGTTATAGTGTACCCTTCTAGGTAGCAAAAGGATGTATCAAATATAACGTAAAGACTCTACTTAGCTGTAAATCAATATGTTTTTAAAGTTATATCAACCAGTGAGTATGTACATTTCTTTAGAAAATAACTGAAGTAAAAATGATTAAAATAGACTATTTAAATTGAGGCTTATCACTTGGTGATTTAAATCAATCCATTCTGCTTTTTTACCATACATTTATATATTTATTGTGTGTGTGTATATAAGTTTTCTTTCTGTTAACTTGTCACTATCAGGAGTTTTTATCCTATGCTGTGGTACCACATCAGTAACTTTCTCTATAAGGGAACAATCAACTAATTGAGAAATATTGCACATTATCCTGATGATTCCAGATGTTGGAGGTCCATTATTTTCCACCTCAAATTGCTAATTGTTACTTTTTTTGACTGCAGGTAAAAAATGGATATGCGTGTTACTATGATAATTATTTCTTAAATAATACACAGTAGGCAGTATGACTGAAAAATCTATATAAAGTCACATGCAAAAATGTTTTATAGGGAGTTAAGGTTGCAGGTACTCAGTGCGGCCATGTGCCCTTTCAGAATATGAGAGTTTAGTTTCCATAAATCAAACACTGGAAAAGAAGGAAAGGTATAATTAAGATCCTACAGACACCCTTTTAAACAACCTTAGTATCATACTAAAACACAAAATACAAATGATATGCCTTCAGGGAGATCACCTTTCTTCTTCAAGTGCTTGCTCATGTCTATTCCATTGTAGGTGTATGCGCACCTTCATACACAGTTACCAAAACTTTTTTTCTCTTTAGCTGTACCTGTAGGGCCGACTTCGGTGCCCCCTGGAGCCCCACGCACATGCCGCGGTATATGAGGCGCTGACGACCCTATGCTCCCCTCAGTCCCTTCTTTCCGCCTCTGACAGTTGCTGGAACTGCTTTGGCTTGCATCGCAAGTGCTCAATCCCTTTAGTTCTCCCTTAATCCTTTGTTGTTTGTCTTAGTTAGGTAGATTAGACCTTAGTCACTTAGGATAGTCCCGGCTGGGACTTTGCTGGGAGTGGGGCATGCCCTGCTCACCGGGTTTCAAACTGTATGCCTCCTGTGGGAAGGCCTTTCCACTGAGCGACCCCCATGATAGTTGCCTGAAGTGCCTGGGGAAGCTCATCATAAGAACAAATGCAAAATTTGTAAGGCTTTCAGACCTCAGACTAAAAAGACAGAGAGATCTGCTTGAAAGCCTTACTAATAGAGGCAGCACTCAGACCGGCCTCTGAATCAACCTATTCTGCTTTGGTACCCAGCGTGGCATTGGTGCAGAGCGCACTGTCAGCACCGGCCCCACCTTGGCACCGGACTTCTTCCTCTCCGTCGAGGAAGAAGCAGCGATAGCAACGCACAGAGCAGGGACGCCCCCCTGCACCGACCAGGGGCCACAACGAAACCGGACAGTGAAGACTTGCTTGCCACCGCCGGAGCCTACGTCTCCAACCAGAGAGCCACCCCTGACTCCTGGGAGTGGGAGGGCATCTCTGCATCTGCCGGAGCCATAGACACCAGAGGCATTTCAGGTGGCATGGACTTCGTTGGTCATGCCCAAGCTGCCCTGGCCTCCGCCCAGAGAGAAGGGGCCTGTATCACAGGGGAAGCTTGTGTTGGGACCCCCTGGTTGGCTTAGGTGATCTCTGAAGCGAGGAAGAAGATCTCATAACAACCTGGTTGCCCCGGGTGGAGGGGTCGACACGGCGTCACTCCCCCAGAAGTTGCTCCAGGTCACGGTCACTGGGCACCCCGCATTGGCGGGGCAAGGAGCGAGGTTGCCCTCCCAGCGCTGGTCATGATCCCTGGCACTGGGCGAAGTTCGTTCCAGGAGGTGGTGCCTGTCTGGGTCGCCTGCAAGAGACCGGTTCCTGGAGGGAAATCGGCACTGCTCCCCAGCACCAAGGAGTTTGCCTGCAGAACCGGTTGCCGGAAGCTGACTCGGCACCGAGAGGGAAGCAGCGGCGTAAGTCATCAGTGCCCAGGCACCGCTTTGGGCGCTCCAGTTCGCAGTCGGAGCATAGTTCCCCTCATTGGCACTGGTTGTGGCACCTGCCTCCTGGAGGAGGGTATCACAGTGGCCAGGGCAGTGCTGCAGGCATCTTTGGACGCAGCAGATTTGGCTGGCAGAGCCCTGGCTCCCTCCATCTGCATGCGCAGGTGCTCATGGCTGCAATCCTCGGGACTGTCCCAGAAGATCCAACAGTCCATCCAGGACCTCCCCTTCGACGGGTCGGCCTTGTTTTAGGACCAGATGGATGTGAAGTTACATGGTCTGAAAGACTCGAGGGCCATGCTCCGCTCCTTGGGTCTTTATACACCCCAGACCTCTAGATGCCAGTTCCATCCTCAGGGCCAGCAACAGCAAAGGTACCAGCCGCAGCGGTTCACGCCCTACAGACAGAGGGACAGAAATAAGGGGTCTAGGAGATATCAGCCAATGTCAGAGTCCTCCTCAGCCCCCTCCCCCCCAGCAAGGGTTGTCTAGACGATCCGGCAATCAAAGGAGGTCATTTTGAGGGTGTGCCTGAGGGCGGTGTTCCAGCCTGTTCCCTGGATCCCTCCCGTCCCTTCTTGAACCGCCTAGCTCCCTTCCTGTCTGAATGAGCCAAGGTCACTTTGGATCGCTGGGTCTTGGCATAGTTTTGGCGGCTATGCCCTCCAGTTTGCTTCTACCCCTCTCAACAACCCTCCCTCCCCGTCCCTCTTCAGGGACCTCTCTCACGAGCAACTCCTCATGCAGGAGGTAGAGATCCTTCTCAGCCTGGGGGTCGTAGAAGGGGTTCTACCGGACATGAGGGGAAAGCAGTTTTATTCGAGGTACTTCTTTATCCCCAAAGCGAAAGGGGGTCTAAGACCTATACTAGACCTGTGTCGTCTCAACAAATATCTCAGGAGGCTGAAATTTCGCATGGTCTCCCTTGCCTCCATCATCCCCTCCCTGGATCCAGGAGACTGGTATGCCACCCTCGATCTAAAAGACGCTTACTGCCACATTTCTATCTTCGCCAGCCACAGGCATTTTGTCTGTTTCATGGTAGCTGGCTCCCACTACCAGTTTGCAGCGTTGCCCTTTGGCCTTTCCTCGGCCCTGAGGGTGTTTACAAAATGTATGGCGGTGGTGGCGGCTCACCTGAGGCGCAAAGGGGTCCGTGTTTTCCCCTATCTGGACGACTGGCTGATCAGAGGCAGGTCCAGGGCCCAGGTCCAGAGCAGTGTAGATCTGACATGCACCACTGCTGCTGGCTGGGCCTGCTAATAAACGAGCAGAAGTCCGCATTAACCCCGGTGCAGCGGATAGAGTTTATTGGGGCGGTCCTGGATGCATCCCAAGCCAGAGCTTTCCTACCCCAGCCACGCTTTGAGGCGATGTCTGCCATCATTGCTTGCCTGCACCTCTGCCCGACGATAACAGCCAGGCACTATCGGCAGTTGTTAGGCCACATGGCGGCCTGCACTTATGTGGTAAGACTGGCTCGTCTAAGACTCAGACCACTTCATTCGTGGCTGGCCTCAGTTTATGACCCAAGCAGACATTCCCTGGACCAGGTGGTCACGGTTCCCCCCCAGATCCTGGCCACATTAGACTGATGGCGGAGCCCCCGGGCAGTGTTAAGGGATGTGCCATTTGAAGAGCTAGTCCCCTTGGTCACCCTGGTATCGGACACCTCAGACTTAGGGTGGAGGGCCTATATCAGCACCAACCTCGGCGCACAAGGGGTCTGGTCAAGGGAGGAGAGGTGCATCAACGTGAGAGAGTTACAGGCTATTCGACTAGCATGTTGAGTGTTCCTCCACTTTATTGCGGGCAAGGTGGTGCAGGTACTGACAGACAATACAGCAGCCATGTATTACATCAACAGGCAGTGGGGAGCCCGTTCCTCAGCCCTCTGCAAGGAAGCCATTTGTCCGTGGGACATGGTGGTAAGGTACAATTTTCACATAATAGCCTCTCACCTCCCAGGAGCAAGGAACGACAAGACAGACCGCCTCAGCAGGTTGTTCTTACCCTGCCACGACTGGGCACTGCATCCAGGTGTGGTCTCTCTGATTTTCTGCTCTCCCCAGATGGACCTGTTTGCATCAGCATGGAACAAGAAATACCTGCAATTCAGCTCCCTCCGCGGTCTGGATGCTGGGTCGCACTCCGACGCTTTTCTGCTGCACTGGTCGGGAAGCTTCATGTACTCATTTCCACCCATTCCTCTCCTTCACAAATTCCTGCTGAAAATCAAGAGGGACAAGGCGAATGTTATCTTAATTGCACTGGCCTGGCCGCTCCAGCACTGGTTCAGCATGCTGCTGGACCTATTGATCACCCCCATGCTGGAGTTTCCGAGATGGTATGATCTCTTGTCTCAGGATCACGGTCGCTTGCTACACCCAGACCTGGACTCCCTACATCTCACAGTGTAGAGGCTCCATGGCTAAGCGCAGGCGAACGAACCTGTTCGGCGCAAGTCCAGAAAATTTTGCTGGGTAGCAGGAAACCTTCCACACAGGTCGTGTATTGGGCTAAATGGAAGTGATTTACCTGTTAGGCAGAGTCCCAGAGGATTTTGCCTGGGTTGTTGCTGATACAAGCGATCCTGGAGTACTTGCTGCAACTAAAACTCCAGGGGCAAGCCATGGCCTCCCTGAAAGTCCACCTAGTGGCTATATCGGCATTCCACCTACCTTTGGAAGGGAGATCATTTTTCTCCCACCCTATGACAATTAAGTTCCTGAAAGGGGTGGAGAGGCTCTATCCGCAGGTCCGTGATCTGGTGCCTCCCTGGGATCTCAATCCGGTCCTCTTGCAGCTCACAGGGCCCCCTTTGAGCCCATGGCTACATGACCTTTACTACTGCTGTCATAGAAGGTGGCTTTCCTGGTGGCCATTACCTCGGCAAGGAGGGTCTCCGAGATTAGGGCACTGACCTTGGAGCCTCCTTATATGGTGTTCTATAAAGACAAAGTTGAGTTGCGGCCACATTCAGCCTTCCTGTCTAAGGTGGTTTCCCAACTTCATTATAACCATGATATTTTTCTCCCTGTGTTTTTTCCCAAACTGCATGGTTCAGAGGAGGAGGCACATGCTAGATGTTAGACAGGTGTTAACATTCTACATCGAGCACACGGGACTGTTCTGGAGGTCTACACAACTCTTTGTCGCCGTGGCTGATCGGATGAAAGGCTTACCTGTTTCTGCCCAGTGCATCTCATTGTGGATAACTTCCTGCATCAAGTTCTGCTATGAGCAGGCGAAGATGCCACTTCCCGGGATAATTACAGCCCACTCAATCAGAGCTCAAGCTTCATCTACAGCCTTCCTAGCGAGAGTGCTTGTGCAAGACATCTGCAGGGCTGCCACCTGGTCGTCTGGTCACACCTTCACGTCCCACTACGCCATCGTCCAGCAGGCGTGGGATGACACAGCCTTCGGTAGAGCAGTGGTGCAGGCAGCTCATCCGTAACTCCAGCGTGCCTTCAGGGTATTGCTTGTGAGTCACCTACAATGGAATGGACATGAGCAAGCACTTGAAGAAGAAAAGACGGTTATTTACCTTGTAACTGTTGTTCTTTGAGATGTATTGCTCATGTCCATTCCATGACCCACCCCATCCCCCGTCCTCACTGTTGGAGTTGGCGGCAAGAAGGAACTGAGGGGGCATAGGGCCAGCAGCACCTCATATACCGTGGCATGTTCATGGGGCTCCAGAGGGCGCCAAAGCCAGCCCTATGGGTACTGCTAAAGGGGAAAAAAAAGTTCCGGTAACCGTGCATGAAGGCGTGCACACACCTGCAATGGAATGGACATGACCAACACATCTCGAAGAACAACAGTTACAAGGTAAGTAACCGTCTTTTTTTGAGGGCCCATGGGATTTGGCCCCTCTAGAATTGAGCTGTGGAGCTGCATGGAAAAACCATGTCCATTAGGGGATGCAGGAGTGTTCTTGTGCTAGGATGATATCATCAGCTCCATCTATACTGTACCCTGACCACCTCAGTTTCATTGCTGCTGCTACAGAGAGCTAATGTAACTACTATTCATGCCCATAAGCTAGTAATAGCATGCTTTTCTCCAGTTTTTTAAGTTACATAGTTTAGTATAATTAGGGGCCATACTCCTTGGGTTTTTCAGGGCTGTTTTGATTCTCAAATCCCACAGGGGCTGTGTGTCTTGCTTTGCTATTTTTTCTGAGACTGATGCCCACATTAGGTACCTGGCATGCGTGGGAGAGACTCTCATATCCCAGTGCATGATCTGCTGTGCCTGTGCTTCTTGAATGTGGAAGGACAAACCATTGAGGCCACAAAAGACTTCTCTGGCACTGATTTCTGCATCCACACTGCCATTGACACCAAAGGCATTGTTTGAATCAACACTGCTCAGTCCCACAAATGAGATAGAAGCCTCCAGAACACCTTTTGATCTCTAAAGAAGAGGAAGGATAAAAGGAAACATTCAGTTCCCCAGAAGGACTGTCTAGGGAAGAAGAAAGAGATTACATTCTCTGCTGATGCATATCACCTATGAAGATTCCTTACCAGTCTCAACATCTCCTTTGGCCTGTAGCTTTAGGTCCTGGTATAGACTGACTTAGATACACCAACGCTGTCACTGTCCCTTTTCTTGTCTGGGGAAACTCCTTTGAGGCTCTTGGTTATGCCTCCATGGCTTGACTCTGCACAGCAATGTTCGTTACCATTTTCAATCGGAAATATCCTTGAGGAATAGGGGAACTCTTTGGAGTTGACCAGAAAATCCCTTCTAATCTGCTCCAGGGAACGCCTCTGCCTCTCATTGCAAGAAGTACAATCCACCTGGAAGGATAATATGCAAGGCCCCCTTCAACTCCAGATGTGGCCTTACATTCAGGAATCAGTGAAGGTCTTCTTACTGTGGCCAGATCTGCTCGCTGTGGCACTGACTTTGGCACCAGTGATGTCATCCTCACTGATGCCCTTCCTGGCACCGGAGGCACCTCCTTTAGTGCCAAAAGCTTTTCTAGGACCAGCATTATCTCAGGCACTGCTGCCTTCAGTGGCCTCCATATTTCAGTTGATGCCTGTGCTGCCAGCACTGTTGGCACCTGCATTAGCATTACTCTATTTGCAAGACGAATGAATGTCAGAGGAATAGGAAGAGATGCCTTCAGAGGAAACTGAGCAGTCACCATTGATGATGCATCTCCTGAAAACCGAATTGGTGTTTCATTGGTCTCTCCCCCGATAAACAGTGCAGTTTCATGAGCTTGTGGGAAGAATGACTAATATGCTCCATCTCCAGACAGGAGTTCCATCACCAGAAACATCTAATTTCCTTTTTGATACTATGGAATGATAGACAAAAGACAAAATTACACTTTCCACTATTTCAGGCCTACTAAATCCCAGGACATCTGGCACTCTCCCATTTCTTCGCCACTGGTGTAGAAGAGGGCTAATCAGATGTACCAAGTAACCTTGGAGGGCCACTGATTTTTGTTACAACATCATTAAGCAGATTCTATAGATGTCTCTGCAGACTGGTAAATTGTCTAGAGAAGCAAGGTATCCCTTTCTTTTCCTGTAAGGATTGTCTACACTTACAGTGCTGCAACGGCACAGTGAAGACACTACCGCTCAAAGAGGTATAGGTACATCACCTCCCTAAGAGGCAGTAGCTGTGTTGATGGGAGAAGCCCTACCCCCTACATAATGCTATCTACACTGGGAATTAGGTCGGCATAACTGTGTTGCTGTGAATTTTCCCCATCCTTGAGCGACGTAGTCATGCTGACATAAATTTGTAATGTAGACTAGGACTTAGATAATGAAGGTGGCAGACTGGATGGTTTTGGGAAAAAGTTTATTCTTCCACCTTATTGGGTTTCTGTGTGGCAAACTACATGCCCTGATACACCTATGCACTTTGAGACTTCACTAACCCTGTTTTGGACTTCTTACTGGAGGAACAAAGGGAAGCTGTAATGAATTTTGTCACTGAAAATAGAACATAAGTCAGATATTCATTGAGGCCATAATATTGATACCTCAGATATGGCTAGTGCTGTGGCCACTAGCATAGTTATGAGGAGATATTCTTGGCTTGGATCACTGGGCCTTGCTCTGAAATCACAGAGAATAACTGAAGACCTCCTCTTTGAAGGTTCAGCTCTTTTTAGTAATAAAATGGATGAGTCTGTAGAGATGATTAAAACTGAGTCATCCATCCCCCTGCACTCTTTACTCCTATAGGATTTTCCTAGCTCTTTGTCTGCCTCAGAGAGCATCCCCTCCTATACTGCTTTCAAGTTCCATAGATGGTCTCATTTACAGCAGCAGAGCATTCAGTATCAGAGAAGATTCCAGATCTCTGCTCCATCCAAGGCTGCTTCTGCAAAAAGGCCACAGCACATATTCTGGTCATTCTTTCAATAAGCATTTTACTCATTGGACTATGCATCATGCTTCAGTGTTTGGTTTGGTAAAATGGGGTGATAGTTTATATTTAGTTAGAATTCCTTGCTCCACCTTCTTCTGATGGGGGGGCACCACTTTGAAACAGGAGTAGATCAAAGTGCACTAAGGCAAGTGTGTATCAGCAGGGCCCCAATGGACAGTTAGTGGCAGGCTAGTGCAAGGTAGATTCACATCCCAGTTTGCCTCAAATTAAATGTTCATGTTGACAAGCCCTAAAACTTTCAGAGTGTTCCTGTGCAGAAAGTTGCCTTTACCTGAGCAGCTTAACTGGCCCTGATCCAAATCTCTTTGAAGTCAGTGAAACTATTCCTATTGACTTCAGTGGGCTTTGGATCAGGCCTTCCATTTTCAGTGTCTGTAAAATGCATGTCGCTGTAGTTACTGCTGAGCATGCTAGAATTTAAAGAGAATAACCTAATTAACTCAAAGAATTTATGTGACTATTTGTAACTCTTAATGCAAGATGAGCTAGAACAAATGCCTTTCATTCAGTTAACCCAAGCTCTTTTTTACAAGGCTCATGCTGAAGCTATCCTTATTTTAGAAAGCACTGTTTTAAAACTAGGGAGCTGTTTTTGAGAGTTTGCTGTTTTCCTTCACAGTCAGGTTTTCGTTTGGTATTCATCTGTTTTCTTTTATCTGCCTTATGGTATAAAATAAGATTGATAACTAAGGCTACAATTTTGGCACAGAAATTTTCATTAAATTTCATGGCAGAGGTGAAGGAAAAAATGAAGTCACAGAAAGATCTCCCAATGATGTTTTCACCTGCTGTTTTCAAGGAAAAGCTATATTTTTTTCTCCACTTTTAAACAAACTGAATCCTATTTATCAGAAATTATGTTTAATCTTTGTTGCTACTATGAAATATTACATTAATGCTTTCCTTCCAAAAAATATTTAAAGAGTAACTTTTGTTGGTTGTAGCACATTTGCTAATTAAATAAATAAATTTAAAAGAATTAACACCAAAGAAGAATACTGTTTGGTGGGGGAAGGGGAGGGAAAAAGTGGATTATATTTTGGGGGTGCTGAAAGGTGACGCCCGGCGGGGAGGAGGAGGCATGGTTGGAGAGCAAGTCCACCCCCTGATCGTGGCGTCTGTCCTGTGGGACTGTAGTCTCCCCACTCCAGGCATTGTGACCTAGAGCATGTGGTTGCAACGCCACTTAGGTTTGGCATGTCCATCTCCTGTCTCCATCTTGGGGTGCTGGAAGAACAGCAAAAGTCGGGGGACCTCTGTCCCCATTACCTTACCCTCCATGCTCGTAAGCCTGAGGCCCTCTGGTGATGAGTCTTTCCCTCTTCCCAGACCCAGCTGTTCTCTGGTGCTGAGAGGCGCCACCACCATGGTTTTGGCAGCTAGCAGGTGAGGACCCTGCTGCCAGCAAGCGTTTTGATGCAGAATGGAACCTGGCTAACACTCTGCATAACGCACAGCAGGACCTGGATGCCAGTCAGGCCAAGCTGCAGAATGCTCCCTTCCAACCAGGTTTTGAAAAGTTGGGGGGGCATGGTCCTTTTGACTTTTCTGTCTCCAGTACATGCGTGTGATGCTTGTCCATTCCCGTGGGACAGAAGCTGCTGCTGCAGGGTGAGTGTGAGATGGGCTCATAACAGACTTTATTCAGATTCACTATTGTGAATTCCGTGACCTCTGTGCCAAAATCATGGCCTTATCCATAACACTCAAACTGGCTATCTAATCCAACCTCTTGTATATCACAGGCCACAGAATTTCACCCGCTTACCCTTGTATTAAGTGCAATACTTGTTTGACTAAAACTTTTTGTCCAGAAAGGCATCCAGTCTCGATTTGAAAACATCAAGAAAGGGAGAATCCACTGCTTTCCATGGTAGTTTGTTCTGATGCTTCATCACCCTCATTGTTTGCACTGAGGATTTTTGTTGTTTCTCTGGATCAAGTTTATAGGCAGAGTGGATTGATTTAAATCAAGATAATTTAAATCATGATTTCAATCACCAAGAAAAATCATTGATATAAATCAAGTTTCCCATTGATACTTCTTCATATATTTCTTAAACAATGGTGTAAATCTGATCATTAAAGTATGTTAATTTACAACTCAATACAGCATTTTACAACATCTAGGAGGGCATACTTTGTGTAATTTTTTAGATAACTTGATTTTTATTAATTTAGGAAATAGTATATAATCCTCATTACCTGTGTCAAACTGCAGATGCAGCAGCAGTACATTAGGAATGGTAAGAACTAAATCACACACACAAACACAATAGCACTTATATTTTATTAAACTAACTCTTAAATGTTACATAAATGTTTCACATTTGCAATTGCAGCAGTCTCCTGAGTTGCTGCTGACTGTTGTCCTTAAACCTTTTTTTTTTTAATTTTCAAATTTCATTAAGTCTAACAGACATGTGAGTCGTCAAAACACTAACCGTACGCTGTTCTTAAAACTTCTACAACTAACTCTCATCTTCCCCACTCCCACTATCATTTGTATTCATAGAGAAATACAAGTTTTACTGCTTTTTCAACTCCCAGTCGGTTTCTTAGCTTTGAGTGAATAATACCAAACGATGAAAATATTTTCTCTGTGCCTGCAGAGGAAGCTACTGCTGTGAAAAGTTGGCTTAGCAACTGAAGGAACTCTGTTTCAAGGTGTCTGGCTAATGATTTCCACCAGTTCAGGGGAGTGACTTTGTTCAAAACATCATCAGTAAACATGTACTATTTAAATGGTTTTGCTCCAGCCCTGAAATTTATTATGACTGGCATAACTGAGGAGTGGTTTTGAGATGCCCATTCCATGGCAGCATCATCTTCTTTAGAAGTTAAGCATCTACCTTTATATCTGGGGTCGAGAATGTTCGCAAGAAAATGAGGTGGAGTTAGTGCTTGATACATTCGCTTCTTTATTGCCTGCAGTTTAACTTTCTGGTGAGGTATTTCTTTCTTCAGTGTCTCTTGAAGTGCCTTCTAAACTTTGGCAGCATCAGCAATGCTGCAACAATTTCTCTGAAGTTTGTTTAAGGCTATGGATATAGGCTTCAGTACACTGAGCATATCCTCTACATTCCTCTTTAATCCAGTGTTAGATACTCTAGATGAGATACTTCCATCTATTTTATCACAGTTTTCTTCACAACATTTTATGAGGATAGGCCGGTTCTTAATAAATTGTTCAAATCAACCAACCACAGAATTCCATCTAACATATTGAGGGAGAATTAGTTTGGATCCTCCTGCTCTCTTCAGTGAAGCTGAAGCAAAATGTTTGTTACGGAAGTATTTTGCATCTTTAACAACATTTTCTTTTATTCCTGGAGAAGATGTACTTAAGTCTTTGGCTAAAAAATGCATTAAACGGGCACTGCTGCCATATGTTATTAAGAAGCATCCTTCCATTTCTTCTTCTAAGTATCTTCTTATCTTTGCCACGTTCGCAGCATTGTCTGTGACAAAACTGCACATGTGACAGTTGAATTTTTGTTCACAGTTTATTACAGCTTTCACTGCGACTTCTTTAGTTTGTTGTGTGGGCATTTTCCTGATTTTTCTGTTGTTTCCAAAAGATATGCAACCCCATCTTCTGTTATCACACAGACACATATTACTGGATCATTGTGTGCCTTGCTCCACCCATCCAGGCTTAAACTGGCATATTTCCCCTCAGTATTTCTTGCACACTGTTCAAGTTCCTTCTCATACACTGTATCTAGCAACCTTCCACCAATGTCTGCTCTACCAGGTGGAGTGTAGCCTGGTTGTAAGGACTCAACCATGTCAGTGAAGTGTTTATTGTTAACAATGCAAAAAGAAAAATTGGTGGCATAAATGAACCAAGCAATCTTTTCATCTGTGGTGTCTTGTTGGTATTTGCTGGCCTTACTACAAACCCATCCATGGTAGTGGTTTTACTGGATCATTGAAATCTTTTGCTTACTACTCATACTTCGTTGTCTGAAATATGTTCAGTTGCAGCACTGCTGTTAAAAGTACGGACGGATGACTCTGAAGTTGGTGCAGATAGATAGTCACAGTCAAAGTCTTTTATGCTTAAATGGAATCCTAAAACAAAATTAAAAAATGATTTTGAATAGTTGTTCTTCTCACTTTGTTATTCAGTTAATCATTTACGTTTTTTTCAGCGAGGATGCAGATCAGATTCCAAATTACCAAGAAAGCTAAGACTGCACTTAATTTTGGAGTAAGCCCCATAGAACTCACTGGCACTTCTGTTTTTTGAGAAAACAAGTGTAGGATGGGGTTCCCTGGGGGAAGCTGAGTTATGTGGAAGTAAAATAGGGAATAGACTTATGGCATCACCATGGTCTGTGGCCATGATGTTCCAAAATAAGGGCATGTATTATGTAATATAAAATAAGAAAATGACACCCAATGGCAACTGGCAACTCTAGGTTTCTCTTACTGCAGCTTTCTGTACCGTATACTTGGGTGATAGATTCTAAATCTACTTAGCTAATTAAACAAGCTATAAGGATTAGCTAAACTAAACTTTTTTTTCTAGCAACATCCAACATAGCAAACAGCTTGGGAATTTACTTCTTAAATCACACTTATACTAAAAGGCATAGAGTCTTGAAGAATGATGCATTGCAAAGTGAATTATTTAAGTTACTAACCAGTTGATCCACATTGTTCTTCAGACATAGCCACACCTTCATCCACATCATTTTCTTCCAATAAGCAGTTTTCATTATGAGGTTTCATTCTTGCAACTAGGCCCTGCATCTCCTTCTTGCACTGCTTACACTTGACACGTTTTCCTTTTTTACCCAGGGAAGGAATTTCTTCAAAATATTCCCAGATAGGATCTCTTACGCCCAGAAGCCATGACAGTTTTTCTCTGGCAAAAGTGTAGGGAATATAGGAAGCTGTGTGTGTACTGAATAATGTCTTCCCTTTTTTTTCTCTCATCCGAATCTGTTTCTTTCTACTATGTCTCCATCCTTTGTCTCTGTCTTTAAGACAGTGTCTTAACTCCTCTGCCTTGCTTGGCCCAGCTCCACCACCACATAAGCACAGAACAACAATCCTATCCAGCCTGTGTCTTTCTTTGCACATGTGACTTTAGTCTGCTGAGAAACAGAAACTGAAAGCCCAGAACTTTCAAGAAGCAAGATCTGGTAGTTTGGCTGGACAAACTAGAGCCATTAATTCATTTTTATGAGACTATAAGTGTAGGTTTAGCATGTTTGTGATGAGATTTAATTGTAACTGTTATTTTGAAACAAGAGAGAAATTTAGTGTTTTATTGATGATTTAAAAAAAATAAATCTGCTTTAAATAAATATCCAATTTAAATTTAAAAAATCTGATTTTTTAAATTAAAACAAACAAACAAAAAAAAACATTGATTTTTATCCACCCTGTTTATAGGGCATGGTGGTTGAGCAGAGTCTCTGCTATTATGGGAGGAGAGAGAATAGACAGCATTTTTTTCCCCTTTGGACCTAGGAAAAGGATCAAGAGTAAATAAGTGTTGTGCTGAAATGCTCGTTTGCTAAATATTCAGCAGCTTCCAGGAAGGTTAACCATTTTCAGTTTTTAAATTATTTTGATTTTTATGACACTTTGTAGAATTTAATGTAAATTATGGAATTCGTTCAGTTTTAACTCGAGATTTCATGGGCTCTTTTAATATATTTTTCAGATTTAGCATGTATTAGCTCCCTCTTGTGGCTCTTTAAAAATTAAGCACTAGAATGATTGAGTGTGTTAATGGCTATGGCTTCAAAACTTATTGGTGCTTTCAATAGTTTTCTAGTAGATTTTTAAAAATGTTAGCCAAATTGAACTGGATCAGATTTGCAGGGAAATTTCTTTTTCAGCATATAATATAAAAAAGTACAAAAGACCCACTTTTAAAGTGAAAGCAACTATCTGATGTAACTTTTTAATAGATGCAAAGCAGATAATGCATCTGTACAAGACTTACTCTACAACAAATATGTATAAGAGGCTCATTGGTTTTCTGATAACGTTACATGTGATCACATTTTGGGGTGGAAAATAGACGAAACACAGTTCCTAATTTCTTTTCCCTCCATGATTGAATCTTTTGGCAAGACTTGAAAAATGTACTGTCCTCTTGCTAGTAGCAAGTTAATGGAGGACTGGGTGAACATAGATAGATCTGCATAGTAGTGTTGGAACACAGTTATTACACTGCTAGGCTGAGTCCTGCTGTTCCAATTATCTGCCATGTTTGGGGCAAAAACAGGACTGTTTCCTTCTCTGCCTGATGCATGTATATATCAGGGAACACCACTGTGCTCAGTGTTCTGGTCCCTGCTCTGTGTATGTCTCAGGCAAAGTGGAGAGTGCAGTGCTCAGATGGTGAACAGTGCACACAGAAGAGGCAGTTATTACTTGCAGATTCCAGTTAGTGTGCAGCTATGGGTGTTTATCCCATGATGCTGCCCCGGAATTCCTCTAGGCAAATCATCCTTCTTTGGTATTGGCTTGGGATGTAGGCTTAGGTCTTTGGGTATATATCTGGCAAATCTTGTTGGAGCTTGGTCTTCGACAAGCACCCTGGTTAGAGGGATCTTGTATTTCCTCCACTAAATTGTAGTAATAAAGACATAAGAATAGCCATACTGGGTCAGACCAACGGTCCATCTAGCCAGTATCCTGTCTTCCGACAGTGGCCAATTCCAGGTGCTTCAGAGGGAAGGAACAGAATAGGTAATCATCAAGTGATCCATCCCTTGTCAGCCATTCCTAGCTTCTGGCAAAAAGAGGCTATGGACATTTCAGAGAATGGTTTTGCATCCCTGCCTATTCTGGCTAATAGCCATTGATGGACCTATCCTCCATGAACTTATCTAGTTCTTTTTTGAACACCATTATACTCTTGGCATCACAACATTCCCTAGCAAGGAGTTCCACAGGTTGACTGTTGTGTGAAGAAATACTTCCATTTGTTCGTTTTAAACCTGCTACCTACGAATTTCATTTGGTGACCCCTGGTTCTTGTGTTATGAGAAGGAGTAAAAAACATTTCCTCATTTATTTTCTCCCCACCAGTCATGATTTTATAGTCCTCTATTATATCCTCCCTTAGTCATCTCTTTTCCAAGGTAAAAAGTTCCAGTTTTATTAATCTCCTCTCATATAGAAGCTAATCATATGGAAGCAAACCCCTAATCATTTTTATTGCCCTTTTCTGTACTTATGCCAATTCCAATACATCTTTTTTGAGATGGGATGACCAGATCTGCACACAATATTCAAGATGTGGGCATACCATGGATTTATGTTAATGTGCATCTATTTAAATGATAGTGCATGTGAGATATGATGTTGGGGTTCCCTCTAAAGTGTCACTGGAAATTTCTTCTATCCGCGCAGCAAATACAGTATGAGCAGAAGTAATGCAAACTTCCCTAAACTACCATGCCAGTGTACGTGAAATCCTGATTTGGAGGGACTTTCTTAGAGGTGGTGGAGTAGTTAAATCTTCATGTGAATATGCTGAGATTGTATACAAGAATGCCAAGTAATATTAATTGTAATGATAGTTTTCATGGTTTGGACCTAACTATCAACCAATTTACTTTACAGCAGCTGTTGGATGGTAATTTCTGGTGTTATTATCTTGGGAAGTATTTGAAACAGTGATCTAAAGACCAAAGGCTGTGTATCTCATTGCCAATATATTGAGCTGATTGGTGCCTCCTTCTCTTCCTTACCTCCAGATGATCTGTTTTGAAAACATGGACTCTTCATTTCAAACAGTTCATGTTTCACAAGTTGGTATTCTGTAGCAGGGAATATTTTGGACTTAAACCTTTTTGGAAGAAATCCCTTTTTAAAATGTATGTTTGTATCAGTGTATATAGCAGATTTTTTTTTGAAGAGAGTTCATTAACCAGTTCACCTTCTTTTGAAAATTGCTTATAAATCGATAATTGACCCTGGGACCAAGCAAGCTTGAAACCTTCTAGAAAGCAGGATGTGTTAGCATACTTACTCTTCTTCCCTCATTCAGGGTTCTGAGTTTATAAAAGGGGAATAGCCCAGGTAGTTCCCCCATTCCTTCTTATTACTGCAAGTGCAGTGAGTTTGGGAGCCCACTTAATGGCCTCAATTTTTCTCGTTTTTCCCTCTCCTTTTCCCAGCCCCCGAATGCTTATATAGCTGTTAGTAAAGGATTCTTTGTTGTTTGTTTTTTAATTATTTTTTGCATGAGTGTTCCTTTGCTGTTGCAAGCATTGCCTAGTGTTTAGTTCTCCTGGGCTGCTTTCCTTCCCCAGTGTTAGTTCTCTTCAGCTGATTTTTCCTCATACGTATTTCCTATCTTGGGTCTGTTGACCCTGCATGCAGGATGTCTAAAGGGACTAAGAAAGCTGGGGTCAAGTCCTGTGCTTTATGCAATTTTGTGATGTCCATTACAAATACTGATGCTCAGTCCCTCTAGGAAGGTGGTTATGAAATGGTTTTCCTTTGGCTACCCGTGCAGTCAGGATGTTTAGCTGCTGTCATTGTCCACGATGGATAGTTTTCATAGTACAGACAAGGCTTTAAGAGATTAAACTAAAAAATGTGCACCCCGGAGTGGCGGAGAAGGGTGAAACCTAGTGGCTAAGAATTGCTTATTATATAGTTATGAAATATATTAAATGAGTATTAATTTATTATAGATTTTGAATAACTAAATTTTGTTTCTTTTATAACTAGCACTCACGATGGCAAAGGAATGGGTTTGTTTTGTTTGTCACTTGTGTGTGTGCCAGATGGAGCCTTAATGTGTGTCAGGAGATAAACGGGCCATTATTAAGATTAGATACACAGTGATCATTTTAGCTTTGTTTATTTGGGTCATCAGCCCTACTAGAGGATGATCTTTTCTAGTATAAATACTTTGGCAAAACAAAATCCTTTCCTTTCTTCCTAGATTATTATGAAAATAAACTTAAAGGGCTTCGACGGTCTCATTTTTAAGTAACAAAAATAAAGTTCATTTTATTTTAAAAGGATGTTGTTAATTGTTATTTGGATAAAATAAGGATAAAAGCTCTTACTGCTAGTGATTTCAAAATAAAATGAAAAAGTATATTTAAGTAAACAAAGCTAAGTCAAGCAAATTCTTATAATTTACTGGCCTGTTTAGTCAAGTTGCTATGTATTTAAGGAGATGAATTATTCACTTTTACAGATGCAGTAAGGTGGAACTCTTATGTAAGATATAACCACTATTTCTATTAGGGATGTAAAATATTAAACAGTTAAATGGTTAACCAACTATAAATATTAGTTTTACTGTTAATATATTGCAATTAACGTTTAAAACAGATAGGGAGGGGGGAGAGGAGCTAGACCACCTGTGCGCAGGCTCCTGCTCTTGCAGCCACTGCCCCACACCCAAACCCACTGCTGTGGGGTGTGGGCTCTCGTCTCCGTGTTGACGGCGTCGGGCCATGGTGGAAGCAGCTGAGCTGCTGCTGCCGAGGAACGCCAAAGCCCTGCTACAGAGGGGTTCTCTGCAGCACCTGCACAGCACCCCTCTGTAGAACACCAGGGACCATGGGTCCGAGACAGGGGTCCCCCATGGAGCTGAGCTGGGGAGCACTACACAGGGGCTAAGGGGAGGGGGCGGGGTGTGGGAGGGAGGCCCAAGGGGGTGGTAAGGAGTGTGGGTGGGGCTTTGTGTCTTGTTAGTAAATATACTTGACAAAGATAATATATACATGGGGTAGGTTGTGAACTTGTTAACGATTACATGATTAAATTGATATAATTGTAATAGTTTAAACTAGTGGTTCACAATCTATGGCCTGTGGGATCTTTCGGAGTGGTCCTCTGCTCTCCTCCCACTGGCTGCAGAAGGGAGCCACTGCCTAGGGACCCAGGTGGAGCGCACAGGGCTACAGGAGCCTCCTCGCTGAACTCCTTCTGTCTGGCTGCAGTGGGAGGGGAGGGGGACTGCTGGTAGAGACTGGTGGGCCTTGAGGGTTATAAAAATGATATCTGTGGCCCTCAAGCTAAAAAGGTTGGGAAACAGTGGTTTAAACAGGAACTTTTTAAAACAATATTTACATCCTTAGTTTCTATTCTGGGATTACAAATGTACTCCTAGAAAAATGCATTCAACAAATTTAAACTTTGTGCATTATTAAAGGACTTTCATGTTTATAAATGCCTTTATTTTGTTTCAGGTTGCAGTGTAAGATTTTAGAAGTCATAGCTCCACCACACCACAATGGAATGGCCAATGGCCATATCAACAATACTGATGAAGACACTATCGTCATCAGTGATAGCGATGATTCAGAAACACACAACAGTTCTGCACAAAATGGGTAAATGACAATTTTACAAGTGTATCAAATATTTTGATTAAATTTTGGAAAATGAGACTAAAGCAAATTTAGTGGGGTTTTTCATGAGATTTGTCTCAAGCAAAGTGCAGGGGATATGGTGTCAGAATATTCAGCCATCTGAGCAGTCTGGCAAAACATTCATAGGTGCCTTATATATCGCAAAATAGGCAATTTCTGTCTAAAGCCAGAAAAGTATGTGAGTGTTGAAAAGAGAATAATTGATTAATGCTTCTTATGACTCAATTTCAGTTTACATTGTCTGTAGTAGTGTAGCACTAGGTCTATTCAGAGTTTCTCTTTCCTACCTCTGCACTCTGTTTACCAGACTTAAAACTAACAGTGTAGCATTTAATGTATTTTGGTTTTTTGAACAAAACCTGAAAATACTTGTAAGATTGCAAACACTGATTCAGGGTTTGATTTTTAAATACGGGTTTCACTCTAGAGCAAATATGGAAGAGAGAGCTCTTCTGGAAGCTATATGGCCTATTATTTTATGTATTTCTTTTGATATTTGTATTAGATGAACAGACTTCTTCCTCATGACCCAGCTCCTCCTGGACCCTTAATTTAGTGCATCATATTTTTTTCTCTGCTACAGGAAAAACTCCAAATTCAACTTTTATGATTTTATATATAGGAGCAAATAGGAAGATGAGATGGGCTGACTTAAACCCTTATTTGAACTGGTTCTTGAGAGTGGTGCAAGGAAAATTATGAAGGAAAATGTGAAAGGAATTCAAGAATTTTCCCTAGTATGAAACAAGGTTCCTATTTACAATTATTTCCTCAGTTGATGGTATAATGCACATGCTGCTGAGTTACAGACTTAGACCACAGTCCTGAAGACTGATTGTTGTAGGCAGACCCCATGCCTGTGTGGAGTCCCATTGAATTCAGTAGTGTTTCATATGGGTGTAGGGGCCTGTCTAAATCAGCGGTTCTCAAGCTATTTTTGCTAGGGACCCCCTTTACAAATATTTCATGCTGTGATGACCCCCCCAAAAAGGGATGATTCCCCCCCACCCTCAATGCTATGCCACCTTTACTGGCATGTGTGGGGGCTGACAGCTCACGACCCCCCCTAATAACTTCATGACCCCCTCAGGGATAATAATCCCCAACCCCTGGTCTAAATAGATCAGTTTGAAGAATCAGGGCCATTAACTTTGAGTCGTCTGAAATGGTTATTAATACAATACTGTTGCTTCCCCATTTCCACAGTCTGCTATTACTTAGCAATATAAGTGGTACTGCATTCATAAACACTACTTTCACCATGCTCAAAATCATGACAATAAAGAACCAAGACTTTCAAATCCCTGTATTAAACAGACCTAATATTACTGTGACTGTGAATGGAACTTGGCTCAGTTTCTCTCTTCATACTTTATGTTTGAAAAGAAGTGTGTCTGCAGCATTATTCTTGTTCAAAAAACTGTAGCAACTATTAGCTAATATCTTTTTAATTTACAAAGTGCCTTATTCCACAGTTTTCTTAGAAGGTGGGTTTACATTAGTATGTTTTTATATGTACTATCATAAATGCTGTGTCATTTCTTCTAAACTTATTATATCTATATTACTGTAATGCCCAGAAGTCCTAAAAAGGGGGGCCAGAAAGAACTAAAATTTACTAAGGATATTACTAGACAATGGACAAAGTCAGTGGACCAGATTGTGGCCTCAGTTTTACTTGTATTAATCTGGAGTAACTCCATATTGGCAAGTCCCTTTAGTTTATGTGCCTCACTTCTGCTACCTGTAAAATGAGGATAATTATATTCTTCTGTATAAAGCACTGTGAGATCTATGGAAGCAAAGTGCTTTAGAGACGCACTTTTGCAATTGACAACATGCAGACTGACTTCTGCAAGCTCACAGCTCCCCACTGACTTCATTTAGGCTACATATAGGTGCAGCAGTTCATCCTTGTGTTGGCAGTTGCAGGTTTATTTATTATTCATTGGATATCAGTGTATGTAACAAGATTGCTCCTTGTGTAACTAAGCAAATAATGAAGGTAAACCTGTGGAATTTTATCTACTCTTTAATGATGTTTCTAATGTCATGTAAGGGGGTTTCTGACTTGTTTATAGAGGAGCCCTATATCTTGAAAAATATGTACACTCTCTGTTACATGAGTATGGAATTCAAGGGAGATTATCTTTAAATTTAATACAGATATGGGCTGCAACTGGCTCTGTGCAGGCAGATCCTTATGTCCAGCCAACCCCATAAACTTCCGTTTTTGCAAAGCCAGTTGCAGGATTAGGGTTGATCCCCTACAAAAAATAATCCAGAAAGATGGAGGTTAGGAGAGAAACCTCATTAACTGTATGAAACAGCTAGTTCTGGATTGTTATTAAATAATAAATAATAGTAATTATTATTCTTTGCAGATGTTTTCATTGGTGGCATAGCTAATCAACATTGCATGATGTAAACATAATGACCAAACAATGTTACTAGAAGTTTAAAAATACAAAATTAAAATATCATGAATGAGAAGAAATTGCAAAATTGGATAACCTCAGTAGCCTATATCTGCTACTCCAAGATGTTAAAATTGTTGGCCACATCCCCAAAAGAGCCTACCTGAGTATGCATGCAGTTTTGCCATGTATGTATTATAATCTTGATTCTCTAAACCCTTACCTACATATAGGGTGACCAGATAGCAAGTGTGGAAAATCAGGATGGGGGGGGGGGGGGGGGCGCGGCGGAGAATAATAGGGACCTATAAAAGCCAAAGCACCAAATATCAGGACTGTCCCTATAAAATGGGGACCTAGTCATCCTACTTCTACAAGTAATACTTACATTGTAAATAGTCCCATCAAATTGACTGGGAAGATTTTGCCATGCAAACCTCTAGGGATTAAATTTTGTCACGGGTGGAAAATCTTTTCAGCGTGATAGATTTTCTGTCATTCCTGAATTTGTCTTGGGTACCAGAGAATTGTATACTCAGCATAATTGTTCATTGTAGTTTTTCTTCCAGACTATTCATTACTCTGAAAAATAGAATTAAAAAAAAAAGAGTCTTGACTGAAGATTTTCTTTAGCAGAAGAGGTTAAAGTGCTCAATTTGTCAGTTTCTAGGTTCTCAGTTACTTGTGCACTGCTTCAATCAAAAAGTGAGCAGCCAGAGTTGGAGAAGGGAGGGAATGAAGATCTGTTTTTGTTTTTCCCCGAATTCTTACACAGATTCCCCACAGTTGTAAATTGGAGATAATAATACATATTTCAACATTGATGTTACAAGGCTTATTCATATTTATAAAGTGTTCTATAAAATCAAAGTATTATTTTGACTTAAATAGCAAAATAATACAATACTTTTCAAAGTTCAGAACTCTGAACCCCAAACCCTGCTCTTATTCTCTAGGCAAGATTTAACAATACTATAAGACATACACATTTTAACTGGATAGATTCTTGAGCCCCTTTATAAGAATGCAGAGCTCTTCTGCTGACTCAGTCTAGAGTCAGGTGCCAAAACCCTGCTTTTGAATTCAGGGTAATTATTACTAATTTATGCTAGCAGGTGTGCCTCATTAACTCCAGACAGGCTCTAAAGGAAGTGTCTCTTTAGACTAGAGGAAACCTAGGACTGAGGATATCTCAGAGGAAAATCCTAGGAATGCCTACACTTGAAGAGGAAGTTAAGGTTGAGAGTTTGTTGTGGTTTTATTGTTTTTGAGATTCTACTAAAGCTAGAGACCAGCAAGGGGGGTAAGTTTGAAAACTAATTCAGTCTTCATGATCAGCTGAGGACTGAATAGGGTGAATCAGCCAGTTCATTCCAATATATATATGTTGGTGGAATAAATTTGTAAGATTGGTCTTTATTTCCTGGTCCTAATCCCCTGATATGGGTCAGGATTACAAAAGGTTCAGAGTCATATGATGGGGAAAAGCTATTCCTTTACTCTAGTTTTCAGTTCCATTTGGTGTTGGGAGCCTATTTAAAATGTATAAAGGAGTTTAGAAAACACTTTTAATGTTACTTATTCTGACTTGATTTTGTTTTCTACTTGAGTGTTAGACTGAGAAGGTTTCCATTTACTTGAATACTTGAACTCGTCTGAATGAATGGCAGCAAATGTGGTGATGTATGGTGGAGGAACTAACCTGTTTATTATTCATATGGAGGAAACACTCTAATACAAATCTTTGTTGTTTTAGTTTTCTTATCTTCAGATTATAGAAGACTAATCAAAGTATGAAGACCTGATGTAATATGAAAAATCTTCAAGATGTTTCATAGCTAGTCTTAGCAAATACACTCTCTCCAAAATTATCTCCATACAATCCAAAGAAAATGCAAGGAGTCCTTTAGTGCTATGCTGACTAAACTATATTTAATAAATTTCAAACAATACATCAGTACTTCTAAAATCTTGTTAATTTGGGGGTATAGTGACTTCTTAATTAGCCACAGCAGTCTAGCTGTAAGTGGTTTTTGTTTACCTAAATTTTTATTTGAGTATGGTTTGTATGACTTGAGTAGTTTCAAACCTCCACCTTTTTGACAGATCATAATTGCATATTATGCATGTTCAAGAACTTGGACAGGGTGCTTGTGTGTTTTTAAATCAAACAAAACTCTCAAGAAACAATCAGGATTTAAGGCTTTACTAGCTGCTATATCATTTTTTCTGGAGGAATTGCTTATAATGGTTAAAAGGTGCTTAATAAGGAGTGGTTTCTGTTCTAAAAAGAGATCCTTGTTTCTCATTTTCAGAGGACACTGGCTCCTTATAGTTTTTTTTTGTTTGTTTGGTTGGTTGGTTGGTTTTTTGGTCTAATAGTGCATGTATCTTGTCTGTACAGTATAAAGATGGTGACTATATACAAGTGTATGAATCAGAACTCTGGGGCAAATCTCATATCTGTAACCCTTATATACGATTCCAAAAATCTCTTGGCTATATTCTTCTAGGAATAAAAATAGTTTCAAGAATGGTGAAAGAAACACAAATTACAATGGGCAATAGAGTCCATTTTCAAGTGTTCCATAAATGTTACAGGGACTGAATAGCAGTACAGCGTATTGCCAGAAAGATACCAGTGCTTCCATGTAACTTTATGTTCCCATCCAGATTCAATATTAATTTTTAATTATCTAATCCTGTGCCTGCCAAAGCAGTAGCACGTTGAGATTATGGATGAAAAGCACTACATGAGAGCTAAGTATTATTATTTAATAATAAAGCACAACATAGTTGAAACACAATAAAACCATAGCAACTTCACACCTTTAGTTTCATTGTTGTATGTTTTTGTATATAAATAATACCATTAATATAATGTTTAAAGCAATGTCTAATTTTCGATAAAATCAAATAGTTTTTAAAAATATTGGGTTAGATGTGTTTTGGTGATGCTTAGCCTCTCAAGCACAGGCTTAGGAAAATATCTTCATCTGCTGAAGAATAGGGATCCTAGTTTTCCATGAATTAAAAAAACCCAAAATTTTCTGATTTAAAAAAAAAAAAAAAAAAAAAAAAATCCACATTTTTCCCTGATTAAAATGAAATGCTGAACTTTAGTTTCCCTAGCCACAATATAGGTATCCGTTAAACACAATGTTTTATTGATACACAGTAGAACCCTGTTTATCCGAACCTCCATTATCTGGCTCTCTATATTAACCGAACCCCCAGCCATCTGGGGCTGACAGTGGTGGGGCTTGGCTGGTCAGCCCCAGGTGGCTGGGGCTCCATCTGTCAGTGCCAGGCAGGGCTGATCAGCTGAGCCTCTGCTATGTGGAGCTGACCACCCGAGCCTCTCCCCCCACATCTAAAAATAAGGGATAGAAAGATCTTTGCCAATTCTTCTGATTATCCGCACTGAATAAGTGACATTGGTACTTTCAGTAAAATTTTAGTGAATATGTTTTTATTTTTTTCACAAAATGTAAAAACTAAAGATTCTCTTTATAACACTCCCCTCTCCTTCCCACTTCCCCCCCCCCCCCCAAAAAAAACCATAAAAAATAAAAAAAATTCTGCCTTTTTCCTTGGGAAACATGAAAAATACATAAGTCTTCATAAGGAAAGTATGCTGTCTCTACTGTACTAACTTGTAATAGGAGGTGACTGTGTCTTAGAATGGATTCAGTCATGACTATCTTTTTGTCAATCCATTTTTCCAAAAAGTCCAGGAAGAAATGCATTGTCTTGTGAAGCCTCTTCCTTTCAAAATGTTAGCCAGAGTATTCATTCTCCTATACTGGTCCTTTAAAGTGCTGCATTTTAGTTATTACAGCAGTATGGTTGTTTGCCACCTTTTTGCTTGCTTCATGCCAGTAGGTGATGGCAACAGCATGAACTTTTGAGTATGGATTTAAATTATAAAATATAATTTGTCTTTGTTAGACTATCTTGTTCTGTCTGACTTTAAAACTAAATGCAAGTACACGTTTTTGCCATTTTTATTATTTTGTTTAGAAGTCAGTGAGTTGATTAGCACATACAGTAGCACCCATAACTTCCACTGGTGCCAGTGTACTTTCCAGAGGCCTGTTTGTGTTGGTAAATATAATTACTTTTAAGATCTGTGTTCCAAAATATGTTTAGAAATGTGATTGTGTGTTCAAAATACTTCATAATTTTATTTTTAGGAAGAAAAAAACATTAATTGATCCCTTCTTGTTCAAGTACAAAGTCCAGCCTATTAAAAAAGAGCTATATGAATCTGTTACTGTAAAAGCATCTCAGATAAGGTAAAAATTACTGTTTTTCATATTGTCCTTGTACGTGAATTAGAATTGTACTGTGCTTGAATTATGCCCTGTATTGTTTTCACTGTGAGTATATAATATAGTCTATTTCTGATCAAAATAACACTTGATTTTATTATGTATTCAACACCCAACTAGAAATGCTGAAGCAAAACATTCTAGCAGTGCCCCACAGGTTTTCTGTACTGTCTGTAGTATTTGTATTGTAAACTGTGTACATTTTAGCTATACTGACTTTAAATAGTTTGAAACTGGGGAGTTGAGTTCTGCAATCAGTTTTAAGCAATTGCCATTTTGATAGTATGTGGTTGTTGCTCTTTAAAATGGAGAGTTTTTAAATAACCTCACCTTAACAAAACTGTGATAAGTTTTTAAAATAAAAAAAAAATCGCCATGATTTTTAAGAGTAAATTGTGCATCCATTTTACACTGAGTGTGAAATTGGAGTGATTTCTAGTATTTGATGTATTAATGCAGACTCATTCTCATTGTTTTGTATTGTGATCAATCTCTAGTATTATCAGAAATCTATTTAATATGTGTAATAATAAGAAAAAAAATACACAGGTTGAGAATGGAACGGATGGCTTGTCACTTAAGACATCTGGGTTCAATTGCTAGTTGTGTCACAGAATTCTTGTGTAACACTAAGTAAATTATTTATTCTCTTTCTCCCTGACTCAGTAGTCTCTCTTTCTTCAGCAAGCACTTAAGCACAATTTAATTAAACACAAGCTTAATTTTAAAGGATGGACTTAAACACATACTTCAAATGCATTGCTGAATTAGGGCCTTTGTACCTCAGTTCCCCATCTGTAAAATGAGAATACTAATATTTTTTTGATCCTACAGTCTCTTTTGTCTGTTTTGATTGTAAATAAATCTGCAGGGCAGGTGTTGTCTCTATTGATGAGTGTACAGTGCCTAGCACAAAGGGGCCCGAGTCTTTGTTAAGACCTCTAGATGCCATTGCAGAACAAATAACTCATATTCTTCTTCGAGTGCTTGGTCATGTCCATTCCTATGTAGGTGTGTGCTCACCCTGAGCATTGCTTCTGGAAAGTTTTTCCCTCAGTGGTATCTGTCAAGTCATCTCTGGTGCCCTCTGGAGTCATGCCTTCATAGCACCGGTATATAGGGCCTTGCCACCCCTCAGTTCCTTCTTATTGCCTGAACCTCAGCTCGTCCTTGTGTTCTTACAAGTGCTTCTCTCAATGGACTCTTGTTTCTCTACCTGTATATAGTTATTCATAGTGGTTAAGTTTTAGTTTTTAGGTTAGTAATTAGTTAGATTAGAGAACCCCGCTTAGCAGGATTAACCATTCCCTGGCACTGGGGCATGCCTTGGTCCCTAGGGTTTAAGCCATGCATGGCTTGCTGTAAGCTGATGCCCATCAGTGATCTCTGTTTTAGCTGCCTTAAGTGTTTGGGAGAGTCCCACCTATGGGCGCACTGCAGGATCTGCAAGGGGTTCAAATCCCATACCAAGAAGAACAGGGATCAAAGACTCATATTATTCTTTATGGAGGCAGCTCTCTGTACCCTTTTGGAACCGAGCCATGCTGACTCAATCCCAAGCACTTCAGTCTCGGTAAGAAGCATTCCAGCCTCTGAGAGGCAGCATAGCTTAGCCTCTCCAGCACTGGGGAAGGACTCATCTTCCATGTTCCAGGACTCTCGGCACTGTCCGGTATCTCCAGTGCAAAGGAGGTCTAAGCCCCAAAGGGACTCTCAGCACTGTTCCCAATCACTGGTACCAAGAAAGGAGCAGAGGAAGACTGGTGTTGAGGAGTACTTCCAGTCAAGGTCCATGGATCACAGAGATGCTGGCAGAGTGCAATCTGTGCCAGGCGACTCAGACTCAAAAGCTGCCAGCATGGGACCATTAACTCTGGCCCCAGGAAGGGATCCATTGAGTCTAGTACCATTGGAGTACAGCCCTGGCACTAACAGCTATGCCAGAGGTGTTTGAGGCAGTGAGGGAGTTATCACTCCCGGTACTACCATCCCCTGCCAAGCAGGACCTGGTACCGGAGGTGAGAGCAACCACAGCACTGAGACTCCAGGTGCCGTCAAAAGGAAAGCCTGCCATGATGTTGCAGCATGAGTCTCCTCCCTCATGGCACTGCTCTCTGGCACTGGTCAGTACTACTACACCGTGGTCTCCAAGAAGTGACACCTCCCAGTCTGACTCAGAGGCAGAGTCTTACACTTCCCACAGGAACTGACATTGATCTGACCGGCATAACCTGATGGCTGAAATGAGCGAGGGTTTCCCGCCAGCGGGCTGGCCACCAGCGCAATGGCAAATGCCTATGCAATGGCCCTTCTGGAATCTCTGGGCATTCCAGCCAGTACAGTCCAGGAGATCATACTCCGTTGAATCGGAGTGTAGTGCTCCCCTACCACTTCTGTTGGTACAGGAACCATGAGCTGGCACCAAGCACGGTACTGAACTCCAGGACCTGGCACTATTAGATCCTTCCAGTGCCGACAGAGAAGAACAATGTCCTGTGCCTTTTCAGCCATCATCTTCTTCCTCCCCTGTTGAAGCAGTGGTGGGAACATCTGTTGCACTTTCTCAGGATGATTACAGGGTGCACAAGGAGCTCCTCAGGAGAGAAGCTCAGAACCTGGGGATCCAGGCAGAGAAGATTTCTGAATCTTCCCATGCCCTGGAGGACATCTTAACTCCTTTGGGTCCATCGCAAATGGCTTTGCCTTTGAACAGCACCATTCTAGACCTTACCAAGGCCCTGTGGCAGACTCCAGCCTCATTGCAACCAGGAGCAAAGAAGATAGAGAAAAAGTACTTAGTTCCACTGCAAAGGTTTGAATTTTTATATACCCATCCTCCTCTGGGTTCGCTGTTCACTGTTGTGTCTGTGGCCAATGAAAGGGAGAGGCCAGGACAGCAAGAACCTACACCCAAGGCCAAAGATGTCAAATAATTAGATCTTTTTGGCAGAAAGGTATGCTCTACGGCTGAAGTCCAACACAGGATTGCTAATCAAAAGTGCTCCTGAGCCACTATGATTTTAACTAAATTCAAAGAGTTATTCCCACAGGAGTCCAAGGCTGATTTCTTGCAATTAGTTGAGGAGGGGAGAGCAGTGGCAAAAGCGTCACTATAAGTAGCTTTGGACATAGCAGACTCTGCTGCATGAACCATGGCTTTGGCTGTGATCATGGGGAAGGCCTAAGGCCAGCAGCCATGAGCTTCTCTTCAAGAGGTGCAGCAGACAGAGCAGGACCTACCTTTCAAGAGCACATCACTCATTTCAGAGCAGACAGACTCAAAGCTGCACAGTGTGAAATACTCTAGGGCCACCCTAAAATCCCTAGGATTACACACTCCAGTGCTGGCTAGGAAGCATTTTAAGCCCCAGCCATTGCCCTGTTTCTTTTAATCTCAGTCAAGGCAGGACTACAGTAAGAGGCGGGGTAGCAGCTATAAGAGGAGGCCTCCTCCCCTGTCCTTGTCGACCCACAGGCCTGGCCCCACCAGACAATCATCTGGATCTAAATAAGCCTTTTGATAGTGCACTCAGGGACATCATACTAGGACATCATCTGGATTCATCTTCCCCAATTTTTGTGTACCGGTTATCCCACTTCTGTTGGGCATGGGCTCACAGTACCTCAGATCGCTGAGTGCTGCACACGAGAGGACAGGGCTACACCCTTCAGTTCAGTTTTATTTCCCCTCTGTTTCACCCTCTCTCCCTGTTCTTCTTCAAGGACCCTTCTCACAAGCAACTTCTAATCCAGGAGGTGCAGATACTCCTGGAAGTGGGAGCAGTAGAGAAGGTTCCTCCAGAACTAAGGGGCAGAGGGTTTTACTTCTTTTGTTTCCTAATCCCGAAGGCCAATGGCAGTCTGACTCCTCCTGGACTTGCAAAACCTCAACAGATTCATGAAGCTGAAGTTCTGTCTGGTCTCTTTGGCCTCCATTATCGCTTCTCTGGATCCAGGGGACTGGTATGCTGCCCTCGACTTGAAGGACTCTTATTTTCATATCTCCATCATCCAATGTCAGAGAAGATTCCTCTGGTTCATTGTGAACCAGGTACACTACTAGTTTACTGTGCTCCCATTCAGCAGCCCCTCAGTTATTCACGAAGTGCATGGCAGTCGTCTCAGCTTTCCTAAGGAAGCAAAGGGTTCAGGTCTACGTTTACCTCAATGACTGGCTGATCAGAGGGCGGACCAAGGCCCAGGTGGAGGCAAACATAAGGTTAATATTGTTAAGCTTCCAGAAGTTAGGCCTGTTGATAAACATGTAGAAATTGACACTCTCTTCTATCCTTTGGCAGAAGATTCATAAGGGCAGTCCTCAACTCGGTCCAGGCAAGAGCCTTCTTTCCAGAAACCCAGTTCTGGGCCCTGGGCTTGATCATAGAAAGTCTCAGAAAGCACTCCATCACCACAGCAATAAACTGCCTGAAACTCCTGGGGCATATGGCCTCATGCACTTAGGTGGTGAAACATACAAGATTGCAACTCTGAAGCGGTCTGAGTTGGTTAGTGTCAGTGTACTGGTTGGGCTGGAATAGTTTGGACATAGTCATCACGCTTCCCTTTTCGTTGGTCACCCATGGGCGGTGAGTATATAAGGGCAGGGACAGCTTAGCCATGCACGGCTCTGCCTCAGGGCCCTGCCCCCTCATGCTGCGCCCTGCTTGCGTGGGCCCAGCACGTCTGATCACTGTCAGCCGGCTGCCTCTCTTCTGAAGTGGGCGGGGGCCAGGGTGCAGGTGGCCCAGCCGGAGGGATTTGGGGCGGGGGAGGGGGCCAGGTTGCATGCCTCCTGGCACTTTAGGGCTGGGGCATCCCGGTGCTGGGGCGGGCTGGCTCAGCCCAGCTCAGCTCAGTTCTCTAGGTCTGGGGTGGGCAGGCAGTCTGGTGCTGCTGGGGCAGGCTGTTCAGCCCAGGGCCGGGGTGGGTGCTTTGGGGTGGGGCGGGCTGGTGTTGGGGTGCAGATTGGCAGCACGCCGGTGGCAGGGGGCCCTCAAGCCGCCCATGGTGATCACCGCTCTCCTTTGGTGACTGGATCTGAAGGTAGTATGTGCAGGTAATCCCGTTCTCAAAACCGCAACTGTTAATGTCTCTACTCACCAACACATCTGCACTTGGGGGACCTCAGAACCCAGGGCCTCTGGTCTCAGGCGGAGCTCTCGCTACCCATAAACTTAAGAGAACTCAGAGCAGTGCACCTTGCTGGACAAACATTCCAATCTCACCTGAAAGGCAAATGCATGTAAGTGCTTACAAACAACACAACAGTGATGTTCTATATAAACAGACAGGGTGTAACGTGCTCTTCTCACCTGTGCCAGGAATCTCTTCGCCTGTGGGAATTCTGAATATCTCTCCTAATCCACCATGAAGTCCTTTCTTCTATGGGCATAGAACAAGCTAGCGGATCACCTCAGCAGATCCTTCTCCAGCCATGAGTGGTCCAGCCACCCAGATGTTGAGTGCCCCAGATAGATCTGTTTGTGATGAAATACAACAGAAGTGTCTTCAGTTCTGTTGCTTCCTGAGTCACAGCCCAGGTTCACTCACAGATGTGTTTCTCTTCCCTTGGAAAGACCATCTCTTCTGTGCTTTCCTCTCAATTCCTCTCATACACAAGGTCCTGCTGAAGGTCAGAGAGGAAGGAACAAGCCTGATCCTAATAGCCCTGGCCTGGCCACGTCTGCACTGGTTCACCACCCTTCTGGACCTCTGGATAGTTCTGTTTTGTTCCTTCCTTCCTTCCTTCCAGTCAGCCTATCTCCATTTCCTGATCTCATCTCCCAAGACCAGGGTCGCTTACATCACCTGAACCTTGAGTTCCTTCATCAGACAGCCTGGAAGTTCCATGGCTGAACCCCTTGGAGTTAGCGTGCTCCAAATTAGTTCAAGAAGTTCTTTTAGGCAGCAGAAAGCCACCCATGAGAGTTGTACCTGGCAAAGTGAAAAAGGTTCTTGATCTGGTCAGTGCAGAAAGATCTCTCGCCTATGTGATCTTCAGTACCATGCATTCTGGACTACTTGCTACATCTGAAGCAGCAAGGGCTTATCTGTGTCATCGATTTAGAGTCCACCTGGTTGCAATTTTGGTGTTTCTTTGCAAACTCCATCTGTAGTCTCCAGCCCTTTGAGGAAACAAACTGTACCCTGAAAGTGTGACAGCCTATCCCACCCTCAGACCTAAATGTGGTATTCTTGAGGCCCATGGGTCCCCCATTCGAGCCCATGGCAATGTGTTCTCTACTCTACTTGTCCTGGTGGTCATTACATCGGCCAGAAGGGTCTCACGATTAGGGCTCTTATTTCAGAACCTCCATACACGGCATTCTTCAAGGACAAGGTCCAACTGCGCCCTCACGCAGCCTTCCCCCAAAGGTGGTGTGTCCATCCCATAATAACCAGGACATTCCTCCCAGTCTTCTATCTGAAACCGTATGCCAAAGGAACAGAGACTTCATTCTGTAGATGTCAGATGGATGTTTGTCTTCTACATGGAAAGACTAAATCGTTTTGGAAAACTACTCAATGTTTTGTATCCACACATGCTATAACCTGGCAAAGGTCCCTGCGCCAGCCATGACAGCATATTCCCCAAGGGCACAAGCATCTTTAGCTGCGTTCGTGGCACAGGTCCCTATTCAGGACCTCTGTAGAGTGGCAACGTGGTTTTCTGTTCACACTTTTGCATCTTACTATGCCATCACTTAGCAGGCCAGAGATGATGCTGGATTTGGCCGAGCAGTGCTACAGTCTGCTTGTCAGTGAACTTCGAACCTTGATGCTACACCTACTTGGGAGTCTTGTACATTGGAATGGACAAGAACAAGCATTCAAAGAAGAAAAAATAGTTACTAACCTTCTGTAACTGTTCAAGATGTGTTGCTCATGTCCATTCCAAAAACCTCCCACCTGCCACTCTGTTGGAGTTAGCTGGCAAGAAGGAACTGAGGGGATGGCAGGACCTTATATACTGGTGCTATGAAGGCACAACTCCAGGGACACCAGAGCTAACCCAATGGATACCATTGAGAGAAATTTTCTGGCGGCAGTGGTTGAGGCAAGCACCCATCTACATTGGAATAGACATGAGCAACACATCTCAAACAACAGTTACGGGTTAGTAACTTTTTTATTGTTTTTGTTTATAGAGATTGTATGAAATCTCTCCCTCTCTCTATATATACATGTTTTAAGTGATATGATTTCCCAGGTTTTAAAACCAAAAATCAGAGTCCATATATATAAAATAATACTTGGGTACAATTTAACTTATCTGGAAATCTTGATTCTCATTAAGATTGCTGAGAACAATAGTTGTCTAAGATAATACTAAATTAAAACTTTACTGAGAAAATAAGGCAGAAATCATATGACACTGTTTTGTGTTCTTATCTGAAGTATGATCAGTAAATTTAAATGAGTTATAAGTGAATGTAGATTGACTTTAGTTGGTAATGTTGCTTCTTTTTTTTAAACACACCATAGCCGGAGGAAACATCTCTTTTCTCGTGACAGACTTAAACTTTTTTTGAAGCAACACTGCGAACCACATGATGGAGTCATTAAAACTAAGGTAAGTAAGTGGTGAAATTGTTTGCAAAATAGAGGGAGAAATAATATTTCTAGATTGGCATGCTCTTTCTATGAATTCATCTCTTCTCAGACTTTTTACTTAAAAGAAAAAGTTAGCTGCTTTCATTATAAAATATTATTATTTTATTACAAATAGGTGAAAATTCTACTAGGTTTGCTGCCAAACCTATCAGCCAAGCTATGTAGCTGGTATGTTCTTTAAGCTATACAAAATGCAGTAAGAAAGACATGGCACAATAAGCTTGTCACTTTACTGTAATCGTGTCTCTCATGTAAATGATTACGGGCTTGTCTTCATTGCAACAGTTAACTCAAGTTAGTACACTTGTTACCTCATTTGAAATAACCTAGCTTGAGTGAAGGTGACCACACTGAAACAACTCTGAAGCTTTGCAGAGTGTTTAGATTTGCAGAGTGATTGGGTTAGCAATTGATGGCTGATGTAATTTTATGCACTGGGGATGCAGCAGCTTAAGTAGCTTCATCGTCCGCAGCATTCCAGCTTCAATCCACCCTTCCTGGAAGACCAACTAGATCAATCTTAAAGCATCCTTTAATGTGTGGATTGGAGTTTGATTAGGGGCAAAACTCGAGTTATAGCTCTAGTTAATTACGCAGCAAAGACAAACCCTAAATCTGTAACCCTAATAAGAGCCGTGTGTGTGTGCAGGGGCCCAACTGATCTCTGTGGGCTTTGGATCACGCCCTATATGTTGAAGATGCCATGAACTGTAGCTGGTACAACTCAGAACTCTAAAGGGTTGCAAAGAAATTCTGTGCTGCGCCTCTTAGAGGTGCAACATGGAATTCACAATACAGTGGGCAGGGGGCTAAGGCCCTCTTTCCAATCCTGTGCTCTTCCATGGCTGAAGAGCCCTCAGTGCAATTTAGGCACCCAGGGCTGTCTGTCTAAGTTATGGTAATTTCCTAGCTTGCCCTTTTTCCTTCCTGTAGCACTGCCTAAAATCTCTGCAGTGCTGGGCTGATCCCATTCTGGACAAACCTCTTCCAGCCCCACCCATGCCAGTGCTTGCAAGAGGTCCTTGGGAGGTAGCCTAATGGCAGTCTTCTTCTGTGCCTGTGCTGGATGAATCCTCTCCTGGACACGTGCCTTTTAGAGCCCTTTTACACTGCTCAAGCCCTTCTCTACGTGGTATAAAGGGACCAGAGCAAGGGTGAGACTCTCATCTCTGAATTCCAGTTTTGGCAGATACATAGGAGAGAAACAAATTTGTTTAAAATTAGTTCAAAATGAATTTTTAATTTTAAAGTCTGCATGTATTTTATGTTAGGGCCAAGTTCTGCTTTCAGGAACGTATGTAATATTCCCATTACATTAAGTGGGAGCTGCAAGATAGCTTGAGATCTCAATCTCTTATTAATCTGTTTCTGTATTTTTGCTTGATTAATTATGTATTTGACCCTTATAGAAGAGAATTTTTTTCTTTGGGCCAACAAATATTCATCTAGTTACTTTTATTATCTTTCTGAAAGCATGGTTCCCTAATCACATGACTTCATAACAAATATTTATATTTTCATCTTCCTGTAATAAGGCAATGTCAGTTGCAAAATACAAGATAGCAGAACAAGATTTCTCCTACTTCTTTCCTGATGACCCACCCACATTTATCTTCAGTCCTGCAAACAGAAGGCGAGGGAGGCCTCCAAAGAGGGTATCTATTAGTCGTGTAAGTAATGACAAAAATGTTACATTAAGGCACTTTCCTCATTACAGATCAGAGGGATTCCAAAAACACACTTGTTGAAAACTGCAGCCTTTCACTTTTCCTCCCT
This sequence comes from Emydura macquarii macquarii, assembly GCF_026122565.2. Taxonomy (NCBI): domain Eukaryota; kingdom Metazoa; phylum Chordata; order Testudines; family Chelidae; genus Emydura; species Emydura macquarii. Next base: position 11,562,003 of record NW_027130511.1, read on the forward strand.
AAAACTTTGGGGCAAAAATATAAGATTTAAATTGAACTACTTCTGTCTTGAAAATGAATTGGGAAATTTATGATCTCTTGTATATCTGACATAAAAATAGATCTTGTCTTACACTTGAAGACAAAAACAGAGGGTAAACATGTTCTTTAATCTTTTAATTTCAGCAGGTGGTGGAAATGGAGTAAAGATAAATACATGTGAGAAGGTTTTACCACCCATGAAGGTAGCAGAAAATAAGCTTTCCAGTGTATCTACGTCAGGGTGCAGTTGGTGACTTGCACACTAAAACTACCTCCACCTGTAACCACAATGAAAACTACATAACATGTCCCTAATCACATAGGATTCTAGCACAACCTAGAACTCTAAATTTATTAATAATTTAAACTGCAGGGAATCTTCTTGGTCTTCCCATTATTAGACAAATACCTGAAAAGCAGTATTTTTTCAGTCTGAAGTAAAGCTACAGTAATTATTTGCTTGTTTATACAGCTCTTGAAAGAGTGTGATGAACTTCAGTATATTTTTCCATCATAGATGCTGTGCTCTTTTTCCAGGACGACAAGATTGCTAGCAAACAAAATATTCCAGGAAACAGAAGCAAAGTGGCAAAGGAAAGGGCAAGACTTCAGAAACAAAAAGAAGAAATGCAGGCCATGGGTAAGTTCAGCCCTCCTATGATTGTTGAAGCCAGTTCCTGCAGACCCAAGAACTGACAGTAATAATGCCATTTTGGGTATCTGTCTTTTTAAAATGAAAATTTTAATGAATTACACTGCCATTAAATAGCACTTGTTTCAGTGCTTGGGGTTATCTCCCTGATGCCTATATTATAGTAGTGTGTGCCACAGGCAATCAAATTACACTGCTTGTTTCCTGGGAGTTAAGCAGCAGACAAAAGGTGAGGGAAATCTACCAAACATGTTTTTATTCTTAAGTCTAACATAAGTGCTATATATAAGTGCATCAGTGTGTTTAAAACCATGAACTTATAAAGCCAATTGATTGAGACACACACACACACACTGAGAGAGAGATCTCTAATTAGAAGGAAAAACTATATGGAAAGAATACTTCAGATGTTTAACCAAAAATGAACACCAATTCCTGTCTAACCCTATAAGAAGTCTTTCCAAAAGCTTCATCCTGGACATGTTTCATAAAGACTTGGGGCTTGTCTACAGGAGGAAATTGCACAGATGTGATTTCAAACTATTTTAGTTAAACCAGTGCAAACTTTTGCATGGATACTCTTATTTCAGTTTGAGAGGCTTATTTGGTTTAGTTTTAAGCTGAGTAGGAATTTGTTTAGGTAGACCAAAACAAGCCTGGTTTAAACGAGCATCCACACAGCCTTTGCACCAGTTTTTAAAATTATTTAAGTTAAACCAGTGCAACTTTCTTGTGTAAGCAAGGTGTCAAATCAGCCTGCAGTACCTTTTCAGTCAAACTCATTCTCTTTCGAAGTCAGTGTTATGTGAGCACTGCAGGGTTGGGGGCTTGGCATCTGTTCAAATGCCTTGGGGAATTCCCTGTCTTATCTCTCATACTTCTCCTTCATGAGAAAATAAGTTAAAGATTTCTGCCTTTTCAGCAAGACTGTCTGTGCTTAGGGTAAGGAGCAGAATATTGTTGCACTGCCCTTTGAGAAGTCTGGAAGCGAGATTAGGACTTGAGTAAGAGCCTACCTATGCAAGGGAGTGGACATGAAGGCTCTGCAGAGCCTGGTACTTCTGCGTGCTGGAAATGGCAGTAAGACACAAGGGAATAAAGGGGCACCTTAGGTAGTCCCTGTTACTTCCTTGTGCTGATGTACAGGATTGGCTACAATCCTCCTATATCAGGCTATTCAGAATGTCATAGGCTAATTCCTATCCTTCCATCATCCTATCAGATCAGAGCAACCAAATACCCTTTTGGTACAGCTCCTAGCTCCAAACTGAGTTTGGGAGCAGTTGGTCTCCTAATAGTGACATGGCATGTATTGCATGGAGATTGTATATATGTCAGCCTTTGGGTTCTGTGGGTTTGGCTAGAACACTGCCATTATGATGTGGGATTAACTTAAAAATAGTTTATGACTTTACACTCTATTTTTGGGTTAAAATGATGAATGCGCACGTTTTGTACATATTTGTGTATTACACTAGTTTTGTGTGTTCATTTTGTTAGTTACTGACCCACAAACTCTGATTTAAAACACAATACTTGTGAGTAATTTAACTTTTCATATTGGGATTACTAACACAAGTAATTGAATGAGTAAGTACTCCTCTATAAAGTGAAGTTTAAAAAAAAATAGAAAATTTTTAAACAAAATATTTTATTCTAAAATATACAGCAACAGAAATTCATTATATAAATTAAACTGATTTACCTAGAAGTAGTAATTGCTGACCTGATTAAATGTTGACATCTATAATGCTTGTTAGAAAGTGATGCTAAGAGATTCTTAATGGCCTGAAGATGGCAACAAAACAAGGAATTATACTGGAAATTCAGCCTTTTTAATACAGGTCAGACTATAAAGGCATAAGCAATATTGTTCGGGATTTCCAAATTAAAACCAATTGGCAATATGTACTCTACAACACCAGCTAAATGTAGAAACCTGCTAGTGGATGATCAAATGTGATAGGAAAAGTGTTAGTCTTTAAAGTGCTACAGGACTCTCGTTGTTTTTGCTGTATACAGACTAACACTGTAGGCTATCCCTCTGGAACTTAAAAAGGATTATTTTTCAGTTTTCAACCCTGCTTCCAATAGAAATAATGACTTCAGTCATTTTGTTCTTTAACCTCCATTCCTGAACCAGTCTTTGGGGCTTAAACAAATTCAGGTGATAACTCTGTTGACTAGAATACCTCTTAACGTGACACACTTTCTTTCCCCAGTCATGTATTATCTCTTATGTTGCTGTAATCAAAGCATTTGACCTAAAATGCCCTCCTTGTGTATTTGCTCTACTCCCAACCCAAATTTTTATCAACTAGGAGAAGCTGAAAATATTTACTATTCTTAAGGTGATGAAATTTTTGTAAACCAATTATAGCTATATTGCAAAGTGAAGTCCTTAGGATTCTGATGTTTCAAACACTTGAGCTTCTGCCTAATATTCTTACTGGTAAAGCAGAATTGAATTTCTGGTTGGCATAGAAACAATTTAATCTTAACCACCAAGTGAAAAAATATTACTTTTGTGATCAGCCTACCTATTTAAAGCAGTTATATCAATTAACATTTTGTAAAAGTAAAATAATTTAGATTGATATCCTTTTTTCTATACAGCTTTTGAAAAAGCTAAATTAAAACGAGAAAAGGCAAATGCTATAGAAGCTAAGAAAAAAGAGAAAGAAGATAAGGAGAAAAAGAGAGAGGAGCTGAAAAAGATTGTGGAAGAAGAAAGGATGAAGAAGAAAGAAGAAAAAGAGAGACTCAAGATAGAAAAAGAAAAGGTAATGCAGTTGCAGTATATGTACGTATGATGGGATGCACCCTCATCCCACTGATAGAAAGGCTAATGAGTGTCTTCACTCGAGCAGTGCCAATTACTCATATTGCAGAACATGCTCCACCTGGAGAAGGGGAGTATAAAAAAGGTGAAGCTCACAGTGGGGCACAAAGGGAGTTCTTCTAGGAGCAGAGGTGGCTAGGGCCAGTAGCAAAGGGAGCCTACCTTGGGGTAATGGCTAGCTGCATCTTCAATCCCTTGTTTGGGTGCACATGGACTTTGCAAGCCTGATGTGGGTGGGGGCACTATAAGGCTGCTCCCAGCCAACAACCTGTGGTGGAACCTAGGTAGCATCATCGGGGACTAGAGGTAGTGAGCTGGACTCCTGCAGGGAACAGTGAGATTGTCTAGGAGTAGGGGGCGCCCATAGGGAACCTGGGGCAAGAGACTGAAAGAGACTACGGTTGAGCATAGGTTGAGGGTCAGCTGATTACTGTATGTTCTGTAGGAAAAGCATACTGGTTTTCTATTTCCTGAATTACTTGGTTTTTAGTTACTGTCTGCTTCAAGGTATTTTAAGCTAATGATAGCTGAGTGTCTAATACTCACTTTATAAAGTCATTTTTTAAAAAAAATGAACTCTGTATGTGAATCCAACTTCCTAGATAACATGATCTGTCCCACACAGATTGGGGGAACAGTTAGAGGTTCACTTGGAATATGCTCTTAAATTGGTCGCTACTAATTGTTTGCCAGATGTTATTGCATGGTGGTATCTGAAATCATAATTTTCTGTTTCAGTGTTAATGAGAATTTATGGTATGTCAGATACCACAGTCTGACTTTTGTTGGCAAATGTTGATTTTTGTTTGTTTTTTGAATGATAGTTGCCATATGTCTTCAGGAATGTGTCATTGGCTATCTTCCTTTCTGATTACTCTGATACTTAAAATGAGGCCTACAGTGGACAATTTTTTTTTACTATATTTTGCAGTAAATGTATCTTAATATAAGAACAAGTGTGGTATTTTTACCCACCTGTCTTTCCTCGAGGCAGAAATCTTAATTAGCTAAAAATTACTTTAAGTGCTGGAGACCATATCTTGGCTTGACCCAGAGATTTGGATCAATAAGTCTCACTTTGAGAATGAATTTTTAGATGCATGTTTTGCATTTATTTGTAGAAAAAATTCAGAAGCTACTTATCAACCTTTATATTTTGGCTATTAGCTTTCACAAAAGGTCTTTTATTTTATATAGTCATTAGCATGTTTCCTTACAAAGCTTAATGAAAGAAATATGCTAGACAAACAAAACATTACTGCAATTATTTTTACTTTCAGCATTTTGGTTAAGAGCCTTAGTGTACAGCATGAAAACATACTTGTGTTCTGTCCTTATTGTTCTACCAAAAATATTTAGAATCATAGAAATGTAGGGCTGGAAGGGACCTTGAGAAGTCATCAAGTCCAGCCTCCTGCATTGTGGCGGGACCAAGTAAATCTCCTAGACCATCCCTGATGGCTGTTTGTCCAACTTGTTTTTAAATGCTTCCAATGATGGGGACTCCACAACCTGCCTTGGAAGCCTGCTCTAGAGCTTAACTACCCTTGTAATTAGAAAGTTTTTCCTTATATCTAATCTAAATCTCCTTTGCTGCGGATTAAGCCCATTATTTCTTACTTTCAGTGGACATGGAGAACAATTGATCTTGGTCCTCTTTATAACAGCCCTTAACATATTGGAAGACTTATCAGGTTGCCCCCCAAGTTGTCTAGTCTTCAAAAAAAAAAAAAAAAAAAAAAAACATGCCCAGGTTTTTTTTGTTTGTTTGTTTGTTTTTTCAACCTTTCCTCATAGGTCAGGATTTCTAAATCTTTTATCATTTTTATTGCTGTTCCGTGGACTCTTTCAATTTTGTCCATCTGTCCTAAATTGTTGTGCCCAGAATTGGACATAATACTCCAGCTGGGTTCTCACCAGTACTGAGTAGAGCGGGACAGTTAACCTCCTGTGTCGTACATGCAACACTTCTGTTAATACACCCAAGAATTATATTAGCTTTTTTTGAAGCAACCTCCTATTGATGACTCATTCACTTTGTGGTCCACGATAACCCCCAGATCCCTTTCAGCAATACTACCACCTAGACAGTTATTTCCCCCATTTTGTAGTTTGCATTTGATTTTTTTCCTTCCTAAGTGTAGTAATTTGCACTTGTCTTTACTAAATTTCATCTTGTTGAACTCAGATCAATTCTCCAATTTATCAAGGTCACTTTGAATTTTAAACCTGTCCTTCAAAGTGCTTGCAATCCCTCCCAGCTTGGTGTCATCTGCAAATTTTATAAGCATACTCTACTCCATTATCCAAGGCATTAATGAATATATTGGAGAGTATTGTTACCTTTTGAGTATCATTTTACCAAGTACTTATTTCTCTCGGTTTCACTGAAATAGAATGACAGGTTTTTATATGTTGTAGCAGAGTATAGTAATAAAATACAACTGGTTTCATATCTAATTCTGAAGGTTTCAATTTCAGGAACGAGAAAAATTACGTGAAGAAAAACGAAAGTATGTGGAATACCTAAAACAGTGGAGTAAGCCTAGAGAAGACATGGAATGTGATGATCTTAAGGTATAAATGCTGGCTAAATTTGGGGTAATGCATACCTGTGCTTTTACAAATTTCCCTCTGCAGCTCTGCTAATGTTCCCCAGTCCTGATCTGAAGCAGCTTTTTCTATTGAAATATTGAACTTCTTGAAGAGAGGCTATCAATTGTGCCTAACTGTTTGGTGACTTTGTAATACAAATACATGAGGTTGAAGGCCTGAACTTTTTTTTTTTTTTTTTTTTTTTAAACTTAAGATCTAAGTAAAGATTTGAATCCAGGTCTTCAGATACAAAAGGGTAGTGCACTAACCTTTTGGAACATCTCGGCCAGCCAGAGTGACTGAGTGGATCCTTACTAGACCTATCTGCTGAGATTGTTCAGCCATTGGAATGTTTGGGGCATTGCTTTGCTTGGGGAAAATAAGACATTTGCTTAAGTCTGAAATCTATCTTCATATAAACTTCATGCAGCTAATGTGAGTTGCAGTATTCTGTTAAACATTTGACCCAGAGTTGCTTCTGGCTCTTTGTATCCTGTGCTCTGGATCATGGTTCCAGGGGAGAACGTTCTCCACCAAACTCCAGGAGGAAGTACAACTTACTTGACTCATGATTCCAACCATCCAACTTCTGTTAGGCTGCCTTTGTGCTTGTTTCTCCCATTCTATTTTATCCTTTTTTAAGGTGAAAGAGCAGGCAGCACTCTTAGAATTCTTTTTTGGTTGAGACATTTGTGGTGATCTGTTTAGTGAGCACCAACACTGCTGGATGATGTATGAAACCTGGAGGAAATAAATAGAGTTCCTACACCAAGAAACTAACAGTCTAAATTAGAGACAGTACAAATCCAGATACACATCAGATTACCAGAAGATTTAGTCTGAGTGAGTGATTTATATTTACATTCATTTTCTTTATGATGCTTAGTCCTCCTGCCCCACATCAAGATTAAATGAAAAGAGAATGTACAGAAATAGGGAGATTGTTCCAAGTACAGGAGGAAGCAAGAAAGGTTACAAAGATGAGTGAGGAAGATAGAAAAGGGTGTTAAGTAAGGATGTGAATGAAGTATAAGCATTGAAAGGGAAGAGTATAGTGAAAATGAGAGCTGAGGATACAGCAAGTTGTGGAGTTGTGCTGGGACCTGAAGGTGAGAATGAGAAATTTGATCTGGATGTGAAAGGAGGGTGGAAGCCAGAGGAGGAAAATGGTGTGATCAGATTATCAGGAGGAAGTTGACTTTATCAGCAGTGTTTTGCATATACTTGAAAAGGTAAAATGAGATGTGGGGAGAAAGAGAACAAGGGGTGTTTAACAGAGGTAAAAGATGACCAGGTCATGGTTAAAGACAATTTACTGTAGGAATGGATTAACAGATCTGTTAACAATGTCTCTAGGCACATTCTACTTCGTCAAGACTTATCTTAGAGATAAATTGGTGATCTGCATCTGAAACAATCTGGTAACTGGTTTAGCTATCCAAGACTTTAGCCATGTTGTCTTACAGCATGCATCTCTTTCTGAATCTGGAAGCCATAATTGAATACCTGTGAACTCAGGTTTACAGGTTGGGTCCCAGGTCTGCTTGGCTGCTATGTACTTTTTTAGCATAGTCAGCATTTTAGCTGTTCTATCTCTTATTCATCTGTGAATGGCTTTTATGTACCTATTCTTATATTCCAGCCTTCCTAAAGAATCTGAACCTCATTCAGAAATATTATGAGCTACTTTAAGCTTAAATGTAACCATTCATCAGTCTTTTGATCTTTGTTTCTGGACTTCCAGCATCCTGGAAAGGAGCCATTCTTTATTGGCTGGAATTAATTTTTGACTCTCTGACCATCTACCCAGAAACAAATCTTGCATATCTTCACAAACGTCTCTACTTAAAACCATAAATCAAAAGTCTGAGCTGTTGTCAGATGTTAACCAGCATTTCACATGATATCTCTCTATGTGGTCAAGATCAAGCCCATCTAAAACATCTCCAGACATATGGCCTCATTGGCAAAGCAATTATGATCAATGCTACGCACATACTAATTCACTAGACCTGCCCTGGCCATCCTGTTTTGGAATACCTATCCTTAAAATTTTTGTGGAGGAAATAGTTTGAAGGGGAGAAACTGGCAGTTGGAGTTCTTGGAATAGTAACTCTGATCCATACCCTAGTTTAGAACTACAGTATAAAGCATACACAGATTCATTAGGTTAACTAAATTACACATTTAAGGATTTATCTTTGAGCTATATGCAGTTACAAGTTGGACTGCACTATAGCTTTAATAACAATCCTACTACAGATCTTACAGTACTCTTGTTATTAACAATAGCTCTGTAAGGTGTGTAATGATTTACTGATGCCAAATTTATATCACTCACCTTGATGGTAACAAACTTTGTGTGTCTGTTAAGTATTTGTGTTTTCTGCTGCAATTCAGTGAAATACTGGGTTGTTTCCTTTGTGTTGCAGGAACTTCCACTTCCAACTCCAGTAAAGACAAGACTGCCTCCTGAGATCTTTGGTGATGCTCTGATGGTCTTGGAATTCCTTCATGCATTTGGGGAACTCTTTGATCTTCAAGATGAGTTTCCAGAAGGAGTTACTCTAGGCAAGTTTATCATTTGGTGATATGCTTTAACTTACATTGTTCTCTCATGTGTCTCAAATGTATCCATTTATGCAAGTTTCAGAATTTGTTTACATCTAAAATGTTTACATCTATTCTTCTTACATACATATACCATTCTCCAGTTTAGCTTCTCTCAATCAACTTGTGGGAGCTCTGAAATTTAGATGAATTCTAACATGGTAGTGTTTAGTCTGCTGTTTTACAAATGTTTTCCTGAATTTCTTTCTTAAACTTTTATATTAGCCCTGGTCCACACTCACCTGGTGATTTGGCGGCAGCCGACAGGAGTTATGCAAACTACGCAGAGTAGCTTGCGTAACTCACGTCGACTGCTCTACTTCCCTTCTGTGCGCTCTCTACACTGTGCTGCGCCGACAAGTACAGCGTTCCCATCGATGCAGCGCTATGCTACTTGAGGGTGTGGTTTTACTCAGTCGACTTCCTGATCCATTTGAGCGGGTCTACACTGACTGCTCAATCGATCCAGAAAGATCGATCTGGCGGCGGTGAATTTGCTGCTGTCAGTAGAGACATGGCCTTAGTGTGTTAACAAATGGGCATTGTTTGTCAACATTTCCTTTCCCAAGCAACCCCTAAAAATATTTTTCTTCTTTGAGTGCTTGCTCATGTCCATTCCCCTATAGGTGTGTACACGCCTCTGCCTGGCTACTGGAACTTTTTTTCCCTTAGCAGATTCCATAGGGCCGGCTCCGGCGCAACCCTGGAGTCCCGCGCACGTGCCGCGTTATGAGGCGCCGCCAGCCCTATGCCCCCTCAGTTCCTTCTTTCTGCCCGTGACCGTTACTGGAACTGCCTGCGCTTGCATTGCAAGTGCATAATTCCCCATGTTTTAAACTTTAAACAGGATTTTTTGTGTTAATTGGTTAGTTAGATTAATACCTGTTGTAGTGATAGTTAGAGACTTAGAGATAGTCTAGCTCAGACTTTACCGGGAGCAGGTATGCTCCAGTGTCATGGCTTCAAGCCGCGTGCTTTTGGCGGGAAGGCTTTCCCGCTAACGGATCCCCACTGCCTGAAGTGTGGGAGGGAAGCCCTTCGTAAGAAGAGAGAGGCTTTCAGTCCCCCGGAAAATCCGCCTGAAAGCCTGGCTCATGCAGTCCCTGAGCCGGCTCCGAGCCATCCCGCTTTGCCACGGTATCCAGCGTGCTGCCGGTGCAGAGGGTACTGTTGGCACCAACCCGACTCAGCACCACGAAGATGGAGCGTGGATACTCCCCCGCACCTTCGGAGCAGGTGTGGTGGAACACCTACCGGCCCCGTCGACTTCGGTGGCTGAAGGGCAGCAAGAGCCTTGTTGGCCTTGCATACGCCACCACTGCCCATGCCTCCATGAGAGAGAAGGGGCTGGCATTACGGGGAAGCCCACTTTGGGACCTCCTGAATAGCTCAGGAGATCCCCGATATGGGGAGGAAGATCTCCTACAGACCGGTTTCCTAGGGTGGAGCAAGAACGCTCCCCAAGAAGTCATCCCAGGTCACGGTTGCTGGACCGACCTGCATCGAGGTGGAGAGCGAAGTCACCCACTCGACACCGGTCTCGACATCCCCCATCCCTCCCCCGGCACCGGGTGAGGTCCGTCCCACTGCTCCGGCAACAAAGAGTTCGCCCGCAGAGGCGGACTGTGTCAAGGAATCGGTCTTCCTCACCACGAGGAGTCGCTGTGCCCACTAAGGAGGGGGGTTTTCCCCAAAAGGAATCAGTCTGTATCGGACTACAGCATGAGGTGTCTGCAGTGTTGCTCTCTACACGGTCAAGGGGCGGGGGCGCTCGCCATTTGCCTGTAGGGGTCAGAGACCCTCGTATTCACTTTCCTGCCTTTCCCTTCCTGCATATGGTTCTGTGCAAAACAAGGAGGGGCTAAACAGATGCCATCTCGATTGTTCCGACTTGGCCACGCCAGCACGGGTTAAGTGGAAGTGGCTGTTGCCTGCTGGGAGCAGTCCTAAGATAGTCTGCCTGGCCTCTCGCCAGTATGGGTGATCCGGGAAATACTTGCCGCAGCTAAAGCTCCAGGGACTGACTGTGGCCTCCCTGAAGGCCCACCTAGCAGCCATTTCATCATTTTCCATCAGCCGCTGGAAGGGGGATTGCGGTCCTCCCATCAGGTGGTGGTTCAGTCCCCGAAGGGGGTGGGAGGCTCTATCCGTAGGCCCGCGACCCAGTGCCTCCCTGGGATCTCGACCTGGTGTTTCCGGGCCAATACCCTCCTCTCCTTCCGCCCCCCCCCCTCACACACACACACACACACACACACACACACACACACACACCGAAACCCACAACATCATGCCCTCTACTCTGGCCTTCTGGGAAGGTGGCTTTCCTCAGCAAGGAACATCTCCAGGATCAGAGGTCTGACCTCAGAGCTCCTCCCCCCATAGTGTAGTCTATAAGATAAGGTTCAGTTGAGACCACACCGGGCCTTCCGGCCCAAGGTGGTTGCCCAGTCTCATTGGACCAATCATATATTCTCCCCAGGTTTCCCCGAACCACACGGTTTGGAGGGGAGGAGAAGGCAGCACTCGCTAAAACGCGAGTGGGGCCCTGGCTTCTACATCAGATGTACGAGGCCGTTCTGGAGAGCGACGCAGCTCTTCCTTGCAGCATCCGGCCGGATGAAAGGTTCACCACTCTACACCCGGCGCAGTTTCCTTGGGAATCATTTCCTGCATCATGTTCAGCCACGAGCAGATGAAGGTGCCGCTTCCGGACGCCACAGCTCACCCAACAGAGCTCTAGCGGAAGTGCTAGGGCAGGCTGGCGGTGCATACCTTCACGTCCTACCACGCCTCTGTCTAAGGCACAGGAAGGAGTGGGTTTCAGCAGGGCTGTGCTGCAGGCAGCTCACTGCTAACTCCGGCCCACCTCCAAAGTGTACTGCTTGTTAGTCCCCTATAGTGGAATGGACATGAGCAAGCACTCAAAGAAGAAAACAAGGTTACTTACCAGTAACTGATGTTCTTCGAGATGTTGCTCATGTCCATTCTACAACCCACCCCCCGTCCTTGCCGCCGGAGTTGGCAGAAAGAAGGGACTGAGGGGTCGTAGGGCCAGCAGCTCCTCTTATACCGCGGCATGTGCGTGGGACTCCAGGGGGTGCCGGAGCCAGCCCTATGGGATCTACTAAGGGGAAAAACGTTTCGGTAGCCGTGCACAGAGGCATGCACACACCTATAATGGAATGGACATGAAGAACATCAGTTATTGGTAAGTAACCTTGTTTTCTCTATCACAGTAATTTGTAGTAAACTACTGGACTGTTACCTATGGAAAAAATGTTTTTATTTCTTCACTGCTCTTACAGCATTGTGACAAAAGTGACATCACTTAAATTTTATTCACAGAAGTTTTAGAAGAAGCTCTTGCAGGAAATGACACTGAAGGTCCACTATGTGAATTGCTATTTTTCTTCCTGACTGCCATTTTCCAGGCAATGGCTGAAGAAGAGGAGGAAGTGGCCAAAGATCAAATTGCTGATGCCGAGACCAAAGGTCAGACCTTAACTTTACTATTAAAAACTGAAATCTCAATGTAATTAACTTTAAACTAAACTGCATGAGTCACACCACTTTGTTAAATTAGCATAGTTTTATTATGTATGGCAGGGTAAAAAAGTGTTTGTGGTGGTGGGTTGTTTTTTTGTTTTGTTTTTTTTAATGCAGCTATAGCTGCAAAAAAGAAAAAGCTTCTTAAAAAAGCAAGCTTTTCACATTGTTATACACATCAAAGCACACTAGGCATTTAGCAGTTTTCATATGCTTTGAAAACTTCAAGGTCTCCCTCTGTCCTCCTTTTTCTTTTCTTTTATCTTTTCTGCTCCTTCAGCAATACTAGATATTTCTCCTGCAGGTTGAGAGAATAGACATTCTTCTGAGCTTTCACATTAGCCTTGATCTGTAGTTGCAAGAGGTGTCCTTGACTTAACCCTGCATTTTCCTGAAATTAGAGAGTCCGGTAATGCTTTCTAACTGTAACTGGAAATTCAGTATTCATTTCCTTTGAAGGCAAGTACTAGCTATGCATGCACACCCCTGGCTATCAGGTGGCCACCATTTCCTTATATTAGGAAGACACTTCGTAGATTGATTTAGCTACTTTTGCCTCTGGACTCAATTCTTAGATTGCAGCAGCAATCTTTCGAGAGGCATGCAGTATCCATTGAAAATTCATTTTGTAACTGCTAACATTAGAAGGTTCTTCTTTTAAGCTGTCAACAAGTCCTATCTATATATGTATATTCATCTCTAATAGTTTCAGTTTTGAGTTTTCATGCACTGGATCAATATTTCAGCATCTGGATTGGGAACGCTATGAGCCTGCACCTGAGATGCGCTCTGCCCACAGAACACTTTCTGAAGTCACAGGGAGGGCTTGCAGAATCTGGCCTTCTACGAGAATGTTAAAAACTAATTAGACTGCTTTCATCTTTCTTTCTACCTTTAGAGGTTTAAATTAACAGTATATTTTGATGGGGATCAGAAAGAAGAAGAATTGTACATAAGCTGACCATGTCCCTTTAATATTTGATAGTGCTGCATTATGACCATATCCCAATTTATTTTTAAAATGGGGAGCAAATGAAGGAAATTTAAAGCTGTCTTGAAAGACAAAATAACTTTTAATCCTTAAGGAGTGGCTTTCGTATCAGAGAAAGCATAATTACAGTCAGGGAATAATTCAGGTCACAGTAACTGCAAATTTGACAAGCTATTGATTTACCTGTGATGTGACTCTTTCTCCTTTCTCCCCACCCCTCCTAAAAAAACAAACAACAAAACTCTCAATTTTAAAATAGGATGAAATTTAGTGCTTACATTTTGACAAAGCATTTTGGGTGGCTGTGACTTGGTCAATGGAAATCATCACTTCTAATTTTAAGGACTTTTTTGTTTTGTGTGTGTGTGTGGGGTGAGGGGCAATTTATTTTGCTTTTGTTTTTTATTTTTTCCCCTGGATCAGAAATAGTCTTGTGCTTTCACTTTTGGTGGACTAGACCAATAAGATTCTTTCTGCTGTAACAGAAAGAATCCCAGTGGTCCAGGTTGTCAAATACCAAACTGCAGAAACCTGTATTACAAGTAGGGAAAAATCTCCCTTTAACTTCTTCAGTACTATATGTTTTTATTGACAAATGCCACAAATTGGTACTTGGCGTATGATTTTAAAAATAATAAATGGAAGCATTTATTATGCTGGAATGCCTCATTCTAACAGTGAAATCCCTCTGGTTTGTTAGCTTCCAGGAGCGTGTATCCATAGAAGATACCTGGATCAGGAAATCACCTGTAATCACTAGTTACTGATAGGAGAGGTACCATAGGAGCACTGCCCCAGAAGGCGTAGGGTTGCCCCAGAGCCTCTTAATGTAGGGGGGGGAAGCAGCTATTGCTGTGCTCATTAAGTGGGGTTCAGTGTGTGTTCCCCCTTTGGCCTGCCAAACTTGCTGACTAGTGAGGGCAGGAAGCCATGGCCCTACTTCTTCCTGCTTTCCTAGAGATGGCTATCAGCATTTGCTCTACTTAGTTCTTGAGCTCAGGTGAGAACAATGACTGTGATTGTGCCTGGCCCTATGTGGCAGATGTAAGACCCAGGAAGACTCTCTGAGTCTTCCCCTTTGCACACCTATACAACAGTCAGTCACGGTTTAGCCCTTAAAATGTGATCCTAATCTGCAGGGTGACTATATATTAAAAATGGCATCATCTTAAGCAATAGAGCCTGCTCTCTGTGTATAGTTAGAATCTCAGGGCTGGTCTCTTAGGTGTTTGTACAGCATTTAGCACATTTGGGTGCTATTTTAATATAACTAACTGCTTATTTTACTGAATAAACTACTTTTTTAACTCCTGGTAGCAATGCAGTGCCAACACAGCTGAGAGAGAACGAGCTATCTGTTGTCTAAATTCTTTATTGTTGGTGATGTGTGAACTAGAAAGAATTCAATTTGACTTTCAGATCACAATTTGAGTTTGTAGAGCTGGCTATTGCAAAAACATCATTTTCTAAGTAGCCATCCCTTGTGGGACTGCGGATAGTACTACTTTTTACTGCCCCTTGCCATTTGGAGCCTCTGCACTTTCATTTCAACTGCTCTTGTTCAGACAACTTCTCTATTTGGAAGAATTAGATGTCCTTGTACAGCCTGTCCTCTATCACACTAGCCAAGCAGGTTTGTAGCAGTCAGCAGTTTTGTTCCACTTTTAAAACGTGCTAGATTTGAAAAGCAGGCAGCACTTCAAGGGAAAACACCCAGGACAACTGTTTTTTTTTGTTTTGTTTGTTTGTTTGTTTTTTTTCCAGAATCGGGGTCTTACGTAAGAGATGTGGGTGCGGGAAAGCGATAGATGTCCACTTTGTAATGTCTCGGTAAAAGCTTTCAGACAGCATTAATCATGATGCAATAATTTTATCGTTTAATAGTTGTAAACTCACTATTTACACAGTCTTGTTCAGTTTGGACCTATAGCACCTTTGCCTGTTAACTTGGTGACCGTAACACTTCATAATGACTTGGACCTGAATAGGGTAAAGTTGTTGAACTAGTGTGCAAGGCTGACCAACTCTGTCAACTCTCTGGAGAACTACCTGTAAGTGCCAAGGAAACTTTGTTTAAGAAGAGGGAATTCAGTTTGCCTCCCTGTGGATGAGCTGCTTTTGCTGCTGTTGTGTAGTGTCCTTTACATCTGGCTCGTGTTTATTGGATTACCACTCTGATCATATTTGTGTGGAATGTGTAAGCTTCTATATAAAAGTCAAATACAAAAAACAGATGCCATCATCTGAAGTGTTAGTTCTTCATATAAAAACAAAATGATAATGTGGAAATGATTACATTTCAGGAATGTGCAGGATAGGATGGAGTTTGATTGTGCATTTTTTCTCTTTGAAGCGTATTCTGTGGTATTCCATTCCCTTCCCTCTGTCCCCAATGTGCATGTTTGTTTGCCCAATGTCAGTGCTTTAGCAACTTTAGTCGCTTATGCATTGTGAGAACGGCTTTTAGTGAGTGTTGCATGTCTTTAGTGTATATACTGTTTAGGTGGACATTAGGCAGCATATATTTTAACTTGTTTGTTGAACTGAGTCTTGAATATGTTGAAGCTTTTGTGAATGTCCAGCCATTTTGCTTTGTCTGCGCACTATTTAAAAAGGCCTTTTCTTTCTTCTCCCAAAAATCCAAGTTTTAATTTGCACTAGAATAAAGTGTTTATTTCCTTAAAGATTTAACAGAGGCTTTGGATGAAGATGCAGACCCCACAAAATCTGCACTGTTTGCAGTTGCAACTTTGGCAGCTGCATGGCCCCAGTTACATCAGGGTATGTGTGGGTTTCATTTTCCGTTTCATTTATGTGTTTGTTTTGCTCTGTATTTTTTTTTTTTTAAAAGCACATTTTACATTGGTTGCTATATATTGTTGGTCTCAATGTAAAATAACTTCTCACTGTTATTAACTATAGGCTGCAATTTGAAAAATTTGGATCTCGACAGCTGCACTCTTTCTGAGATTCTCAGACTTCACATCTTAGCGGCAGGTGCTGATGTAACATCAGCAAATGCAAAGTATCGTTACCAGAAACGAGGAGGGTTTGATGCTACAGATGATGCTTGCATGGAGCTGAGATTGAGTAATCCTGGTCTGTTGAAGAAACTCTCAAGTACTTCAGTGTATGACTTGTCACCAGGTAATAAAACAAAAGGAATGTCAAGTTTAAGATGATTCAAAGCCATTCTCTGGGTGGCTCATTTCAAATCCAGCCATGACCAAAAGTTATCTAACAACCATTTGTCCTGTGTAAAAACAAATTGGCAGTCTCACTCCAATTTTGGGGGAGACCGTTTGGGAGACCTATCACCTCAGTTGGAACCCTACCAACTCAATTGGTAGTCTCTACTGAGAGGTCAAGGATTGCATGTGCATGGAAATAAAATTACCCCTTCATTCCTAGAGGCATTCCATTCAGATCAGAGTTCAGATGGGGCAGTGGCTGAACCGCTTACATTGTTGCTGCCTAATCTGTAGATACCTAGAGGACCTCTATCTCCAGGATTGTTAGTCCAGAAACTATCAAGTGCAGTATGCTCATGTGAATACTTTTTAGTTACTACTAGATATTCAAACTTAATTGGCTATAAGCAATTTTTAAAGCTACTTTTGTTTTCTGAGATGCCTCAAGATAGTTGACATACAGATTCCTTTTCTCCTGTTTGCTTGTTGGATTCTGGAGGAGTCTTCACTCCTGTTTTGACTGTTTCTATCACTGGTGATTTATGTGACTAACTTAGAAATTCCCACTTAAGTAATAGGGCACCTGGTGAAATCTCAGAACTTGTTTGTTTCCCACTGAAATAAATTAGAGCTGTGCCTTCTCTCTACTGTATTTCTCAGTTGGCAGTTACCTTGATACATTAATAGAAGTGCCTATTTCAAGAATTCTTGTCTGTACTATGTCAATTGCCTCTTGTTTCACACATCCTGTGTGCATTAGTGCTCTCACTTGAACGCAAGTGTGCTTTTTGGCTGGGTCAGTTTATATGAGTTTCAAAACCAGTTGCTCCCCATCTTCCATAACATATGGCCTTCTTTAGGAGACTGCCTCAAGGGCATGGCTTTGTGGTGGGAGAGAAATAAAAAGAATAGTTAATGAATAACTAGGGTCCTTCAAATGGACTATCTTCAGATTCGATAGCCAGGAGAACCTTTAATCCTTTGGACAATGGCATTTTCCAGACTTCAAGCTAAATGAATGCATAAAGAGGGATATGTAATATCTTGAACTTGCCTCAGAGTACATCAAATCTACACATTTTTTTTCTGAAAGCTAGAATGTCAGTGGGTCCTGAACCCACATGGCTTGTTGTTTAGACAGTCCAAGAGTGAGCTCATCCAATGAATCCTCTTCATTGATCCATAGTTAGAGAAACTAGAAAACAGAATCAATCACTGTGGCATGCTATTGTTTCGGTTGCTCTGTCTGTTTTGTGCTCACAATATACTTTCAGATCCATCTGAGATGCCTCTTAGGCATAATGGCCACAGCCCTTTCTGTGCCTATACCCAGTAACAAGACAAGCATGTATGCTGTTTATATGTGTCCCTGAGAGGACATAGGCAAGGTTCCCTTTGAAAGTGTGAACCAGAATCCACTCCCCCCACCACCCCTCCCTGCTCGCCAGATTTAATAGCTGGATCCAATTCAAATTAGTGAAACAAAATACAGTAGAACCTCAGTTACAAACACCACAGTTATGAACTGATCAGTCAACCACACTTCATTTGGAACTGAAAGTACGAAATGAGGCAGCAAGAGAGAGACACACAAAAAAGCAAATACAGTACAGTGCTGTGTTAAACATAAACTAGTAAAAAAATAAAGGGAAAGCAGCATTCTTCTGCATAGTAAAGTTTCAAACCTGTATTAAGTCAATGTTCCGTTGTAAACTTTTGAAAGAACAATGATAACATTCTGTTCAGAGTTACAAACAACCTCTGTTCAAGAAAAGCAGAATCTAAAATAAGCATTTTTTAATGTTAATCACCAGATAGGATATCTGCAAAAATATGCCATATGTTGTTCTACAACTCAATTACACAGGAAAAAAGATTTAAAAAAAAATTCTGCCTTACAGATTTCCTAACTGGTAAGCTATCCCTGCTTGTTAAGAGCCACCATCACACGTAGTGCATGTCTTCTACTTTCAGGCTAGTGCTTTGTCATTGGTGTAACCTGAGATTTTTCTCCTGGGGGAAAATGCCCTGCCTGGGTAGTGCCCTTGCCAGATATTGCCACGTATGCTTTTGATCACAAGCTGACTCCAGAATTATCATCATTCATTAAGATATGTCACTGCAAATATTAGCTTTAAGTTGATATCCTCCCACTTGAAGATTTTTTTTAATTGCTATTTCCTTGTCTTTTACAAGATGCATAATATTTAAGACTTAAATTGCATCCCGATTTTATTAAATCATTTTCCAGGTGTCACAACCATTTCAAATGAGACTAATTTAAGTTAGGGTAGTGGTGACTTCTATGTTTGAGATATATTTACTTTCATATTATCAGTGTTCCTAGTGTGAATTTCAAATAATATAAATCCTAACATACTACTTTCTTCCTACACTGAATACTTTCTAACTCTTTGTACTGCTAAAAATGCTGATGTAATACTTTTCTAATATAAGATATAGATGAGAAATTCACACTGGAAATTCATTTGTGCAATGATCACAGTTCTTAGTTTATAGATTAGTAGACTACAGAAATAAAAAATCATAACTCTAGATACTACAAAGATTAAAACTGGTCTGGTTAGTTATCTCCTGGAACAACTGCCAACAAAAAAATTAGCATTTCATGTTAACCCTGCACACAATCTGATAATATCTGCTTGATTTGATATGTAGTTTTCTCAGTAAGAAGCTATCTTTGGGCCTGAAGGTCATTATATAAAGAGTACTTCAGCATCTTTTATAAAGAAGCATAAACAATTAACGTGAATTTTATCAGGGGAAAAGATGAAGATTCTTCATGCCCTCTGTGGGAAGCTTCTGACTCTCGTCTCTACTCGAGATTTCATTGAGGACTCTGTTGATGTATTACGACAGGCAAAACAGGAATTCAGGGAGTTAAAGGCAGAACAACATCGCAAAGAAAGAGAAGCAGCAGCAGCACGGTAAGAAATGAATATAACCAAGATAAAACTAGGTGGAACTCTTTTTTTATGTCAAAAACTCAGCTGCTGGATCTGAAAGAGTAACAATTACTATTTTTTGTATTATGCCAGCCTCTTAAGGTGCCCATCAGGATCAAGGCCTCCTCCTAGCTGGCATTGTACAAAGATGAGCCCCTGCCCACATAACCAAATTAAATTAGGCACTATCTTTATATGTTAATTGCTGTTTTTTATATTTCCCCCATCCTTAGGATACGTAAGAGGAAGGAAGAAAGATTAAAAGAGCAAGAACAAAAGATGAAGGAGAAACAGGAAAAGTTGAAGGAAGAGGAGCAAAGGAATCCTGCTGCAGAAGTAGCTGTTGGGTAGGATCAATTATTCTAACATGATAAATACATGAGCCTGCTTTTTTAAATGGTGGTTTTCAGTATATAGGACCAGAGACTAAGGCAGTGTAATTCTTTGACTGAAAAGGAACTATGCCAGTTTACACCCACTGGGAAATCTGGCCCTTAATATTGATTACAGAAACAAACATAAAGCAATACCATTTTTTCCAAATAGAAAAGAGTTGTTTAATATAGATATTTCCTATAAGCAAGTAAAGTTATGGCGTCTGCAGTAGCCGCTTGTGAGGTTAACATTTGTATTTGATTTTTCTAATTTACTAACTTGGGTGACTGTAAGTTGTTTTTTTTTTTTTTTAAGGCCAGAAGGGACCATTATGATGATTACTTTAATTTCTGCATCAAGCCCATATCTTCTGTTTTGAACTATAGGAGATGTTTTAGAAAAATATTTGATCCTTAGCCAGAGTGCTATTCTAGATTATCTCCATAGAACTGAGGTTTCTCTTTGAATGCTAGTCCCTATGTGGATTCCATACGTGGGTGCATATGCGCGCTATGTGCCAGAGCTGGAACTGTTTGAAGTAGTCTCCATCGATCTTCGTGCCATGCATGGTCCACATGGTGCGTCCAAGATCTTGTGCGGCTGTTCCCTCTTACTGCCACATGGCCAGAATCCGAAAACCTCTCCTCTTTGTCTTCGAACTGCATAGCTAAAGGAGGGGGGGAAGGGGCGGAGATTTTATTCTTCATAGTTTTTGTAGTAGTTGGGGTGGGGGGAATTAAAGTTATCATTACATAGGTTAGATTAGTTAGTGGCCATTGCTGAATTCTACCCCAGGCATCCCACCCGTTCTGGTGGACTGAAACTTGACTTGACTTGTCGGGGCACAGAATTGTGCTTCTTTGAGTGCTTGTTCATGTTGATTCCAAGTAGGTGTGCGCACGCTGCATGCATAGTCATCGGAAGGTTTTCCCCCAGCGGTACCTGTCAGGTTAGTGCAGGCGCCCCATGGAGTTGCACCTCCATGGCGCTGTATATAGGGCTCTGGAGGGGTCCGCCACCTCTCCAGTTCCTTCTTACCGCCCATGATGGTCGTTGGAGTTTCAGTCTTGCTTCTGCAAGCTTTCTCTGTTGTCCTTAGAGGTTCCTATAAATAGTTAGAAAGTTAGTTAGTCTGTTGTTTGTAGTTACTTAACACGTATCTATAACTATATAGTAAGGGGTTTCCCCATTTCTGGGACTCCCCTACCTGGAGCTGCGACTCAGATCTCTCCAGTTATGGCTGGCATCAGTCTACAGACCCCACAGAGACAGTCTGGACAGAGTGATCTGCCTTCCACCACAGATTGTATAGTCCCTTCAGTGGTGGCTCAAACCCACATCATGTGTGCCAAGGGGTCACATTTGCCAGGCCACAACCATCACTGGTGCTGGTGACGGACGCTTTGGCCTTGGAGTGGGGAGCGCACCTCAGCGAACTGAGTACCCAAGGCCTTTGGTCCCCATAGGAGCAGTCACTCCACATAAATGTCAGAGAGCTATGGGTGGTCATATTGGCCTGCCAGGCGTTCCAGTCTCATCTGGCAGGCAAGAAGGTGTCAGTATTGACAGACAACACCATGGCGATGTTCTATATGAACAGACAGGAGAGCACATTCCTCTCCCCTGTGCCAGGAAGCCATCAAACTCTGGGACTTTTGCATTGCCTGCTCCATGCACTTGGAAGCATCTTATCTGCCCGGTGCCCAGAACAAGCTGGCAGACCATCTCAGCCGCTCTTTCAACACCCACAAGTGGTCTCTCCGAGCAGATATCTTGAGGACTGTTTTTCAGAGGTGGGGATTTCCCCAAGTGGACCTATTCTCGAACAGCACTCTGACTGAGTGGTCATCAGAACCGGGGCCGTCCTTCTTGCCGCATCATAGCTCATGGGATCAACAACAAGCATGCTTGCCATCATACATGCCACCAGCAGAACACTGGTGCCAGTATCCACGCAGCCCGCCAACACAAAGGGACCAACATGTCTGGCCTTACTGGCATCACTGGGATCCCTAGCATAGCCAGGGAGCACCACCACAACACTACGGACTTCCATTGGAGTATACACTCTCCATTTATGAAGAGCCACATGGCATGACTATGCCCCCATCACCGGCGGAACCACCAGTACCAACAGGGGCTTCTTCATCCCCAGACGAGGCGCTCATTCATCTAACACTCTCCTTGTCTGATGATCGGGGCAGTATCAGGACTTTCTCTGTTGGATGGCGACACCCCTTAACCTCATGGCAGAGGATGTAAAAGACTCCCAAGACAAGTTCTTGGACATCTTGCAATCTACTGGCCCCTCATGGATTGCAGTTCTAATTCATAAGGCAATTCTTCAACTGGCCCAAACCATCTGGCACACCCCAGCATCCTGCACCCCTATACCTAAGTGCACAGAGAGGCGCTATTTTGTCCCAGCCAAGGACACTGGTTTTTTGTTCATCCATCATCCAACTTCCTCGCAGTGCAGGCAGTGATGCAACATGCCAGACAACACTTGAACAACTCCTTCAGATCAGGTGGCCAAGAAATTCAACCTAATTGAGAGGAAGGTCCATTCTTCGGCATGTTTACAATTTAGAATCGTCAGCTACCAAGCCATACTAGTGAACTATAACTTCAGGTCATACTCAAAGCTGGCAGAGTTTCAAGCCTCCCTGCTGGAGGACAAACAAAGTGACTTCAAGTCCCTCATTGATGAGGGTCAAGGTTGCCCTCCAGGCAGCAGTTGATGCAGCAGACTCAGCGTTGGAGGTAGTGCTCAGGTGAGACTCCTGGCTGCAGATGTCGGGATTGCCCAAGGAGGTCTGAACCACCCCAGAGGATCTCCCCTTTGACAACCAAAAGTTGTTTAGCAAGAAAACCGAGAGTCTACATTCACTCAAGGATTCCCAAGCCACACTGAGGTCATTGGAACTATATATTCCAGCCTTTGCCCACTGCCTGAACAGACCATCCTTCCTCCTGCAATACCCAACCAGGCATACCTATTCAATTCTACCCGCCCGCCAACAGGACCAACCGTGATGACATCAGCAGTCGTAACAGCCAAGGTTCTCCACTGCCTCCACTTCTCTGATGTCTACCTCCCACCAGCGACCCTCAGAACATCCCTTTTGACTCCTACATAGAGACCCATGAACCTTCTCCCAACCCTCCTCTGCCTTCCCTGATCTTTTCTTTTGCGGCGGGCGGGGGAGTGTGTGTCTTGCTCTCTTTGTTCACAATTGAAACAAGATTACACTGATTGGTCAAGGCTACACCCATCATACACAAGGGCTATCTAATAGAATTCCACGCCTTTCTCCCTTCCCACCTTCCTTAGGCCAACCATGCACATCCAGCACAACTGGACTTCCTACAAAGGGAAGCACACACCCTCTTCGAAAAAGGAATCCTAGAATTGCTTCCACATCATTATCAGTGTCATGGCTTTTACTTCCCCCATTTTCTCATAGAAAAAAGGAGATCTCCGCCCTATCTTGTATCTACAGGCACTAAACTGATTCATCCGCAAATTCCACTTTTGTATGACTACCCTCCCCCAGTCATTCCCTCCTTTTCCCCCAGAGCATGGTTCATGGCTCTCGATATGAAGGATGCATACTTCCATGAGGATATCCACCCCACCCACTGCAAATTTCTTTGCTTCGTGGTGTCTATGTACTCCCCTTTGGGATTACTACCAACCCTTGAGTGTTCACAAAGGTCTTCACTGTGGTTGTGGCATATATGAGATGCTTGGGCCACTCCCTTTTTCCTTACCTGGCTGACTGTCTCTTAGTGGCATTCTCCCGTGACAGCCTTCTTGTCATTATCTGCACACTGAGGGAACTCCTAACCAGTCTGCAGTGTGCATCAACAAGGCGAAGTTTACCCTCTTACCAACCAAAAAACTCACTTTTATACACGCATACTTGGACCCCGGTGTGGGAAGGGCATTCCTTCCAAAGGACCATTTCACCACACTCACCTCCTTGATTACATGGCTACGATGACGCACATGCGTCCGCCACTGCCTGTTGCCTCTGGGTCATGTGGCAGCATGCACTTCCGTCACACCATACGCACACCTTCATATCAGATGCCTTCAACTATGGCTTCGCTTGGTGTATGACCTGCAAAAGGACTACCTCAACAGACGGGTCCTCCTTCCTCCTCCAGTACTCCTCTCTTTTGGTGGTGCGACCCATCCAATGTCATTGCAGGCATTCCCTTCAACTCCCCTACTCCCCATGCCACTCTCACCATGGATGTTTCCCTCATAGGCTGGGGAGCCCACATACAGGACCACATAGTGCAAGGCCTCTGGTCCCCCAAAGAAGCATAGATGCACATAAACGTCCTGGAACTACATGCGGTCTAGCATGCCTGTCAGGCACTTCTTCCTTGTACGGTCCAGGCACGTACAAATTCTCTCAACATAACAGCAGTTGTATACATAAACAAGCAGGGCAGTGCCAGATCAACCATCCTCTGTCAAGAAGTAGTAAGGTTATAGAACCGGTGCTTATGGCACCGCGTCATGCTCTACACAACACACCTACCAGAAACAGACAACAATCTGGCAGACACCCTCAATCACTCCTTCCACTGCAACCAAGAGTGAGAAATACACAATCCCACTCTGTGCCATATTCCATCGGTGGGGCACACTGTGATGGGATCTCTTTGTGACCTCTGCAAACTCCCCTTTTCTGCTCCAGAGGAGCTCTCAGGCAAGGCTCTCAAGGGGATGCTCTCCTTCTTCCATGGACACGGGATCTACAATACATCTTCCTTCCCATTTTGCTTCTCCTACAAATACTCCCCAAAGTAAGGCAAGACTGGGGAGCCTTCATTCTTAGAGCTCCCTTCCGGTCCCGTCAATAGTGGTTGATCTCCTTCACCTGTCAGTCTGCTCCCCAATACTCCTTCTCTTCCTCCTGAACCACCTCACACAACAACAGTGCCAAATCTGCCACCCCAACCTGGACCCTCTTCATCTCAGGGCCTGGTATTTGGATGGGGCTTGCGAATAGACAATGCATGCTCCATGCTGGTATGGGATGTACTTAACCATAGCCGATGCCCTATGACCAAGGCATGCTACCAAGCTAAATGGTGGCGCTTTGTGGAGTGGGCATCACACAACCACCACTCCACAGGCAGTGTCCATATCAACCATGCCTGACTATCTGCTCAAACTTTGCCTTTCAGGCCTCACCCACTCTTTCATCTGAGTCCATCTGGCAGCCGTCAGTGTGTTCCTCCCATCTGTGGAGGGTTTCCTCTGTCAACCATGGCTCGATTCTTTCATGGTCTCCTTAACATTTTTCCTGCAATTAAGACCTACATGGGATCTCAACTTTGTCCTTTTAGCTCTCACGATACCACCCTTTTTGAGCCTCTTACCACTTGCTTGCTCACTCACCTAACCATGAAGGTGATCTTCTTAGTGGCCATCACCTCTGACCAAAGGGTCAGCGAACTAGCAGCCGCGATGGCAGAACCGCCCTACATGGTGTTTCATAAGGATAAAGTCTCCCTATGGCTCCACCCCAAATTTCTCCCTAAGATAGCCTCACTGTTCCATCTCAATCAGTCATCCATCTTCCAACCTTTTGCCTGAAACCACACACCTCCACCAGGGCACATACTCTACAATCCCTTGATGTCAGCCACGTGCTAGCCTTTTACCTCGAACACACATGCTCTTTCCAAACTTCTCCCAGACTTTTCTCACTAGAGCAGACCACTGCAGAGGCCGTGCCCTCTCGTCCCAATGCATTTTCAAATGGATTGCCCACTGCATAACGGAGTGCTATTCTCTTTCACAACTTTCTCCACCACCTGCCATTATAGCACTCTACCAGAGCTCAGGCCACTGTGTTGGCATTACTCACAGATGTCCCATGGCAGGACATTTGTAAGGTGGTAATGTGGTCCTCCATCCACACCTTCACTGCTCATTACACCATATCCCAGTCAGCAGCTGAAGATGCAGTAGTCAGCCTTGCAGTCTTACGAATTCTTACAACTATTGAGCCCTCGCTCCTACCTCCACACTGAGTACTGCTTGCTACGCTACCCACCTATTGAATTCACATAGGAACTAGCACTCGAAGAAGAAAAGGAGTTATTTACTGTAACTAATGGCTTTTTGAGAGGTGTGGTCCCTATCTGGATTCCAATCCCACCCCCATCCCCTCTGCTATGGGCTCGAAGACTATTGGTAAGCGGGAACTAATGGGGCATCAACCTGCGCAGCCACATGAGACCTCGGATGTGCCACATGGACCTCACATGGCATGCGGGTCGAGAGAGACTACTTCAA
This sequence comes from Emydura macquarii macquarii, assembly GCF_026122565.2. Lineage (NCBI taxonomy): Eukaryota > Metazoa > Chordata > Testudines > Chelidae > Emydura > Emydura macquarii. The sequence goes on from NW_027130511.1 coordinate 11,588,119, forward strand.
ATAGCTCCATTCCGGCACATGGCCACGTGCACCCACGCATGGAATCCAGTTAGGGACCACACCTCTTGAAGAACCATCAGTTACAGTAAGTAACCTCCTTTTTCTTTTACACTGATAGAACCCTGTATTTCCATAAGTAAGACTCATGCATGTGCTGCTGCATAATACTTCTATTTGAAACTAATCCAGAATAAAGAATCAGAAGCATATAAAAAACTACATTCTCTTTGTGGAAGGGAATTGGATAACTAAATCTCCAGGCCAAGAGATAAGCATGTACCATAGACAGGTCTAACCAATGATTGTGCAGTGAACTAATAACTGGGTGGACAATTGGAGATAAAATGCATGCCTTCCTTAAGACCCTAAATTGTACTCCAGAACGTTCTAATCCTGCAAAAATGTGTGTGTGTGTGTGTGTGTGTGTGTGTGTGTCATATTATATATACTTAACTTTAAAGCACACAAGTAGCAGTCCATGGGACTAAAGTTAAACATGTTAAGGATTGGGGTCATACTGTGTAATAATTGCCCTACAAAATCAGTGCTTAGTAATGGTACAAATCTGGGTCGAAGAAACGTATTTTCAGGTTTCTAAGAGGGAACTGCAAACCATGTAAAATAAAAAACTCAAGGCTGCATCCTCAGCTCGTGGAAAAATGGCATCACTCTGAATTCAGTTGAGCTACGCTGATGTACACCACGTGAGGATTTGGTTTTAAAACTACAAAAAGCCTTTAAATGTTTTGGATGGTATTTAAAAACATTTAAACCCTGGATTAGGCTTTAGTACAGTTTTTTTTCTGTGGTTATGGTTCAATGTTTTGGTTTCTAGGAAATGTCCTATCTCTTAAAGGTCCATCCCCGTCCCGTCCCGTCCCGTGGTTCCCCCCCCCCCCCACCTGCCCCCCCTCCCACACACACTCTCTATTCCCACATTAGGATGTGAACTTGGACTACATAGAATCATTTCTGTGGAATAGTGAAGTAGTATAATAAAAGGAAAAAAATACATATAAAAATTCTTCACAGGGCGACTTTTGATAATAAAATATTAATTATAAAGCACATTCTGCAGTGTCCTGTATGTTCTTTGCCAGCTCTGTTCAGTTCTTTGACTATGAATTTTTGTTGTACTAACGTATCAGGGAAGAGGAACGGGAAGACCTTGATACTAGTACAGAGAGCAAAGAAATTGAACAGAAGGAACAGGACTTGGATACAGTCACAGAGGATGAAGAAGAACCAGGACCAAACAAAAAAGGAAGAAGAGGTAATTTATTTTTTGTGCATTTGTACGTGTATGTATGTATAAAGCAACAGTTGGACAAATTTTTATTTTTTGCTAATAAATCTTTAAAAAGCATTCCACTTCATTGTAAATGTAAAGGAAAAAAAGACCTTGATCATAATGGTTAATAAATGCATTGAGGCAGTTTGATCCCTCTTTTAGCTCTCAGTCTTATGTACTCTAGTGCTTCTGTTCCTCTTTGTCTTCTCTGGTAGCCATCTGGACTCTTGTCTTTCGGTGGGGGAGGAGAGATTAATAGGCTGCGGCTTGATAAACTGGTACAGTTCTTCGTACTCCACTTGACTGGCTCTATATGAATCTTCTCTAATGGAGGCTGACTCATTTTGAGGCACTTCATCTTTTGTAGAACTTAAACCAATAATTTTTCTTTAGTGTTCTTTAATATGATTTGTGCCACCTAACTAATTAGCTCTACTGATGGAGGGAGATGTGCCTCCTAGGCATCAGTGAGGCCAGATGCACCCAGGCCCAGATTTACCCCCAGGCAGACAGCTTTAATCTCCCCCTAGGAGCTTCCAAGGCATTCATCTACTAGGAACTGCAAGTGAAATGTACTGAATCATGCAGGATTGTGGCTTACAGGCAGACTGTGGGGCTTCCAGAGGAGAAAGAGTTGTTTAACTTCTGCTGTTCCTCTTTGGTGGACTTTTTCTACCTCCAAGGATTTTGTGCTAGGGTCTTTGATTGTGAAAGCCCTTGGTGATTTTGGACCTTCATTGATCTATAGAATAGGAATTCTGAGTCTGATCATAATGCTTTGCATTCTGTAGTACTTTCCATTGGATGTTAAGGTACTACAATAACCATAAATGTCTGAGAGCTAATTATTTTTAAACAGTAATGTATTAAGCATTAGAATATCATTCTGTCTATATGGTAGGCAAGTATTACTATCCCCATTTTATAAATGGAGGAAACTGAGGACAATCACACAGGAAGTCTGTGTAAAAGCTAGGAAAAAAATGCAGATTGCGTGATTGCCTGATTCCCTATTCTTTGTTTCAACATCAAGATCTTCTTTTCAATTTAACTATTTCAACCTGTCTTGCTGGTAGGGTCTTTGACTTTATTACAGTTTTACTCATTTTAAAACACGTACTGGAATGTTTTCAGTGAGTCCATGTTGAAAATAAAGATAATAAATGAAAAATTGTTCAGGACAAAGTAATTTAACTGGGATTGACGTGGGTGTGTAGTGTTTTTAAAGTAGACCTCATGGCAGTAAATGCAAGGCCAGAACTTTTTTGTGGTGGTTTCTCTGTGAAATCATTGTAACTTTATTTAGTCAATGAGAAAGAGAGAGTGTCTGTCTGTAGCACCTTTAAATTCTCAATGGCATAAATAATTATAAAGAGCAGAGTTTTTTTAAATCAGTAAATAAAACTTGGTCTAGGTTCTGGAAGTTGAAATTGATATAAGCAGGCTTTTCCTGTATGCATGCAAGTAGATTTTATTCCTTTACTGTGCTAATGATCAGTGATAATGTTAACCTGATTATTCACAACAGTCTTGTTAGAAAGAAAGTGGGAGAATCTGAACTAATGACAGAGGTTACAAGTACAGTACTGTCTGTTTTCTTCCTTTCATTTTTAGGTAAGAGAGGGCAAAATGGATTTAAGGAATTTACAAGGCAAGACGAGACTTCTTGTGAAAAGAGTGAACCTCTTACTGCTGAGGAGGAAGAAGCTTTAAAAAGGGAGCAGCAAAAGAAAGAGAAGGAACTTTTAGAAAAGATTCAGAATGCTACAGCCTGCACCAATATCTCCCCGCTGGGTCGTGACCGCTTGTACCGACGCTACTGGATTTTCCCCTCCATTCCTGGATTGTTTATAGAAGAGGACTATTCTGGTCTCACAGAAGACATGTTATTGCCTCGACCCACTTCCTTTCAGAATAGCATACAGTCTCACATCACAAATGAATTTCAGGTATCCACTAAAACTGGAGAGTCTTTGAAATCACCTGAATCTACCTCCAATATTGACCAAGGTTCATATGCCAGTATTCCTGTAGAGGTGCCAAGGCCCATATATAAGCCAAATCGCTGGTGCTTTTACAATTCTCGGGAACAACTGGATCAACTCCTGGAGGCTCTGAATTCCCGAGGATATAGGGAAAGTGCCTTAAAAGAAACTCTTTTACAAGAGAAAAATAGAATATATGAACAACTAAATAGTTTTCCTATGGAAAAATTCCATATTCCAGGTAAAGGGCAAATTCTTTCAAATGTATTTGCTTTCATAATTGATTTCAGAATAGCATTATAAGAACCTGTCATTCTTATTAGACTACCCTATAAAATGATTAAATGATTCTACCAAATGTCTTAGCAGCTGAACTATTTGCTTTTCAGAAAACATGGTTTCAGTGTATTTTTGTTGATGGATAATGTATTTCATGGGTGACTCAGTGGAAGGGTAGTGGCTTCACTGTTTTCTCAGTGTTGATTCATAAATCAGAGTTGCTATTGTTGGTCTTTGAAGAAGTCATTAGCTCTACACACCTAGGAAGAAACAAGCTACAGCATATACAGCTGGGAAAAAAGCAAGGGAGTCTCAAAAGAAAAAGAACGTTGGTGTAAATAGTAGATCCTGAACATTGGTATCTGACATGAGCTCATTTTCATTGTTGATGATTTCTTTCACATCAGAAATATTAAGGTAAGACAAGATGATCTGCCATTGAAGACGGGGACATCACAAGGAGAGGCGATTACTATTACTTTGACTTGGATGGTGGGGTGGCTTTTCATAATATGATGTGTGAAATCATTCAAAACCTCTGCAGAACTGATTAACGTGAACCGGGTAAACAATTTATGTTGCCTGATTGTGCCAGATTTTTGGGAAAAAACAAAGACCTGACTAACTATGCTGGCCTTTGTGTGACATGCACAGACTTAACAGTAGTTTCTATACTCTTGTTGGCACATTCTCACTAGAGGAATAGCTTTTTCTGTAGAATAACACTGCTTTTGTGTGTGTCAAAATTTGGAAGCTTGCTTGAAACTACTGAACTTTTTCTGTGCTTAGAAAAAACTAGGCTATATAATCAGTAAGACAGTTGCACGTATCACTGACACAAGTAAAGGCTGTGTATGCTTCACAAAAACGTAGTGAATTTGTTTGTTTGAAGTTTTGGGGGGGATTTTTTTAACTGAAAAGGAAACTTTTTATGGTATGTTTAAAGTATGCATTTAGTCTTAAATTATGTAAAATTCCTCTGAAGTTGTTCACAGTGAACTATCTTGAGACAGTTTAGATAGGGATGGCAAACTCGTTTAGAGGAGAGGTCTGGATTCCCTTGTTTAATTATGGTCTGAGAGTCAGGATATAATATAGGACACTTTCTATTCCCTTCAATCCAAAGCTGATCTCCCACTGTCGTCTGTGAAGGTTTGCAAAGAAATCAAAGGGAGAATACAGCCTTTTTATGTAGTAATTAAACTTCGTTTAGTAAGAAAAATATGCTCCCTTTTAGATCAGAGCTATTTACCCATTTGGTTTTTCTTTCTTTTGCTTTTTCCTTCCATTTGCTTTGTTTCAGTATGTCCTCTGCGTTTTTTCCCTCTGCACTTTCTTCCTCGCAACAACTCCCAGTTCCAAGCATTATGGGCTTCATTCCCACCTCCTTCACATCTGCTAAAACGATAGAATAGCTAATGTTAATAGCGAAATGTAATGGTTGGGATTTAGAATTGACATTGAAATTAAAATAATAGGGGGTAAGGGAATTAACACCTTGAGTGGTAGTTGTTTTCAGGCCATCTGCAGACTCGGGTGCAACATTGTTTTGCCTTCCTTTGGAAGACTGTCTCTGCAGTGGGCTAGAAGCTTTTTTTTAAAAATGAAATCTTAGATTCTATACAATCTGACATTTTTAACGAGGTCCCATATAAATAGGTGATGTGGGCCTCATCTAGCTCATGGTTCATATAATAGGTGCATTTGCTCTAAATGGATATTGGTCTCTCTCTCTCACACGCGCATGCACACGCACATCCATCCATTCATTGGTATGTTTTAGGTTTTCTTTTACAAACAGGGAAAATACTATAGTATATACGTAAAAAAACTCAACCTTTGTCCCGTTACTGCTAATGATAAAACCACGTACTCTGGACAGGAACTCTGGTCCAGTTTATTCAGAAAAGGAAATAATTCTGTGGTAAACAATTTGTAAATTGTGCTACAGTGATGAGAGAGAGCCATGGGTAATTTCCTTTTTGGTTGGAGTTCCATCGCAACAGAACTTAGCAACTCCCCCCATTCTTTCAGTTGAATGGATCAGCAATATGTTGTAAATGATTTAAAAGGTACTACTTTAAACGTTATAGGCAGCAGCTTACTGTTTTCCTCCTTCCTTCCCTCTCCCCTCATCCCACAACTGACTTAAAAATAAGAATAGAACCCAATACAGGGACTACTTGCTGTTACTTGTTAAAGTGGTAGGTAAAACCTTTTAACATAGACAATATCTCCTTAATCTACTTGCTTTGTGGAGGCCTGGTTGTTCATCTCCATCTTTCTTTGGGGATGTAAACATTTGATCCTGGTTTGGGTTAGATTCTACTTTGTTGATATGAAAATGTCAATACTGAGATGCCTCTCATTATCAGAAACTATTTTAAAGAATTACTACTTTTAGTTAATAATAATTCTATTTATTGAAATTGTAATTTCTGATCACTTAAGAAATAGAAAGTCCTAACAAAAAGAGTATTGGCTATTGCAGACAAATCTCAAAATGACAACAAACCTCCTTCATCAGGGCGGGGAAGAATACAGAATGCACATGATACATCTCAAATGTCTGCAGAAAAGCAGCTTGAACTGAGACTTAGAGACTTTCTTTTGGACATTGAAGACAGAATCTACCAAGGAACACTGGGGGCAATTAAGGTATTCCATTATATTCGTTCATGGAAAGTGGTGTTTCTAGGAAACACAGTGCTGCTGAGTCTTCTGCTTCAACAAGAACTCTGCACGCTGTAGTTGTATTTCACTTGAAATTCAAGTTAAATGTGTAAAATTATTGGCACAACCAAAAGTGTGCAGGCCCTCATTCTGTATAAACTTCAAATCTGTATGTTTGCTGCAGGTTACAGACAGGCAGTCTTGGAGAGCAGCCTTAGAAAATGGGCAGTACGAGCTGCTAAATGAAGAAAACAAGGAAAATGGTATCATTAAAACTGTGAATGAGGATGTTGAAGAAATGGAAATGGATGATCAAGCCAAGTTTATTGTAAAAGACAGGTAAGATCTGTGATTTAAATACCAAGTATCTTTTCTTTATCAATCTTCTTCTATTGGTTGTTTAGTTTTCCATGTCTGTTATGGGGATTTTTGTATAGGTTGACTTTTTGCACATCACCGTGCTAAACTAACTCATAATTTTTGATAAATTCTGTGAACCAACATTTTTTATATTTTAAAAAGATCAATATTTTTAAGCAATGTATTAATGTCCAGTGAGCTACAGAACTTTGCTGTAGTATTTGCATGAAAGTGTCTGTTACTTGGAATGTATAAATAAAATAGGTCGAGTACTATGTTGCAAAATATATACATATTTGATCTGTCTGGCAACCAGTGCCCAGACTTAATTTGCTGGGAAAAGAAGCTCAGTAGAAAGAGAGTGTATAATTAAAATGTTGCATCATGGTTCAGGCTTTCCCTCCTCTAACCCTTCACCAGATGAGCTGCATATGTAAATTTTCATCATCAGTGGCAGGAGAAATTAACACACTGGTGCCCTGACCTTTATTAGAACCTTTGGTATTGCTGTGTTATAAATAATAAGTGAACTGATTTTTGTGAAATACAGTTCACTGTATTTAACACTAGTTGTGCTCTACCTAGAGCAAACTGGAATTCATTAAAAGAACAGAAAGGAAACCTCAAGCTATGTAATATTGCAACTATAAATGTATACATGTATTAATAGACTGATACATGGAAGGATCAGGAAATAGGACCTTCTCCTAAATCTGTATTTCTCAAACTATGAAACTGGAGACTTTGGTAAACATTTTTTTTACTATCCTATTCTCAGACATCTCATCTTCAGAATCCTTTTTGAAATTACACACTCACATAATGGTGTCAGAATCGAAACCTTTAATCTATATTGTGTGCCCTGAAATAACAGCTCTTCACAAAATAAGATTCATCCAGAGAGATTTTATATTTTATTAAACACTCTACTTTTGTTCAGATTGATAAAACACTGATCTGAAAAGAACAGCTTTGCTCTCTCTAAACAATGTTGTTTATAGACAGCTTCCTGAATCCTATCTCGAATGCGGGAGTTGGACAATGTTGCAATTAGAATTGTTTTGTTCTTAGCTATTTATCTTTTATAGCAGGTTGCTGAATTAGCACTCATCTTAAATAGGATCCTATTTTAAAACTCGTGTCCAGAAATTGTTCACTCATCTTTGTATCTTTGATAGAGAATCCCTAGATCCTGCTTCCTGAAAGTCATAATATTGAACTATTCCATTCTTATTTAATTTTTTTAAAAATTAAAGTTTTAAGTATTCTTTGTTACCTGCTCCTCCCTTGCCAGCACTCAGTTCCACTGCAGAAGCTTTTAATTCCACCATTGTTATCCATGATATTGACTCTTTCCATTAAATATTCTAGTTTGTGCTTCTCTAATAAAAGTCTTGCATGGTAAAAATAGAAATTTAAGGATTCTGGAGTCATGTGATGGAACTCTTTTGATGTTGGTCATTCCATTCAATTCTGAGCAAATAACATTTCATAAGTGCCTAGGAGGCCAAATAGTGCAGTATAAAGAAGCATGCTATCCCTTTTCCTCTTGCTTTCAGGCTTCCTATGATGATGATTATTATTATTATTATTCTTTTGGGGGTAATAAAGTATTAAAGGTATGTATGACTGCAAAATAGTGTTAGCAGCTTTTTAATATCAAAAAGAGCAGCAGTAGAAAGCAGTGGGAAGATAGCCTAAGGTGAACTTTAAACCTTTATAAAGAGCACCTAATCTATCACATCATTTAGAAAAAATCTGAGTCTTCTGGAAATATTATCGTTACCAGTGAACTTTAATGAGGCAGAACTGCAAGGCCTAATGCTCTTATGGAAACAATCCACTGTACCAAATGTAGTAAGCTTTCATCATATCTGCTAAACCACATCAGTATGACATGTAATATGGGCTGTTCACGAAAATGTGTGCAAACTGAAGACTGACTTGGTCGTAAGTGGCTCTGTACACCCATTTAGAGTCATTGCAACTTGTAATGTTATGTTCCTCAAGACAGAAAGGGATTTGGGGGATATTTTTAGGCATTGTCTCTGCTTTCAGCATCAGTGGGCTACTTCTACACATTATGCATCCTTTTATCTTTGGATTTTGTGGGGGCCTTTGTCTTGGGGCTTTTATTTAATTTTATGGATAAGTGGGGAAGGGTGGTTATCCTGATGTTATGTGTTGTAAATGAAAATATATATTGATGGTGAGCAATTTTATTTTCAAAGGGTGGGATTTTTGAAAGCCATCTTAGTGATTTAGTAGTGCAAGTCCTGTTGTAGATATTAAGGCATGTCTGAAAATTCCACTTTTGTATACTATAAATGTTTTTATGTTCTCATATTTGGTTTGTTCTTTCTATATTGCTATACTGCAGTCTTATAATAAATTGTACTATTTTTGGGGGGGGAACCTAGTAAAACATTTTCCTACAACTATCATCAACTTTTTTTATACTATTATAGAATTCCTGGGGCCAATTCTTGTTACATATGGTGTACATTTAGGGGCGCTTTAAAACAGTGTTTTGTATCTGCATGCATCCATGTTCAATGCATATTTTGGTAAATGCACTACAGCTTGTGTGGGGTGAAGAAAATAGAAACCCACACAGATGCAAACAAATCAATGAAAATCTTTTAGAAAATTATATAGATCTCAATCTCCCTTCTCAATGTTGGATTTAAAATCCCATAAATCATATTTAACTTTTTAAAAATTTTAGACTTGTTGGATTAAAAACTGAAGCTCCAAGCACTGCATCAACAAATACGAGCACTCCCCAGCCAGTTAATAATGTGGTCCATTACTTGGCATCTGCACTGCTTCAGATCGAGCAAGGCATTGAGCGCAGGTTCCTCAAAGCGCCTCTTGGTAAGCATTTAATCTTGATATCACGTCTTCATTTTTGTATTAATTTTTTGAAGAGAAACAGATTTGTTTTTTAAATTTTCTTTCAGTAAGTGTTTTGGTGATACTATATCAGGACAAAAGAACACATAACTAAGGGTATGTTTACACTGGAAACATAAGTTGACCTTTATTAGGCTGACTTACAGTCACCGCAGTAATTACTGCAGTGGTTCATGTCCACATTACCCTACTGGGGTCAGTGGTGCATGTCCTCAGGAGGAGCCATTCCACCGACCTAAGAGAGGCAGAGTGGGGAGCTGAGAGCCCAGTCTCTCATCTCTGCGGGCAGCTCACTCCCGGGAGCCCAGCTGCCCCATAGTCTCCTGGGCTCCTGGCAGGCTGCCCTACCCCCTTCACTCCCCATTACCCACTGGAAGCCAGGGGAAGCCGCCCAGGGCTTCTCGCCCTTGCGCAGCAGGGTCCAGAGCCCTGAAATTGCTCAGCTCCCAGCCCAGCTCCTGGGAGGGAGATGGGGGGTGTACAAAGCCATCTGGGTTTCTCACCCCAGCTTCCAGCTGGGGGGCAGTCCGAAGCCACCTAGCTCTCTATGGTACTGGGGGGCAGCTGGGCCTGCTGCCTGGCATTCTTGTCAATTTCACAGCTCCTGCCATGAAATTGGCTGTTTGCGGTCTTGTCAATATAAGCACTGCATCCTCCTAACTACACCAACATAAGTGTTTTGTGGAGGTGAAATTATTATGTTGGTGCAGTAGGGCACTTACATCGGTAAGGAGGAAGGTTGTAGCGTAGACACTGACATAATTAGGTCAACATAAGCTGCTTTAAGTTGACCTAACTGTGTAGTGTAGACCAGCCCTAACAACTTTCTATGGACATTGTGAAAATTTAAAAATATTCAAGACTTGGTTATTGCACGCCCATTATTTCTGTAAATCTGTGGAACGTGGTGAATGTTCAAGTTCCCCATATACTTTCTATAGTTTCTACTCTTGGGCCATATGGCCTCTAGTGTGTACTCTCAGGAACTGACCAAATCTTGTAGTATAAAATATAAAGACAACTTGATCCAAGTCTCAAGAGGTATGCATAATACAAATCTGTCTGTCAAGCGTTGGTCCTTGTTCCCTCTAATCTGCCTGAAAGTAACTAGGGGAAATCCTTTTTTACTGATTTATCATAGTCTTTTCCTTCAGAGTATCTCTGTTACATTAAGTATCCTTTTAAATTGTTCTTTAGTTTTTTTTCTAAACTTTCTAAGTACCTAGTTACTGAAATTATTAAGCTAGAATACTTTTTAGTTCTGCAGTCTTTATACTTGTAAGAACTCTTCCCAATGACCAACATAATTTTGCTAATTGTTTAGGGTCAAACATAGCTTTTTTTTGTTTTGTTTTCAAGTTTTCCATTTAGTATTGTTACATTTTTGGATGTGTTTTGAAATTTTTTTTTAATTAACTGTAGCTAAATTTTTAAACAAAACATTTGATTTGAAAGGGAAAACCAAAACATTTCCTTTTGAAAATGTCAATGAATTGTTTAAAATTATGATTTTTTTAATTTAACCAAAACCATTTGTCAAATTTATGAATAATTTTATTTGCCATGAAACTGCATTTTTCAGCAAAAAACTATTTGACTGAAAAGTTTTGCTTTTAGTCCCATATACATTTGAGTCCATTTTATAGATTACTTAAATATTCTGTTTTCTTTGTTTCCAGTTTTCCATAGTCCTAATGGTTAGATTTTTGGGGGAAGGAGAGGGGAAGGAATAGTGCTTTCATACAGGCTCGGTCTGTTCTCTTACAAAGAAATCTAATAGTATTGTAGGATAGCAGGACTCAGTAGCCATACTGCTTTAACTAAACTGGTAACTTTAAACCAGTACAGACCCTCTTCACTCTCAAACCCCCCCACCCGCTCCAGTGTGGACACTATTACACCAATATAGCTTATCCTATATTGGAAAGGGGAATATATTATACCAATATCAGACACCTTTATAGTGATATAATTGCATCCACACGGGGAAAGAGGGAAAGGGATGTTGTACTGCTTTAACTATACCGTTATAACTATTACAGTAAAAAAAATCACACACCCCCAACTAAAACAGTTTATACTGGCACAAAAATTGTGTGTACACCAGTCTCACTAAATTCCGTATCAGAGTCTGCCTTGGCAAAGAAATACTGTATTTTTCTCCACAAGCTTTCTCATCAGCCCTAAGTCACAGGACCACTTGATATTTGTGGGTCAAGTGGCCCTTGTGCACAGATAAGTCATTTTGTTGCAGTTACTCTATACGTAGATGAAGCTATGATGTTCCAGAACAAAGCCTTCAGATTTTTCTAAAGAATTCTACCCCGGCAGGAAAAAGAGAGGGGGGGGAAGCTAACTGCTTTAGGAAGATAAAACAAGACTGGTTTGTGGGCCAAGGCCTAAAAGAATAGAGGGGAAAGTGCAATCAAATAACTAAGATTGAATTGTCATTACTTGAAAAGGTTGGCTATGTAAGCTACAATTCAGCAGCTTTAATTAGCATGGTGGTAAAAATGCTAGAAGTCATTATGCAAGCTTTATGTATATGAGAGCTCTCCTGGTTATAACACAGGGGTGAACTTTTATTTAAGAATAGTATTCTGCATTTTTCTAATGCAAATAAACAAAAAGAGTTAGTGTAGAATCTCTTCACTTTTGTCTTCCCTGTTGCCATTTCTTCATTCCATTTCCCTGCTGTTTTGTCTTCCCCTTTGTTTTAAGCCCTGTTCTCATTAGGAATTGGAGCCACATGTGAAAAGAGTTTTTGGCCTTGGCTCCTTTTTCAGCTCTCCTACCGTTCCATCCATAGTGCTTTATGAGCATTGAAGGAACTACAGAGTGAAATTTACTGTGGTCAGTGGCAGTTTTACCTGTTGCAGGCTTCAGGGTGCACAGTGGACAAAGGAAACCAGCACAGCAGTTGAATTACCAGGTGCTGAACTCTGTTCCTTTGCGATCTATGTGTGTGCACCAAGCTGCAAGGAGAATCCTGACACTGATTCTAGAAAACTTAGATTGGAGGTGCGCACACAACACACAAGTAGAAAGCAGGGAATGACTGTCAGAGTAACCAAATTCAAAGGGGAATTTAGGAAATGCAGGAAACAGTACCATCTATAGGAGTACTAGTCAGGTTGCTAGTTAACTGCTAATCTTTCAGTGTTTGACAGCTAGATTAAACAACAAATTGGTTTTGAAGCTACAATGCATTATATATTAGTTGCTGTGCAGTGATGGAATTTATACAAAAATTTGTCTTCTGCTGTTGTTGGTCCAGCATATGGACAAAATTAACCCAACAATATTGAGGAAAATTCCAGCACCAGACGAAGATGGTGGTCTCTTGTCTCATACAGTTGGGTTTGCAAAAATTCTGTATTGAAACATCTGAAAATGAAAACTTTATTACCTTTTTATCCTGGCAGTAGGTCTTCTCATGGGAAAAGTGGGGTTATTGGTTTCTCAGATGCCTTTTAAAAAACAAAAACACTCTGTATAATGCTTTCCATCAGTAGATCTCACAGTGCTTTACAAAGGAAGTGAGTATCATCCCCATTTACAGATGGGGAAACTCAAGCACAGAGTGGTGAAGTGATTTGTCCAGTCATCTTGTAGGCCAGTGACACAGCCAGGAATAGAAATCACATCTCCTGAATCCCAGTTCAGTGTTCTGTCCACTGGGCATCACTGTCTCTCATACGATTATAGAACTGCCTCTCAAATACAGTATAATCACTATTTTTCTAGACGTCTGTATGCAAGGTGTAACTCTAGTTCAGTGGTTCCCAACTTTTTTTTTGGGGGGGGGGCGGAGGGAGTCGGTTTGTTATTGGTGGATAGGACCTTTCACCACCCCTTAGCCCCTTGCACAATACATTTGTTACAGTTCTGTTTTGTCCTCTTTTTCTATTCCCCCTCCCCTCGTGTCACCATTCTTGTGTTTTTTAAATTCCTAGATTTTTTTTGTTGACACACTCTTGCTTTTTTGTTCCCCTCCTTTTGACACCTGATCTGCTGTACTATTTCATATACAGCCTTCTTCACCCTAGTATCTAAGCATACCTTCCATTAGTGCATTAAGTGATATGATTAGTATCTGTCACATGTGGTTCATTCTCTTACCCCCCCACTTCACCCCCCCAGGAGAATTTTGTGCGTAGGGGGTTGGTGTTTGTCTTTAAATGTACACCTTGCTTTGTGTGTTAGAATAGGCAAGGTCAAAGAAATGTGCCTTGTATTTGGAGCAGAAGTTGCTGAGGTTTGTGATGCTTCTTAGTTCCACAGTCTCAGACCGGCCCCTGAGAAAGTTCTGTCTAACAAGCTTTTACCCTTACGGTAGAACATTTCAACCTTTTTTCATTTGTGGATCCCTAAACAATTTTGTATGGAGGTGCAGACCCCTTTGGAAATTCAACCTGTGGTCCATGGACTCCTACCATAGAAGTCTTCAGATTGAACAGAATTCAACTATAAATGTTCTACGTGCTTGGCAGGGCATTTGATGCAGCGGGAGAAAGGGCACTAAACTATAGGGGGGAGTATTCACATATTTGGATTGATAAGAAAAACGGATCCCTTCTGGGATCTGAAACTTTATTTTTGTAGTCCCCTTTTGCAGACCCCCCTTAGATATAGTCTGCATACCACCGATTGAAAACCACTGTGCTAGAAAGTTCCATTGTGTTTGCAGGTGGCATTCACCTCAGCTGTATTACTTGGATGTTGATGTTCATTGATGACTTTATAGCTGGGATATGTGCTTTCTCATCAGAGCTGTATGCTGTGAGAGTAGAGAGACAAATATTGGGTCAATGATCTGCTTTTGCCGCCAGTTGTATTAGAGACCAACACAAAAGCAAGGAGAGTAGGTTTTAAGAAGCTTTTCACATTCTCACTCTTATCTTTGTAGTGCTAGTGCAAAGAGTGAATCCAGGGTGTCACAGCTTTCCCACCTGCATTGTTGCTCTCCCTTCCCTGTGTTGGGAAATACGATTCTAGTTATTTTTAGGGTAATCATACATGTATTAAACATGTTAATAAAAATCCAATACACTTTAAAAAGATGCTTGAAATAACTGTACAAATTTAACATTAGGGGATGCAGAAGATAATAAAAGGAACCAAAGGGGGGATAAAAAGAGGAAGAGGGAGGAAGACTAGTCTAGTCAGAAAGATGGTAAATTTTAAAAAATGTTCTTCTGTATTTTTAAGAGTTGTTGATAATTCTGTAGTTACTTGTGTAGAATGATGGAGCAGAGCTCTGAAATCATAAGACTGTTTCTTCCTCCATATTTAAATAGTGTTTGAGGTAAAAACAAAAATAATTGAAGTGTAAAATGTTTTACTTTTTTGGCCAACTCAGAAGGAACTGCACTTGGTTTTGAGGAAGAAATCTGCACAAGTTCACAGAAGCAAAACCTGTTAGTGTATTCTTATCTACAACAAAATATGATTATATAGGAACCCTTCCTTGAAACTTTGAAATAGAAAACTGTTCCCTGAACACATTGTTACTGACATGTGACAACATGGATTATTCAAACAAATTATCTATTGCAGTAGGACCTAATACCCCAAACTGAGATTGGGAGGTCCCACAGTCACTGTGTAGAGGCATAGGAAAAGACTATCCTTTTCCCCCCAAAAGTTGACAATCTGAATAGACAAGAGAGACAAAGGGCAGGAGGAAAAAGTATTATATTCCTACATAAAGGGAATTGGGACTCTACGATAAAAATGACGTGGCTAAGGTCACACAAGTAATCTATGGCAGAGCTGGGAATTGAACCCAGATTTCTTGGGTCCCTTTAACCAGTGCTTTAACCACAAACTAACCTTCCTCTCTGTTGAATTTTAAATAATAAATAGAGGTGAATTCAGATTTGCCAAAACCTGGTCTTTTGCCCAGTTTCCTTCTCGTAAACTCTTTCTGTCTCCTTGCTGGATGGTCAGAGACTTTCTACATTTGTATAGTCACTGAAGGCTCCAGTCTCTGCCTTTTCCCACCAGCACTGTCTAAACTGGAGCCGCCTGACACTTTAACATAAATATATGCAGTGCTAGAAGGAGCCACACTTGAGTACCAGATACTGGGTGGGAAGTAAGAGAGGGCCTTGGATGAAGAGCAGTTAACTTCAACATGGTTTATTAAATGTGATAGTGGGGCTGGGACTTCTCTCCCTGGGAAGAAATTGCTTTGCTGGCAGCTGAATTGCAAACCATTCCTGTACCCATTCTGTGACTGGCAATGAAGGAGGCACGATCAAGCACTTTAGTACTGATAATACTGGCTTTCCTCTACTTACACAGTCTTCCAGTATGCTTTTTTGAACACTCAGAAGGAGTGTGCCTCTTTTTTAGGAGAGCAGTGTTAGTTTTCACTAACAGGAAGCTATTGTAGATAGTGGACCACCAACTAACAGACATAATCCTGGATAGCCACACTCACTGCCTTCCCTCCTGTTTTAGATTATTGCCTAACCTGATTCTTCCACTAAGGCACTAGTGTTGACATATAACATTTTGTAACAATAGCGGGGCAATCTTCTGACAATGTAGTTTACATACATTTCCAGATAGCTTGTTGGTCATTTTAAAATCACAGGGCCAGATTCAGACCTCACCTCTGCTGCATCTGTAGGAAAGTAGCAGTAGATCAGTTTCTGATCTACTCTGGACTCTTTCAAAAGCTACATCGTCTACAGGTCTTGCATAGAAAAATTTGCAAAGGGAAACATGGAGGGGCTTCAGATCAGTGGTATATCTGAGTGGGTTTCTTTTAATATGAGTGCTGTCTATCTGGCTGATTCTGTTTTGTTCCTGCAGTAGAGGACCATGCAACTTTTATATTTACTTATTTTATTTTTTCAAATTTGGAGTACATAATTGAGATTTTTTTTTT
This sequence comes from Emydura macquarii macquarii, assembly GCF_026122565.2. Taxonomy (NCBI): domain Eukaryota; kingdom Metazoa; phylum Chordata; order Testudines; family Chelidae; genus Emydura; species Emydura macquarii. Next base: position 11,604,524 of record NW_027130511.1, read on the forward strand.
AACTGAGAAAATGATTTTACTGTGTAAACATCAGTGCTGAGCAATTGCTACAACTGTTTGCTTCCTCTTTGACCTATAAATGTATGGGCTTTTAAAAAAAAAAAAGTGTTTCCAGTTACTTTTCATTTATTTAGTGCCTATGTGTTAGAGAATTTTCTTTTTGTTTAAGAATATCTCTTTGGTTTCAAAATTGACACCAAAGCAAGACACTTGATATGAATATTCGTATCATGTATGGACATCAACTTGGTGTTAAAGGGTGAAATCCAAATATGAAACTTCATTGTTCACAGGTTTGCACTAAATTCTTGTGCCAGGATGTAAGCCAGGAAACCCCTGGCACTGAAGAGTTAAGAAATGAGTGAGAATGCTCTGAGCGCGTGTTCCTGTTTTATCACAAGAAAAATAACTACCATGTGTATCATTTCAGATACATAGAATCTTCGGTCAAGTATAAACCTGGATGTTTGTATAAGTAATGTAATTTCTGCTTTTTCCTCCCTATAACACAAGATGCCAGTGATGGTGGACGCTCTTATAAAACAGTCTTGGACCGCTGGAGAGAATCTCTTCTGTCTTCTGGCAGCCTGTCCCAAGTCTTCCTACATCTTTCCACATTGGATCGAAGTGTTGTCTGGTCTAAGTCCATCCTAAATGCTCGCTGTAAAATGTGCCGAAAGAAGGGTGATGCGGAAAGCATGGTGCTGTGTGATGGCTGTGATCGAGGCTATCATATCTACTGTATCAGGCCGAAGCTCAAGGTGTCTGAAGAAAAAGCTTTTGAAAATCCAGAATTCAGGTAAGGCTTAAGACTGACGGTGCCTCACTAATGCATATTTGTATATTACCAGGCTATTCCTGAAGGAGACTGGTTTTGTCCAGAGTGCCGACCAAAACAACGTTCTAGACGCCTCTCCTCCAGACAAAGACCTTCTATGGAAAGTGATGAAGAGGCTGCAGAACAGTTTGAAGAAGAGGACGATGAGCCTGATTATGAGGAAGTGGGACAAAGTGAGGAAGAGGATTATGAGGAGGAACAAGAAGAAGATGATGAATCACAAGAGGAGGAAGAAATGAGGTAAATCATAAGAACTGTTATCTTTTAACATTATTATTCTAAATGATTTTTAAATGTGCTTAGTACTCTACAATACAGAAGTACATTGTCTGTATCTCAAAGAGCTCACCAACAGAGTTGCAGCCACTTAAATCAGTGATGAATTTGGCCCTCAGCGTTTGGTTTATTGGAGTTGCATACATAAATATCCAGTCTTAGGGATGAACATACACTCTTAGAATCATAGAATCATAGAATATTAGAGTTGGAAGGGAACTCAGGAGGTCATCTAGTCCAACCCCCTGCTCAAAGCAGGACTAACCTCAGCTATATCATCCCAACCAGGGCTTTGTCAAGCCTCAGCTTAAAAACCTCTAAGGATGGAGATTCCACCACCTCCCTAGGTAGCCTATTCCAGTGCTTCACCACCCTCCTAGTAAAAAACTTCTTCCTAATGTCCAACCTAGACCTCTCGCCCTGCAACTTGAGACCGTTGCTCCTTGTTCTGTCATCTGCCACCACCGAGAACAGCCTAGCCCCATCCTCCCTGGAACCCCCTTTCAGGTAGTTAAAGGCCGCTATCAAATCCCCCCTCACTCTTCTCTTTTGCAGACTAAACAAGCCCAGTTCCCTCAGCCTCTCCTCATAAGTCCTGTGCTCCAGCCCCCTAATCATTTTTGTTGCCCTCCGCTGCACTCTCTCCAACTTGTCCACATCCTTTTTGTAGTGGGAGGCCCAAAACTGGACACAATATTCTAAATGCGGCCTCACCAATGCCGAATAGAGGGGAATAATCACTTCCCGTGACCTGCTGGCAATGCCCCTCCTAATGCAGCCCAATATGCCATTAGCCTTCTTGACAACCAGGGCACACTGCTGACTCATATTCAGCTTTTTATCCACCATTACCCCCAGGTCCCTTTCTGCAGAGCTGCTGCCCAGTTCGTCGGTCCCCAGTCTATAGCTGTGCATGGGATTCTTCCTTCCTAAGTGGAGGACTCTGCACTTATCTTTGTTGAAACTCATTAGATTTCTTTTGGCCCAATCCTCCAGTTTGTTTAGGTCACTCTGTATCCTATCCCTACCTTGCAGGGTATCTACCACTCCCCCCAGCTTAGTGTCGTCCGCAAACTTGCTGAGGGTGCAATCTACCCCATCCTCCAGATCATTAATAAAGATGTTGAACAAAACCGGCCCCAGGACCGACCCCTGGGGAACTCCGCTTGTGACTGGTTGCCAGCTAGACATGGAGCCATTGATCACTACTCGTTGAGCCCTATGCCCTAGCCAGTTCTCTATCCATTTTATAGTCCATTCATCCAACCTATACTTCTTTAACTTGCCGATAAGAATACCGTGAGAGACCGTATCTTACTAGTATGTATGTGCTAGAACACTGTCTGAGGTCACTGACTATGGGGTGTCTGCTCATTCTCAAGCCATAAAGATATATTGGTATTGTGGAGAGATGCTGTTCAGAAAATAAATTGACAAATCTCAAAATACTGAGAGTTTCAAGGGAATAGATGGACATGATGAGGACTGGATAGTAAAGAAACCAAAAGTTTCTCTCCCGAAGGCTAAGCCACACTGGCAGAATTCTAGGGGTGTGTAACAGAGTCAAATAATCATGCAGTTTGAAAAATCCAGTAAATTGATTGATTTGTGTCATAAATCAAGAATGCAGCTTAACTGGCTCTTGTGACCTGGAACGCTCTTTCTCCATAGTCATGTGTATTTGAGTATGAATTAGAAGAGTTCCATCTTATCCCCCAAAGTTGGGGTTTAGTTGTTTCAGAGAACATACATTTCCATGGGACTATCAACTGCCATTGACAAATGGTGTCCCTTGGATCTTCCCTTCTCTAACCTTGATCTTGCCTTATGAGGGCATTACGGCTTTTTGTTGCAACCCCAAGGACTGGACAGGACTTTATTTTAGAGCCTGTTGTGTCTGCAGTTTATTTCTGTTGGAGGTGGGATTCCTGTGTATTACTAGCAACAACTGTTTCCTCAAGAAACAAGTAGCCGTTTAAAAAATAGAACCCACGAGTCCCTCCAGGCAACACATTTTTAATAGCTTTTAGCTGACCAGGCTTCAGAATTTCTTTTTACTACATGCTGCACAGAGCATCTGATTTTAGAGAGCAAAATAGCGGCCTTTAACTTTTGATAGCGGCCTTTAACTACCTGAAAGGAGGTTCCAGGGAGGATGGGGCTAGGCTGTTCTCGGTGGTGGCAGATGACAGAACAAGGAGCAACGGTCTCAAGTTGCAGGGCGGGAGGTCTAGGTTGGACATTAGGAAAAAGTTTTTTACTAGGAGTGTGGTGAAGCACTGGAATAGGTTACCTAGGGAGGTAATGGAATCTCCATCCTTAGAGGTTTTTAAGCTGAGGCTTGACAAAGCCCTGGTTGGGATGATATAGCTGAGGTTAGTCCTGCTTTGAGCAGGGGGTTGGACTAGATGACCTCCTGAGGTCCCTTCCAACTCTAATATTCTATGATTCTATGATTCTATAATAGAGCAATATTTAAGAGTGCTAATTGGACATCAGCTTCAGTGGAAGCCAATTTTCTGTCTTTTTAAACAGAAATTAATTACTGAATTACAAGCCTTGAGGAGAAGTGGGGAGTAGAAGTTTGGATAGTTAGACGTAGTGATTTGTACAATACTGCTATGTACTTACATTTTTACAGCCCGTCAAAACAAGGAAGACCACAAGTCAAACTTCCATTAAAAATGAGAGCAGCCAAACTCAACAACCCCTTTGCAAATCGGAGCAGCCAGCGTCAGGCCAGTGGAAGATATGCTTCTCGGAGTCAGCAGAATACACCTAAGCAAACTGAATCTTCATCCAAAGTTACTGGAAGGGGGATAAGAAAGATAAAGTCAGCCCCTCCATCAGTAACAAAGCCTTCTTTAAGACTGAACAGCCGTACTACTCGTCAGAGTCAAGGCTCATTACAAGCAGATGTATTTGTGGAATTACTCAGTCCTCGAAGACGACGTAGAGGAAAGAAGACTGCTGATAGTACACTAGACAACAGTCCTTCTCTTGGCTTCAGAATTGTTGCCACCACAGACTCACGTGAACGGGTTAGAAGATCTCCTCCAGTTTCTACACAGAAGTTTTCTCTTCAGGATAGTGAACCTAAGAGAAGAGGCAGGAAACGACAATCCACAGGTTAGAAAAGCTTTGCTAGGAAAAACTTAAAACTGTTTTCTTGCTAAGATGTTTGGATGGTGGAAAGGGGGTTTTGAGGTACTTACTGACAAGTGATTATGTGGCAAAATTCTTACTATCTACAACAAAACTGTTCCATTGAAAATTAGCCTGTTGCCCTTGCAAGTTCCTGTCACTAATCCTTAAGTACTTTGAATTAACCTGTCAAGCTAAGTGATCAGATCCATCTTACAAATGTTAATTTAGTGTTTTCATTTAATGTGTGGAGGCTTTCTACTTAGTGAACAGTAAATCAGGAAGTGATGATAGACTGACCATGAGCATACTCCATGTGTAACATCAAAAAGGCAAGTGTTAAATCTTTAATAAAGCAAATCCTAATAATAACAACTATCAAACCATGAAGGACACAGAAAGAGTGGGACAATGAAGTTAAGAATATGGATAACCAATAAGAGATTCAGCCTAGAAAAATGTAAGCTGATAATTTTGGAAACATAATCCAATACATTCAATGAGACTGAAATATTTGGAAAGCCACAATGCCACGAAAAACCTAGTCTGTGACAGAAGCTGCAAATTAGCAAAAGAGTTTGCACTGCAGTATGGCTGTTTTTAAAAAAAAAAAAAAAAAAAAAAAAAAAAAATGCTAATGACTTGTGTTGCATTTTGTACCATTTCAAACCCTCATCATTAGACTCTGCTTATGCTGAAGCTAGGAATTGCCAATACTCTGTTAGTCCTTCCTGATCAGAAAGCAGAGCAACTGTTCTCTGAATTAGTTTTATTTGTAGGATGGAAAAGTGGTAGCTCAGATAGTGGGAGAGGACTCTGCTATAACCCTGTAGTAGATAAAAATGCTTATATAGAGCATCTAAGTGTAAGCTACTGTTTTTGTTTTTTGTGTTTATGTACACACCTGGTAGATTCCTCCTCTTTTATCTGTTGTGCCTGGAAGTGATCTTTACTAGGTCGCTGTGCTGACTTTGTACTGTACTTCAGCAAGGCTGTAGCACAGTTCAGAAATGTGGTCTTGATATACAGATGGAACTGTACCAAACTGTGTGAATTGTGTTTGGGTGCTACTGTATTAAAACTGGGTCTCCCAAAATGAAAGCTTCCGCTCATACTCCCGGGCATGACCTTGAGCAGATCAGCAGTGATTACAACAGGGCTCTGGGAATGAGGGTGAAGGTGGTATTCCCATCCATCCTGCTAGCTGAGGATAGGGGCTTGGGCAGGGATAGATGCATCCTGGAGAGGAGTGTCTGTCTGCGCAGATGTTGACAGGAGGGCTTTAGCTTCCTTGACCACCGTGGAAGGCTGTTAGGGTCCACAGCAGTCCTCCTTCCTCAGTCTCTTTCCTGAAGAAGAAGGGAAGAGCACCTTGAAATGCTTATTTACTAATGTAGTATGGGGGGCTTTAAACTAGGTCCAAAGGATGCAGGTGACAAAAGCCCATAGGTAAATATAAAAGGTGACCTTGACAGAAGAATGAAAGTTGAGGGGTGGAGCAGAATGGAAAATTACAATAGGTACATAGGATCAACAAGATGGAAAACAATGGGGGGATCTCAACATCTTATATGTAAGTATACAGATGCAAGGAGTAAGGGGAATAAACAGGAAGAACTGGAAGTTTTAGTACATAAGCAAAATCATCAGAGACTCGGTGGGATAAATCTCATGAATGGAACATTGGTATAGAGCAGAGGTTCTCAAACTAGGGGGAGTGGAATATATTTTGTGTGTGTGAGAAGCTTTAGGGGAAAAAAGAAATTACTGCACACATTTTACCCACAGCAATGAATAACTAGCAAAGCTCCAGACATATCAGGTCCTCCAGTGGCACTGTGCATTTGATTCTAGAGGGCACTGTGAATTTTGATGGATTTCTTTTAAAAAGTTGTTGCCATCTGTACGCAAATCCATACAACGTGGTGTCCACATTTAATTGTAAGCATCAACCACAATCACAGTTTTGCTTTTTCTCTTATTACAGTGCATTGTTGGCTCCGTTTGAATCAATGCCTTGCTGTTTTTTAATATTTAGTGAGAGTTGCATGTTGGTTTTTTTTAAATAGTATATGTACTTGTGTGGCAGGTGGTGGTGGGTGTAAACTGCTACAGACCCAAAGAAGGGGGGGTGCAATCAAATAAGTTTGAGAACCAGTGACCTAGACAACATCATCTTAAATCCACTCCTGACAAGAAGCCTAAATGTCTGACTTGTGGAAATCTTTCTTCCCAACACCTATTAGCCTTCAGTTCAGAATAGCAAACTATCAAGCACTGTTGGCTAAGTATGACTATCTCAACTATTCTGAATTCACAGACTTACAGTAGGACGGAGCTCATTTCCAGGCTCTGATTGAAGAGGGTAAGTTGGTGGCCAATTGCACTTCTGCATCAGCAGTTGATACAGCAGATAGGCCATTGTGATGCACCATGAGTAAGGATACGAGTCTGTCATGGATTCTGTGATTTTTTTGGTGACCTCTGTGCTTTCCGCCCCAGGTGGCAGGGTGAGCTCTGGGCAGCAGGGTTCGGGCTTCTGTGAATTATTGTTTATTGACCAACTGGTCTGTGACTCTTACTAAAAATAATTGTGACAAAATCTTAACCATGAGTCATGATAGCATGCTTTGGGGTTTCTCAGGGAGGTCCCAAACACTGTTGGAGGACTTATCTTTTTGATGAAGCCCTTTTTTTTCCCCCAATGAAAAGACAGATACATACCATAAAGGACTCTAGGGCCATCCTTCGCGACAAAAGTTTTGCCAGAATAAATGCTAATGTAGACAAGGCCTAAGCCTCCCTTAGAACCATTAGCTATGTGTTCCATGTCTCACTTATCAATGGAAGTTGATTCTTTATGGCCATCACCTCAGCACAGAAGGATGGATGAGCTAGGAGCTCTAATGGCAGATCTGCCATACACTATTCCATAAAGACAAAGTCTCTTTATGACTATATCTGAAATTCACCCCCAAAGTAGTTTTGACATTTCACGTGAACCAATCAATACACTTACTGGTGTTTCCCTCCCCTCCACCTCCTGAAACCGCATGCATCTGGGGAAGAGACTTTTCTCCTTTGACATGAGACATACTCTTACCTTCTATCTGCAAAGTACCAAACCATTTAGCAAGAAACAATCTAGGTGATTTTCTATGGCAGAATGAGTCTGAGGTCAAGCTATATCCTCCAAGAGGATCTCTGAGTGGATTTTGAGTTGAATCCTGCTTTGTTACCGGTTGTTGCATATTCCTCCTCCTCATGGGGTGAGGGCTTATTCTACCAGAGCACAAGCAAATTAAGGGTGCTTCCTGAAGTGATGCCACTGATTTGACATTTGCAAAACAACTATGTGGAGTTCCATCCATACGTTTGTACATCATTATGTTCTAGTGCAGAACTCCTCTGCTGATGGATCCTTTGGGTTGGTTCTCCAAACAGATCAGCCATTTGTCTCCTTACACCTTCCTCCTACTCTGTCACCCGCCGTGGAATACACATAAGGACCGGGTCTCAAAGAAGAGATGGTTACTTACTTTATAATAACTGGAGGTTCTTCCAGATGTGTGGTCCCTATCCATATTCAGCTACCCTTCCTTCTTCCCCTCTTCTTTGATCTCTACTGGATTTGTGATACAGAAAGAACTGTGGAGGCGATCAGTCCACTCTGCCGTTCATGCCTTCAGTTGGAAGCACAAGGAAGGCAAGGGTGCAGGTGCAGCCCAACAGATGCAGAATGCAAGAATTCTCGCACTCCAGGTGCAGCAGAGGGGAAGGAGGGCACATAGTGAAATACAGACAGAGACCACGTGTCTCAAAGGACACCTCCTTCTTCCCCATTACTATAAGATAAGTAACCTTTTCTCCTTTGAGATCCTGGTCCCTATGTATATTCCACTTTGAACTGAAAGCAGCAGAATAAGGTCAATGGACTTCAGAAAAGCAGAATTTAACAAACTCAAAGAACTGGTAGGTAAGGTCCCATAGGAAGAAAATCTAAGGAGAAAAAGGAGTTAACGAGAGCTGGCAGTTTCTCAAAATATTATAGGCACAACAGCAAACTATCCCAGTGCAAAGGAAAGATAAGAAGACTACTAAGAGGCCAATTTGGCTCCATCAAGAGCTCTTCAATGACCTGAAAATCAAAAGTGAATCCTCCAAAAGGTTGAAATGTGGACAAATTGCTAAGGACTACAAAATAGCACAAGCATGTAGGGACAAAATCAGAACAGCTAACACAGAAAATGAGTTACACCTAGCAAGGAACATAAAATGCAATAGGAAGAAGTTCTATAAATAGATTATAAGCAAGAGAAAGATGAGAGAGCGTAGATCCACTACATAATGGCCAAACAAAGCTAATAATGGACAACACCAAGAATGCCGAGGTGTTAAATGGCTATTTTGCACCTGTCTTTTTTTTTTTTTTTTTTTTTTTTTTTTTTTTTAAGTTAGTTGTGACCTGATGCTTAACACAATTAATATTAACAACCAGGGGGAAGGGGAACACAAACCAGAACAGGGAAAGAGCAGGCTAAATAATATTTAGATGTATTCAAGTCAGCAGGGCCTAACGAAATTCACCCTAGGTTACTTAATGAACTAGCTGAAGCAATTCTTGGAACCATTTGCAGTTATCTTTTGAGAACTCGTGGAAGAGAGATGAGGGCCCAGAGGACTGGAAAAGGGGCAAATATAGTATTTATCATTTTAAAAGGGGAATACAGAGGGGAATTCTAGATTAGTCAACCTAACTTTGATACCTGGAAAGATATTGGAACAAATGATTAAAGAATCAATTTGCAAGCATCTAGAGAATAATAGGGTAAATAAAAGCCAACGTGGATCTATGAAGAAGAAATTATGCCAAACCAATGTAATTTACTTCTTTGACAAAGTTACTGGCTTAGTGGATAAGGGAGAAAGAGTAGACATGATTTATTTTGATATCAGTAAAGATTTTGACACAGTCCCACATGTCATTCTCATAAACTAACCAGGGAAATGTGATCTAGATGATATTACTATAAGGTGAGTGCACAACTGGTTGAAAGACCATACCCAAAGAGTAGTTATCAATGGTTCATTGTCAAAGTGGGAAGTGTAGTGGAGGGGACTGTAGTGGAGTCCTACAGGGGTTAGTTCTGGGTTCAATACTTGTCAATATTTTCATTAATGACTTGGATAATGAAATGGGGAGTGTGCTTATAAAATTTTCCAATGACACCAAGATAGGAGGGATTGCATGCGTTTAGGAGGACAGGATTAGAATTCAAAGCAACCTTGAAATTGGAGAACTGGGGTGAAATCAACAAGATGAAATTCAGTAAAGACAAGTATTTCACTTAGAAAGGAAAAATCAATGCATAACTATAAAATGGGGAATAACTGACTAGGCAGTAGTACTGCTGAAAGAGATCTGGGGGGTAATCGTGGATCACAAATTGAATGAGTCAACTATGTGATGCAGTTACAAAAAAGGCTAATACCATTCTTGGGTGTATTAACAGGAGTGTCATACATAAGATATGGGAGGTAATTGTTCCACTCTACTCAGCACTGGTGAGGCCTCAGCTGCAGTACTGTGTACAAGTTTGGTGCCACACTTTAGGAAAGACTGGGCAAATTGGGGGAGTTCAGAGGAGAGCAACAAAAATGATTAAAAGGTTTAGAAAACCTGACCTGTGAAGAAAGATTTTAAAAAGTTGGGTATGTTTAGTCTTGATAAAAGACTGAAGGGGAACCTGACAAGTCTTTCAGTATGTTAAGGGCTGTTACAAAGAGGAGGTGTGAAGTTGTTCTCCATGTCCACTGAAGGTAGGATAAGTAATGGGATTAATGTGTAGCCAGGGCTATTTAGGTTAGATATTAAATACTTTCTAACTGTGAGGATAGTTAAATACTGGAATAGGATTCCCAGGGAGGTTGTAGACTCCCCATCATTGGAGGTTTTTAAGAATAGGTGAGACAAACACCTTTCAGGATGGTGCAGTTGTAATTGGACCTACCTCAGCATTGGGGTGGGCTAAACAACCTCTCAAAGTCCCTTCCAGCCTTACTTTTTCTAAGATTCGACATTATTTACAGAACCTTCAGTATCAAACTATCTGATATTTAGCAGTAAATTTGACACACAAATTGACTCCCACAATGAGTGAGTTACTGAGAGAGGGAGAAAACCCAGATACTTCAGTCTTACTGTCCTGATGGTCCACAGACCCAAAGAAGCAAAGCATCTGCTTTCTTCATACTCGAAGGAGAAATTAAGCAGTAAAATCCTTGTGTTCCTGCCTTCTTGTTTGCCAAACGTAGCTTTTCAAATCTGTCCTTACTAGCTGTGAATAACATCCACAAGGTGGGGTAAGGTGGGCAAAATAAAACTTAGCAGAAGCGCTACAAGTCCAACTGCATTTTAAAACAGTATGGGTGGAGGGGTGTGGAATTTCCCACCCCTTTGCTGAATAGACCAGACTGCAAGATAGCCCTGCCTGATCTCGAACCTTCCTGACCCCTGCATCCCATTAGCTCTTGTTGGTATGTTACACATCCAGTGTTTTCATGGTTTATTAAATACTTAATATTGGTGTGCCATTTTCTTACTTTTAGTCAGCAGTTTTGTGATCTATTTTTCAGATTCATCTCCTCAAACCTCATTGAACAGGAGGAGTTCAGGTCGTCAGGGTGGAGTCCATGAACTGTCAGCTTTTGAACAACTTGTTGTGGAACTAGTACGACATGATGACAGCTGGCCTTTCATGAAACTGGTTTCTAAAGTCCAGGTAACTGTGGTATTCCCCTTCTAGAGCTATCCAGGGAATCAGAATCTTTCTGACAGCACACAAAATCTAAAAATGTTGCCATAATATGCATCCACCCCAAAGTGTGATTCAGAGAACTCTTGCTATGTAACTTGAGTCTTTGATGTCAGGAACTGAGATTTCCCAGTTTGACAAGTTACTGTGAAAGTCCTAATATATACCTGGCACTGAGGGTTTTAAGACCTGAGATTGCTACACTGGACCTTTTCTTATTTAGTTAAGTTTTTGAAAATCTGCACTATACTGCAAAAGATAAAACAGCTTATTCAAAAAGTTAGTTGAACTAAAATTGTCACTGGATGTTGCTTTGCTGATGCAATATGAGTACTAAGACATTTTCAAAGCAGGGGACGTTGTAACAGAACCATGTCATAGGAATAACTTACTGTTAATCATGCTGAGTGATTGTGCAGTTGAGTGACAATTAGCTCAGTATTCCATTCCCATTAGTTTCTGAAATACTTACTATGTGCCTTTAAAGCAAGCCCTGCAGTAGGGAGTTGCATTGCAATAGGAGCCCAAGGATGAATTTTACTTCACCTCTTTTTGAAAGGACACAGCATGCTCTTCTCTGAAAGTGCCATTGACTGGTACAGAAGAATGGTATGGCTATACTAGCATCACAGAATGCCTGTTCTCCTCAGTTGCATTGAAGCTGCTCCCTGTGCATGGGGATTGCTCTGGTATAACCAGATCTGGAATATTCTGTTCATTTCTGAGCAATTTTTTTACCCAAAAACTGGAGACTTGAAACTGACAAGAGCAGGAATTACTGTGGAGCTGGAAGGAGTGATTTAAGATTAAAGGGGGAAAAGATATCTCTTGATAGAGACCGGGGTTGGAGTGGATGTTATAACCATCTGCACACATGAATGAAGGGATAAATGTCAAAGGCAGAGGAGTTATTTAGGTCAGGAACAAGCAGGGAGGATAGTATCTCAGAGTAATGGAATTAAATTAAGAAAGGAAAATCTCTGGCTGAATTTGAGAGAGCTTCCAAATGGGGAGATGAATTAATAATCTTGACCTTCAAAATAAAGTAATAGACGTTCCATTGCAGATACATTCAAACTAGGCTGAGCAAAGCACTAGAAAATGGTGTCTCCTATGATCTGAAAAATTAAGTGTAATGAGCTTTGGATTTTTCTGTCTATGTAGTGCCAGAACAGCTGAATATAATTGCTTGCTGCCTGTCAGACAGTGTGCTGACCTGTATTTGCAAATCCTGGCTACATTTAATGATCAGTGTTAGATCTGAGGCTGAAAATGGACACACATGTTCCACTTTTAGACTCTTTGTAAATGCTGAGGAATGGATGATTTTGCCCACCTGGACTGCTTCACTGCATAAGAACATAAGAATGGCCATACTGGGTCAGATCAATGGTACATCTAGCCCAGTATCCTGTCTTCTGACAATGGTCAATGCCAGGTGCTTCAGAGGGAATGAATAGAACATGTAACCAAGTGATCCATTCCGTCGGACATTCCCAGTCTTTGGCAAACAGCAATCCTTACTATCTTGGGTTATAGTCATTGATGGACCTATCCTTCATGAATGTATCTAGTACTTTTTTGAACCCCATTATAGTCTTGGCCTTCACAACATCCTCTGGCAAGGAGTTCCACAGGTTGACTGTGTGTTGTGTGAAGAAATACTTCTTGTTCATTTTAAACCTGCTGCCTATTAATTTCATTTGATGAACCCTAGTTTTTGTGTTTATGAGAAGGAGTAAATAACACTTCCTTATTTACTTTATCCACACCAGTTGTGATTTTATAGACCTCTATCATATTCCCCCCTTAGTCGTCTCTTTTCCAAGTTGAAAAGTCCCAGTCTTATTCTTTTTTCCTCATATGGAAACTTTTCCATACCCCTAATCATTTTTGTTGCCCTTTTCTGTAACTTTTTCAATTCCAATATATCTTATTTGAGGTGTGTGGCCAGATCTGCACGTGCATTCAAGATGTGGGCATACCAGGGATTTATAAAAAGGCAATATGATATTTTCTGTCTTATTGCCTATCCCTTTCCTAATGATTCCCAGTATTCTGATAGCTTTTTTGACTGCTGCTGCACATTGAGTGGATGTTTTCAGAGAACTATCCACCCATAACTCCAAGATCTTTCTTGAGTGGTAGCAGCTAATTTAGACCCCATGTGAGAGAGAGAGAGAGGGGGGGGGGAGGGTGTTTGTGTGTGTGTGTGTGTGTGGATTCGCTAGCAAGTTGCACCCCAAGATGTATGTTGAGAAGAGAGCCAGAGCCAAATTATATCTGGCTTAAAATGTATTTGTTTGGTTTTTCTTGTCAGACAACCAAATTTGGGATCCAAATTGTCCCATGAACAAGATACCTTTTAAAAATGTCTTCTAGTCTGGTTTTCAAGGGGGGGGGGGAGGATGGGACTTTGGAATGTGCTTACACAGAGTTTAAGATGTATGAGCCAATTATCCGTATCTGGGTTCTGTAATCCTCTCCCCCTTCACTTTAATCATGAATGCATCTCTTATCTTGACTAACTCTGACTGCGTGGCTGTTCTTTCATTGTCTGGCATCTGCATACAGTCTATTTTATATGCCACATAGAATTTTGCAGTATCTCCTACCCTTCAAACAGACCTAACTGACATTGCAAGGAACAACAGAGTGCAAATACTGAGGAGTAATAGAGTGAAAATAGCCATCCCTCAGCATCAAAGAGCTTGCAATGTTATAAAAATAAGTACTACAACAAAATGAAAAGAGCTTGAGGATATCTTAGAACCATAGAAATGTAGGACTGAAAGGGACTTCAGGAGGTCTATCTACTCCAGTCCCCTGCACTGAGGCAGGATTAAGTAGACCATCCCTGACCAGTGTTTGTCGAAGCTGTTTTTTAAAAGTCTCCAATGATGGGGATTCTACAGCCTCGCTTGGAAGCCTATTCCAATATAGTCTTGTATAATACATAATATTATGTATTGTTCAATAAATTATTTTTGCATCTTAGCAAGTTTGAACAGTTCTAACACAAGTGTAAAGCTTGTAAATTAAACCACTTTTTCCTTATAGATTCCTCCATCAGATAGTTATGCTTGGGGTTCTTTGCCCAGTTTCTTTAATGTCTCTGAGTGTGTTATTGATTTTGTTTTTTATTTTGTGATCTCTTGTTTGACCAACTTTAAAATTAGGTCAAGAAACTAATCAGTACATTCTGGTTGTCAATAAAGGGCCTGTTAAGAGTCTTTCTTTCCTCTGTAACAGTAGAAAGTCCAAGTAAGTTTGTGACTTTCTGTGTATATCTAATTATTATTAATTGAATGTAAGCTTCTGTGTATTTATACATAAAAAAATAAAGTGAATACCTTTTTTGCAGGTACCAGACTACTACGATATCATAAAAAAACCTATTGCCTTAAATATAATCCGTGAAAAAGTGAATAAATGTGAATACAAGTTAGCATGTAAGTACAATTTAGTGAAGTAATTAATCCTTTGATCTGTTCTTTACAATTAGAGATCTCTTATCCCTTTAAAGAAACAGAACTGGGATGTGAGGATTTTAAAATTGATATTTCTTTGCAAAAAGCATTCTTAGAAATGTATGAATATTTTTTTCAGTGTAGTGGTTGTACTACTATGCAGGTGAAGTGTAATTAAAGTGAATGGTCATGGAGTTTCAATTACCTTCTCAAGCCTTAGAGATGGTACCTGTTAAACAGGGTTGTGGCATATTGATGGAATATATCAGAGAGCTTCCATTTTCACAGCTTGAAGACAGAGGACTCTGACTATCGGGTTGTTAATCTGACACTATACATATGCACTAAATTCAGCCCATTTATTGGTGAAGATCCCTTTGTTAGCAACTGTCTTTCCGAAGGGCATCATCCTATTGAACTATAGAGTGCCATATGTGCTTTACTCATATTGTTATCTGCAGTGACCTGGCAAATGCACTAAATTCATTTCTTTAATTTTTATTTACTAGCGGAATTCATTGAAGACATTGAACTGATGTTTTCGAACTGCTTTGAGTACAACCCTCGTAATACAAGTGAAGCAAAAGCTGGAATTAGACTTCAGGCTTTTTTCCATGTTCAGGCTCAAAAGCTTGGACTCCCTATTGCCTCCAGTAATGTGGACCACACTGCTCCAGCTGCAAAGAAGTCACGAATTTAACCTCTTCCTTCCAAAGGATTTTTTGAGGGAACCTTTATATTCATGAAAATGAAACATTAAATCATGCTGTCATCATATCTGTATAAAGCAATAACACCTGTTTAACCACCTTGAAGTGTGGCCTGCACTATATTCTCAATTTAATATTAAGCACTCAGGAGAATGTAGGAAAGATTACCTTTGCTACAGTTTTATTCAGTGTCTAATAACTTTGATAGATGTATTGGATACAGTACTGGTTTACAGAGGTTTTGTACATTTTTAAAACATTCATGTGTCCAAATATCTTCCAGAAATATTTTTTCTGCATCATATGACCTTGTTTTTATCCTCTAGATTTTCTAAGAGCTGTGGTATTATGAGGACTTTATCAACTCAGACAAAATCTTCTACTGTAGCACAGTTGAAGAAACTGTGTAAATGTCTGAAACTCTGAGTACACCTTTTCAACACTACACATGAATGAGTACAATTGCATATCCTTTAAAGTACTGTACCAGTGCTGGCTGGAGGTATTCAGTCTGAGTTTATTAAGTAGATATTTATTTAGCATTCAAAGTATTTGTGAATTTGTTTTGTATTTATAAAATTTGTACGTGGGGGGATAAGAGTTCCTTAACTTTTTAAATTTTTTTTGTGTGTTTTGTTTATTCCTCTAACTTCCTGATGATCAGTTGATAAAATAATACCCTCCCCTCCCCCTGGCAGTTCTTCTAGCAACAAGTAACTTGCAGGACTGTATTATAAGTTTCTATGTACAACTTTCTAAGTGTACAAATAAAATGATACATTTTTCAAAGTATTCTGAGCTTGTGGAGTTACTGTAATATGCCATCTTTACGCAGCACATGGTCCCAGTGATTTCAAGTGAGAGGTTGCTTGGGTGAGGACTGCAGGATTTGGCTCTGATGGAAAATAGCATAATCATAAGCAAAATAATAATAGCATAAGAATCTTGTCTTATTCTTAAGTATTTCCAGCAATCTTGAACATAAGCTATTCCCGTGTCTTATCCCATCTCTTGTATATTATTCTACACCAAGTTGTTGATGCAGATGCCTCGAGGATATAGGTGGGACTGTGAGATACCCTAATGATCAGCTTTTTATTCTCTCTTACATAATGTAAAATTTTGTAGCTTTTAGTTAGCCAAAATCTTTTTTTTTTTTTTTTTTTTTTTTAAGTCTTGAAATCCTTTTGCTTATCCTAATGGTTTCATTTTCCCCTAAGCTTGAAATTATATATATACTTTTAAAATTTAACTGGGTTGGTGACTTTAAACATTGGAATAAACCAGGAAGGAGTTTTTAAAGCACTATTTTTCAAGCTGGAGATACACCACATGAGCTAGGAATGGCATGAGGCAGAGAAGAGCAGTGGGTATAGGAAAAACTGCATGATTTTAGATTTACCATCCATACACACTGTAATCATGCCTACTTGCTCCCAGAGCAGCATGTAGCCTTCTAAGGATGGGGGGTGGAACAGAGGGGTTACCACAACGGGAGCAAAAAACTGGGGGGGAGCAGCCCTTTCCCTAAGACCAGGGGAGTCATGTTTGCCTGTCCACCCCAATCCCCACTGAATTGGTCTATTGCAAATGTTTAGCCAAGGAAAGACTGGGATGGGGGCGTATGCAAAAAAACATGATTTTCACTTTCTCTGTGGTAAGGTTGGAACACAGAGAGAGTAATAGCTTATTGAAACGAGAAAAGAAAATTTCAAAAGAGGCATTCTACTTTAATGTTCTTGCTCTTGCTTGGCCTGGCATTGAGCCGAGCACACCTGCTGAAAGGATGTTTAGTTTGGGGGTTTTTAGCCATAACACAACAATTGGTGCTATTGAGATGAGACTCCAGCAGAAGAATTTGAAATGTGGTTAGGAGATTAGTAAAATCAATCAATTGCTCCTAGACAGAAACTTTAAAATATTCAACCAAGAATTTCAGTAGTTGAAAGCCCACAACATTTTAATGGACTCCATAAAGGTGGATGAGTATCACCATTTTACCGCTGGGGAAACTGACACAAACACGTTTTGATGGTCAGAAGTGCTGAGCATCCACACCACCACTTGAACTCAGTGGGTGAGCTGTGTACTCAGAATCTTTGAAACCCAGGTCCTGTCACCCTAACTCTCACTGAGTAGTACCTTGTCAATTTTCAAGGAGTCCCAGTGAAATCACTTCTGGAGTAAAGGATATGCTTGTTGTAAAGGGGGTAGAATCGGGCTCTAAGTGACTTGTCTGAGATCACAGCAGGCCAGAGGCAGAGTTGGAATAGAATCCAGGTAAGAGGACTCCTAGCCTTCTGTTCTAACAGGATTATCACCATGAATGGCTTCATGGATTTACACAGCCCACCCTCCTTCCCCACCATGTTGAAGTCTTAAAACAGCAGCAGTTGGGTTTTCATCCTCCCATGTATTCTCAAGTATGAAAGGCAGGGGGAGAGGACATGGTGCACTGCTTTCCAAGGAAGTTCTGTGTTCACACACTAAGGTCAAACACATTGCCTACAGTTGCTAGAGAAACTAACTACACTCTGTAAACAAAGGAGTTCCAGGATAAAATAGCTCAGAAGTGTGTATTCAGAAATCCATTAATACACTGATAGAATGTCAGTTACTAAAAAAAAAAAGATGAAGAAACATGGAGATAAAAGTTTTTAAAAAGTGGAAGTTGGCGGATCTATCCACTAATAAACCAAAAAAACCAATCAGTCTGGAAATACTCAGCTAAGATTCTGGTACCAGCTTTAACTTCCTAATTGACATCCTTCATCTAACTTTCAAATACAGATCAAAGAATTCTTCCTTGTTCCTTCCCATGTGTTTTCTGCTGCTCGCAGTCCTGCTCCATGTGTTTTAACATTAACCTGATAATTTGGCCAAAGAGTTGCTTGCACTGCTGGTAGCACATAGATCATCATTCACATCCTCTGTGGATCAGACAGAGAGATGGACTTGTAGCATGCTGACCAGTGGCTTGCACAACTGTTTAAGTGCTTAACTTTTCCATGAGTTGGTCCCTTTCATCTCACTGCGATTACTTACCTGCCTAAAGTTATCCATGTGCTTAAGAGTGTGCAGGACAACATGTTGACGTGAAATATGGCTTTTGGGGCACTCAAGTTTGAAAATGCTAGCTTAAGTCCAAGACTGAGCATATGGAGTGGGACAATAAGTAGAGCTCCACCAAGTAAAGCTGTCACTGTGACTCCCAGAATACAGCGTGTTTGTATACAATGTTTGTGGGGGTTTTTTAAACTGGATTCCAAAAAGCTGTACATTCTTCAATATAAGAGGGGGAAACCAGCTTTGCATGTCCAGCTGCTGTGTGTCCCCCTGTTCTGGACCTCTACCAACAGCTGATTTTTAAAATGTTTAACATGGGTGCTGGTACTGTTTTCGGTATTTAAGTAAAAGCCAGCTACTCTGTCACTAACTTCAAAGGTTAACATGAAATCTATGGCCACAAATAAAATCCTTTAAGGATAATGTACATTCTTCTTTGGGTAGCTCTGCATATTCCCACTTACTGGTTTTGACCGCCCAGTGCAGCCAAATAGTAGAATGTTCTCCACGCTGTGCCCATTAGAGTGTTCCCGTCTTGGTTCTCCCCTCAGCAACTCCAAACGTTCTGGGGGCAAGACTCTAAAAGGGGCACTGCACCTTCTACTGCCTCAGTTCTGTCCAACGGCTGCACCAAATGAAAGCGAACTGCTGCGATCCATCAGAGCCAGGGTTTTCTCCTATTCAGTGCCTTTGGATAGTTTGTAATAGTTTGCTTTAGTGTTAAGTGCAGTATAAAATATTTCTAGTATAGTTAGCATAGATTTTTTTTTTAGGTTTAGTTCCATGTAATGGTGGAACCAAAGAAGAAGCCAGGGTTTGAGATGTGCTTCACGTCCAGCTGTCGTCCCAAAGTCAGACCACACTCGGTGCCCTTAAATATCTTGGGGAAAGCCACTTTCCTTTTGGGTGTTCTATCTTTACACCCAGAGTGTGTAAAGAGACAGCAGAATAGACTGCAGGTGCTTCTGTTTAAATAAGCTCTTGCTGCTAAACTATCAGGCTCTGGGAGACTGTATGATTCAAAGACTAAGAAGCCTATTTCAGCCCTGGTTTCTTCATTTAGCAAGACTAAGGTGCCTAAAGGATCCTGGAGATTGGTATCTTCATTGGTTCCAGCTCTTGTTCGTGTTTCATTGGATCCCTTCTTTTAAAGCTGTCAAGGCATCAAAGGCACCAACTGACTGCTAAGGAACCTAAGAACCATCTATTCTGGATGTGTCGGTTCCAAAATGCAAGGGAGAAGATGGTGAGTATTAGCAGTGCATTATCCCATATGTCAGACTTGGCACATCTGTCCAATTCTGACATGACTTCTTTGGTTCCGTCTCTGAAACCTAGAGACTATTCTGGATTTGACTTCAAAGTCCAGGGACGTAGAGTTAAGTCTCTCTCCAGATCCAATACTCTCTCTGTCTGCATTGTCCACTCCCACTCCGGGACAATCTGCTATCTGAAAATTACTTTTACTGTGGTGACTGATGTTCATCCTTCTGCTTCTGAGTATTCCTGGGATGAGTATTCCTGAATGAGAGACTGATTGGAGAAGAGGAAGAGAGAGGCTTCAGTGGCTCCTACCTCTGCATCCCCTTCACCTGAAAAGTGGGAAAAGTGATTCAATCTCTTCTGCTTTCTCCAGATCCATCTTTGTTGTCATCTCCTCCTAAAACTTCTAGAGGATGACCAGGCAGATCTTCTCACCATTTCTTTCTTTGTCTTCTGGATCTGTTGCTGACTCTGGTGTGGTCCATAGCAAATCAGAGATCAGATCTGCACTTAGAGGAAGAAAGAGGAAGACTTAAAAGATCCGAACCATTCAGATTTTTGCCACCTAAGTCTGGGTTTCCTCAGCCTTTTAGACTGTTTGTCCCTCCTCCTATAGGTATGTTCCTAGATGCCAGCTATTTGACAAACTGGCAGTCCTGGGCTCCACAATCTTACTGGGCTCCATCACAAGAATTTTTAAATAATCACCTTTATGGATGGAGTTGTGACATTTCATCTGATAAGGAGCAGGTGCCTGAGGAATTCTCAGATCTGGTTCCACCAGATCCATCTGCAGCTCAGGCAGTAGAGCCTGCTGAAGAGAAGGATGAGGAGATGGCTCCTATTTTTGAACAGGAACAGACAGATACAGACTTGATCCTGATTTGTCACCTGATGAACATGTGGGTGTTGCTTCTGTGTCATCTTTTTCTGAGGACACTTTGCAGTTCCATGATCTAGTGGATCACATAACATCCACTTTGAACATACAGTCACTTGCTGTAGTCACCTCTGGTGTTTTGACATTCTTGTTGCTCTTTCCAGGAATAGACTTGTTACCCGATATTGGGTGGTCTTTTGCAACCTGTTAAGACTGCTTGAACTACCACTACTTCTTGTCAGCTTATATCTAATAAAGCTGACAAATTGTATCAGATACCTTATGAAGGGTTTTCGCATTTTCACATTCACCCTATGCCAAATTCTCTGGTGGTTGTTGCTGCCAGTAATAGACTCAGGTCTGGTCAAGTCCATTCCACTCCTGTGGAAGAGAAGGGCAGAAACCTTTCTTCCAGTGGTATTGGTTATCTTCTTCTTCTTCTTCTTCTTCCTCTTCTCTTGGAATTAGGGTGTTTCATTACCAGGCGATGATGGGCCATTACCAATTCCATCTGTAGGAAAAGATGGTTTTATTTGTTCAGCATGCCCCAGATGATAAGAGGAGGTTGGTAAATGCAATATTGATGATGGAGGAACAAGATGTGCTGAGGCATGCTCTCATGGCTTCCTTCCATGCTTCTGACTCTTCAGCTAAGGCACTGGCCTCTGCTGTTATTCTGAGGAAGTACACATGGCTATGTTCATCTTCACTGACTGTGGATGCTAAAGTTAAAGTGGAGGGGACCTCCTCTTTTAAGGGTGATGGTCTTTTCAGCAATAAAGTGGATGAACTTTTAGAAAAACTAAAAGAAATCAGGTTGACTGCTGTATATCCTTTTGCTAGAAAGAGACCTACTTCTTTTTGTAGCAGAGGCAGCTGTATTCTCAGGCCTGGTCTACATTAGAGTTAGGTCAACATAAAGCAGCTTATGTCAACCTAATAATGTCATTGTCTACCCTACAAGGTCCCTCCTGCTGATATAACTTGCCTGCTATGTTAACTTAATAACTTAAGTACTACGCCTCTTGCAGAGGTGAAGGTGATGCAGTGGTGGTATGGACACCTCACTGCTTATGTCAACTTAACTGGCCTCCAGGAGGTGTCCCACAATGCCCCTTTGTGACCAGTCTCTCGTCATTGTTTTCAACTCTGCTGCCTAGTAGCCAGGTACACAGGAACAAGCCCTTTCCCTGTTAAAGGACTGTGAATTTTTGAATGTTCATTTCCTGTTTGGTCGTGGAGAGCTCATCTGGCAACTGCCCAGCTGACCATGCCAGCTTATACGCTCCAAACACGCTCCTTCCTGGAGAACCCAGGATGTGGTGCATCTCCTGGGTCTGTAGGGAGAAGACGCTGTGCAGGCACAGCTTCAATCCAGCCATAGAAATGTGGACATCTATGAGCAGCTCTCTCGGGGCATGCGGGAGAAGGGCTACACGTAAGATCTGCAGCAGTGCTGTGTGAAAGCCATGGAGCTGCCTCGGGCATACAAAAAGGCAAGAGAGACAAGCAGTCACTCTGATGTGGTGCCGCAGTCGTGCCACTTTTACAAGGAGCTGCATGCTATCCTTTGTGGTGACCCAGTCCAGCCAGTTGCAGCACTCTAGCATGGGTGAGCATGATGCCGGGGAAGGAAGCTCTAGTAAGTAGCATTGATATTGTGGGGGCACATCTTCTCATTTAATTTTTATTTGTGTTACAAGAGGTAGTGAAATAACCAGTGGCGGTAGAGTGGCTAAGTGCCTCTCATTGCCTGGCACAGCTAGTCAGAGGAGGGTCTTGTTTGTGTATGCACTTCAGGGATGTCACATGAATCCTCCACAGAGATCTGAAGGAAACTTTCCGGCAGGTACACCGCAATCTGTTGCTAAAGATTTCTGGGGAGGGCTGTTTTATTTCTTCTGCTGCAGTAGTCCACTTTCAGCTATTAATTCGCCAGACATCATTGCAACACATAAACTAGCAGCATACAGCCCGTCTGCAGCCTGACACATACAGCAGCTGTTCTTTTTCCACCCGTTGCCCTTAGGGTGAGATATCAGCTAAAGTCCCTGCAGCCTGTGGAAAACGGTGCCAGTAGTCCGTTCAATTGTCTGAATAGCAAACACTAATGGCTGTGTGTCCCTGCCACTTGTTCCAGCTCACCCTCCATTCCTCCCCCTCCCCCCCCCCCCCAAATCATAATCACCAGGGCTGGGACAGCCAATGTTCTCAATGGCCAAAAATGTACTGCTTCACACTTGCCTGAATTCAAGGGAGTGATTTCAATATAGCAAGTTTCCCATATATATTGTCTATGTACTTACAATAGTACCTCTGTCCACTGTGTTTTGCAGCTGTAAACATGGCCTTCACCTCTCCCTCCACACCAGCAGAGAGGCTGAGCCAGATAAGGAGAAGAAAGAGAATGACATGTTTGAAGAGATCATGCAAACCTCTGGATCAGCAAACAGTGAGCAGAGGGCGTGGAGGATCACACTCGCAGAAAATGGACATGGACATTCTCAGGACAAGAGAAAAGCTCAGGAGAATGTGCATGACATGCAGCAGGAGATGATAGCACTTCTGAAGGAGCAATCGGACATACTGAAGAATCTGGTTGACCTTCAGGCGCAACAGAAGGAGCAAACAGCCTTGCTGAGGAGTCTGATTGACCTACAAGTGCATCATCTTTGAGGTTGCCTCCCTTTGCAGCCAGTCCAGCACTGCTTTCCAGGACCACCCTACTCCACCACCCCTTCCCATAGACACCTCCCAGGTGGCATCGGGGGCCAGTGCCCTATCCCTACCACTCCACCATGGGGGAGGGTACAGACAAGCACAGCTGCACATACACTGATGTGTGACGGGCAAGGTCAGTGTATGTGTTTTTTAAAAAGGAAAATTAATGTGTTTTCCCCCCTCCCAAGTTAATTCCTCTGTATTTCTAGTCTGCCTCTGTTGTACATATATTTGTTTGAAAGGTATGTGCAATAAAAAACCAGTTTTGGAAACTTAATTAATCTTTATTAGTTCAAAGCCAGAGGAAAGGAGGGGAGGATTATAAGAAAACTGGTGCATTATGAGGGGGAGGGATGTGAACAAGGTCACACACTGTGTCATAGCCAGAGCTGGGATAGAACCAAGGAGTCCTGGCTTCCAGGCCCTCTGATCTAACCATTAGCCCCCACTCCCCTCTGTGAAATTAGTTGCTGGGTCTCAGCCCAGTCCCTGTGGGGAATGTAGCCTCAAGCAGCTCATCCCCCCCAGTGGCAGTCTCAAGGCTGGGACTAGAGGTTGAATGGAGTGTGGGAACCCCCATTCTCCCGCTGGCTGCCCTGCTGTGGGTGGGTGCCCTGGAAAGCTGAGCTCCTGTGGCTGATGCCCCCCCCTTCCAACAGGAGGAGGAGTAATGAGCACCCGGAGGCCCCAACTCAACAGCCCACAGCATCCCCACGGTGGGCCCCACCCACAGTTCATGCTGCTGTGTGGACAGAGGCTCATCTGGCTCTGGCAAGGGATTGGGATCTAGTGGTTGGTTGGGGGGAGGGTGGGGGAGGAGGTCAGGATGGGAGTTAGGACTCCTGGATTCTCTCCCCAGCTCTGGGAGGGGAGTGGGATGTAAGGGGTAGATTAGGGGTGTGTGAAATCATTCTGGGCTCATAGCAAGAGGTGCCTTTGCAAGGTTACATGAATACACAAACAGTGCTTGAAGTACGGTTCACACCAGGGTGCCAAAAATACACTGGCAAGCACAACATCAAAAAGTAACACACATTACTGTGTGTCATTATTAAAACGGTCTTTCAAAGCATCCTTGAGCTGTATAGCTCCTTGTTGAGCTCTTCTTATAGCCCTGGTATCTGGCTGCTCAAAATCAGCAGCCAGATGATCCACTTCAGCTCTCCACCCCGGAGGGAACTTTTCCCCCTTTGCTTCACTGATATGATGAAGTGCACAGCAGGCAGCTATGACCACGGGGATATCTTTTTCACTGAGGTCTAACCTAGTGAGTAGACTTCTCCAGCACACCTTCGAAAGGCCAAAGGCACAGTCAATAGTCATTCTGCACCTGCTGAGCCTGTTATTGCAGCGCTCCTTGCTGCTGTCCAGGAGTCTGGTGTATGGCTACATGAGCCACGGGAGAAGGGGTAGGCTGAGTCTCCCAGGATCACTATCGGCATTTCAATATTTCCAATGGTGATTTTGTTGTCTGGAAAGAAAGTCCCTGCTTGCAGCTTTCTGAACAAGCCTGTGTTCTTAAAGATGTGTGTGTCATGCACCTTCCTGGACCATCCCACATTGATGTTGGTAAAATGTCTCTGGTGATCCACCAGCGCTTGCACCATCATAGAAAAGTAGTCCTTTCTGTTTATGTAGTCTGTGGCAAGATGGTTGGATATGGAAAAAGGATATGAGTGCCATCCATCACCCACCAGAGTTAGGGAACCCCATTGTGGCAAAATCACCCAGTATCTCCAATACACTGTCCAGAGTCAGTCCTTCATAGCAGAAGGTAATTAATGGCCCTGAACACTAGGATCACAGCACTCACACAGTAGCAGTGTGGGTTGCCAGATTCCACATAGCGATCACCACTCGCTTCTCCACTGTCAGGGCAGCTCTCATTTTGCTGTCCCTGGGCTGCTGGGCCAGGGCAAGCTCCACACAAAGTTCCAGGAAAGTGGCCTTCTGTATCTGAAAGTTCTTCATCCAATAGCTGCATAACGATGCAATCCCACCACTCCGTGCTTGTTTCTCGGAACCAGAACCAGTGCTCCACTGCGTTCAGCAGCTCTGCAATTGCCAACAGCAACAGGAAATTGTTTCGTTCCATGGCTTCCAACAGGGCTACTTGAAAGGAATTGTCATATTCTGTGTGGCGGCTCTGGAAATAGTGCAGAATCTGGGGCGTTGTGTTTGCAATGCACAGTTGTGCAGGATCCAGGCTGCTCTAGAGATGGTAGATGCATGGATATGTTCAGCTTCTGAAAACAGGTGTGGCATATTATGGGATGGTAGATGAAATTAGGGGAGGGAGAATACTGCATCATGGGGTGTTCAAGTCATGTTCCCAGTCAACCCTGCGAGAATGTTTTGCCCCCATGAGGCATTGCAAACTCTTCCATAATACCCTGTGCTACATGGTGGGAGTTGCACTATGGGACAGCTGCTCATGCGGCATTGCTCGCTGCATTGATGCAAGCACTGCTAGTGAGGACGTGTTCTGACGACACAAGGAGTGTAGTGTGGCTATGCATACCCGACAATTACTGTGGTGGCTGTGGGTCGATTTCATTTGTAGTGTAGACATGCCTCAGTCCTGATCTTATTTTTCATTTAAAAGATGTCAACGTCAACAAACTACATCTTCGTCACAGTCTCAACATAAAAAGAAATTATTCCAGTTCAGACCTAAATCAAAATGACGTACTCCTTCCTTGTCATCTTTGCTGAATACAAGGCTCAGATTTGATATAAGGCCTGAAAGTTATGGACCAACTGATGAGGATATGTCCCTTCCCTTTGTTTAGAGACAAGCTAGCTCATTTAACTGATAATTGGAGACTTATTACACTGGATAAAAGGGTCCTAAATAAAGACCTCTGGGGATATGGAGAGTCCGGATGCTATTGATAATATTCTCTGCCTACAACAAAGCACAAAGTGTGCATAGTAACATGAAAATATGCATCCTGAAGGGTGAGGACAACAAACCTATCCTCCTAATTTAGGGATGGGATTATGGTAGCCAGAGTCACCAGCCTGAAGTGCTACGAAGGAATGTAGATGCTGAGGTCTAAAGATTAGTCTCCAGGTGCCATTTCTTTTGGAGACTAGGAATATTTGAAATAAAACCTTCTTCCAACTAGTTCTGGGAGAACTGAATCTATTGTCCTCAGACACAGGATGAACTGGATCGCCTGCTTTAAGAAACCCTCATGAGCCACCACCCCCACATCCCCATGTGTCCCCGCATCCCCATTTCCATTCAGACCCCGCTCCAGTCTATCCCCCCCCCTCCACTAGCCCTTCTGAATGCCAGTCTATGTGAACCACCCCTCCCTCCCTCCCCCCCCCCCCCCCAATATCCCATGCATCTTCACCTGGCCCCATAGGCAGGATGCTGCGAGGAACACATCTTCTCTCCTCCTCCCTATTGGCTGCTGACTGCTATGACTGGTGAGCCAGCTGCCTCTGTTCTGGTGTCACACAGCCCCTGGTGGGCAAAAGGTGTTACTGCAGTGCCTCTGCAAGGCCCGTGAATTCTGCCTGTGCGCAGTGGCGCAGAATTCCGCCTGGAATAACAAATTCCCAAGCAGGTAGAAAGTGAAATTGGTGGGCCAATCTGATGGCAGATCGGCATAGCATATTTGGAGATGGTGGTTTGTTAACTCGACCAGAATGTCAAATTAGTTGTTTAAAAGAAGACACAGATAGTGAAGTCTCTATTGAGGATGGTCCCTTCTTTTGAGGTTTGACCCTCCTCCTAGGAGGTTCCATAGGTCTGGAATAGGTATGATATAAGTGATACTGGAATGGTAAGGAGCACTGTGCTATCTGCAATTTACTAAAATGCCTGTTTGTTCTAGGCACATAAATCCCGAGTGACCCACCTTGAGGGAATGTAGGAAGGTATCAGTGTCGCTGCTGAAAATCTTAGGCCCTTTGAAAGCAGGCCTTCCATCATGTTTTGTATCTCCCTAGAGAGGCTGGAAGACTGGAGCCGGGCTGCTCATCACATAACACTGGTGGCTACAGAAGCTGTGTCAGCAGAATCAAGGGCAACGTGCAAGGAAGCTTTGATGATGACCTGGCCCAGGGAAATGAGGACTTAGTACTACTCCCGCTGGCAGGTGGTCAATAAAAGGAGTAAACATAGAGTAGTCTTTGAAGTCATATTTTGCCATCAGAACTTGATAGTTCAATACCTAAAACTGCAGAGCAGCAGATGAGTAACTCTTCCTGATGAGGAGGTCTAGGCATTTATCCTCCTTGTTGGAAGAAATGGATTTTGAACAAATGTATTGGTTTCTTTCATTGACTGCATCCTCCACAAGAGAGTTGGGGGTGCGGTGAGAGAAGAAATACTTTAGTCCTTTGGCTGGTATGTAATATTTTTTTGTCTGCCCATTTACAGGTAGGCATGAGAGTGGCCATGATCTGCCATAAATTATGGGCTGGAGACAAGAGCGCCTCATTAATGAGCAGGGCTATTTTCTGGCTGGGGGTGGTATACAGAATGTCCACAAGAAAGTGCTGATACTCTTGTACCTCCTCTATAGAGATTTGATGGGATTCCACATGTTGCTTCATTGGGTACTGAAAGGTCCTAAAATTGTCTGCACAGAAGGATGGTGGTTGTATCAGCACCTCATCAAGGGAGGAAGAGGACTTGTGTGATTGAGGTGTCTCCTTCTCCATCAATAGCCACTGCTCCTCCTGAAACTTCTCCTGTACCAGAGAGATGAGTGGTACTGGTGGCTGTTCTTGTGGTGCCGGTGGCTGATGTGGCACCAGCAAGTATTCCAAATGTGGCCTTTTTCAGACAGGTACCCTATAGCATTTGTCCCCATAAGAGGCTCAGGAGTTTCAATAGGCCCATTGTGGTGGCAGATAGGGGAAGGAATTTATGTTCGGAGAAGCGGGGGCGTCTTCTAGGCCTTTGTGAGTCCTCTTCAGGCTCCACCTCATGAGTGTAGGGTAGTAAAGCAGAGAGGTAGAGCCCTGCACAGAAATTTCAGAGTCTGCCAGCAAGCAGAATCAAGAGGCACCATTCCTTGTACCATCTACAAAAACTTCACGGGCTCGAGACTCATCTAAAATGCAAGACTTGAAAAAGCCTACAGCACCAGTACTGACATTCTCTTGGAGCCGTATGGAGTCCTCTCATCAAACCTTTTTTCTAAGGTAGCCACATTGATTGGCAATGCCACCTTACTAGGACCCGCACTCTTGAGGATGTCCACTAACTTATGGGGGGGATCCTATGATTCTCCTTAGAAGGTTCTGGAATAGTCTGTGTTCATTTGATGGTGATGGTGAGGCTGGCATAAATTGATAGCCAGGTCTGCTTTCCAGGCTTCAGTAGATACAGCATATTTAGATGCAACAGATTCAGCCTCCTTGATGGCAACATCTATATTCATGAAATGGGCTTTGTGGCTCCAATCCTCCAGATTCCCCAAACAAGTCCAATTAACCCTTTACTGTGAATTGATGGATAACTAGAATCAAGGCTACGATAACGTGCCATTGAGATCTCTCTATCTTCTGGAGATCTTTAGAGCAGCAACTGGGGCTCTGTGTACAACATAGCGAGACATTATGCCCTGGTACAGACTTCGACAGCAAACACCTCCTTTGTCACGGAAGTCCTTCTATCAGTGGTATGACAGGGTTCCTCTTGATCGCCTCAAGGTCACCTCAAGTGGAATACACATTGGGACCATCACTCAAATTAAAAAGACTGATTACTTACCTTACTTACACTAGTTCTTAGAGATACGTGGTCCCTATGTATATTCCACCAAATGCCCTCCTTTCACTCTGCTTCGGATCATTATCCTAGGGTTATCTGCAGTAGAGAAGGAAACAGAGAGGCGGCCTGTCCACACTGCCCCTTATTGCCTTGATTTGAAGCACAGGGAGAAGGATGCAGATGCTGATCAATGGGTACAACTAATGAAAAGTCTTCCAGTCCAAGGTCACACAACAGGGCAGTGACAGAATCAGGAACAGAATTCCTGAGTCCTGATCTAGTGCCCTATCTACTATAATACACTGACTTTTTCCTCTGGATTTCTCCAGACATGGGAACAGGGATACCAAACTATGGTCCTTATGGACAATTCAACCCTGGTGGCCCTTGGGTCATGCAGCATCACGTTGCACCTTTTCAGGAGTCCTCAGGAAGTCATCTCTCAAAAAGGTAAGAGGGTAACAAAGCTGAATCACCACATTCTCCTGACACTAAGCATCCTAAACATCTTCTGGAGGTTTTCCTGTATCTACCCAAAGTATAGATTTACTGGAAAAGTGATCACTATTGAATTACCACCACCACTTCCTTGCAGCATCATGCCTTTTCCTTGGAAGTGTCCCGGCCAATTACTAAACAGATCTCACCATGCAATCTCACAAAATGCTGTGAATGGGCAGCTGTTTTTTAATTTTGAAACCTTAAACCTGATACTAGGTTGGCAAAGCAATATTGTAGCTACTCCACTACTCCTACCATAGCTCATTAACTATTATAGCTGCAACTGGAGAACTGTGCACTTCCTTAACAGGGATTAAGACTGTGGATCCACATTAATCATTATCTATAAACTATTCCTGTGCAGTGCCTCAACATTACCAAACTGCTCCATTAGAGTTCCCCTGTGCGGACTCTAACCCTGCACAATGAAACCACAGCACTACCAGTCTTTCATATCTTCTATTCCCATGGGGATAGATCAGCATTTGACTCCTTAGACCCAAAATGAAACAACAGCTGTATTTACAGATTCAGCCCTACATTAGTTCACACTCAGAACCATATTTTCACAGCCATAGGGACTCATAGGTGACAATGGTAAAGCACACACTCCTGTGTTTTACCCAAATTCCAAAGAGAGACTGTTTTAATCTGTTTATAAAGAGCATGAACTTTTGAGGATAGATTTGGTCTGAATTTGCTCTAAAATTGTATGATCACGGGGAACCATTACTTCTGATATATTTTTAGGTGGTGATACTTGAACTTTGACTTTTTCTGCATCTTCCTTCATCCCCTCTCTGTGATATGCCATAATGTAGCCTCATTAACATTCAGGACTTGTTTTAACCTTATGTTATGTTCTTCCTCTGACTTTATTAGCCTCACTATAGCTTCCAGTGGTGTCGAGATGGGTGGGATGAGCAGTTCTTTATATTGCATTGTTGTTTATATTGTGTATTTTATTTTAATTTATGTAATAGGCTCTCAAAAGTTAAGGGAGGCACTACAGAAGTTTTTATAAATGTAAATAAATTAATATTTTCTAAAGTAACATGCTAACAATATCCTATTGCTAACATGCAGATGGCATTGTGGACTTATTTGCATAGAATCTTTAAATACATCACAGCCCCAACTGCTCTAATTGTTTACATTTTGTTTAATTGTATCAATTTTTTTCCTGTAGGGCCTGATCCAAAGCTCCAAAAGTCAAAGGAAAGATTCCCATTGACTTTAATGGGCTTTAGATCAAGTCCTTGTAATATACACAGATCTTTTTAAATAAAAGACTCAGGTATTTAAACTACTGAATAGTTTGTTCCAGTGGCAAATTAAATGTCTGTATAAAGACAGAGAAATTTAACAATTTTTGTTTGTAGACTACTTTTTACCCTCATTATTGATTTATTAGAAAGGTGAATATGTTCTAAATTAAATCATTTTTTGAACAGAGAATTCAGTCCAAAGTCTACTCTGATTTAGATTGGTGTAAAAATCTGGCTTCTGAAGTCACTCCAGATTTACATGCCTGAAACTGAGAGCAGAACTGGCCCTAAGATTAAAGCCTGTAACTAGCTTTATTTTTCTTATTTTATTTTCTAAGCACCTGAGTGCAAATTTAAGAAACTAACTAGTCCTCTGCTAAATTTTTCACAGGCAATAATCTTATTTGCTATGTAAAAGAAAATCTAATCAATGAAATCATAATGTTGTTTCCTCTTAGATTAAAACTTAACATTAATATTGGATGTTACCATCTTTGGAGATAAGCCCACCGAAAAATCTACAGATCTCAAGGCAATCACCTGCTGATCCTTCATCTCTCCTCCTGCCCAGCACTATGGCTTGGTCTACACTACATACTTACATTGGTATAACTACGTTGCTCAGGGGTGTGAAAAATCCACACGGAGGTGGAGTTATTAAACTGATGGGGGACCTCTCTCCCGTCATCTTAGAACGTCTTCACCAGACATGCTACAGCAGTGTAGCTGCATCAGTGCAGCTGCACCAGTGTAAATTTGTTCTGTACACCTGCCCTATGACTCAGTTGATAGTGATGCTTCTGTTGGTTCCCTGCTGATGTATTACATTCTCCCTGTGAGAAGGAGCACTCATTGCAGAGAAGCTAAATGAATTATTTGCATCAGTCCTGCAGAGGATGTGAGAGAGATTGCTACACCTGAGCCATTCTTTTTAGGTGACATCTCAGGAACAGTCCCAGACTGAGGTGTCAACAGAGAAGGTTCTGGAACAAATTGATAAATTAAACACTAATAAGTCACCAGAACCAGATGGTATTCACCCAAGAGTTCTGAAGGAACTCATATATGAAATTGCAGAAATATCAACTGTGATATGTAACCTATCACTTAAATCAACCTCTGTACCAGATAACTGGAGGATAGCTAATATGATGCTGATTTTTTAAAAGGGCTCCAGAGGCAATCCTGACAATTACAGGCCAGTAAGCCAATTTCCATACCAGGCAAATTGGTTGAAACTATAGTAAAGAACAGAATTATAAGATAAATGCATGACTACAATATGTTCGGGAAGAGTCAACATGGCTTTTGTAAAAGGGAAATCATGCTTCACCAATCTATTTGAGGGGATCAATTCGTTGAGGGGATCAACAAATATGTGGACAAGGGTGATCCAGTGGATACAGTGTACTTGGACATTCAGAAAGCCTTTGACAAGGTCTCTCATTAAAGACTTCTAAGCAAACTATGCAGTTATGGATTAAGAGGGAATATTCTCTAATGGATCAAAGTAACTGGGTTAAAAGATAGAAAACAAAGGATAGGAATAAATTATAAGATTTCACAGTGGAGAGAGGTAAACAGTGGGATCCTCCCAGGATCTGTACTTGGACAGTGCTGTTCAACATATTCATAAATGATCTGGAAAAAGGGGTAACAGTGAGGTGGCAAAGTTTGGAGGCAATACAAAATTACTCAAGATAGTCCAAAACTGACTGTGAAAAGTTACAAAGGGATCTCACAAAAGTGGGTGACTGGGCAACAAAATTGGCAGATGAAATTCAAAGTTGATAAATGCTATATAATGCACATTGAAAAACATAATCCCAACTATACATACAAAATGATGGGGTCTAAATTAGCTGTTACCACTCAAAAGAGAGATCTTGGAGACATTGTGGATAGTTGCCTGAAAAAGCTACCAATGTTAGGAACCATTAGGAAAGGGATAGATAATATAACAGAAAATATCATGCCACTATATAAATCCATAGTATGCCCATACCTTGAATACCACATGCTGTTCTGATCACCCCATCTAAAAAGAAAAAGTTCAGAGAAGGGCAACAAAAATTATGAGAGGTATGGAACAGTTTCCATATAAGGAAAAATTAAAAAGACTGGGACTGTTCATTTTACAATGGCTTTTAGCCAAGATGGTCAGGCACGCAACCCCATACTCTGGGTGTCCCTAAACCTCACTGCCAGAAGCTGGGACTGGATAGGGGATGGATCACTTCATAAATTGCCCTGTTCTGTTCATTCCTTTGAAGCATCTGGCACCAGCCAATGTCAGAAGACAGGATACTGGGCTAGATGGACCATTGGTCTGACCTAGTATGGGCATTCTTATGTTCTTATTAATAACCCCCTTTTGTACCGTCTCTCTCTCAAAATTACCACTCCCTCTTCTGTTTCCTAGTAATGTTTTATGCCTCTTTAAGAATTTCCCCAAATATCATATGTATTAAGTAAGAATGCAAGAATAAAGCCAAATTCAATATCCCCCTTTCTCTCCTCTCACGTATATCTCCGTGCGTTCTTCAACACTACCTCTTATGTTTGAGACACTCTCTCCAAATATATTTGTTGAGCTACTTTCCTTTCCTCAGCTAACTCGTTTCCATGGACTAACTTCTGATGTCTCACCTCTACAATAAAGGCAGGGGGGGGGGGGGGGAGGATAACATACAAATGTAACTACACTTTCAAGAGGATAGTTGCCTCATTGAATGTGATCATACTACTGCTCACCCTTATCCTCCTTAACCCTTTCCACTTTGTGTATCGATAACCCACATCTTCTGTTGTGCTGAATTCAGACCATATGATCTTTGAGGTAGGGACCACGACTTTTTATTAGTTAGTGTGATGAAGTGTTCACCCCACACCACCCCTGAAGGGAATAAAGTGGCTTGGAAAGGGCTAAGTAATCTAGTAGGCTGCACCTGGGAGGAGATTTAGGCTTCAATGACAAGCACTAATTGCAGACAGAGCCTATCTGGGCTGAAGTAGGCAGGGACTTGTATAAAGCTAGGAAGTGAGAGCAGAAGGGACTGCAGTGTTGAAGTCTGCAGTCATTCTCTAGGCCTAGTGGAGAAAGGACGAGGAAGCCCAACGGGGAGCAGAGGCCTTGGGACCCTGATCCTGAGGGAAAGGGTATACCCAGAGGGGTGGGAGAGAAGAAAGCTAGCAGAGGACAAAGTAGGAAGAAGCCCAGGGGAACAGCAGCAAGGGTTGGACGATGCAGACCTTAGCTGTTGACTGTAGGGTCCCTAGGCTGGAACTCAGAGTAGAAGGCAGGCCTGGATTCCCCTACTAGCTATTGTGAAGACTGCCTGGAATGGCACCCAGACAGCTGGTCTAGTCTGGTGAGACTTTGTTATTCTGGAAGAAGCAGACTATATAGTGACCTAGCCAGAAGGCTGAGTCACAGAGAGAGCGAGCACCTCAAGTCTTGGAGAGTGAGATGGGCTGTGAGGCAAGCGAATGACAGAAGGGGGTGCCAGACCAGACAAAAGCTGATCCTCAGACCCAGGGTACCCCAGTGGTGAGTGAACCCCGTTACAGTTACCTAGAACATTTTGGAATGCTTGAAAAATAACAAAATACATACATATGAATATTTTAGCAATTAGGATGCAAGACAAATCTAGCAAAACTTTTGTCTTTTTTGTTTTTGGCCACCTAGGCGTCTCATGTTTTCTCAACACCTCATGGCCTCCTGCTTGATGAGTGGCTGGGTCCTGATTTCCATTTCTCCTGCTTTTTATGTGGCTATAGATCCCACAAAAAAAAGTCTTATTTCCTTCAGGCTTTTCATCTGCTTCTTTCTCCTTCTTGTGACCCCTGAAAACCCTTCCGTGTGTCATAACATACATACACCACCTCATCCACCCCCCCCACCTCTATATTTTGTAGATCTTTATATAGGTTCCAGAAGCCTCTCAGTTGATTCACATGCCTGCTCCTCCTCTTCTTCCTCTCCTCATCTGAGCATGTACTGTCACACTCTCAAGCTACAAGACTTTTTTTTTCCCATTCTGCAGTTTTTGTTCCTGAGCTCACCTTAAGCAACCCCATGTGCTCCTTTTGAGCCTGTGCTGAGCTAGTTAACTCTTCACATTCCAAACTTGGAATCAAGCTTAGAAACTCTAGAATTGTTCTGGTACATTTAGATAGGATTTAAAAACATTTTTAAAACATGACTTTTTTTTTTCTAGAATACTTATACCAAGTTGTCACAAAATGACTATCGTTTTCACTAACTTTAAGCAATGTTCAATCATTTTAACCAGTTAATCAGTCTGGTAGAGATCTAGCATTTTAGGTTTAAGATGAATGAGGAAATCTGAAGACAACATTAAGAGTCTACTAATTATGCCAAAAATATTTGTTAGGCATGTAGTTATGTCGAGACAATCAATACATGGGCAAGGAGATAGTATTTCTAACTAAATGGTTTTCTTCAACATTGTTGCCAAGTCTCACAATTTTATCATGAATCTCATCATATTTGGTGTTTTTGTCCCAGGTCCTGAAGTCATGTGTTATATGAAAATCTCACCTTTTTTCCGAACTGAAATTTTTTTTTGTTTTTTTTCCTTGCCAAAACAACAAAAAAGTTGTTTGGGTCAAATGAAACACTGTAAAATGACATTTGGAAATTAAATTTCCATTTGAAATGACATTTTGTAGAAAGTGTTTCAAAACGAAATGTCAAAATGGTTCATTTTGAAAATGTTGAAACAAATTGTTTTGATATTTCCTAAAAATTGGGGGGGAAGGGGCAACTGGTTTGGCCAAAGCTAGTCACTGAATTCAACCTTAATTTGCTAGTAGTTTCACTCCTCCCCCCGATGTATTTTTCAGCATATTTACTATTTGCCAAAATATTTCTTCCAGCTCTAAATACAAGTAGCTAAGATAGATAGTCAAAAGGGTATTATGAGGCTGAGTTCACAATTAAAAATGATTATTATAATACTTAGCATTTCACAAGCACTTTTCTTTCAGCTGTAGAACTCAAGTTAATCTTTGTAAAGCACTTTGAGATCTGTCAGAGAAAGACACTTTGGAAATGTGGAGAGTTAGCATTTTTTATTGGCCAGATTGTGTACACTCCACACAGCCCAGAAAAAGGGTCAGTGAGCCATACCACCTCAGGAAAGCTTTAGGAGGAATGTTGTCTCTGAAAGGCAAAATTGCTCCCTAAATTCCCCAGCATACGCAGAGAGCACAGCTACTGCTATTTGCCCCCAGGGAATGCAGCTTTCTCCTGCCTGCACACTGATTCTGCTTTGCAGGCCAGTGTGGAAGGAAGCCAGGGCTATTGCCCTCCCTTTTGGGGTGGAATGTACCTCAGGAATCACAGGGAAGGAGCAGTCCAAGCACCCCACATAGCACTGGGAACTGCAAGAGTCGCTGTATATGGGTCATCTACTTCCCTGCCTGTGCATTTAGTGAGGGTCAGATACAAAATGTCCCTACCAGTATGTGAGGAAACATGCAGAATTAACCCAACTTTTTAGCATATGCTGAGGTTGTTAGAAGAAGACTATAACAATGTTTGGATCCTGATCACACTGCCATCAAACAAAACAAAAATAAAACTATTCACTTCCATGAAAGAAGGATCATGCCCACAATAATGTTGAATATATAATTTCAGAAAATAGAAAGACAAGGTAGGTCAGGTAATATCTTTTATTGGACTGACTTCTGTTGGTGAGAGAGACAAGTTTTCATGTTTACACGGAGCTCTCCTTCAGGTCAACAGAAGTCGGTCCAATAAAAGATATTACTTCACCCATCTTGCGTCTCTAATATCTTGAGACCAACACGGTTACAACAAAGAACAGAAAAACAGCCTTGAATACACAACAGTGGGGCGCTGCTCTCATATGTGAACCAATTAACAAGAACCTACTAGCAAGAATAATTAGCACCTTGCCAAGGGGAACACTCACTGCCAGTGCCACCTAGTGGTCAGACAGGGATATGTCAGGTTGTCTTCCTCCTGGGCATTCCCCTTTCTCACTATAAGCTCTGCCTTGTGGTGGTCTGTCCTACTCAGCCCCCTGGCAGGGTCACATGTTCAAGACCATCCCTTTTGATGTACACAAAGAGTCTAGTAAAGTAGAAGTCTCAGAAGTCAGCAAGGGCTTCAGGGCTTCTCCCTTGGGTCAAGGTCTTGGGGTTTTCCCCTCTTTAGGGGTTGTATGGGGAGCCTGGGCTCACCTTCTCCACATGGCTCTGATCCAGGGCCCAATGATAGGCGGCTAAACCCTGCACCTTGAGGGCCCATATAGCAGCCTCCTTGGATCACTTCTTATCAGTGCCCCTTCTTCTTCCGGGGTAAAGAATTTTACACAAAAATAAAGTTTCTGAGCTTCAAAAGTCACCAGTCCTTCCTTTGAAGGGTGTCAGGTTAGTATCACCAGGCCTCAGACAGCAAGAGTTCCTGTAGTGCTACTTCCCAGGAGTTCAGAGCACAGGTCAGCTGTCACTGAGCTACTCTGGTTCTCATTTTAAGCTCTTCCTCCAGCCTGTATAGGTTTTGCAGGTGAGGTGGAACAGGAAGGTCTAGGCCTACAGCAGTTCCTAAACCCCTTCTTCTCCAGTGTGGAGTTTATACACCCTATCACACATCCGTTACTATAGTAACTGTTGATGTAGATGATGATATGTCCCTATACAAACAATTGCCACAATCACATATTTATTGTAATGGCCCTATACAAAGAATTGCCAAAATCACATCTATTGTATGTCAAAGCTTTCTCTCTTACTCCCCTTTCATATAAAGAACCAATTGCTGAGTACACTACTATGTGAACTGTGAAACCCTGACACAGTTCTCTTCTTCTCCTTCAAGTGCTTGCTCATGTCCATTCCAATAAAGGTGAGTGCACGCCACCATGCACAGGTGCCCGGAACTTTTTTCCCCTCAGCAGACCCCGTAAGGTCGGCTCTGGTGCCCCCTGGAGTGCCGCACACATGCCACGGTATATGAGGCACCACTGACCCCACAGCCCCTCAGTTCCTTCTTTCCGCCCATGATGGTTGCTGGAACGTCTCTAGCTTTTCACAAGTACCATTCCCCTTGTTGAACTTTGTTGTTGTTGTTTAGTTAGGTAGGTGTTAAGTACTGTTAAGTAGAGTAGTTTAGTGATAGAATAGAAGCCCTCAAGGGCTTAGGGTGGCTGAGCCATGCCCAGGTCACCTGGCTTTAAGCCTTGCATCGCTTGCAGCAAGGCTTTTCCACTTAGGGACCCTCACGATCGCTGCCTCAAATGCCTGGGAGAGCAGCTTAGGAAGGAAAAGTGCAAGATTTGTAAGGCTTTCAAGCCTAGGACTCAGAAAGAGCGGGACTTTAGGCTGCAAGCCATTTTGATGGAGGCAGCGCTCTGGCCGGCCTCCGAGTCACCTCGATCCACCTCGGCGCTGAGCATCTCCTCGGTGCAGAGCGCACCACCGGCACTGGAGTCAACTCGGTGCAGAGAGGCATCTCCGATGCCGAAGAAAAACAGGTGGCAGTGCACGGAGCACACACACTCCCCTGCACCACTGGTACGGGCGGGGTCGAGTGCAGAGGTGCACCGGCCACGGCCCGTAGAGCTTGCGCCGATGCCTGCATCTCCAAGCAGGGAGCCTCTGCCGACTCCTGGGAGTGAGGCAGTGCCCCTGCAGGTGTCGTTGACACTGGAGGCTTGTCAGGCGGCAAGAGCCCTGATGGCCTTGCCCATGCCCTCCGCCAAGGGAGAGAGGGCTGGTGTCCCAGGGCAAGCCCGCGCTGGGTCCCCCTGAAGGCTGCTTGAGACCCCCGGCAGGGGTGGAAAAGTCTCCCGCCAGACAGTCACCGAGGGTAGAGCATGGAAGCTCCCCTCTCATCTCCGAGTCCCACTCGTCGAGCAGATCCTCCCCGCGGTACTGAGGTCAGTCCCCGACGCCGGAGGCAACGCAGACAAGGCAGCGCCACTCGAGGGCCACCTCGCCGCACAGGGACAGTTCACGCTCCCAGTCCCCAGCACCGAGCAGTTCGTCCAGGAGGCACTGGACCGATCACCGGCGGGGAGTCCAGCACCGAAGGGCTCGCCCATCCCAGCGCATCGCAGATCCTGGTCTTTAGAGTCGGGTTCAGCACTGCGAGGCTCCTGACGGCACTGCTCCCAGTCCCCTAGGGGCAAGCGGTACCGGAAGTTGTCGGTGCCAAGACGGGTATCCTCATCGAGCTCCTCGGAGCATGCTTCCTCGCGTTGGCACCGTTTGAGGAGGAGGCGGCGGCGATCCTCATCTGCCTCTCAGAATCATCGAGGGGTTGGTCCCTGATGCGGAGCGGCACCAAGGGCCAGAGACGGGCTCCAGTGGCTCCAGGTCCCGAAAAAGTAAGGACGCTCAGGGGTCCAGCCGACGCCACAAGGAGGCTCATCAGCCGGTGCCCATGCCAGTCCCGGGTTGGCCCCAGGGTCCCTGGCAATGGCCCTATTGGGGCCCATGGGGGGTACATATGGGACAGGGGATAGTGTCTGTCCCATCCTCAGGGGTGCAGTTGGTGTCCCCCGCACCGGACAAAGAACATAAGGGCCATTCCTCGGATGAGGAATTGGACCCAGGGGAGGGACCCTCCACGGGGGCACCCTGTCACCAGGGGAATGAGCAACCACAGTCCTCCTCCTCCTCCCCAGATGAAGCAGCCTCCAGGGACCACATGGCGCCGCTGAGAGACTTCAAGGCGCATCAGGAGCTACTTAAAAGGGTTGCCTCTAACTTGAACCTGGAGGTCAAGGAACTAGCAGAGGAAGAAGATACCCTCTTCGGTGTTCTGGGGGCAGAGAGCCCATCAAGGGTTGTCCTGCCAGTTCATGACAGGGTCCTTAAGCTTGCTAAGGCCCTGTGGCAAACCCTGGCCTCGGTCGCTCTTACATCCAAGGGAGCCGAAAAAAAATATTATGTCCCGGCTGAGGGGTTTGAGTTCCTCTTTACACACCCGGCCCTGGGAACCCTGGTGGTGGATGCGGCCAATCAGAGGGACAGGCAGGGGTATCAAGGTTCCACTCCCAAGGACAAGGACAACAAAAAATTGGACTTGTTTGAGAGAAAAGTTTATTCAACTGCGGCATTGCAGTTTAGAATTTCAATCCTCCAGGCCCTGCTGGGTAGGTATAACTTTAACCTCTGGGACTCCCTCAGGCGGTTTGCTGAGGTGTTGCCCCAAGAGCAGGCAGCAGATTTCGCCACAGTCCTCGACGAGGGGCTCACGGTGGCTGGGGCAGCACTCCAAACTGCCAGTGACGCTGCAGACACGGCAAGCAGGGCTATAGCCTCTGCCATCGCCATGAGGCGGTGTTCGTGGCTGCAGTCCTTGGGGCTCTCCCAGGAAATGTAGCAGTCAATTCAGGACCTCCCCTTTGATGGGTCGGGCCTGTTTTCAGACAAAACTGATGAAAAGTTGCATGGCCTTAAGGATTCACAGGCTACGCTTCATTCCTTGGGCCTGTATATACCCCAGGCTTCGAGGCGACAGTCGCGGCCCCAGGCACAGCAACAACCTAGGCCACGGCCTAGGCCCTTTCAGCCCAATAGGGGCAGAGACAGAAACAGGGGGTTCGGACGGCATAACCAGCCTCCAAGCTTGTACCCAGCCTCCCAGCAAGGGCCCCCCAAAGGTTCGGGCAATAGAAAGGGGCAATTTTGATGGTGCGCCTGAGGGTGGCACCCCTACCGTCTCACTGGATCTGCCCCATCCTTTCTTAGACAGGCTAAAGCCCTTCTACAGAGAATGGGCAAACATTACATCAGGCCATTGGGTCCTTGGAATAGTTCTCCGAGGATATGCCCTACAGTTCACATCCCGCCCCCCAAACAACCCTCCTCTTGTCCCTCTTCAGGGACCTCTCTCATGAGCAATTCTTCTTACAGGAGGTAATCACCCTCCTCGATCTGAGAGCAGTGGCAATGGTTCCCCAGAACAAAAAAAGGGAGAGGATTCTATTCCAGATACTTCCTCATCCCCAAGACGAAAGGGGGCCTGAGGCCCATATTAGACCTGCACCATCTAAACAAATTCATCAAGAAACTCAGGTTCCATATGGTCTTCCTAGTCTCCACTATCCCTGCTTTGGATCCAGGAGATTGGTATGCCGCCCTTGACCTGAAGGATGCATACTTCCATGTATCTATCCTTCCCAGCCACTGGCGCTTCCTTCGATTTACTGTGGTTGGTTTTCATTATCAATTTGCGGCCCTGCCCTTTGGCCTCTCGTCCGCCCCCAGGGTATTCACCAACTGCATGGTGGTAGTGGTTGCCCACCTGAGGTGCAGGGGGGGGGTGCAGATTTTCCCTTACCTGGACGACTGGTTAATCAGAGGCAGATCCAGGTCCCACGTATAGGACAGTGTGTCCCTCACCTGTGCCATATGCAGCAGGTTGGGTCTGCTCATAAACGAGCAGAAATTGACTTTAACCCTGGTGCAGCACATAGAGTTCATTGGGGCCACTCTAGATACTTCCCGGCCCGAGCCTTCCTCCTGCAACCTCGGTTCGATTATCGCCCAACTGCTCTGGTGCCCCACGATGACAGCCAGGCATTGCCTCTAGCTGTTAGGGAACATGGCAGCCTGCACATACGTAGTGCGGCTAGCTCGCCTCAAACTCAGGCCGCTCCAGGCATGGTTGGCCTCAGCGTATGTGCCGAGCAGACACCCCTTGAATAGGGTGGTCACGGTCCCCCCATTAGTCCTAGCCTCCCTGAATTGGTGGAGAACCCCCTGGGCAGTGTTGAGGGGCATCCCCTTCAGGGATCTGGCTCCGTCAGTCACCCTGATCTCCGATGCCTCGGATGTGGGGTGGGGAGCCCACATCAGTGCTGACCTGGGCACTCAGGGGCTCTGGTCAGAGGAGGAGAGGCGCCTCCACATCAATGTAAAAGAACTCAGGGCCATCAGACTGGCATGCAAGGTGTTCCTCAGGTTCCTGACTGGCAGGGTGGTGCAGGTGCTGACGGACAATACCGCAGCCATGTTTTATATCAACAGGTAAGGAGGGGCGCACTCCTCAGCCCTCTGCCAGGAGGCCATTCGCCTGTGGGACTTTGCAGTGAGGCACGGCTTCCACTTGTCTGCCTCTCACCTCCCAGGTGTGAGGAACGACGAGGCGGATCACCTCAGCAGGTCGTTTCTACCCCACCACGACTGGTCGTTGCACCCGGAGGTAGTGACTTCCATCTTCCGTAGGCGTGGTGTTCCCCAACTGAACCTGTTCGTGTCAACCTGGAACAAGAAATTCCCGAGGTTTTGGTCGCTCCGGGGTCATAAGCCGGGCTCTATATCCGACGCGTTCCTCATGTATGCATTCCCCCGCATTCCGCTCCTGCCCAAGGTCCTCTTGAAAATCAAGAGGGACAGGGCGGACATCATACTCATCACCCTGGCCTGGCCGAGACAGCATTGGTTCAGTATACTGATGGACCTGTCAATCGCCCCACCAGTGGAACTCCCGAGGTGACACGATTTGCTTTCCCAGGACCATGGTTGCCTGCTCCACCCAGACCTGGACTCCCTGCACCTCACGGCCTGGAGGCTCTGTGGCTGACAGCAGGCTCGGTGCAGGTGCAACAAGTTCTGCTGGGCAGCAGAAAACCTTCAACACAGGTCGTGTATCGGGCTAAGTGGAGGCGGTTTATCTGCTGGGCAGAGTCCCGGGGTATTCCACCAAGCATCTCTTCTATTCAGGCGATCCTGGAGTACCTGCTCCAATTAAAACTCCGGGGTCTGGCGCTGGCCTCCCTGAAGGTTCACCTCGCGGCCATCTCGGCTTTCCATCAGCCGCTAGAGGGGAGATCCCTGTTCTCCCACCCCATGTCGGTCAGGTTCCTTAAGTGGGTGGAGGGGCTTTATCCACAGGTCCGTAACCTGGGGCCTCCCTTGGATCTCAACCTGGTCCTCTGCAGACTTACGGGGCCCCCCTTTGAGCCCATGGCTTCATGCCCTCTGCTCATCCTTTCATGGAAGGTAGCCTTCCTGGTGGCCATTACCTCAGCTAGGATTAGAGCTTTGACCTCGGAGCCCCCCACACTGTATTCTATAAGGATAAGGTGCAGTTGAGACCTCATCCAGTCTTCCTGCCCAAGGTGGTCTCCCAGTTTCATTATAACCAAGATATTTTCCTCCCCGTATTTTTTCCCAAACCACGGTTCCCAAACCACATGGTTCGGTGGAGGAGCAGAGAGGGCACTCGCTGGATATGAGAGGAGCCCTGGCCTACTACATCGACAGGACGAGGCCCTTCCGGAAAATGATGCAGCTCTTTGTCGCAGTGGCGGACCAGATGAAAGGATCACCTGTCTCCTACCAGCGCATCTCCGCGTGGATCACCTCCTGCATCAAGTGCTGCTATGAGCAGGCGAAGATGCTGCTTCTGGGTGTCATCACAGCGCACTCAACCAGAGCTCAGGCCTCATCTGCGGCCTTCCTGGAACGGGTGCCCCTGCAGGACATCTGCAAAGCCGCCACCTGGTCGTCGATGCACACCTTTATGTCCCACTACGCCATCGTTCAGCAGGCGAGCGAGGACGCGGGATTCAGCAGAGCCGTGCTCACCGGTAACTCCTACCCACCTCTAAGATATTGCTTTTTAATCGCTTACATTGGAATGGACATGAGCAAGCACTAGAAGGAGAAAACAGGGTTACTTACCAGTAACTATTGTTCTTCGAGATGTGTTGTTCATGTCCATTCCACACCCACCCTCCGTCCCCGTTGTCGGAGTTGGCAGAAAGAAGGGACTGAGGGGCCGTGGGATCGGTGGTGCCTCATATACTGCGGCATGCGTGCGGCACTCCAGGGGGCACCAGAGCCGACCCTGCGGGGTCTGCTGAGGGGAAAAAAGTTCCGGGAACCCGTGCACAGTGGCATTTACTCACCTATATTGGAATGGACGTGAGCAACACATCTCAAAGAACAGTTACTGGTAAGTAACCCTGTTTTTTATCCTATCTGTATTCAAAGGAAAATGGACCAAATCCTGTTCTTACACTGCTACAGATCTTGAAATCTTGCTGTAACAGTGCAGAATTTAACTTACTATATACAGAAGGTGACGGAGCTCTCTGAAATTGCTAACCTATAGACTGTCCCTGAAATTGACTAGGACATAGAAGAGAAAGCAAAATCTACTGAATGAGTATGAGGAATGTGCTAAGTAAAAAGACATTACAGTGGCGTCAGGCACACTGCTTAAATAAGGCATATGACAAGTGAACACCCACTATAATACTACACAACTTCTTTCTGACTGCAGTAGCAAAGAATTTTTGCCATAAACACAGGGGCATACTTATAAAAGTAGCAGAGCATGAAAGTGCTATTGGAAAAAAGTATCTCCCAGAACCCTCATACTGATTTACATCCTCATGACCTTAGGCACCAAAATTTTAATGCTTCACTTGAAAATCTTGACAGAAACCAGCAGACTATTAGTGGAATCTACTCTACATTACACGTGTATACATTACTTGCATGGTGCAGCAAGGAGCACAAGGTTGTTAAGCTCCTATGCACATGTGAAAGGTCTTGTGTGTGAGGGCAAGTAAGATTAAGGTTTAGCACACTGATTTATACAACAGTAAGTCTCAAGCCTCTTGGGGGTTCTCTCCTTTACTCAAGTGGGCAGAGAATGAGTGTGTCTGAGAAGACATAGGCAAAGGGGGTATGATCCCCATCATGGAAATCAGGTGTTAGCTACATATGCTCTCTATGGCCTCATATGTGCTATTAGGCAGAACTGACTTGGTGGCTTCTAGCAATGCTCATTAATTTAGGATCAGGATCCCCAAATTCCTTATCACACTCATCACTTTTTACCTTACATTTGTCCATGCAGCATCTGTGCAGGACCAAGCCCTAACGGCTGTCTGATGCAGGAAAAATAAAAGATTTCAAACAAAAAGAAGTGCTATCTGGCTAAAATAAGTCAAAAGCAAGGGGTTGGTTGTTTTTTCAGTTTTTGTGTGTTTTTCATTTCAAATGCCTTGCACTTTTTAGGTGGTTGCAGCAATTGCTACAACATGTCCCTTTTATTGGAAAAGGTTAATAATGTT
The DNA here is from genome assembly GCF_026122565.2 of Emydura macquarii macquarii. Lineage (NCBI taxonomy): Eukaryota > Metazoa > Chordata > Testudines > Chelidae > Emydura > Emydura macquarii. The sequence goes on from NW_027130511.1 coordinate 11,649,315, forward strand.
GCATGTGCAATGAGAACACAAACTGTATGGATGAATCAAATGAAGTTTTCCAAGTAGCCAGAACATCTCATCAGATTGCTTCTTGGTTGTTGCTGCAAAACATTTCTAGGCTTTTGCATCATTATTATTATTGGCTGTGAAAGCAGTTTAGCATTATGGTCCATTTATCCAGAGCAGACTGGCAATTTTCCCTGATCCATATGCCAGCTGAAGTTTTCTAAAGGTCCCTTTGACTCCCTTATTGCCATTTTGGTGTCATAAGGGCCATCCTATATATATGCCAGATATTACTGTACCTTTCAGAAATAGGATTCTTCACAAATGCACAGTGTCTCTTCTTACATTTTCTTTTCATAAGGTCATTTTCAGCAATTCCTGTTGTCTTGAACGAATCCAGTTCTGTTACTGAAGCCACCTCATGTTCACTTCAACTGAAATTAGAGAATATGCACATTGACATTTAAAACCAGGTTTCTATATACCTAACATAGTGTAGAAACGTCAGTCAACATCACCACAATGAACTCCACAGAAGTTCTAGGATGGGGAGGAGAGCTAGTGCCAGGATGAAACTGCTGCCATACAGTCAGAGCTAGGGAAGGTTTTGCTTTGCCTTTGGCCTGGAGACTGAATTCTAAAGAAAGGAATTGATCTGCACACTTCACAGTTACTAACAAGGAAGGATGTTCTTGTGTTCAAAAAACAACTGGAGTCTGGAGCTATTCCTGGCTCTGGATTCAGACTTCCTCTGAGACCTTGGGCAAGTCACCAACCTCTCTGGGAATAGTAATACCTATCATGCAGGCATGTTGTGTGGCTTAATTAATTAATGTTAATAAAGAGCTTTGAGACCTTTAAATAGAAAGCAGTACAGAAGTGCAAACAATTGTATTTAGCACTACAATGAGATTAAATCTACATCAAGAAGGCTAATAGAAGTCCCTGGACTAAGTAATTGCTAGAGTACCTTGGAACCTGATCCTGCAAACCCTTACTTAGTTGGGGCTAGATTGAGAATTTATCTCAGCCCTGAATCAGATGTGTAGCTGCACCTTCCCAGGAGGAGCCTTAGGAAGAAATTGCTCCTGGGAAGAAGTAATCTACTGTAGGCCTGTAACAGATACAGCTTACTTTCCAACTCATGCCAACCCAATTATGCTAGCCAGCAATGGAGTGGAGGGAAGAAAACGGGACAAAATTTAGGCTCTGTCCAATCCCTAGCTCTCTCTGCCTCCTACTGGCTCTACTTCCTCACAGTGAGGAATACCCAAATTGAAGGGACTATGCCCCACACCAGACCTGGACCCAAGGTCCAGGAAGATCTCACTCTGCCATGCAGGGTGGAGAACCTTACTCTACTGCATGGCTGAATAAGTCAAGGGTACAATTAAGTCCGTAAGTGGCTCATGTGCAAATAGTCACACTGAGGTCAGTGGGCCTCTCCACATGAGTACGGATTTCACATAAGCATAGATTTACAGGATTGGGACATTTTACTAAAGGTATAATCATGTATATAAGATGCTGGAGTAAACAATAAATTGTTTGTACTGTGTTTTGAATATGCAAAGCATAAATGCAAGCATTATTATTACTGAAGAGTGAGTTTCTCTTTTCTATATTGGCTAGTAAGTATTAGGATAAATTTTTCTTGTTTATCTGATAATTGGTTTCTAAGTTTCTTGAATATATATTTTCTATTCCTTTTTTATTGTGTTTAAATATTAGTTTAAATAAACATTTAATTAACTAGTTGCAGCGTTACTTGCAAGCAAAGACAATATAAATGGATAAACAGTTTTATTTGATCCCTTTGTTAGACAATACACTTTAAAAGAAAAGCAAAGGAAATGCATTCCACCCTGTCCTGAGAAATAAGAAAAACTGCATGATGGTAGCAATGTACATCAAGTAAAGAAACCCTTCAACATGCGTGTGTTACATACAGGCCTGGCACTTTCTAGAGAGGTACATGATAACCACAAAAGCAGTCATAACATTAACAAAAAAAGTTACATGGCTCTTACTCAAGACATTAATTGTGACATACACTACAAAACAAAGGTCAAAATCCCACATACGTAATTTATTTTTCATTTCATCAGTGCCAGTGCTGCCCAGTTTTCTCGGGAAAACATCTAGAAAACAAGATAGCAAGTGCCCCAGGCTCCCCACCCTCGATTTAATTTGTTTCCAAGTATCTGATTGGAAACCATGGCAGTGGGATCTGAAGCGGCAGAATGTAGGAGGCTGGATTGTGTACACTAGGTAGGGCTGTCATCTTATTCTGCCACCACATCCAGTGGCTGGATTAATCCTTCCTGGGACTCCTCATATCATCTGGTTTGGAGAATCCTGGTCTGATTCAGTCAGGAAGAAAAGATACAGTCAATAATTAATCTCCTTCCCTCACACCCTACCACCATCAGAAAGAAAAAAGAAAAATATCCTTGTCTGGAGATGCACCAGGTTGCTAGGTTATTTTCCTTCACATTATAAATTTAAATTATCTAACTGAAAAATATAAACGTAGGCAGCTTTCAGAGGGCTTGTCTACACTGGGGTTTTTTGGACTGCTGTAGCACCAGTACAACCCCTAATGTAGATTGCTGCACCGATGTATATAGTGACTTGCACTGGTGCATTTTACCCCCGTTTCAATGGGAGCTCTGAGGTGCCCAGAACCTTTGATAATCATGGAACCCATGAGATGCTCAGAAGCACAACTTTAAAGACCCATCATTGAAAATCTTGGCCTAAAGCATGATAATTATGCCCCCCCTTTCAGACTGATATTTGTAACTTTTCATTCTTTTTGCAACTGCAGATTCCACGACCCATTTTGGTGCTTCAAAATAAGGGATTTAAATGGATGATTCCCAGGACCTTGCAATGAATATTGCTTGGAGTGGAGATACTAGAGAAATGGTGTGATGAATGTCAAATCTCTTGAATGAGGGAGACATGAGATAACTTAGAATTGTTGATGGGCCTGGGAGTCAGTTCAGGAAGGCAAAAGAATTCTCATTGCATTTCAGGGTTTGGCCTCAGTCCACACACACACACACACACACACACAATGGAAACATGAGTTGTGATTTAGACCCAATATTAACAGTTTGCTGGCTTGGAAGTAAGAGTAGGAGAATCCAGAGAGGATGACATAACAGTCAGGGCTCAATGTCATGACTGCTTCTGTTTGAGGATTCAAGCCTCCCATATATATATTTTATATATGGGAGATGACCTATATTTTTATATATATATGGGAGATGACCTAGACAGACAACCTAGACTTCCTCCAGAACTTCAACAACCACCACCCAACCATCAAATTCCCTCTGGAACACTCCAACACCAGCATCAATTGCCTGAACACCACAATCACCTTCAGCAATGGAACCCTATAGACAACTATATACAAGAAACACATAGATCACCATACTTACCTTCACGGATCCAATAATCATAATAACCACCCCCAATACACACCAAGAAATTGGTTATCTACAGCCAGATACCACAAGGATCAAGTTCAGGATACAAACCTTAACACATAGAAACCTGCCTTCACCAAACAACCACATTCCACTAGAGAAGTAGATCGCATCATGGAATGGGCAACCCAAATACCCTGAGAGAACCTGGTTCGATATAGAAAAGAAACCCATGACCACATACCCCTACTTGTCACTTACCCTCCACAGTTGAACCCAAATGAGGTATCAAACATTAACAATTCATACTCAATGGGGACCACATCCTGAAAAAGATCTTTCCCAAATCCCTGGCTGGGATTATTTAGTTGAGGTTGGTCCTGCTTTGAGCAGGGGGTTGGACTAGATGACCTCCTGAGGTCCCTTCCAACCCTAATCTTTTAGGATTCTATGTAAGATGTGTTAACTTCTTATCTGTTCCTCCTTGTATTTAGCCGTGACACTCAGAGTACTTTTTCCAAACCTGAAGAAGAGTTCTGTGGAAGCTTGAAAGCTTGCCTCTTTCACCAGCAGAAGTTAGTCCAACAAAAGATATTACTTCACCAATCTTGTCTCTCTCTCTGTGTGTGCGTATATGTATAGGTACTAAGCCTGTAGCTTCTGCCTGCCATGGCCAATTCTCAAAACAGCAGCATCCATCACACATGCACACTCCTCCCTCCTCCCCCGAACCAGGCAATGAGGACCTGACTGACTGCTCTCAGCGTTAAAGGTTTCTCAATTAAAGGGACATTCCCTAAGTGGATTTGCTCTCCTCCCAGGTTTCTTGGTCTGATCATCTGATTTGGCTCAAGGCTATGCTCCATGCCAGCCCATAGTTTAAATCCTGCCTTGTATTACAGGCTTTGGGATTGGTAGCTGATAGTTTGCAGGAGATACTGAGAACTTAATTAACCCTCATGAAAAACATCCCCCCCACCAATTACATTAAAATACACTTACAAAATATATAGAATATTTTTAACAGAGACTTTGCCCTACTGATCCAACAGGGATCAAAAACTCAGTGTTCTCCCTCTAACTGGGCCTTTTTCAGAGAGTATTTATTCTGCATTCTCAGCAGTTGTATATAACATACATTAGGGTCCTATTCTACACTCTTTACTCACTCCTTACACAGACAAAGCTCCCACGGAAGATAATGGGCTTGTTACAACAGTAGCTGGACACTTTCCAGAGGTGCTCAGCAGAGCAAAGCAAGAAGAGAGTTAATGCTAAGATCTGGTGAAGCTGACAAAAGGAATGGGTCAGGGAAGTCAAGTGGTTGTGTGGAAATGAGTAAAAGACTGTGACTACAGAGTCAAGAGTGGAAATCAAGTAGGGATTGCAGGAGAATTTGAAAATAGCAGAGAAATCAGACAGGTGAGAAAAGGCACTTAGTTCACTTCACCTAAAGGCACTACTCCTTTAGGTCTGGCATTATTAAGGTTTATCAAAGGGTTTTGACTTTGAGTAGAGGGCAATATTACACATGCGCACTAATGCATGGTATTCCCCCACCATTAGACAAATCTTATCCTTAAATGTTATTAGGAATTAAAATCCAACTGAGCACCACGCCTTTTAGCTTTAACTACTAAAAGACTGAAGGCCAGGTAGGATTTGCAATCACTATGGTTACTCAGAACTGGGCAAAGGCTACCTGGAAGAAATAATGAAAAAGGTTGAAAAATTAATTTTAAAAATCTCCAACCTGTTTTATTCAGAATTTCACAGGTAGCAGTGGGAACCGAGCTCTGATCCGCTGGCTCCAACAGCACCCATCCCCACTTCTCTTTGGTGCCTTACGGACAGGGTGCTGGAATAATTTGTATAGTGGGGGTGCTGAGAGTCATTTGTGAACCCTGTATGAGGGAAACCAAGCCATGGGGTGTGGCAGCACCCCCCATCCGCCTAGTTCCAACACCTATGCTTAGGGCTAGCACAATTGGGGGAAGGAGGGATGAACGACACATATCTGAGCTAGGGCTCTCCAGCCAGGATGGAGTCTCACATGAACTTCGTGTGTCCCCGGTTTCTCGCTGCCTCACCCACTTGCTCTGAATTTGCAAAGCCCGGTGTTGAGAACCTTAGCTGCACTTGCAAATCCCTGCTAAAGGGAAGGATCTGATGGCGCCTTCTACAACATACTCCAGGCCCTGCAGCCAGCTTTCCCCTGTGGGATCTTTCTGGGTCTGCCAGGTGAGGTAAGAGGGACCACCCACGTGTGTACGATGTGCGCGGGAGGCGCAGGGCTGTATCGCAGTGTGTGTGTGTGTGTGTGTGCTGGGGGAGGGGGGAGGGGAAGGAAATACCCCTATAAGGCGGTGGGGGAGGACAAGATCCATATGGAAGATGCGGAGGGGGCATTTCCCTCCGGGGCTGGGAAGGGGATGAGTGATGATCCCAGGAGTTGAGGGGAGCCTGGTAGGTGTGGGGGAGGGTCCCGGATAGGGAGATGTGGGGATGCCTCCTTGGGGGCCCCGTGCTGGACGCTGGGCAGGTGGGTGCCCCCTAGAAGGCCCCGCTGGATACTAGGTGCGGGCTCCCTGGACTAGGAGGTGAATAAGCCGGTGAGGGCCCCAAGGCGGGCAGCGAGTGGCAGAGACGCGGCTCCCAGTCCCCTGGCTACGGGCACTAAGGAGCCCCCCCCCCTCAGTCAGGCCCCCCGCGCCGCCCCTCCCCCTTTTGCAGAGCGGGCTGGGCGGGTCGCCGCAGCACGTGGTGGCGAAGGCGGCGCCCATGTGACTCATCCCCGCCCGGCTCGCCCCAGCCAGTCCAGCCCCGCGCGCTCTGCATCCCTCCCAGCCTTGCAGGCAGCCGCCGCCACAGCCGCAGGGACCCGGCACCATGGTAAGGGCGGGGCGGGCCCGGGGCACGTAGCGGCGAGCGCCCGCCTAGGGAGGCCCGGCGGGGCGAGGGGCTGAGCGGGGCCGGGCCGGTGTCCAGGGCCTGAGGCCTTCGGCGGCCATTTTAATCTAATTTTAGCGCGGGGGCTGTGGGGGTCGGCCCGGGAGGTCGGCGGGGGCTGCAGTCCGGCCGCTGCGGAGCGGGGCGCCGGCCGGGATGCGGCACGCCTGGCGGGGGCGCCGCGTGAAGGGACGGGGCTGCTCCCATCTCGAGTCCACAGTGGGGTGGGGGCATCGTACCCAGCAAGCGGGGGGCGAACGGCTGTGGGGGCTGAGCACTGGGGCCGGCTCCCCCCCGGGCTCGGGTGCGGCGGGGCGGGCGGGAGGCTTGTGGGGTGGGGTTTGGGGCTCGTCTCCGCTGGCTCAGGGCGCGTCTCTCGCTCTCCGCCGAGGACGCGGAGTTGACCCTGCTGCTGCAGAGCCTCGGGCCCGCGGCCCCCGGCCCCTGCCTGCTTGGTTTTTTTTTTCTCCCTCTCACGACCGAGGATGTGCTGCCGAATATCATGTGGCGGAGCTGGGGGCTGAGAAACAGATTGTTTTAAATGGGCAGAGTGTGTTCCGGGAGCAGTCAGCCCGATAGTATTGACTCACTAGTTGTAGTCCCCCCAGAATCCTCGATCACTTTCCAGAGGGGAAAAGACAGAGGGCAGCGGAGCTGCATCGTCTCCTTTTTCAGAGGGAGAATTGGGAGTGAGCAGTCTTAACTCTAAGAGCTGTCAGAGCACCGGCAGCTAATCTTAAATTTGTTTTTTTGTAGGTTTACATAAGCATCTTTCTTATAAGAGGGATTTTGCAAGGAAATGAGAGTTTAATAGTGGAGATGGGCTAGTAAAAACTTCATTTCTTCAAACAAAATGTATTTCCTATAACTAAACTAGGAAAAGGTACAGATTATATCCCAAAAGGTTGTTACTTTCTAATTGTGTTATGCACCTGGTTTCTCCTAAACACTGTGATGTACCTTGGAAACAGCTCTTTTAATAAAGAATATTGGACTGAAAACAAGGGCCATATGGATGTGTTTAGCTAACTTGCAAGTAACAAGCTAAACGTTTTGTAGTGAGTTTGCTATCCACTCTCTCAGTATATTGTTTCCTTACTGTTTTAGGTTAAGGTTCTGAATGGGTTGGAACTACAATAGTGTGTTGTACAGTTTGTACTTTCCTTATTTAGAAACTACAATAGAATTCTTTTTAGTGCATCATTAGTGCATCAGTGTTAAGTAAAATCAAGGAGTTTTAAAAACAACATTGAAGTTGACACAACTCAGAAGGCATTTTGTACTGCTCCTAGAGCCTTACATCACTCAACAAAACTAGAATCATGACAATACTGGATATGAACTGCTGGTATTCCATTTGTTCCACCTAAAAAAACCACAAAACATAAAAACCACCCCTAGATGATAAACTAATAGATAATTGGTTGATATGCAGAAAGGAAACCCACTTATTTAGGACCAATAACTCAAAAGGAGACGATGAGATTTTAAAAAATGAATACATTATGGGCTAATTTTGTACTGTTTTATATCTGGTACAACTCCACTTACATAATTGAGTTTGTATAGTGTTCAGGTTTAGTATAAATTTTTTTATAATAAGTTGTAGAGTAGATTTATCTTTATTTAGTATCAGGTACTGTCTTCCCCTTAGTTGATGTTTTTGCATTTAAACAATTATTTCCTTATCTCATTTTACAGGCTTCTGGAGTAACAGTGAATGATGAAGTCATAAAGGTTTTTAATGACATGAAAGTAAGGAAATCTTCAACCCCAGAAGAGATTAAAAAAAGAAAGAAAGCTGTTCTTTTCTGTTTAAGTGATGACAAAAAACAGATAATTGTAGAGGAAACAAAGCAGATATTAGTTGGTGACATTGGCGATACTGTAGAGGATCCCTACACATCCTTTGTGAAGTTGTTACCTTTGAATGATTGCCGATATGCTTTGTATGATGCCACATACGAGACAAAGGAGTCTAAGAAAGAAGACCTGGTATTTATATTCTGGTGTGTAAAATCAGCTTGCTATTAAAGCGGAAAATTCTTTACTTTTCCCCTCTAATATCAGTGGGTTGAATAATTAATTTTTGCTTTTACAGGGCTCCAGAAAGTGCACCTTTAAAAAGCAAGATGATCTACGCAAGCTCTAAAGATGCCATTAAAAAGAAATTTACAGGTACAGGCCTGTGATATTCCATAAAGCAGTTATAGTTCTTGATGTTGAGGAACTGAACAAATATATTTTTATCCATTTATCTTTCAGGTATTAAACATGAGTGGCAAGTAAATGGTTTGGATGATATTAAGGACCGTTCAACACTTGGAGAAAAGTTGGGAGGCAACGTGGTAGTTTCACTTGAAGGAAAACCCTTATAGAAAGACAGACAAGTGCCATCTGGATCTAAGGAGCTTCCATTTCTGCAGCTCGTTCAATTGGAAACGTGTATTACACCCCAAACCCCCCACCTCTCCAAATTCCCCTTTCTACAGACCTGGAGAAGATGTTATTAGGTTAAACTGTCTACCAGTGATTGCCATTAGATTCTTTAATCCTGGTAGTTTTATGTAGACCCCAAAGAATGCCTTCACGTCATACTCTTAGCCAAAATTGACGTTGCATGCATTCCTTGCAACCTGTACAATGAATGTGATAGTTAATGTGAATAGTCTAGCAAACAGCAAAGGGTAAGCTAATTGAATGCCTTGAAAGTATTGTCCACTGATCAGATGGTAGACTCAATTCAGTATTACAGTTGCACTTGATTGCAGTTCCATGAGGCTCTTGTGCATTCATACACCTCACCTGCCTTGACAAGCCTATTTTTGTGACTTGGCAGCACACAACACTATGCATTTAAAGCACTTTTTTGTAATATGTTTGATTTTTTTCTCCCCCTTCCCCAAAGGAATGCCAATTAAGTTGCTGTAACTGTGTCATCAAACTATTGTAGTACCTCGGTATTCATTCCTGTTAAATGCATATCTTTATAAATGAAGTAGCTGTTCGGATGCCTTTCGTTTTCCATTGAATGTACGCTACTGAACAGGAGTAGGAGTTATGTTTACCATGTGATCTTGAAACACTAAAGTTGTTTTGTAAAACATCAGTCATGATGGCAGTTTCTGTATAAAAAGAGCCTTAAATGGAACACTGTTTTTGAGATAAAAAAACAAACAAAAACCTGGCCACGTTGCAATAAAACTTGTGGCTTGTTACAGAATGTTGCCTTGTTTTCATTGGAAAATATAGTTTGAAGTATGTTTAAATTAAGCATATTTTGAATAACTTAACTTCTGTGGAAAGTATTGTAAAAGTAAACAATCGTTAATCTCAATTTCAGTAACATACGTTTTTCTGCCCTACTCGTAATTTAAACATTGCTCTAAAGTAATTTTAATACTGTTCTATTCTGTTGATTGTATAAAGGACATGTTCCCAGTTTATAACCATTTAAGTAAAATCATTATTAGGGAGCATTAGATCCATAAACCCCATAACTCATTTGTATCTGAAGTTTACAAAGTAGAAATTTGTTACCCATGCAGAGTGTTTCTTTACCTGAATTCTAAAGCTCTATATGCCAGAACTGTATGGCTGTAAGATTTGTTTCCAATCTGCTGTGTAATGGCAGGGAGATCTTACCCTCACAAAAGTGAGTTACAGGGTTTGACTAGTTAAACCTTCATTGTTTCTACAAATGTCACAGGAACACTGACTCAGTGTAAGAAATATCTTAAATGAATGGTTCTACTTGATAACTTTTGTGCAAATGGAACTGTAAAGTGTTTGCCACTACCAAGTCTTGCATCAGGGACATGGTTTGGCTAAAAGCCAAATACTGCTGTCCTTATAGAGAATTTGATCTGCTCTCTATGAGCAGACCTCCGTTAGCCAGAGCTATTTATGGCTAACGCATGCTTTTGTATCTTGTCATCGTTCTCCACAAATGGCAAAACTGGACACGATTTTACTGGTATGCATAAAGGAACTCTATTAGGCAGCCAATCGCAGCTGAAATGTACATGCTGCTAAAAGAAATACTTTTATCATTACCTTATTTTAAAAGGAGTAGAACTATGACGTTTTAAATGTTGAGTCTTTATTTTCAGTCCTTAACCTCTCTCAAAAATAGAGTAGATAATGCACCTTTGTAAATTGAATGACCTAGCAATGTTGTAGTCTGGATCCCTTGTCTTGTGCAACTTTAAGACTTTATTTCAGGCTTTCAGCTGTCCCTATAATTTAACATTTCATTTTGATACCTATTTTATGTAGGCTAAATTCTACTACAGTGCAATTTAACAAACCATGCTGACCACTGACTTGTTTAAATGTATTAATGAATTTTGATTTTGTACTATAAAACTTCTTTCAAGTATCTTTTACTGAAATTGAAAAATAATTATATGCATGAGAGTGGTCTACAATGATATTGATTTCTCAGTCTTTATGTCCAGTTAGGATCTAATTTGTGCTTAATATATGGTGCTGTAATGAACTGAATTTAAAAACGTATATTTTTACTCTGAGTTCATTACACCATGCACTATGCCACAACATATCTTGAAATTGATTTGTTTACAACTTATACAAACAACTTCATTAGACAACATCAAAACAATATAAAATGAAGATGTTAAATTTTAATAATTGAAATTCCATTTTGGTCAGCAGTTTAAAGAAGTACTGTGTTCAGATTTGTTATCCACTGCTACTCAGTGTCACTGGTGTTTGGAAGTCTTGGAAGAATATCTGGCTTCTTCTAAATTGAATATTAGAAGATATAATTTTTTTTAAAAGCTAGCTAATGTATATAATTCACTCAAAATAGAAACAGATACATATAAAGTCTAAGCACAAACTATTTACATAAGTACCAGAGCCCTGAACTAAAACAACTTTTGCATCAGATGTTTAGTTTCTTTAATATGTTCTTGAAACCGTATTGACTGATGTGAGATCCATTAAGTAAATAGATATCTAGCTTTTAAAAACAGTGCTACAGAACCACTGCTGATAGAATTCTAAAACAAATGAGAGACAACTGGCATCTGTTCCACACTGGTTTGTCAGCTGTTGTTTTCTGTCACTGTTCAAAATGATGAAGGCCTCATTGTGATTTAGCAGTAGAGGAAAAGCCTCTCAATCTGAATATTTTATGTATCTCATTTGTTGATGTGACTTTTGGGTATCTTGGCTTCAATTAATTTATTGATAAAGGAATGTTAAATAAAAGTTTTCAAGCGTAGCCTTTGCAGAAATGGCATCTTTTCTTTTAAAAATCACTTATCCTACTCAATTAGATCATGCCTTCAAATTATTTCAGGAGGGCCTGGTGACATAATACAGGGGTTAACTTCTCTGAAAGGGGAGAATTAGCCTAGAATTGGGGAGAGCAGCTGAATTATGTGTCTAAAGCAGCTCTTAAAATATGCATAAGAAATTATGGGGTGGTGGTGAGTAAAACCACTGAGCTGCTGTTAGATGCAATTTTAGAAATCTACTTGGGCTAAAACCTGTCACAGAGAACCCTTGATACTTCAAGTGAAAAAAGAGCCTTTTGCCTCCACGTAACTTGTTCAAAACTAGCAGTGGTATTCTGTAAAAGTCATGGTTGAATTGCCCCATCATGACATTAAGTGGCACCCCTATGACAATTCAAGCAGAAAGCTGAGTTTTCATGCCCATTCAATTCTAGACTTCACTTCTCTGGTTCCTCTAATTCACAGTTGAAATTTAATGGTTGTGTACCGAAAAGAAGCTTGCCCCTAGTGCAGTCCGAGGGTTATCGATATAGTACCTGTCTTAACCACTGAATTTACTTTTAAAATAGCTCTGATTCAGAAAACCTGGCATAAATAAAGCATTAAAAATAGCTGCAGGTGCTATTGTTTGTTTGTATTACAGGTAGCACCTATATTCTCTAACCAGTATTTTGAGCTTCATTGTGCTAGATGCTGTTCAAAGAATAAAAGGCAGAGCTTGCAACTCAGCTACACTGGAACATAGGAATTGCCACATTGCATCAAACCTGAGTTCCAGTATCCTGTCTTCAGCAATGGCCAGTACAGTATGCTTCATAGGAAGGTGTAAGAACTCTATAGTAGGTGGATGTGGGATAATTGTTTCCTGCGTTAAGTCTTGTCCTCCTCTCTAAAGATGACTTACACCTTAAAGCATGAGGTTTAATTCCCTTAAAAGATGTATTATGATAGCCATGTATAGACATTAATGCCTTTTTTAAATTTTGCTGTGTTTTTGGCTTCAATGACTTCCTGTGGCAAGGCGTTGGTTAGTTCAATCATGCACTGTGTGAAGAATTTCCTTTTTATCAGTTTTGAATTCTCTTTATAACTTCATTGCATGTCCCCTTGCTTTTGTGTTATGAGAGAGGGACAACAGAAGTTCCTATTATAATAGACTAGCCAAGACAGAGACTAAATTAAAACAGCCAAACAAAATACATGTAGCATGTCAAAAGTACAGAATTTGTTAGTTTAAATGTTCATGCTTTTGAGCATCCCATTTCATAATTTTCCCACTAATTCTCTTCTCTTTGCTGCAATCATCCCAAGATGCCCTACACTCACCCCACAGAAAAGGCTTTGGGTGCACTATATAGGCATTAGCAAAGTCCTTTCAGTACTACATTTTGCTCCCTTAATTTTCCTATGGGTTTTTTTATTGCAGTTTGCAGGTAATCTATTATATCAAATTGCTTTTGATATTTTGAAGAGAGATTCTGGATAGACATTGAAGTGGGGGAGAAATGGGAATGTATGAATATATACAGAGATCAAAGTAACTCATTCATATATAGTTTTCTGTACCTTGTCTATTCATATCAAGGTTTCTAGAAACAGTTTAAATGGCAGAACATTAATTTATTAAAGGCATCTACAATTAAGATTAGATCATCTAGTAGACAGCTGCTCTTACACTGTACATTATCAATATTTAGTATCTACCTATCTGAACTGGCCTTCTGTTTGGACATGGCAGATGTGTGTATGAGAATACATTCAAAATAAACAAGGAAATGCTCAGCTCCAGAAGTTAAATATTTTTGACAACTAAGTAGAGCCAAAAGTGGGTATTTCAAGATGTTCTATTTTATATTAGCATTGTATTATGCATACTCATTGCTTGGTGCTATAGTCAAATTGTCTGGCCTTTTTCCATGTCTCAGTCTTAAATCTAAAATAATAAAAAAGACACTAGTATTCACAGCTTTTCTCCATGTTATCCTATTTGCACCATCTAATACTAAAATAGAAAAGAGATCTTTAATAATAAAATTAAGCACTTGAAAGTCAGAAAATTCAAACAAATGAGGTTGCTATCATAGTGTTAATTTGGCCTTATTTTTATATCATAGAATATGTCAATAACAAGCCATTGATGTATATTAAAAGAGGATGGTATTAAGTACATCTGTGCTATATGGTTGCACTAACACTCAGCAACCTGTACTTTTGGAATTTTCTGCCTTTTTAATGCTTTTTTTTCAGTTTTATTGCATCGTTACTACTATTGTATACTTAATTTCCTTGATTTTTTTTTAAAGGTGTTGGAGGAGGGATGTGGAAGAAATGGCAAGTTATTGCAGATCCTCCCCTGTAAAAGGGCTCCTAAATATCAGTGCAAATGAGTGGGAGAATAACATGGAACAAACCTGCATCTTCAATTTTTTTTTCTTTTCTAGTGGACAAACCTTAGGAATGTGTAGCCATAGCCATGTTTGTTGTCTTCCACTTCCACCCCTCTTATTTTTAAAATCAGCTGTGTCATTGCAAATCCCCACCATCTGCTCACTGTTTTCTATAAATCTTCACAGACAGCATGTCTGTTTCTACCTTTTAGTGTCTATTTTCTCTTTTTTGTAATTGTACTCTGTACAAATTGAGTAGAGAAAAGCTATTTCTAGTATAGTAGCTTTATTACACAAAAAGTTACAAGTATCAGTAATTCTCTGTTGCATGCAGCTGCAGGGTACGCATCTACTCGAAAAAGAGATGTTTTTTCAAAACTCTTTTCTGTGCCCAGTTTGTTGCTTTTCCTCTTGTGAGTGGCTGTACTATTTGTGTGTGACCTATTAAGACTAATGTGGGATCTGTACTTTTCTTCGGTTTTGGCTGTTAACAGAAAATCAAACTTGCATGCAGCAAAAATGATACAGAAAGGGCGAGGAAGGTTTAGAACAAGCAGTTTGTATCAGAGAACCATACACTGATCAAAAACTATATTAAATATAAACATGGGCTAAAGCAGAGAAAAAAGGATTTATTTAATTTTTGACATGAGTTCAGCTTTAAAAACAGCAGCAGCTCTTCATGGACATAATGATTCCACAGTTTATCTATCCTCACTTAGTGCTCTTTATGGACGCAATGTACATTTAAAATTCTATATAAAACCTCTTGCTTCTAATCTTAATGATAAATATGAAGCCATTTCTAGCAAGACATTTTTTGACCTTAGGTTTGGTCTTGTACTACATGCACCTGAATTCTGCTTACATGGTCCTCTAAAATGCCCTCATTCTTAATGAAAGCACATGTATTAGCTGACTTGTGGCATTAGGAATTATGATGAAGTGTTATAGTTCTTTATTAGAAGATGCCAAGTGACAAATCTATTTGTGGGCATTTTTTTAGGGGCAGTAACCTACTGACTTAAATATGACTTAAGCATGTAACTCCTAGCTCACATTATTCATTACTTGCACAGGTTCTTCTGTATGTGATTGGGAGCATAAACCTTAAATTCTTAATTTATAATGCTGATACATCAGTGGGCTTTAATCCTTATTTATTTGCTAATTCTGTTTTTTTTTGTTTACTTTTTCATTCTGAGTTATTAAGTTACTGTAAAAACAACGAGAGTCCTGTAGCACTTTAAAGACTATCAAATTTAATTTCTGCAGGCATAAGCTTTCGTGGGCTGCAACCCATTTTGTCAGTTACTGTAATATTTCTTATTAAAAGGTTGGCGTTTTTTCCTTTCATACACCAAAATAAATTTCTGGTACTCCCTTACAAATAACCAGAGTTCCTAAAAAAATATTTATATTATGTGATTGAAGTAGATAGGCATCTTGTGGAACATCCATAGGAAATACACTTGTGGGATTAGCCTAAATGACTATTGAATGTCGTTGCTGTCCATAAAAAGTATTCCATCTCTAACTGTTCATATGTTTCAGGCAAAACTTTCCTCAAATTCTTATAGGCTTGTGTGTAATACAAGCCCAACCCAGAGAATATGTAGAGACCTAGCAGGGTCATAATGATAACCATTTTTCTTACGGGTGCTTGACAAAAACCTTGGCTTTGATCCTAGCCAGCTTTCTCTATCTGTGTGGACAAATAAAAAATGCTTGCATGTGTCTTCGGGAAAAGTAGTACTTAGATATAGAATCCTTCAATAATTCTGACAATCTCATTATTACCCTAACTGCATTTCAGAATGCTCAGAATCCAGCTAGCTATAGCATAATGAGACTTAATGATCAGCATTATCAAAATCAGCAGTTGTTGAAATGCCATTAATTTTAATTTTACTGGTTGGCATCAATTTTGCAATGGGGATCCCTTCCTAAAAGTTTAGCACTCCTTCAGATGTGTGCTGTCTGCTACAGATGTTGATAAAAGGGCTGAGGAGGTTCAGGACATTAGGATCAGACCAGATTATTTTTCTCTCTCTTTCATTTAGCTGATAAATTGCCTGTCCTGGGCCACATCTGGGTTGATGTGGCAGCAATATGTAAAGAATTCCTTCCTCGTGGAAATTGTTGGGACATAATTTTATTTGAAAGATTACTTGTGAGCAGGTGCATATAAATGGATGGATTCCCTTTATGTTGCTGTTTCCCTTAGTCATCCATCTATCTGTGAAAGGGGTGGAATTTTAACCATCCATTCTTACTGAAGGGGGGGAGGAGAGGACTAATTATTTTTTTGTTTTGTTTTTCATTACAGTATGGAGAAAATGGCCAAATTATAGCCCAGGTATTATTTGCAGTCAACATGTTTGTCCTCCTATTGTGGCTGCTCTGGCAGATATTTGGCATTACAGTGATAAGGCCTAAGGCCACTTCAGAGAGTGGTTGGCACTCTCTGAACACCAGTGGGAACATGGGTGGAGGTTGTCCATCTATATTTTGGTCCATGGAAGGAGCTGTGAAAGAATGTCATGGGGCAGAGGTGTAGGCAATGTCTACACTAGAGTTTTTTGAGGAAATCTGCTTTTGCATTACCACCAATATACCTCTGTTGGTGGTGATAGTGGTGTTTTTACTATTATGTCATCTAAACTGGCTCAGAGCAAGTATTGATGATGCAATGGTAAAATTGCTGACAGTCATCTGAGTCCTCTGAACTAGAACTCCAGCTATTGCTACCACTGGTGGAAGTACAATGGTGAGCTATTTCCCAAAACAATCCAGTGTAAACCAGACCTATGGGGACATGGTTTCATGTGAATGTATATATGTATGCCTTCTGGCTCAGCAATGGTCTCTGTACCATATAACAGTTACAAAGATTAACATGTATATAACTAATATTTCTAAATCCCAGTTTAACAGTACCAGTATTTCTTTTAAAGACTCTGTCTAGTCCAGTGGTTTTCAACCTATGGTCTGCAGACCCCTGGGGGTTCACAGACTATGTCTAAGATACCTAAAGGGGTCCGCACCTCCTTTTGAAAAATTTTAGGGGTCCTCAAATGAAATGAAAAAAAGGTTGAAAACCACTGGTCTAGTCTATTATAATAATGGATGATTTTTTTTTTAAATTGGAAAAAAAATATATTCGGGTTAGTGAATTAAATATTCTTTGGCTGAAAGTGTTAAAGAAACCTGGAACTTTTTCTATTTTTATGATTTTTTTATTTAAAAACAGTGATGGTAACAAACATTAACATTGTAATCACAAAGCTGAGATGATAACTAAAATAATTTTTTTTACATCAGCAGTTCAACTGATGTAAGATGCCTCTTTAAATGGTACCCAGAAGTGGGCTAGTGGATAATGGCCACAAACATGAGGATTTTTTTCAAAAAAAGCATTTTGCAGTATTAACATGAAGTTTCTTGAACAGAAAAAGGAAGTATTTCTTCACACAGTGCACAGTCAACCTGTGGAACTCCTTGCCAAAGGATGTTGTGAAGGCCAAGACTATAACAGGGTTAAAAAAAAATTAGATAGGTTCATGGAGGATAGGTCCATCACTGACTATTAGCCAGGATAGGCAGGGATTGCTGTTTGCCAGAGGCAGAGAATGGCCGATTGGATGGGTCACTTGATGATTACCTGTTCTATTCTTTCCCTCTGAAGCATCTGGCATTGGCCACTGTCAGAAGACAGGATACTGGGCTAGATGGACCATTGGTGTGACCCAGTATGGCCATTTTTACATTGTTAAAAAACATTTTTGTATTGCAGTGTGCAATACATATGAAATTTGTAACCATATTAAGTGCATATTTGGCATAAAGCTACTGGTTTTTTAAGTACCCTTCTCACTACTAAGAAGGTTTGTATGATGTTCAGTTGCCATTTAAGCTTTTTTTGTTTTGTTTTATGTATTGTCACACAGCATTTGTATCACACTGTAGTCTAATTATAGATTGGACTAGACTGCTTTCAAAGGAAGGAGTTTTATAACTATACTGAAACCTTTTGATGTTTCCAGAAAATTGTTTTACTCCATGACACCTGGATGTAATTCCCCACTCCACTTAGAGTGCTCGCTGGTTTAAAATTTATGCTGCTTTTTATTGTTTATGCTAGAAGAAGTTTTGTAGCCGAAGCATTTATTTCCTTCAGGAGTTTTAATGCTTTTAATACAAAATACCTCAAATAAAATTATTTTGGGGCATGCATTGTAATATTTGACTATTTAAAGTCAAAACAGTTTGTGAGATAATGAAGAAGGCTTAGCACAGATACTGCATTCCTGAAGAGCCTCACATGAACAAGTTGGAAAGTAAATAAACTTCCAAAGAAATGGAGGAGGACAGGTCTTGGTTTTATGTTTTTCAAAGTAGGTATCATCCAGAGTGACTTTTATAAACCAAATTATCTAGTACCCATTTGACATATCTTTGATTAGGGTGAAGAAGAGTTGAACAATGTGAAATTGTACTTCTCAAGGCACAGAGTTATTGTAGGAAAAATTGTATACTTGACCCAGTTTTGTTGAGATATTTCGTTCCTGAGACAGGATCAAACTCAGTCAGTTAAAGAAAGCAGACAGATGGATTTGCTGAGAGTGTTTAGGAGCACTCAGTGGGAGTGGGATTATTAATATCTGTAGCTCTTAATCCTGACATAATCATAGACCACCTCATCATCCCTTCACTGCTATTTGTTAGAGATGAATATTGTAAATACTTACTGGCATCCCTCTGAGATCACTTTCCATTATTATAAATCTTGAGCCTTACAGATAAATATAGACTACAGTATTTATAAATGTGATGAGTGTTTTGTTGCTTTCCCATGTATTTTAAAAAAAGAATTCACAACGGACACAGGTATGACTCCTGGACATCTCATTCAGGAGTGGGGTTTTTTAAAATATTTTTTTAAGCTATGGTTACCTTCCATACAGGAATAATAATTCCACTTTATTCTTCAGGAATTACTTTGTCGTCATTCTTACTCTTCCTGCTGATGGATATGGGGAAAAGGGTGTATAAATGACAGGACTTGTGATGCTAGATTGTTCTACTTCAAGTGATTGCTCATATCCATTCCAATATAGGTGAGTGCACGTCACCATGCACTGGTTCCTGGAACTTTTTTCCCCTTAGCAGACCCTGTAGGGTTGGCTCAGGCGCCCCCTGGAGTACCGCGCTCATGCTGTGGTACATAGGGCACTGCCGACCCTGCGGGCCCTCAGTTCCTTCTTTCCGCCCGTGACGGTTACTGGAATGTCTTGCCTCTTGCCTTACAACAGCAAGTAGCTTTCACTGTTTGAACTGTTCTTTATAGTTGAACATTTAGAGTTAAATAGTGTTAAAGTATAGTTAGTTAGCATTAGATTAGATAAGAAGCCCTTAGGGGCTTACTGTTGGGCCATGCCTGGCACAACAGGATTCAAGTCCTGTGCCGCTTGCGGCAAACCCATCCCTGTGAGCGACCCTCATGACCGCTGCCTCCACTGTTTGGGAGAGCAGCACCGTAAGGACAAATGTAGGATTTGCAAAGCCTTCAAGCTGCGCACTCAAAAAGAACGAGACACGCGCTTGAACGCTATTCTGATGGAGTCCGTGCTCCGCCCGGACTCTGAACCAGAGCGTTTGCCCACGGCGCCGAGCGTCTCCTCGGTGTGGAGCGCTCCACCGGCACCGGAGTCGGCCCGTCGCAAGTCACCAGTGCCAAAGAAGAAGCGCCAGGGCACCGAGCGCCAGGACTCCCCTGCATCACGGCCGCAGCCTGGGGGGAGTCAGGAGATGCACCAGCCACGGGCTGTTGAGGTTACTCTGGCACCTGCATCTCCACGCAGGGAGCCTCCCCCGACTCCGGGGGTGGGGGGAGCACCCCTGCCAGGGCCGTTGACGCCGGAGGCATTCGCTGTGGCACGCGCCCTAATGGGCATGCCCATGCCTCCATCCCCCCCTCGACTGAGGGCGCAGGGACCGGTGTCTCGGGGTAAACCCGCTCTGGGTGGCCCCGGTGAGTGGCAGAGACAGGAGTTGAAGTCTCCCCCCAGACGGTCAGAGAGGGTAGAGTGTGTGGGCTCCCCTCTCAACTCCGACTCCGGGTCGTCGAGCTCCTCCGCACTGTGGCACAGTTGACAAGCTGCGGCACCGGAAATGTCCCACTCAAAGCAAAGTCATTACAGTCCCACCTTGCGCAGCTCCTTGGCACCGAGTCCCTCGGCACAGCACCGGTCCCGATCCCCGGACCGCAGTCTGGCACGGATCCCGGTGCTGGAGGAAACAGCACCGACAGCGCCAACAGCACTGCTCGAGCTCCTCAGACTCGGCACCGCGGCGGCACGGCTGGCACCGCTCCTGGTCCCCAAAGGGGAAGCACTGCCGCAATACCTCGGTACCGAGACAGAGATCACACTCAATCTCGTCCAGCCGCATGCCTCCTCACCGGCACTCCTTGTCGTCGTCGGGGTCCTCGCGCAGCAGATCCTCGACGAGGGCAGGCAGGAGCCATAGACACCGCCGACACCGCTCCAGCGGCTCGGGGTTCCGTGCTCGCCGACTGGATGCGCTGCAGCCGGCACCCATGCTGGCACCGGGATGGCCACAAGGACCATGGCAGTGGCCGTACTGGGGGCTATGGGGTGCCCAGATGGGGCAGGGCACGGTCTTGGTCCCATCATCAGTGGCCCAACCGGCACCTCCCCCGCCTACTCAGCCAGACAAGGGCCCTTCCTCTGAGAAGGAATTGGACCCTGAGGAGGGACCCTCTACTGGGGCCCTTCCACAATCCTCCTCCTCCTCCCCTGATGATGTGACCGCCAGGGACCGTAGGGCATCCCTGCCAGATTTTAGAGCTCACCAGGAACTCCTAAAGAGGGTGGCAAGCAACCTCAACCTGGAACTGAGGGAGCTTTCTGAGGAGGAGGACCCCCTCTTTGGAGTGGCTGGGTCAGCAGGACCGTCCAGGGTGTCCCTGCCTGTTCACGAGAGAGTCCTGAAGTTGGTCAAGGCTCTCTGGCAAACCCCTGCCTCGGTTGCCTCTACATCTAAGGGCACCGAGAAAAAAATATGTGCCACAGGAGGGGTTTGAGTTTTTGTATACACACCCAGCACCCGGGACCCTGGTGGTTGACACGGCCAACCAAAGGGATAGGCAAGGTGGACAGGGCACCACGCCTAAAAATAAGGATAACAAGAAACTAGACCTGTTTGCTGCAAGGTCTACTCCACAGGGGCCATGCAGTTGCGAATAGCAAACCATCAGGCACTCATGGGTCGCTATAACCTGAACCTGTGGAACTCATTGAGAAGGTTTGCAGGGGGCCTGTCCCAGGACCAAGCAGCGGACTTTGCCACGGTACTGGAAGAGGGCGCCACGGTGGCAGCAGCGGCCTTACAGACTGCTAGCGACGCTGTGGACAATGCCAGCAGAGCCATGGCCTCCGCAATTGCCATGCACCGCTGCTCATGGCTGCAGTCTTTAGGGCTATCCCAGGAGGTGCAGCAATCCATCCAAGACCTGCCCTTTGATGGGGCAGGTCTGTTCTCGGACAGAACGGATGAGAAGCTGCACACCCTGAAAGACTCTAGGGTGACCCTCCGCTCTTTGGGCCTTTACACCCCCCGGGCCTCGAGGCGCCAGTCTCGGCTGCAGCCCCAGCGCCAGGCCCAAAAGCCCCCTAGGTGATCACCCAGACCATCGCAGCCCCATAGGGGCTGTGATAGAAGCAGGGGGTCCGGGCACCGCGACTGTCCGGGATCTTCCAGGGCCCCCCAGCAAGGGCCCTCTAAGGGGCCAAACCCCGGAAAACAGTTTTGAGGGTGCACCCGAGGGTGACACAGATCTCTCTCTCCTGGATCCGCACCTCCCGTTTGTGGAGAGGCTCAGACCCTACTACACCGAGTGGCAAGCTATTACATCAGACCATTGGGTCCTCGGTGTAGTGCTCAGGGGATATGCCCTCCAATTTACGGCTTTCCCCCCAGATTCCTCCCCCCCCCGTCCCTCTTCAGGGACCCCTCTCACGAGCAACTCCTTGCGCAGGAGGTTGTTTCCCTCCTCCGCCTCAGGGCGGTAGAAGCGGTTCCTCCACAGGAAATAGGGAGGGGATTTTACTCCAGGTATTTTCTCATTCCCAAAGCAAAAGGGGGCCTGAGACCCATATTAGATCTCCGCCAACTAATCAAGTTTATCAGGCGTCTCAGGTTTCGCATGGTCTCCCTAGCCTCCTTCATCCCTGCTCTGGATCCCAGGAGATTGGTATGCCGCCCTCGATCTGAGGGATGCATACTTCCACATTTCCATCCTTCCCAGCCACAGGCACTTCTTCAGGTTTATGGTAGCTGGCTGCCAGTTCTTGTCCCTCCCCTTTGGGCTCTCGTCCGCCCCCAGGGTCTTTACAAAATGCATGGCGGTGGTAGCGGCCCACTTGGGCCGCAGAGGGGTGCAGATCTTCCCCTACTTGGACGACTGGCTAATTCGGGGCAGATCCAGGGTCCATGTTCGGAACAGCCTAGCCCTCACCTATGCGCCAGACTGGGGCTGCTCATAAACGAGCAGAAATCCACTCTCAGCCCGGTGCAGCGCATAGATTTCATCGGGGCCATCCTGGATGACACTCAGGCCAGAGCCTTTCTCCCACATTCTCAGTTCGAGGCGATGGCCACCATAATCGACCAACTCCACAGGTCCCCCACGACGACAGCCAGGCACTGCCTGCAGCTATTGGGACACATGGCGGCATGTACGTACGTGGTGAGGCTGGCTCACCTCAAACTCAGGCCTCTGCAGGCGTGGTTGGCCTCGGTGTATGCACCAGCCCACCATTCTTTAAACAGGGTGGTCATGGTTCACCCACAGGTCCTGACCTCCCTGAACTGGTAGAGGATCCCCGGGGAAGTACTGAGAGGGGTCCCGTTCCAGGATCTAGCCCCATCTGTCACCCTAATCACGGACGCTTCGGATGTGGGGTGGAGGGCCCACATCAGCACCGACCTGGTCGGGCTCTGGTCGGAGGAGGAAAAGAGCCTCCATATCAACGTCTGGGAGCTCAGAGCAGTATGGCTGGCCTGTAAAGTATTCCTCAGGTTCCTGAGGGGCAGGATGGTGCAGGTCCTCACGGACAATACAGCAGCCATGTTCTATATGAATGGTGGGGGGTGAGGCGCGCTCCTCGGCCCTTTGCCAGGAAGCCATTCAACTTTGGGACTTTGTGGTGAGGCACAACTTCCATATATCTGCCTCTCACCTCCCGGGGGTCAGGAACGATGAGGCGGACCACCTCAGCAGGTCGTTTCTACCCCGACACGACTGGTCGCTACACCTGGAGGTGATAACTTTTATTTTCTGCAAGTGGGGAATTCCCCAACTGGACCTGTTCGCGTCGTCTTGGAACAGGAAGTGCCCGAGGTTCTGCTCACTCCAGGGTCGCGAACCAGGCTCCATCTCCGACGCGTTCCTTATAGACTGGATAGGGGCCCTCATGTATGCGTTTCCCCCTATTCTGCTCCTGCCCGAGGCCCTCTTGAAAATCAAGAGGGACAGAGCGGACGTGATACTGATCCCCAGCCTGGCTGAGACAGCATTGGTTCAGTATGCTGCTGGACCTGTCCATTGCCCCGCCCGTGGAGCTCCCAAGGCATTACGACCTGCTCTCCCAGGACCAGGGTCGCTTGCTGCACCCGGACCTGAACTCGCTCCACCTGACGGCCTGGAGACTCTGTGGCTGACGGAGGGGGAGAGAGCCTGTTCAGCGCAGGTCCAACAGATTCTCCTGGGCAGCAGAAAACCTTCCACTCAGGTTGTGTACCGGGCCAAGTGGAAATGATTTACCTGTTGGGCGGAGTCCTGGGGCATCCCACCTAGCAGCTCGCCTATACAGGCGATCCTGGAGTATTTGCTCCACCTGAAGCTTCAGGGTTTAGCACTGGCATCCCTGAGGGTGCACCTGGAGGCCATCTCGGCCTTCCACCAGCCAATGGAGGGACGGTCGTTGTTTTCCCACCCATGTCGGTGAGGTTCCTCAAAGGGGTGGAGAGTCTATACCCACAGGTCTGTGACCCGGTGCCTCCCTGGGACTTGAACCTGGTCCTCGCCAGACTAACGGAACCCCCTTTCGAGCCCCTGGCTACATGCCCACTGCTCGTCCTCTCATGGAGGGTACACTTCCTGGTAGCCATTACATCGGCTAGGAGGGTCTCCGAGATAAGAGCTTTGACCTCGGAGCCCCTCTATACCTTCTTTTATAAGGATAAAGTGCGGTTGAGACCCCATCCAGCTTTCCTGCCTGAGGTGGTCTCCCAGTTCCACTATAATCAAGATATCTTCCTCCCCGTGTTTTTCCCAAAACCGCACGTGTCGGAGGAGGAGCGGAGATGGCATTCGCTGGATGTGAGATGGGCCCTGGCCTACTACATTGAGAGGACGTGGCCGTTCCGGAAGTCTACGCAGCTGTTCGTGGCGGACTAGATGAAGGGCTCACCTGTCTCCACCCAGCGCATCTCCGCCTGGATCACCGCCTGCATCAGGTGCTGCTCCGAGCAGGCGAATGTACTGCTTCCAGGGGCTGTCTCAGCGCACTCAACCAGAGCCCAGGCCTCATCCGCGGCCTTCCTGGGGAGGATGCCCCTGCAGGACATCTGCAAAGCTGCCACCTGGTCGTCGGTACACACCTTCACGTCCCACTACACCATCATGCAGCAGGCGAGAGAGGACGTGGGATTTGGACGTGCCATGCTGAGGACAGCTCACCGGTAACTCCTACCCACCTCCAAGGTATGACTATTTAATCACCTATATTGGAATGAACATGAGCAATCACCTGAAGTAGAAAACAGGGTTACTTACCAGTAACTGTTGTTCTTCGAGTTGTGTTGCTCATATCCATTCCACACCCACCCTCCGTCCCCGCTGTCAGAGTTGGCAGAAAGAAGGGACTGAGGGCCCGCAGGGTCGGCAGTGCCCTATGTACCGCGGCATGAGCGCAGTACTCCAGAGGGCGCCTGAGCTGACCCTACAGGGTCTGCTAAGGGGAAAAAGTTCTGGGAACCAGTGCACGGTGGCACACACTCATCTGTATTGGAATGGACATGAGCAACACATCTCGAAGAACAACAGTTACTGGTAAGTAATCCTGGGTTTTTTTGCCACTGAAGTCAAGTATATTTAGTGGGTAGTAAAGTTACTGGGTTTGATTCTCCTCTGCCTTGCACTTTGCAAATTTACACCTGTGCAAATATTACTAAATCCGAATTCTACACTCACATCAATGGTAGCACTTATAACAGGTGTAAGCCTCCACTTCTCGTTCTGGATCTTACCAATTTCTTCCGAAAGAAAAATTGACAAAATACAATGGTGAACCTTCCCCTTCCCCTTGGCTTGCCTTCCTTTCCCCTCCTTCAACTCTCTTCTCCTCCTTCCCTGGCACAGACACACATTTTTCATCTGCTTTCCTCTTCTAACCCTTCCACTTGCCCTGTTACTCTATCCCATATCCCTGATCTCCTTCACACCTACTCTCATCTCCTTCCTTCCTCTTCTTAACCTCTCACTCCTCTGGCTCTTTCTCCTCATAATACAAGTATGCTTTAGTTTCATTTTAAAATAACCCACCCTTGACCCCACTTGCCTCTCCAACTTCTGTCCCATCTCCCTTTCATCTGCCTCTTGCACTCCACTGAACCTGCTCTCACCAAACTTTCTAACAGCTCTTCCCACCTCATTCTTCTTGACCTGTCAGCCGTCTTTGACACTATCAACCATGAAATATTGTCCTCCCTTGGGTTTCATGACTCTGGTTGGGTATTAGGAAAAACTTTCTAGTTATAGGGATTGTTGAGTATTGGAATAGGTTACCAATGGAGGCTGTAGACTCCCCATCATTGGAGGTTTTTAAGAACAGGTTAGACAAACACCTGTGAGAGGTGACCTAGGTTTACTTGGTCCTGCCTTAGCATGGGAAGATAAACTAGATGATCTTTTGGTGTCCCTTACAGCCTGTCTCTCTGGCCCATAACCTGGGCTTCATCTTCAACTCAGATCTTTAGGTACTCACATCCAGTCTATGTCTAAATCATTCAGGTTCTTTCTGCATAACATCTCTTAGATATGGCCTTTCCTATTCTTTCACACAGTTAAAACTTTTGTCCAGGCTTTCATCATCGTACCTTTTTGATTACTGCAACATCTGTTTCTCTGGCCTTGACAAATGCAATCTTGCCCCAATCATATCCATTCAGAATGGTGCTGCAAAGATTGTTTTCCTAGCCTGTTGCTTTAACCCCTCTTTGCATCGCTCCACTAGCTCCCGCTTCTCTGTCACATCAAGCATAAATATGCTTGTCTTCACTTTCAAGGCCCTTTATGGCCTACCCACACCCTACCTATCATCTCACATAGTACAGGTTCCCTCCCGTATGACACATTCCACGCACCCCAATTAAGATTGTAACATACAGCAAAGTCCTTGCAGATTTTGTTTCAAAATTCATCCCTTCCTGCAGAATTTTGCTGCTGAATGTAATCTTTACTTAAATAAATAAATTCTAGGCCTTACAGTTGAGAAGAAAGCTTTCAGAATACAATGTAAATCAATGCAGAGGTGCCCAACTGAGTCTGCAAACAGCATGAAACAATAGCTCTGATGTACAAATGGCCCCATTCAGTTCACAGTATGTTAATTCTAAAACCCATATATGACTATTTAAATGTCAAATTGTTAACTATTTCATTGCTGGACATTTTTAGCATGCACATCCAGCTGATGTGCTTATCCGACAATCTCAAACCACCGTTTATTCCTTCCCAAGTGCCAAAAGCCTTGGCTGTTCCCTACCCAATCACCAAACCCTGCAGCTTGCCCCTGATCCTTTCTATAGTGCAGTTATGTGCTGGCAGTACAAAAATCTGCAGTACTAAAAATACGGAGACAGCATAAAATAAAAATGTAATACCAACATAAAATACCCAAGGGTCAACGGTACTGATTGCATGATTCATCTTCACATCCAATTCAATAAAAACCTCCATATTTTAAAATATAAATGAAGCTGCCACAGAGTTTCCACTCTGCCACACCAGAGTGTTAGGGAAAACACGAGTCTGCTGCAGAATTTAGGTCCAGGTTGCTGTAGAATATGTGGGGCCTTGTCATATTGCAAGTAGCATTGCTAACCCCAGGCATTCAAAATACAAGTCAGGTCCACAAAAATCATGAGATTGTCTTTAAAATCAAGGTGTTTTTTTTTTTTTTTTTTTTTTTAATACAAACATTTTGGCGTGCTTTTTATTTGCCTTCTGGTTTCTGAGCCCCTAGGGTGCACTTAATTTAGGTCTTCAAGGTTTTCTCTACAAACACAAGATATAGAAACTTATTTGTTTTGAAAGTTAAAGTGCTTTGCTTTCTTCTACAGCCTATGTTTGTTCTGATCTTTAAAAAAAAGACTTTAGATCAGATTTAAATTCAAATAGACTGTGAATGTCAATGGGACTTAGGCTTCTAAGAGCCTTATGTGCTTTTGAAAATTGTCCTCAGTGTCGGCAGTTATGTTGCCCTGAGTCATAACCAAATAAACACTCTAGCCTGAGAGGCATGATACTGCAGCAGCAATCATATCAAGGTCCTGACTGCTTGTGGTCATTTAACCATCCGCAGTACTTTTTGCAAGGATGGAGTAGTTCAGTTTCCTGGCTAAGCTAGATAATTCCATTCTTCCCAAAATTGTCTTTGTAGTTTCATGTGGACATAATATTCTACTTCTTGTCTGAAACTGTTGTGAGGTGTTACTCCGTGCTGTGACACAGATGCTGTGTTTTCTTCCTGAGCTGGCTGCATTTCAGTGGTGGATGAAAGGACTCTCATTATAATTTGTCTATCAGCTTGTGACAGTGTGCCTGCTTGAGTGAAAAATAGAAATGTTTAATATTTTTTACCACTCTTGGCACTACAGAACTGATACAGCTACAGGAGAGTTAGCCCAGTCTTATCTTTGATTGCATATCATCAGCAAAAATTAATTAATTTTCATTGCAGGGACAATAGGACATGTGTAACTGAGATTTAATTTTGTCTATAGAATCTCAGTTGCTGGTGTTGTTGCATGAGCCAGATAAAAACTCTTTTAACATTAAGATCCAAGATTGAGTTTTTAAGGCAGGCAGGCAGTCACTTTCCTGACGTCACATCCCGGTTGCTTCCTCCACCCTTTCTAGCCTAGTCCTTATTGCCCTCTCCTACTGAGAGCAGCAATGTAAAATTTACTAAATTCTTCAGATTCTGAAGTGCTGACTGAGCAGTTCAGAGACTGGGCATCTTGCCATAGCATTGTGTGCCTATGGGTGTAGGCAGGCATACTCCATGTATGGCATGATATACAGTTTTTGAATATTCAGAGGGTAATGTTTCTTATGATGACTGACAGGTTAGTTTTTGCTTTTGCCATCAGGCCTTGTATTGGTACACACTTTTGACTATCCGAATCTTTCTGTTAATGTTCCTACTGGCCAAATGCAGTGGTGGTTTCAACAGTGAGGTAAGTTACATATTTGCCATAAACTGGTCAGAAAACAGGAGTAACTGGCAAAGTAGTGCATATAGTATCTATTTGGCAATCAATTGGTATGCAAAATGAACGTAAAATATATTGATCTAGTATTCTGTACGGACTAATTCAGTCCTGGCAGAAGTAGGTGCAGCTCCCATTAAAATGAATGGAAGTTATGTCTGTTTATTGCAGAGCTGAATTTTGGGCTGGGAGTATTGGAACAGCTAAGAAAGTAAGGGGGAGAAGAAAAAATTAGGGTTATACTGTGGGTGAGGACAATTAATTAGCTAATGTTGTAAATATTTCAAAGTGCAAACTATTTCCTTGTATGCATTAGTGCACTTTGAATGTGATTTACAGAGTTTTATGACATAGTAAATATGTGTTCCAGGCCAAAACTCAGCATACACGATCTCAATACAGGAGCAAATTTTTGTTACACTTTTTTTTATTCAAAAGGGTGTTTTGTCAATGTACAATATTATTGGCTTCTATTTAAATATATGAAATTTGACAATAAATCCTGTAGTTTTATCATGTGGCCCACTTACATTTGTCATTGTCTATTTGTGTCAGCTTTCATATTCTGCCTACTTGTGTTCCATATATGCATAAGCTCACCTCATCTTTGTGAACTCAGTGATTATAGCATAAATATTGTACTATAAATTAACCTATTCTTCTAGCACAGGCCTTGCTGGCATTATTTGCTTCTTTTAAGTCTGGTTTCAGGGCTTATATTCTCATTTGAAAAAAGAATCAGATTTATTGTCAAGATATGAGGTATTTTTAAGGGTTAGTGTCAGTATGTGGTAACCTTTTACTTCCAGAGATCAGGTTTCAAATACTGACTTTGATCACAAGTGAACTTGGTCATCTCATTCTAAACTCCAAGGACAAGATTTTGTGATGCACTTTTGGGGGTGAAAGGTGCAGCATAAAACTCAAAGCCCAGGGTGCTCGTTGTGGGGCAGTGACTTGCTGGGAGCCACTTTTGCATCCTCCGAATTCTGGACTGGTGCAGGGATTAAAGCAGCACCTGGCCCAAATGCACCCACAGCCTATGTTGCCATTATGGCCCACACCCTCTCCCATCCGTGACCCGCCACTCCATCCTCCGACACCACCTCTGGTAAACTCCCTTATCTGAGTGTTGCGGAGTGGGCTTCATAAGACAGGCTGCAGCTGTTTTGCTCAGGTTTGCCCAGAGGAACTTCTCCCATAGCCAGATCTGGGACTTTTATGGCCTCTATGCACTGTTGCAGCATAAAGGGGCCAGAGTAGAAGGGAGAATCCCTCCCCATGTGTTCACATCACTCAGTCTAATACAAAATTTGAACTCACTGAAAGTCTCTGATTGGAGAGGTCTAAAACTGGATTTAGCAAAGATGATATAGGGCAGGAGTTTGGTATGTTAGCAGAGCTGTGTGGGGAAGTTTACACACCATTTTCTCATAGTATGGCTGATTCAAGTCAGTAATTGGAATCAATAAATTACCTCACAAATTTTTTGTTTTATTTATAATAAAATTGTAGACTAAGGGTATGTCTACACTGCGGAGTGAAGTCGATTTAATTTCAGTTGACTTTCATCCGCCGAGCTTACGAAGTTGGAGGAGCGTGTTTATTATAAATAAAACAACAAAAAGTTTGTGAGGTAAACTACCCACAGTGCCTTTTGGGAAAGTTGTCGCCCTCCCATGATGCAATGTGTTCCCTTCCCCTCCCCTCTTGTCCCAAACAACCAGATGAATGTTTTTTCGCACCATTTTTCCAAATCCATCTTTGCTGCATGCATGCCATTGCCGGAGAGGCATGGAGCCCGCTCAGCTGTGCACGATCATTGTGAGCATCACACACATCTCACGACTTATCCTGCAGTATTTTCAAGGCTGAGACAGGAGCCATAGCACAGAAAATTGCGATGTTATTGAAGCCACACTGCTGCAAGCCATAGAACAAAACAATTCCCGTTTGCTGCATGCTGTCACGCACCATCTTCAGTCGGTGGAGCGCCAGGTCTGGTCCCGAGAAACAAGCACAGACTGGTGGGATTGCATTGTTATAAAGGTGTGGGATGATGAGCAGGGGCTGCAGAACTTCCATATGCGAAAGGCCACTTTCTTTTAACTTTGTGAAGAGCTGTCTCCAGCCCTGAAACACATGAATACTCGCTTGAGATCTGCTGTGACAGTGGAGAAGCGAGTGGCCATCACTTTGTGGAAGCTAGCAACCCCAGACTACTACTGGTCAGTTGGGAATCAATATGGAGTCGGTAAATCTACCGTGGGAGCTGCTATGATACAAGTGTGCAGGGCCATTAATAGACTTCTGCTAAGAAGGGTAGTGACTTTGAGAAATGTGCAAGACATAATGGATGGGTTTGCTGCAGTGGGGTTTCCAAACCGGGGGGCATGAAAGATTGCATCCATATCCCTAGCACCGGACTACCTTGCCACAGAGTATGTAAACCAAAAGGGATACTTCTCAATGGTATTGCAGGCCCTTGTGGATCACAGGGGATGCTTCACCGACATCAGTGGGGGGTGGTCTGGAAAGGTGCATGACGAGTGCATCTTTAGGAACTCAGGTCTGTTCAAAAAGATACAGGCGGGCACTTTCTTCCCTGACCAAAAAATAAATATTGGCGATGTTGAAATGCCAATAGTGATCCTGGGAAATCCTGCCTACCCCTTGTTCCACTGGCTAATGAAGCCCTACGCCAGGCACCTGGACAGCGAGGAGGAGCATTTCAATAATAGGCTCAGCAAGTGCAGAATGGTGGTGGAATGTGCATTTGGCTGCTTGAAGACATGAAAGCGCAATTTGCTCACTAGGTTAGACCTCAGTGAACACAACATCCCAACTGTTCTCTCTGCCTGCTGTGTGCTCCATAATGTGTGTGAAACAAAGGGGGAAAAGTTCCCGCTGGGTTGCGTTGTGGAGGCTGACAGGCTGCCCACAAATTTGAGCAGCTAGATTCCAGTGCAACGCTGAGAGCCAACCGTGGAGTGCTGCGCCTTAGGGAAGCATTGAAAACCCATTTTTGCAATGAACCACAGTAATGTATGTCTCTGTAAGTGCTGTGCCTTCCCTTTCCATCTCCCACCCTCGCACCATCATTCCCCTCTCGCTCTTCCCTCGCCAACAATCCCCGAGCTCTCAGTGAATAAAGAGTAATGTTTTTTTAAATCTTTAAAGTTTTATCGGTGATCCGTAACAGTGGGAGAAAAGGAAGATAAGTTAACATTCTCATAAGGTTGTTAGGGGATCCAGAGCAAAGTGTGACTGTGCAAACAGCAAAGCATGCACATTCCCAGTTCTTAAAGAGGTCAGCGCCTCTTTCTGGTCCCCTCCACCATCGTGGAGTGGAGCACATACTGCACCCTGCTCAACCTCCTCCTAGAGTGCTTGGAGGTAGGGGCTGGGAAACAGCTTGTTAGCTGAGTATTTTGCAGGGGCTGCAGAGGGAGTCTGTCCTGCCGCTGCTCTTTCTAGAGCTCTACCAGATGCCTCAATATGTCAGACTGATCCCTCATAATATGCAACATCTCATCTTGCATTGCAAGCTCTGCTCCTGGGCTGATTTTCTGTTTTCCATGTCCATGCTCAGTTTTTCTGACAATGACATCCTCCAGACTCTGAGCTCTGTGTCAGCAGCTGCGGAGGCGTTCATTAGTTCGTTGAACATGTCATTCCGTGTTTTCTTTTTTCGCCTTCTAATCTGGGAAAGGCACTCTGCAGGAGTAGAAGCTAGGGTGAAGGCTGAACTGTCCACTGTAAGGCAAGCAAAGCACAAAGTTTCCATTGTTAGCTGGTCCCATGGACAAAAAGCAATGTTACAATGTAAAAAGAACTCCCCTTCATATTCACAAGGCAATGCCAGACTCACATAGCAGTCTGTACCTATTGCACGGGTCAGATTGGGGTTCCAGCCATGGTAAGTAAGGGGCCCTTGCATCCATTATCGGAAACTCTCCATAGCACTAAATTCTCCAATCCACACTTAACCAAGGAGTAGGATCATTGGGCTCCCCTTTACACTCCCAAAGACCGGTTTGGGAGGAGATGGTCCAAAGGGATTGGAGGAGGGTCTGGATGAAGTGTCACTGGATAAAACATAGGGGCACCCGTTCCCGGACCCCTAACACCCATGACAACAATGTCATGGCTAGGAATTGTCTGTGTTGGGGCCCAGGACACTGTCCATGGCAGGGGACTAACACGCAGTGACTATATTGGTCGGGTACTGTAAACTTGTGCTCTCTTCTCTACGTGGCCATGTGTGATATCAGTCTCCTGAGGGTAAAGGATAACACAGGCAGAAAGGGAAGATTTGCTGCTAGCATCTGGTTACATGCCTGGACCTTATGCTGCTATGCCCATTATAGAAACTTAAGGATTCTCCCTAGGCACAGGGAAATCCCAGGAGGCAAATTAAGCTGTCTCTATGGCCCCTTTGAGCCGTCACAGCAGTCTAAAGGAGTTGTAATGGGTGACGGCATCTGGCTCTATATATCTTCATTTCCACAGTTTCAAAAGTGTAAGCCCTTGGACTGAAGCTCTAGAAGGTTAAGAGTTCTACTTTGAGTGATTGCTCATAACCATTCCAATATAGGTGAGTGAACGCCACCATGCACTGGTTCCCGGAACTTTTTTCCCCTTAGCAGACCCCGTAGGATTGGCCTAGGTGCCCCCTGGAGTACCGCGCTCATGCTGCGGTATATGAGGCACCGCCGACCGTGCGGGCCCTCGGTTTCCTCTTTCCGCCCGTGACGGTTACTGGAACGTCTCCTGCCTCTTGCGCACAGCAAGTAGCAATCCCCTTATTGACTGTGTTCATTGTTGTTAAGTAGTTTTAATAGTTAGGTTAAGTAGTTAGTTAGCATTAGAACAAGAAGCCCTTAAGGGCTTAGGGCTGAGCCCTGCCTGGCTCACCCGGCTTCAAGTCCTGCGCCGCTTGCGGCAAGCCCGTCCCTGTGAGTGACCCTCATGAGTGCTTCCTCAGATGTTTGGGAGAACAGCACAGGAAGGACAAATGCAGGATTTGCAAAGCCTTCAAACCGAGGACCCAGAAAGAGCGGGATGCTCGGCTGAAGGCCATTCTGATGGAGGCGGCGCTCCAGCCGGACTCTGAACCGGCACATTGTCCTACAGCGCCGAGCGTCTCCTCAGTGCAGAGTGCTCCACCGGCACCAGTCGTCCTGCCGCCACCAGTCGCCAGTGCCTAAGAAGAAGCATGGCGGCCCACTTGCGCCGCAGAGGGGGGCAGATCTTCCCCTACCTGGATGACTGGCTGATCCGGGGCAGGTCCAGGGCCCACGTTCAGAACAGCCTAGTCCTCACCTGTGCGACATGCACCAGACCGGGGCTGCTCATAAACGAGCAGAAATCCACTCTCACCCCAGTGCAGTGCATAGATTTCATCGGGGCCACCCTGGACGCTACCCATGCCAGAGCCCTTCTCCCACGGCCTCCGTTCGAGGTGATGGCCGCCATAATCGCCCACCTACACAAGTCCCCCAGGACGACAGCCAGGCACTGCCTGCAGCTGTTGAGACACATGGCGGCATGTACATACGTGGTGAGGCTGGCTCGCCTCAAACTCAGGCCTCTCCAGGCGTGGTTGGCCTCAGTGTATGCACCAGCCAGGCATTCCTTGAACAGGGTGGTCACAGTTCCCCCACAGGTCCTGACCTCCCTGAACTGGTGGAGGACACCCGGGAAAGTACTGAGAGGGATTCAGTTCTGGGATCTGGCCCCATCAGTCACCCTTATTACGGACACTTTGGATATGGGGTGGGTAGCCCATATCAGCACCAACCTGAGCACCCAGGGGCTCTGGTCGGAGGAGGAAAAGAGCCTCTATATCAACGTCTGAGAGCTTAGGGCAGTCTGGCTGACCTGTAAAGTGTTCCTCAGATTCCTGAGGGGCACGATGGTGCAGGTCCTCCGGACAATACAACAGCCATGTTCTATATGAACAGGCAGGGGGGAGCGCACTCCTCGGCCCTTTGCCAGGAGGCCATTCGACTTTGAGACTTTGCGGTGAGGCACAACTTCCATATATCTGCCTCTCACCTCCCGGGGGTCAGGAGCCACGAGGCGGACCGCCGAAGCAGGTGGTTTCTACCCCGATACGACTGGTCATTACACCCAGAGGTGATAACTTTTATTTTCCGCAAGTGGGGTATTCCCCAACTGGACCTGTTCTCATCGTCCTGGAACAGGAAGTGCCCGAGGTTCTGTTCGCTCCGGGGTCGCGAGCCGGGCTCCATCTCTGACACGTTCCTCATAGACTGGATAGGGGCCCTCATGTATGCATTTCCCCCCATTCCGCTGCTCCCCAAAGTCCTCTTGAAAATCCAAAGGGATGAAGCGGACCTGATACTGATTGCCCCAGCCTAGCCAAGACAGCATTGGTTCAGCATGTTGCTGGACCTGTCCATCGCCCCGCCAGTGTTGCTCCCAAGGCGTTACGACCTACTCTCCCAGGACCAGGGTCACCTGCTGCACCCGGACCTGGACTCCCTCCACCTGATGGCCTGGAGACTCTGGCTGACGGAGGGAGAGAGAGCCTGCTCGGCGCAGGTCCAACAGATTCTGCTGGACAGCAGAAAACCTTCCACTCAGGTTGTGTACCGGGCCAAGTGGAAACGGTTTATCTGTTGGACGGAGTCCCGGGGCATCCCACTTAGCTGCTCGCCTATACAGGCGATCCTGGAGTATCTGCTCCACCTGAAGCTCCAGGTTTAGCACTGGCATCCCTGAGGGTGCACTTGGCGGCCATCTCGGCCTTCCACCAGACGATGGAGGGACGGTCATTGTTTTCCCACCCTATGTTGGTGAGGTTCCTCAAAGGGGTAGAGAGGCTATACCTGCAGGTCCGTGACCCGGTGCCTCCCTGGGACTTGAACCTGGTCCTCGCCAGACTAATGGGACCCCCTTTCGAGCCCATGGTTACATGCCTGCTGCTCATCCTCTCGTGGAAGGTACATTTCCTGGTGGCCATTACATCGGCTAGGAGGGTCTCCGAGATAAGAGCTTTAACCTCGGAGCCCCCTACACTGTCTTTTATAAAGACAAGGTGCGGCTGAGACCCCACCCGGCCTTCCTGCCTAAGGTGGGGTCCCAGTTCCATTATAACCAGGATACCTTCCTCCCCGTGTTCTTTCCAAAACTGCACGGGTCGGAGGAGGAGTGGAGATGGCACTCACTGGACGTGAGACGAGCCCTGGCCTACTACGTTGAGAGGACGCGGCCGTTCCGGAAGTCTATGCAGCTGTTCGTGGCAGTGGCGAACCGGATGAAGGGCTCACCTGTCTCCACCCAGCGCATCTCCGCCTGGATCACTGCCTGCATCAGGTGCTGCTCCGAGCAGGCGAATGTACTGCTTCCAGGGGCTGTGTCAGCACGCTCAACCAGAGCCCAGGCCTTGTCGGCGGCCTTCCTGGAATGAGTGCCCCTGCAGAACATCTGCAAAGCAGCCACCTGGTCATTGGTCCACACCTTCACGTCCCACTACGCCATCGTGCAGCAGGTGAGAGAGGACATGGGGTTTGGCAAGGCCGTGCTGAATGAGAGCAGCTCACCGATGACTCCTACCCACCTCCAAGGTGTGGCTATTTAATCACCTATATTGGAATGGATATGAGCAATCACTTGAAGTAGAAAACAAGGTTACTTACCAGTAACTGTTGTTCTTCAAGATGTGTTGCTCATATCCATTCCACACCCACCCTCCGTCCCCGCTTTTGGAGTCGGCAGAAAGAAGGGACCTAGGGCCCGCAGGGTTGGCGGTGCCTCTTATACCGCGGCATGAACACGTTATTCCAGAGGGCGCCTAGGCTGACCCTACAGGGTCTGTTAAGGGGAAAAAAGTTCCGGGAACCAGTGCACAGTGGCGTGCACTCACCTATATTGGAATGGATATGAGCAACACATCTCAAAGAACAACAGTTACTGGTAAGTAACCTTGTTTTTTCTTCTCGCATTTGTTGGTGAACAGAGGAAAGAATGGTCACAGAGCTGCTTTTTCTGCGTAGGCTATTTACCCAGAACTCCAGATGTAGTGAAGCTACAGAGGGGAAGGAGCTCTCTGCCCCATCTATTGGTGAATAGCAGGAAGTACAGCTACAGAGAGAGCTTTATTTGCATAAGCTTTCCACCAAGAGTTCCTTCAGTGACAGTTCAGGAGCCACTATAGCTAGATACAAAGTCAGAATTGGTTGGCCAGCAGAATTGAAGTGGTAAAGATGAAAATGGTTCCCGCCTTGTGAAGATTCTGCTCAGAGACCATATATGCTATTGGTTTACTCCCCTAGTGATCCTGTGCTGTTGAAAGGACTTTGCAGAGAGAGCCAATATGGACTGAAGACTTGGCTGTAATAGTGTAAGACCTTTGCCTCAGGAAAAGGCGCAGAGGTAGCTGTTCAACAGAGACAAGAAGTGGTAGCTCTGTGGCAGGGTACAATGCAGGGAGGCCTCTTCAGTAAAACTTCAGAGAACAGCAGCAGAGTTTAGTGAACTCCAGTGAGGCCCCTTCAATGACCCAGCTGCTAAATAAAGCTGAAACCACTGTAGCTGGGTTAGGTGTTAGAGCCTCAGGACAGAACCAGGTAATGCTTCCCAAAGGACAGCAGACAGGTCTGCCTGAACGCAACTAAGGGGGATTCTGGACCTACACTATTCACTGAACCCAAACCATGAATGAGGGTTAGCGAAGGAGGAAGTGATGTGGTAACAGGATATTTGTCTATTGGATGTTCACAGTGGCAGGTGGGAACTGAATTAATGGACCACTGCCAAAATTACCATGGGGGAGTGTTTTATTCATCATTCATATAGATCAGGGGTGGCCAAACTGTGGCTTGTGAGCTGTGTGTAGCTCTTCTACAGTTAAAGTGCGACTCCTGAAGACCCCTAGGTCTCCGCCTACCAGACTGGGGTGGGGAGCTTGGAGCTTCTGCCCCGTGACAGAGTGGTGGGGCTAAAGGATTCTGCTCAGCAGGGAGGAGAGTCTCGGGGGATCAATAAGTTTGGCCACCCCGCTATAGATAGATTGTTGCTGTATTT
Organism: Emydura macquarii macquarii; assembly: GCF_026122565.2. Classification (NCBI taxonomy): domain Eukaryota; kingdom Metazoa; phylum Chordata; order Testudines; family Chelidae; genus Emydura; species Emydura macquarii. Next base: position 11,686,992 of record NW_027130511.1, read on the forward strand.
TCCCAAGCTGATTCTGTATTCCCTTTTCCCCTATAATGTTTTCCTTGTTTCATACACAGATGCTGTGCTTGCGGGTGGGAAAGTATTGTCTGCTAAGGAAGGCCAGGGAATGTTTTTAGTGATTTCAGAGATTTTGGCTGATGGTGTTTTTTAGTTTTAAGAGGGACACCTGGCTATTTGGAGCTAGCGCTTGTTGCTGCTGTTAATCCCTGGCAGGAGCATTATGTAAATCATATGCACTATGTAGCAGACTTCCATAATTTCCTATTCAGCAGACGTCTTGGAGTTACTAAAACTTACAGTAGCTTGATGAGTAAGAAAGCACATGTATCTGAACTGTTAGTATCATTAGAGTATGAGGCTGAATGTAGCAACAGTTTAACAGTAGAACAGTTTACAATAGAAAGTGTAAAAGACCACTATACAAAAATGACACGGATTTAGATAGACTGTAATTGCCCACATTGAAATTTTGGTTGTGCAGTGGGGTCAATGACCCAAAGCATATGAAAAGTACCAGGGGATTTTAATGATTGCAAATAGTTAGGACATTTTATGTCTAAGCGCTCTATTAGCCTGGGGCATTGACTCAATACGGATCCAGAGGAAAGAGTATCACTTACTAAATCACCAATGTAGCTTTCTATTGTACTTCCTCAGAGGTCTCTTATACATGTACTGATTCACCTTGGCTCTGTTTAGCTTGCAAGATCAGATGTGGTGTTGTACAGCAGTATAACATTTGGATCTTGTTGAAGTGAAATCCATGTACATTATAATATAAAGTTGGCATTACTAAATAGGAGACTGAGTTGTTCATTGCTAATGGCTTACTGTTTAAATATGAGCAGTTATATGGGCTATTCTTATTAGCCAAGTTGATAATTAACAAAGGAGTCAACATAGACTAGGGGCCAGACTCCTAGACAGTATAAATCAGTATCTTTTTTGGCTTTAGACATCAGTACCACATTGTGGAGTGTGATATAAAAGTGTAGATTGGTAAGTGCTCCGGAGTTTTTTTCTCCTAAAAGATGTGAAGAATAAGGATTCTATTGAGATTTAACTTGAAGCTCATTGTATTGTCTCTTGCTAGTCTAAACAAAATGCACTTCTAATTAGGATTAACAGTGTTCTCCACCTTTATTCTATTCCTCTGATTCTCACGGTGGGATTCATACAAGTGCAAATTCCAAAAATAGCATTGCCTTAAAAGGTGGCAAATGAGAAGGAATGCAGATTTGGCAAATATATGGGGTTTTAGTCAGTCACTTAGTAATAGTCGTCCCCTCAAGTGAGAAATAACAATAGAATTTTCTGAGCAAGAGACAAGTAAATGAAACTAAATGGATCCCTTTGTGTTCTGTAAAGAGATGACTCACTCTACATCATTGTAAAACAATTGTACTTTATAAACTGTACATGCAGGTCTAGCTTGTCACTGCATAAATCAAGATACGTACAGCACTTCACACCAGCTGAGGATCCGATCTCTTGAGTGGGAGGATACATTCTTGTTATTTTTACTCACATGAGTAACCCTATTGAAATAAATGGAATCACTCATGTAATTAAAGATTATAAAGGATTGCAGGCTTTTTGTTTGTATCCTAATTCCATTTCCCAGGTCTTTGTAGAATTCCCATTTTCAGTACTGAAGCTTTCTTTGACTAACCTAGCATACAATAGGAAGGAAATAGACCCAACCCTGCAGGGTGTTGAGCACCCTCTACTCCTATTGACTTTAATAGGAGTTAACACCATTCAGGATTGGGCTGAGTGATTTGAAGAATTTTGCATGCAGGGCCATTCCTTGCACACAGCTTTACCTCAGTCTGCTTCAGTTATTTATTTATTAACTTGGATAGTGTTTATTGCATTGGCACAGAACCATGTTGGTGGAGAGCTGTCTAAGACCTGATGAAGAGGTACAGGAACTCCATGTGCTTGGTCATTGGCAGGCTCTGGGAGCTGAGCCCCATGCTTTTTGCATAGGAATCTAACACTGCACTATAGTCGAAAAAGTTTCTGTTCCTTATGTGAGCCTTTCCCATATATCAATATAATTTGGCCCTAGAACTCTACTGTTGTTGTGATAACAGTGTACAGAGCTGAACAGAGCAGTTGCCATAACAGAGCTGATCTTTCTAAACCCAAACTAATGCTCTGAATTCTTTTTTTATATCTTCGGGAAGGAGAAACCTCTCCACCCAGCAGGAATAAAAATTCTCATGCTAGCCTGGTTCTTTGCATTAGCACTTGTAGCTGAGCTCCTGCTCTCTATTAGTCACCCATGCAGCCAAGGATTTAACTTGGCAGCACTCAGGATTCTCAGTGAAACTGCTTCAGCTGTTCACGATCAGATCCACCCACTGGCATATAAAAATTGCCTCAGTCAAAGTCATAGACTTTTTTTTAAACATGCAAAACCAGAGAATCCATGACGCCACAATAAAGATGACAAAAATGCAGCTTTAAATATAATCAATTTCATACTAGAGGCCTGATCCTGCACTCACTGAAGTTAGTAACAACACTCCCATTCACTCCTTGGGGTGCATGTCTGAGTCCTAGATACTGAACACTTTAGTCTCACTGTCATGGGGTTGGTGGCCCCTTTAAGGGGAGTCCAGGCCCAGGCTATTAATGAGGAGTGACTTTAAAGGGAAAGAGTTCAGCTAGACAATCAAATAATGAGAACCTGGGCCAGATAAAAGGCCATCAGGGCTCAATTGCAGAGAGGTGCTCATAGAGGCTATGGCTATATTTCAACTGGGAGTGTGATTCCTAACATAGATAGACATGTGTTAGCACGCTAAAAGTAGCACTGTGGCCATGGTGGCAAGGGCCATGGCTTGGGCTGTTTGAGTGCAAACCCACTATGTACTTGGATGGCTAGCCCAAGCCACATGGCCACACTATTTTTAGCATGCTAGCTCAAGCAGAGGGAGCATATATCTGTTTACCCACCCTGTGAAGCACACTCGTAGCTACAGTGTAAACATACCCAGCAAAAAGCAACTCTCTGATGATATTGATGGCAGCAGCACTGCTGCCTGTTAACCTCTCCCAACTGACAGGTGAAAGCTCTTAGCAGAAAGATACCAGCTGGTAGGAGAACCTCACTGAAGGCTATAGCTGGCCTGAAGTGTAAACCAGTTCTAGGAGCACTTGTGCTGTGGACCTGAGGAGCATGAATTTATTTTGCATGATGATCCAGCTCTGGGAAGAGGATTAGGTACTCCTAGTTCAAGGAGATGGGGACTTTGAAGTACAACCCAGGAGGGTTGGGAAGATTCCTGGACCTACAGGGGAACTCTTTTGGGGGGAGCTGCTTAACCTAAATACAAGGGACCCCAGGAGAAGGGGAAATATTGTCTAAAGATGCTGAGTGCAAGTGGTTTATTTTTGAATCCAGAGGGAGATGGAAACAGGATGCCTGGAGAACCTGCTGTGTCCTGAGGAGTTGTGATTTGGGACAACTCCCTCTTACACCCACACATTGCAATGTGAAGTTCATCTGGTTTCAATTGTGACTATTTCAGTAAGTTGTATTTCAGTTTTCTGCCTGCAAAGATGTGGTATCTCATGATAGCATATTAACTCTGTCACGATAAGGGGAATACTGCAATTAATGTGTTAATGGAGTTCAAAGTATTTTTTCATTAGTCTTAATTCCAGGCTATACCTAGGTTTATATAACAGGCCACTAACCATAGTAGCTGAGTGTTATATCTCTGAGGGCTTGTCTTCATTGCTTAAGAGCTCAAGGTAACTACAATGCATGGGCTATCTTGAGGTAAAAACACAGTGAAAACAAGGCACTTTTGTATTAACAGGAGGTAAACTCACTGAGGTTGGCCCTAGGCAGGGGTATAGTTTACCTCACGGTACAACTAAAACTTCTTGTCTTCACTGCAGTTAACTTGAGGTATAACTTAAGTGTTCCCTCTATCCTAGCTTTTGTCCACACACAAAAATCTCTAGCTTCAGTCTAGTGGTATTTTAAACTCAAGCTAGCAAGTCAGTGGGTAGGGGTTGAGGCTCAAGTGCTGGCAATGCTGGAGCTAATAATGCAGTCAGAACATGGCTACATTGGGTGGCTAATACAAAACCCTCTGTGCACCTCAACTCCTCTCAGGTTTGCCTAGGTTGAGCAAGAGTGAACTTGAGTGTTGATAACTTAACCCACAACTGCAGTGAAGACAAGCCCTGAATGATTTGCTTTGTTTGAGCCTTTATCTCTCTCATTCTACAATTTATACTAAATTGGATTCTGGTGTACTGCATCTGGCTATGTGACACATCTTAAAATCAACAAGCAGCTGCATATTTGCCAGTTCAGGAAGATGGAATCTGGAGGCTGAGATCAAGCACCTGTTTCCCCACCATGTATTTGGCCAGATTTTTAAAAATGTATTGTCCAGGTTATACTGTTTTGTTCTTCATCTCAACCATTTTCCCCCTTGAGTAATCCCCACTTCTGTCCTAAAACCCCTCACTATGAAGGTAACACATGGAAAAGAACAAGTTTGGAGCCAGCATTGGTTCCTTTCTAACTGGACTGCTGGACAACCAGGTATTTTACTGTGGGTGGGTGAGTACACCAAGAAGGTTGAGTTATTAAATACCTGTTTGTTCCTGTCTTCTTTAAAAAAGGTTACTTGTGACAGGATGCTTAACACAATTAATATTAACAACCAAGGAGAAGGAATATAAACCAGAATAGAGAAAGAACAGGTTAAAAAATATTTAGATAAATTAGATGTAGTCAAGTCAGCAGGGCCTGAGGAAATTCATCCTAGGGTAGATAAAGAACTTGCTGAAGCAATCTGTGAACCATTAGCAATTATCTTCAAGAACTCATGGAAGAGGGTGAGTTCCCAGAGGACTGGAGATGGGCAAACATAGTACTTATCTTTGTTAAGAGGACTTGATGCCTCCTCTCACTCTGCACCTTAGTTCCTCATCTGCACAAGGGAAAAAGAATAAAAAAAGACAGTCCCTGCCCTGAGAGCTTGCAATTAAGGATCTTTAGTATAGGCCCATTTTTCTGCTGTAAACTGGTCTGGCAGCATAGCAAGTAAGAGGCTTTCACTAGCAAATGGGCTTTTGAGGATGCTGTTGTAATAAGACGTTGTCTTTGTCTTGCCTCTCTGTTCTTTCACCTCGTAAGAACAAAGCACCAAACATCTATGTTGTTACTGAAAATGAAAGGTGAATACTACTTATTGATTCATCCTTCCTTTTGTATTTAACTTTGTACCCTTGCACAAAACAACAATACAATACAACACAACATTTGTTGGTATGGCATCTTAAATAATATCGTTATGGAGAAAGCACAAGTCAGCAATTGAGAGAGGAGCAAGATGGAAAAGATTTTAATTTTGAAATGGAGTTCAGTAAGGTGTTGAGATACAAGAAAATCGCTCCAGATGACAGGTGTCTGCCTGTCATTGTAATGCCTGAGCACCTAACACTAATAGCAATGAGATTGTATGGAGGAACAGAGAAGAAGCTGGTGGCAGAAAAATGTGGGGAGAGAAATTGAGAGAGACAGATCTGTGAAACATACAAATGTATTGATATCAACCTACTGAAACATTATAAATGGTGTTTATAAATACTGCACCTCAGTTATTAAAGTCTTTAAATTCACTGAGTATCACAAGTTTTACTATATAGCATAACTCTAAGGAATGGGAACCTACGTAAGTCTGTGGACATCTGCCCTATAGTACATCTCACGGGTTCCCTGATACAAGCTAAACATTCCTTAAATTGTATGGTTTCTAACTTTCCGGGATTATGACACTCCTCATTTTAATGCATGTGACTCTGCAAAGTGAAACAAATAATTGGAGCCCCTCAGCTTTGTCAAAGTGCTGTTAAAAATTACATCAATAGCACCATCTACTGATGCTGAAGGTCATTGCATGAGAATGTTTCCAAAAAATCTGCACTAGAATGATGATTTGGGCAGTATTATTACAATTGCACTGTAACAGGGTATGCTTCACTCTTGTCCTGAGATCCCATACAAACAGCCGTGTGGATGCTTTCTGTTATCTGCATCAAACCACCATCACTATCCCGTGCAATAACGCTATCAACAATTTCCTCTAGTTCACAACTCTTTCTGTGGGAGAGGAGGGGAGAGAGAAGAGATCTTACTACATGGAGATTTTATTTCCTCTGGGCTGGTAGCCTTTCCCCCATGTACCTCTTTCCAGAGCTTTTTAACTACCTTCTCAACTAATGGGATAATTAGTTACTTAGCACATCAAACCTCCCCTCCCCAGTCTGATTAGGTAATTAAGCCTTTTCTGGGGGAATTTATGCTTAAGTGATCAGAGTGTTGGGTCAGGTACTGGCTCCCTATTCAGCACTCTGTCACAAGAACACAGAGACTTTAGTCAGGACAGAACTGGGTCCCCATTATACTTACTACTGTACAATACAGTAAAGGAGAAGGAAAGGTGAGGTAACTGATAATATTATATAGGCAGGTAAACTAGCTAGTGCATGCTATGATGATTTTTTTTATTCTAGCTAGTGCATAGCATGATGATTTCTGAGTCAGTTGAACATTTGTGGGCTTTTTCAGAGCTACTTCCTATTTTATTTTTTTAACCTCTGCCTATTTCCATTTTTAAATTTTGTTCTCTCTGAATTTTCTTTTAATCCTTCTAAGTATTGTCTATTTCCATTCTCCCCCCTCCCTTTTAGTTTCCAGGGTTTTGTTTTTTTTTAAATTTTCTGTATCTCCAGGATAAAAACTTTCTTGTGCTATTAATATCACTGAAGTTGGCATGAACATCACCTCAGTTGGGAGCATCTTGAAGTAGACCCCGAAGAGGTACAATACACATTCTATTCTCTCTCACATTGCCCAAAGTGTTACCATACAGGATTTCTTAGAATGAAATTCCCTTTTCCTTCACTATAATTACTCCTGGGGGAATTCTGCACCACTGTGCAAGCGCAGAATTCATTTCCCCCTGTGGATTTTTTTCCTCCCTCTGCAGAATATAGATTCTGCTGGAGAGGCACTGCAGTTACACTTTTCGCACACCAGGGACTGTTGAGGTGCCAGAAGAGAGGGCAACCAGCTAGCAGAGAGGCTGTGTTCTTCACCGGAGGCGGCCAGGTGAGGAGGCACGGGACAAACAGAGCAGGGCACATGGGGCTGCTGTGAGTGGTCACAGACAGTGGTTCAGAAGGTCTAGTGGGGGTGGATGAGATTGAGGCGTGAGCTCAGGAGCTAGTGGAGTGCCAGCATTGAGCTGGGGCTGAATTGGAAGGGGAGGTTTCAGGGCCACCTGGGGACAGAGGGAAGCGGGGTTTCAGGGCCACATGAGGAAAGGGGGGAGGAAGTGCATGGGGAAAGGGGCAGATGTGCCTAACTGAATAGGGGGTCAGCCAGGATCTGCATGGGGGAGGCTCCTCAATTCCCTAACAATCCCTCTCCTCCACAAAACCTGTTCCATGCTTCTCCCACCCACACCCAGCAACCCTCCAGGTTCACTTCCAGGCTCCTTCCCTCTTCCTCAGCTCCTCTGTTACCTCTGACTCCCCCAAGCCTTTGCACTGCTTCTGAGGGGTGCAGGAAATATGTTTCTGTATTGTAGTTTAAATTAATTACTCAAAGTTCTGTATTAATATGCCTAATAGGAAATCTATCTGTCAAAAAAAAAAATGTCCTGAATCTTTTTTGTTGTTGCCTACATTGTTACAGACATATTTGCTGACAGGTATTTTGAAATAAAGTACCAAAATAATTGAAACTGGCGTGCTTATATTGTGTTAGTTTGAAAAATAAAATATGCAGAATTTTGCAGAATTTTAAAATATTGTGTGCAAAATTTTCAATTTTTTTGGTGCAGAATATTTAATATTTTGGCGCAGAATTCCCATAGGAGTATATAATGAAAAATTATTTCCTAACAAATAGTTATATAAATTTCCTTCACTCACCCACGTTTACTTGCTTTCCAGCTCCACTAACTCCATTTCATTAGGGCTACTTTGCTATATTCAGTTGAAGTGAACTGCTTCTCTCTCAGCTGCCCTCTGCCACCATTCCCCCTGCAGCTGCCTATAGACCTTTTCTAAACACAGCAGTGAGACGCAACTGGTTGTTAAAAGTACAGGAGTGGGGGAGGGTCACTGACCTGGATAATATTTCCCCGTGACAGGGTTTGAAAACCTGGGATTGTCCTTATTAAATATGTGTCTTATCAATACAGAAGGAAGGAGGCTGACTCTCACTTGGGCCTCTCTTTCCACTTAGAAAATGGTTCTGCAACATGGCTACCCTGCAGTGCTGGCTCTCATCACCAGAGCTTATTTATGCTTGCTTTGTGATGCATCCTTTTGAAAAGTCTCTGTCTCCATGGGATTACCAACCTTCTGCAGGTTGGGAAGGGGCCATTAGCTGTTCTTGCTGGACATCTGTACTTCTGGGCTTTGGTTGCAGATATAGCATGCCAATTCCACCTCAAGAGCTGCATCTGTTGTGGGTGTCCACTGTCTGGAACCTCTTGAGCTCCACTTCTCAGAGGAGCCACCCTCTGAAACTCTCCTGATGACGCCTCTAAGCCAGGTGAGGTTTCTTATACACCAACAGAACAGTCGAGTTTTTTCACCATCCTTGCCTCCACCAATATGCCATTTTATGAATGAGGTGCCTTGTGTGTCTCAGGGTAGGTCTACATTGCTGGGGCTGCGTCGGGCTCCACGGATTGATGCAGTGGGATCAATTGAGCGGGCAGCACTGATCCGCACAATCGATCTCGGAAGTGCTCTCTGGCTGATGCAGTAAATCCACCCCCACAAGAAAAGTAACACTGCATTGAGCGGAGGGTGTTTCCTCTCGACGCAGCACAGTGGAGATGCCACGATAAGGGAACGTTAGTAAGTTGATGGGAGATATGCAAATTACAATATGTAGCTTGTGTATCGCCCATTGACGCTGCTAGCAGCGTAGACCAGGCCTCAGAGAGGAGCAGTGGCAGAGGGAGCAGAAATGCCTGTGTAGTGTCAATTAAACTGTAATAATGGCTTTCTTGCTTACTCCAACTCCAAAACCATTTGCAGAGAGTAGTGGAGGAAGATTACTTCTGACATTGAAGGAAATGATCTTCTAAACTCAATAATAATATAATACTTTTGTGCATTTATATAATACTTTCATCTGAAGATCTCAAAGCCCTGGACAAAGATGGGTAATTATTATCCATTCTCACTCCCTGGTGTGGCAGGAGCAATAGCACATTCAGTTCTGGTGAGGATGCGGTACCTCTTCACCTCCATCCATTGAGCCTTTGCTTCCCAGCCAATGCACAAAGAAATGCTGATGTCTTGATGAGGTCTAGAGGAAGTAGAGTCCAGCCAAGGGTAGCATCACCATGGAGCCAGGTGTTGGAGAGTGGGAGGACTAAAGGGAAGGGAAAATGGAGGTGTAACAGGCAATTTCAGCTATGGGAGGGGTTGAAAGTCCCTTCTGAGATGATGGTCACATCTGCTCCTGAGTCAATTTTAAAGTCAATAATCTTTTCAGGAATATTCAGTTTCACTCTCCAAGTAGACTGTGTAATCACATGTGATAGATCCCAGGAACAGTGGTTCTTGATTATCTGTAATATTAATCAACTCCTTGATTGCCTTGGTACGGCAAACAGATGCAAAGTGTCCATATTTTGTGTATTTATTACACCTTGTGCCTTTGGCTAAATGTATATTTGTTGGAATATGAATTTTTCCAAATGTTGTGCATTTATTCTGATAGGCTTTGTAGTTTGCTTGAAATTTTTTCATAGCCTCAATGATTTTATGGTAATGATTTTCAGCACTCTTGCTGTGTCTATTTATAGCTTCTAATCTAATTTCAGCTTTTTAAAGTAGCCCTACCTTTTGTTCTACTGTTTTAGTTCAGACTGCTTTTCTACCTATGTATATGTGAATAGACTGAAGTCTGTCTTTAACTGTAGTTGTTGTTAGAGACTTTTGCCTGTTAAAACAACACTCAGTCTGTCTCATATTTTAGTGGTTTGCAGTCCCCAAAATAAAAGTTTTCAGCCAATGCATGTAAAGCTTTTACAAAAGATTCATGTTTTCTTTGGCTCCTGAATTCTCTGGTGAAAATATGTTCTTTCATGTCAGCTCCCGCCCCCTCCCTGGGGCTGGAGGATCTGTCAGCTCCCCTGCCCCTGCCGTGGGACCAGAGGAGCTATCACCCTGCCCCACAATGGAGCCAGAGGAGCTGTTGAAGGCCTCCCTCCCTGTTGTTTGTGTGGGGCTGGAGGAGCTGTCAAGTGCCCCTCCCCCCCGCCACTGGGGGGCTGGAGGACCTGTGAGATCCGCTCTGCCGCCATGGGGTGGGAGGGGCTGTTGGCCCCCCTGCCACTGCTGTGGGGCTGGTGGAGCTGTTGAGTACCCCCCCACCACTGTGGTGTCGGAGGGGGTGTTAGACCCACTCCACCACCGTCACTGGGTCAGAGGAACTGTTGGCTCCTCCGCTGCTGCCGTGTGGATCCCCCCGCACCCTCTGCCATGGGGCTGGAGGGGCTGTCGGTCCCCCCTCACCACCACTACGGGGCCGGAGGGGCTGTTGGCTCCTCCCGCCGCTGCCGAAGGAGTTGTGGGGCCCCACTGCATTGGTGGGGCTCAAGGTGGGATCCAGGGACTGGGTTCACTGTAGCCCAAGGTTTGGTATTGAGACGGATGTACTGTACAGAATTACAAACACATTGTGAATTATGTTCTTAGTGTGTCTGCCAGGCAGGGCTGAAGTTACCCCACCCTGGACAAAGTAATGTGGTTCTGCCACCTTGAAGACATTTCCAAGATAGGTTAAGAGACAATGGGAATGCATTTACATAAAAGGTAAATAAAATCATCAAACTAACAAGGGAGGTGATAACCACTCAGAATCATGGCAGAGGCAGGAGATAGCAGCGGCAGATCAATTTGCATTATAGCAAACACCAGTAGTGAGGGGAAAAACCAGCATGAAACTTTCCATGTCCTCTGTCCTCACTGCTGTACTTTACTTGGGGAGAGGGGTTTGTAAATGTCAGAAGAATCCATTTCAAAGGTTCTCTGGACTACAAAAGAGATGGGCAAAGAACCCTGAGTTATCTTTCATCTAGGTAGACAAGGGAAACCTGCAGCATGTACTTCCATAGAAGGTCCTGACTGAGAGACAGTGAGCCATGCTGGACAAAGAGTAATTGATGAGAGAAACCATCTTAAACAAATATTGTATTTTGCTACATTAAGTTTTAAACTTTTTGATGCCTGTTTTTCACTTTTATTTCCTTTATTTGCATATCTGCCTTTATTTCTTTTACTTGGCATCACTCAACCTATGTGCTGTTGTTAATAAACTTGTTTTCTTTTAATCTAAACCAACATAGTGCTGTATTTGAAGTGATTGTTAACTTCAGTTCATGTGGCAAGCTGCTGGGTATAGTCTCTTTAAAGGAGCAAAATGAACCCTGTTGTTTCTCTGATTGGTAAAGGAGAGGTCTGGACATTTCAGGGTGTTGGTTTTGGCGGAATTCAAGGCGGGGGATGTTTTGAGGTCATTTGTCTAGTAATAACCAAAGCAAGAGAAGACAAGAGTGTGGCTGTGTAATAAGCAGGCTCCTGGATCAGAGTTTGCTGACCTAGGGCTGCTTATCACACAGACACTCAGTGCATGCATGTATGCAGGCTGGGAGCATCCAGACAAAGAAGCTACAGCAGCAGGGCTTTTGGATAGTACCCAGGGCTATCAGGCAGCTGGTGACCCAACGTCTCACTGGTCTGAATTGCAGTCCCAAACCTGACAGTGTGCATTATTAATTACTGGGCTAGGGGAGGGGCAGATGTGGGACCGGGGGGAGCACAGAATTAGAATTTTGGGGGTTAGGCAGAAGATAGAAGCTCTGTATTGTCAGGCAGCATTTTATTCAGATCTGTGTAATTTGATCTCAGCTGGGTCAAGGTTTGCCACCTTTAAGATGCAGAAAAAACACTCACACACTACTCCCAGCCAGCAACAAAAAGGGTGCTCGTGCCATACTAATCATTACTAAAATGTTTTAGAGAACAATTTTTTACACATACACACAGAATAATTTTTATATTTTTATCATTTTTTCTTATCCTTACACAGTGCTGCAGTCTGGACTATGGGAGTGTGAAGTACAGAGCACTCTAACCTGTTCCAAGGGAAAAAATAAAAAGGCACATTAAATCTGTCCAGTACAAAAACTAGCCAGGTTGCAACCTCGGTCTTCCAATAAGAGCTCTTATACTAATAGTCAAAATCATATTGTTCTATACACTAGTGAGAACTAACAACTCTGTACTTGTCACACACATGTTGGGAATTAGGGGCAGGAGAATTCAAAAATCAAAAGAGACCAAAAACACTATAATCTCTTTTTCAAAATTGTGAATTTTAGGCTAATGACTTTTGGGAGTCAGCCTCTTGAATTTTGAACTTTTGGGGGTGGCAATTCTGACCCTGTCCTCTGCTGATCCACCCCTGCTCTGCATTACACTTGCTTCCTGGGTGAGGGAAAATACATAGTGAGGGGCTGGGGAGAGGAACCTGATATGAAGAACAAAAAAATGCAGGCCCTATTTACAGAATGGGGCATGCTATTCCAGGAAGCAGTGACTGAAAAAGATTTAGGGGTTGTGTGGATTAGCAGATGACCATGACCTCACTGTGATGCTGTGGCCAAAAGAGCTAATGCGATCCTGGGATGTATAAGCAGGGGTATTTTGACTAAAAGTAGAGAATTTGTTATATCTCTACCTTTGGCAGTGGTGTGACCACTGCTGAAATACTTTGTCCAGTTCTAGTGCCCAGATTTCAAGCATGTTGCTAAAGTGGGCAGCGTTCAAGGAAGAGCCACAAGAATGTTTACAGGATTAGAAAACACGTCTTCTAAGGAGTGATTCAAACAACTTAATCTAGGCAATTTGACAAAGAAAAGGCTCCGGGGTAATTTGCTTACAGTCAAGCTGAGGAACAACTATTTACTAACAGGCCCGTCAGTCTACCAGAGAAAGGTATCTCACGGTCCATCGGCTGACAAGTAAAGCCACACTAAATCGGACTGGAAGGAGTACCTCGGGCAGAGGCAGTAACCACGCACCCCGCGGCGTGTAGCGTAGGGGAGCCGCGTTTCTGGCAGCTGCCTATTGGCCTAACGCGCCTCCTGGGCCCTGCCCATATCCGAGGCCCGGCCCCGCCTGGAGCCCCATGCGTGCGGGGCCCCCTCCTCGCCGAGGGAGCAGCGGGTCCGTCACCCCTTTGCAGGCCCGCGGGGGATCTTGCCGCCCGAGGAACGCCACAGCGCAGGCGAAGCAGCAGCAGCCCCGGCCCTCGCTAGCGGCGCTGCCGCTCGCCTCACGTCGTCCGGCCGCCCCCCCGCCTTAGCCCCGCCCGGCCCCGCCCCTCGGGTCTGGGCTACCAGGCAGCCGAGCCCGCCAGTGCCTGGCGGCGGGCTGGGCTGGGCCGGGCCGGGCCTGAGTGCGCTAGTCTGCGCGTGCGGAGGGAGTGACGCGAGCGCGGGGAGCAGCCATGATGGTGGGTGTCTGGGCGGCTGCGGGCGCCGCACGGCTGGGTGTCGGGCGGGAGGGCCGTGTGGCCGGGTCACTAACCTCTGCGCTTTGTCTTCCCCCCTCCCGGAGCAGGAAGGCTCGGACGACGGCCCAGATTTCCTCTCCGAGGAGGACAGAGGAGTAAGTGCACCTGCCCCGGGGGCTGCGGGCCGCTGCCACCTGGGGATGGAGCGGGGGGATCCTGTCCTGTCCTGTCCTGTCCGGCGGGCCCCTGGCACCCAGAGGCAGGGGGGCCCTGTCCTGTCCGGCGGGTCCCTGGCACCTAGATGTGGGGAGGAGCGGCTGTGCCCTGAGGGGGCCCGGCAGGCCGGAGGGTGGGAGTGGCTCTGTTTTGCAGAGTCCGGGGCCCCTGTGGCTGGGTTGTGGAGTCTAATCTGTTTCCTTAATCCTAGTTCCAGTTGTGCACCTTTGGCCCATAGCTCCTCGCTTCGTAACGGTCCTGGCGTCTAAATGCCATTACGGACACTGGGTTGTTTTGATGGTTTTTGAGATGCTATTATGATTTCGGGTTCTCCTCTCAGACTTGTTGAGAGAGAAACAATACAGCCAAACAAACACATATTAGCCTGTTGTTTAGTTTCCCCTGTCCCTACCATCCACGTTTTTTTTCTCAAGCTATGTTTCAATAGCTTTTTTTAAAAAGTAGCTTAATCCAGCTTTATGTATATTGTAGGAGATTCATATTTTGCATCTGTATAGTTTACACTCGGATCTCTTCTTCTTTCATATATGTGCTTCTTAAATCTGTTATTGCATTGAGCGAGGGGGGGCAGATTTGGTGAGAGCACTTTGAATTCCATCTTTATGCAGACCCTGGCCCATAATTAAAAAATTAAGACTACCTTCTCTTTTCAGTATACAGCTGATATCCCATTGATGACAATGGGAGGTTTGTGCCACAGTATGTGTGCAACTTGGACTTCAGTTACTGAACTTCTGTTGTTTAATCGTTTACTATTTGTTCAGTACCTCATTGTTGCATTCAGTATCAGTTGGAAAATATTCTAGCCTTTGGGCTTGCTACTATTTCAGCTCTTTGTTTCTCTTCCTCTTCCCTGGCTGTGACCTTCTGCGTATGAAAAAAAATGTACCAGTGTAACTAGATTGCATTTTTCAATCAGTGTAGATGCTCTTAAACTGGTGTAGCCAGATGTTAATATTGATTTAGTTTAAGTCAGTCTCTTAGGAAGAATTGACCTTGACCAGCTAGATTGAGGGGGAAGATGTCATATGTAGTTTGAAGTTAGTTAACATGTGATAGCTAATCTAGACAAACCCCATGAAAATTAGGAACTTTTTAAAAATGAAAGCTGAGATTCTGAAAATGCCATGTAGACCACAAAAATACATCATGCAGACCATATATATTTCACACATCTGACATAAAGTTAAGTACTGTGGCTGGATTTTTAAAGGGGAGGGGTGTGGGTAATTTTGACCAATAACAGTATGAAGGCATTCATGTTAAGATTTAATTGGTTCTAGTCATGAAGCATTCAGTGCAATCACCAAGTGGTCAGGAAGAAACATTACTATTGTATGGATCATTATGCTATTGTGCAAGTGTATTATAGGGCCTTTCCTTCGAATTCCTAGTGAAGAATACAGAGTAAATAAGAGAGGGAGGGTGGAAACCAATGTCAGTGAGCACTTACAGTGCCAGCCACTGTAAAAGCGAGAGAGAGAGAGAGAGAGATTTCTTCATTATGTACATTAGGCCTTAGTACATTAGTAATGGATGCATTAGAAATTAATAGATAGGTTGCTGTTCTCTGAAGCATTAGATAATGGCCATACTTGCAGGTAGAATACCAATAGTTTAATCTCGTTTGGAAAATCCTATATTTCCCCTCCCACTAATGCTACAAACTCCTGTAGTAATCTGAGTTTATAGTACTGTCCCATTTATTGCCTTTACACGTGTTAGTCAAGGATCTTGCTTGTTCTACTGAGCTGCTCTTCAAGTATGCCTTTTGAATTGGTCAGTAGGAGCCTCTCTTCTTTCTCTTCCTCTCCCATCCAGTGCTAAATAATTACTACAGAACAACATAATCACTATCCCTTCCCTTAACTTTTCAGCTGATGTTACTTTCAGACCCTGTTTTTCATTTCCCATTTATTCTGAATCGAAATCCCCAGCTTTAATTACAAGGCCTCTTTGTAGGTTTTTGGTAGTTGATCATAATGTAAACATAATTGAAAGACGCAATAACAAGCTGTTCCTTAGGGCTTGTTTTCATGTACAGCACTACAGTGGCATAGTTGCACTGATGGAGCGTTTTCACTAAAGCGCTCTATGTCAACGGTAGAGTGCTGTCTACAAAGGACATTTCACGTCCCTGAATCATGTAGTTTTACCAGTATAGGTCAGTAGTGTAGACCTGGCCTCAGATCCAGCTATTTGAGTCTTAAAAACATAGCATCCCTTTTCTGTGGCAATAGTAAAAACAACTGCCCTTTTGTAAATTGGTATTTCCCTGATCTCTCTTTTTTTTTGGTCACCTTCATGTGTTTGCACAGGTCATGCCCACCTTATGTAGTGAAGGGCTACAGACCAGCCTTTGATTAGGTTAATTACTTCCTCACTGGGTCTCTACATCCCTTTTCTGCTCTAGATTTCAGAGATTGCCATGTCAATAGTGCTTTTAATTTTTTAACATGTGTAGGTGTTACTGTAAATTATATGACTTAACCAAACCTGACATTCCCCAAGTAGTTTGACTCGCTTGTGCCAGCTTCCTCACAGTAGTGTTTGAAACCTACTTTGCCCTTGAGTGAGAGCCCAAAATGTGACTTTACTCCTCACCCAACCTTTTCTGAGGTCAGGTTGCTTGTCTCTGAGGTACCCCAAGTGCCGTTACTATTATTTTTCAGCCTCCACAACATATTCCAGTTACTTTAAATAAAAGCTGGGGTTTTTCTGTTCATAGTAGAGAAAAAAGAGAATCACAAAACAAAAGCTAACTGATTTTAATTGGTTTACAAGAAGTTCTGCTAGATGGCTGTAAGCGCATAAAGTATGCATTGAAATGTAGAAATATTACGTACAGCTTGGCATAACTGCATGCTCACCTTAAAATCAGGTTGTCAGTGCTTTTCACAGCCTGTTGGTTTAGACTTTCAGTTTCTCTCTGAAAGTCTACAGTGTATCCCAGGTTTTTCCTTTTTCTCTCTATCAATAAGCCATCTGTTGATAGTGATTTCTTCTTTCAAGTAGTGATGTAGAGCAATTTCTTCACTCCTGGGGCATGACAGCATTTTTCTTGAGTCAGTACGCAAAAATACAAAGTATTTCTTTTTCTTGCACAGTGGCTCACAAAGTTCCTTCAATTTTCTGATTGTCTTTGATACCATTTATAGAATGATTCATTACCATTGCAAATGAAAATAGTCCTGTTGCCAGGCAGGCAGTGTAGCATAACTTAACATATTGTTAACTGTACTTCCTATATAAACCTTGGAGAGTTTATATAGGAAGTACAGTGTGTATCTGTTGGGCAAGCAATCCATCACAACGGAGTATTCTTACTTGCTGTTTGCAGTTGTCCTATTTACTTTGTCCTTAAAATAGTGGCTTGTGTTCAGAAAGTTACATCTGACTTTGCTGATAAATTTAAAGTAGTGGGGAAAAAATATAAAAGTAAAATAGCTTTGATATTCCAAGCATAGTATTCCAAGCAAGTTTCATGAGATCTAGCTCTCTAATGGAAAAAAGACACTATGCTCCAGTCCTCCAGATTCTCTAGCATATGCAAGACATGTCTTGCACATGCAGGTACTAGAGTAGAGATTTTGTCAAATTACTTTATTCTATGAATGATCTACAGGGTGAATTAAGGATATAATTCTAGACTATCCACTACCATGGAAAAGGCATACAGTGCTCATCTCAGAATTTTATTTTGTCCTCAGTGGGATTGGGCTTCCAACATCACACTGGGACTGGGAAGGGACCATAACCTGGAAATCTAGGTTTCATGGAGAAACCAGAGTGCAACTTGGACTATCCTGAGATTGTAGAATTTAGATCCTGCTTCTCCTTGGATCTCCTCTTTACATCTTTATTCTACCACTATCAGATGGGGAACAGCAGTAACTCACGGAAGAATTTCTGTTCAGAATTCTGCCAGGGTGAGAGGGGAAGTATGCAATGTAGAGGCAAGGCAGCAGCCATTGTTTACCTCTTTTTATCTTTAGAGTCCAAATTCTCTCTCTCTCTCTTTGTGTGTGTACCCACTGATAGACTTCTTTGGTAGAGGGAGTATTGTTAGACACAGCACTCACATTGAAGTCCCCCATCCAGTTTTTCTGGCTTTAGTTTCTCCCTTGCACAAGTCAAGCATCTGATCCACAGTTTCGGCTATGACTGAATTTTGTCTTTGGGGGCTGAGACATAACCGTTGAAAATTATGGCCTACATTCAATCTTTCAGCTACTTCCTGTTAGTAGATTATAAGAATCTTCAGGTTGAATTATTGAAACCTCTAATTAGAGCCACTCTACATATTACTGCAGTAGAAATAAATACAATTTTGAGTTGTGCCTATTTTGCTTATGTATAAAGGCCTGAAAGGGTATGGTTTCAGAAATTCTCAGCTTGTTTCCCCTTGCAAGTATCAGGAATGTAAAGTCTGTAAAGTTTCCTTGCAAATTGGAGGACTACTTAGATCATTTTTTTTAGCTTTGTCAGCCCATAATTAAAGGCCTGGGGTGTTTAGTTTAAAACAGACATCAAACACAAAAGAGAGTTTCAACACAGTCTGATTAAAAATATCCTCTCCATTAATGAGAGAGTGTATTTGTGATAATCCTAGCACATCTGTGGCCATTCATATTCTCCAGGATAGACAAGATCGGAGTTTCTATTACAAAAATATTGAAAAGACTTTTTAAAAATAAACCAGGCCTTTGTATATCCTAAAGAAACAAAATGCATAAATCTTCCCCTTCCCTCTCCGAAGGCACCTTTAAAATTGTCCATTTATATTACATGCTCTTTAGGTTGTGTGTTTGTAATTAATAAAATAATGTAAAAAATTAAGGTAAAATCCATCTGTTTGTTCTTTAGAATTCAAAATATAATCTACAATGTATTTTGCTCTTCTGAATTGCTAGCAAGTTAGCAAACAATATACAATGAGAAATGCGAATACTAATAATAGTGCACAGACAAGGAAGCATAGTAAGTGAAACCGCCATGTATGGTTGTGCATTGCAAGAAATGTGGGATGAGATTTGTTTTCTCACTGGGTATATTTTTAAAATTTCGTAGCTTTGTTCTGTCTATCCATTGTTTTATAATGATGCCCATCACTGCAGTATCAGGACTCATGCTGAATGAGAAATAAAGTGCTATTTTTGTTTTTTTATGAAGTCTGAATTGATGTTCTTTGTTTAGCTTAGAGCAATAAATGTAGATCTCCAGACTGATGCTGCCCTGCAAGTGGATATTTCAGATGCTCTTAGCGAGAGGGACAAAGTGAAATTCACTGTTCATACAAAGGTAAACCCAGCCTTGTATCTGGATGTCGTTTAAATGTAATAAATTAACTAAAAAATGAGAAAGTAACAGTTTGTCATTCAAGAAAGACTGTCAGCCTGAAGTAATCAAATAAAATTCAAGATATATATGCAAAAAAAGTTGATTAAAAGGTAAAACCATAACTTAATTATTTAAAAGAACTTACTTGAGATTCTCAGTAGATTACTGTATTCTGCCTTTTGATTCCCACATTTACTTTAATATATTAATGGCAGGCTTGCTATTGGAGTCTTTCTACACCCTTGTATTCTTCAACCTGGTGTACATTGTTTTCTCCATTATTCACTTCAGACTTGAACAGTGTACTTTAGGACCATATTATGTTCTGCCTCAGGCTTAGATTTTAATTTCCAAAGTAACTTCCTAATACTGTACTTCAGTGCCTTTCTTAGCTCTCATAGCTTCATTTGATGGTTTATTGATACTGTCTTTTCATGAGTTCTGTAAAATAGATTACCCTTTTATTTTACAAAACATTTGGAAGTTTAATTGTTACTCTGGATGCAGTTTAAATTTAGTAGAGTTTAAGGTTGTTTTACTGTTCTTCTAGTTGCAGACTCCTTTTTGGCATTGAAATTATAAAACTTGATATAGTAGTGTAAACCTCTGAATTTCTAAATCTGAAATAGCCCTCTTCTTTGCAGAGTTCTTTACCAAATTTTAAACAAAACGAATTTTCTGTTGTTCGGCAACATGAGGAGTTTATCTGGCTTCATGATTCCTTTGTTGAAAATGAAGACTATGCAGGCTACATTGTAAGTATGATAAACCTTTAATTTTGTGTGTCTTGTTGTTTTATGAAAAGCTGTAGACTGAGGACTTGATTATAACATGTACTGAACTCTTATACCATTTAAAGCTAATAGGAGCTATAGGTATTCTTCCTCTCTCAAAATCAGGCCCTGAAGTTTTACTACATTGCGTTAGGCAATTTCACAAAGTCAGATGTTGAAACAAATTCTTAGGTGAGCCAGTGTAATTTTCGTTATAACAGGTTTTGTTGCTTTTTGCCTGTCTATTCTTTTCTCCAAGAATTTTGAGTGGATTAATGTTTCACCTGTATCCTTTAATCTAAAACGTATTAAAACATAGATGAGAGGTGAACTGTGAAACTTGGCATTCTTGTTTTCAGGAGTTAATATTTAACTTGCTGTTTGTTGAATTAAGTTTTGTTTTTTCTTTGTTTGTAGCTGGAATGGCAATAAAGGGTTCAGTATTAAGCTGTGAAGTCATCAGTGCTCTTGAATTTTTGTTCCATTGCTGATGGGTTTTTTTAGGAGGAACAGAATCAATTTTCACTTTGGATTAATTCAAATAAAATATGGTTTGACGTAGGATAAAGAAAACCTAATGCATAATTTAGAGGACTTCCCCTTTTGGACTTATTCCTTCGGGGAATGGATGTCTCTGAAATAGTTAGTTATGTGATGAAAGAAGTAATTGTAAACACAGCTAGCATTAACATCAGTAATTGTTTTAAAATGGGAATATTTGACATTTAACTTTTTGATAAGTTTACACTTTCATTGAAGGCTTTTTAAAAAGGCATTCAAAACTAAAGTACTCTTTGTTTTTGTTTTTTTAAATTCCTTGGTTTAGTACTCATTTATTCATGCCCCCTGAGAGACAGCTATGCTGATGTAAGTTTTTGGTGTAGACCAGCCCTCAGTCAGCTGGATGCAGGCTATGTAAAAGAACCAGCTGGTTTGTTTTAGGCTTTGAGATTAATTTTTCTGTGTGGGGTAATGATTTAAAGTCAAGGGAGAAATTGTTCTTAAGTACTTTGTATTAACCTGTTTACACTTCAGCATAATTTTGATCCCTAGCGTACACCTAAAACTTAGATCAGCCTAGGTGAAAAATTCACACCCCTGAGAAATGTAGTTAAGCTGACCTAAACCCTGATATAGACACCTTTGGGTGGATGGAAGAATTCTTTTGTGGACCTAGCTACTGCACTCAAGGTGGTGAATTTACTATAGCGACAGAAAAATCCCATCTGTCGCTGTGGCAAGTGTCTTTGCTACAGTGGCACAGCTGTAGTTGTGCTTCTGTAGCACTTGTAATGCAGATATAGCCTTAGTAATTCAGTTTAGGTGAATTGTTTTTACTTACAATGCACCATGTTATAAAATAATTAAAAAGCTAAGCCACCCAAAATTTTACCTACTATATCTACTATATGTTAATATCCCTTTTCCAACAAATGTATTTTTTTTAATGTCGGCAGCCTAGCAATAACATCTTAGTGTGCATTGAATGAAAGAAAAAAGACTTTGGTTTCATGCTTTTCAGATATTACGAATGGAGGGCATTAAAACAATTTTTGAAAATATCTTGACAATGTCCCCTTTGTTTAAAAGAAATCTCTGAATAGTTGACTGAAGTTAATTCAGTGAATCAAAAATGTTGTTTAAATTTCATAAGGCCAGTTGTAAGTAGATTCCTGGAACCAGAACATTTCATTTAATAATATGAAAGGAAACCGTGACGAAAATGGGGTATTGGGCCAGTGTGCTCCATAAATTATTCATCAGGTGACTTTTTGCCATAAGGTTGTTAATGGGGAGCAGGGAGGAGAACAGCTGTTCAGGTCTAAAAAGTTTTAAGCAACTTACTGTGCTCTTATTTGAAGGGCTTTAGCTTTGACTAAGGCCATGTCTGCACTAGTAAGCTTACAGTGGCATAGCTGAGCTTCTTGAAGACCGTTTGTGTAGCCATGCTATACTGTGGGAGAGAGCTTTCCTGTTGACATAATAAAACCAGCTCAGTGAGGGACTGGTAGCTGTGTTGGTGGGAGAGCGTCTCCTGCCGATATAGCACTGTGCACACGAGTGCTTATGCTGGAAAAACTTACGTCGCTCAATGGGGTGTGTTTTTTCACAGCCCTGAGCAACAAAAGTTTTGCTGACATAAGTGCTAGTGTAGACATGGCCTTAGAAGGTGAGGAATTCAAAAGTACTCCCTGACTTACTCATTTGACAGATCCCACCAGCACCACCCAGGCCTGACTTTGATGCTTCAAGGGAAAAACTACAGAAACTTGGAGAAGGAGAAGGATCGATGACTAAGGAAGAGTTCACCAAGATGAAACAAGAACTGGAAGCGTATGTATATTTTATTCACTGCTGTGTGTGTGTTACAATTGCCTTTTAGTGTTCTGTGTTATTCCATACTTCTAATCACTTCACCACAGAGATCCCTTCTGGAAGATGCAGGTTTGAGCATCCACAGTTACCACATTACCAGTGTTATCTCAATAATCATGATCAGAGCATCAGGAAAATTGTAGAAATTATTGCTCAGAGTTGTGGGAATTTTATGAAGGGGTAATATAAATACACACTGAAAATGGAAAACAAAGTTAGCTTGTCTTTGTTTTTACAAAGAATCATTCAAGAATAAATTGTAAAGATGAGGTATTGGATCTTAACTAACCTTTTCCTTTACAGATCACTTCTGAAGGCAGCTTCAATCAGTCTTTGCTAACCTGCTTTTCTGTTTTTACCATTTAGTTGTAAAAGTTTCACTATGAATATGGACTGAGCTGGTTTTTTTTGCATGTGCCCTAGTAATAACTAAAAATGCAAATTTTACTTTCCATCTTTAGTTAGTTAGTGACAGACACAGGTGAGGTGGAAGAGCTCACAAATCTGTGTGAGGTAACAGGAGCCTGCACAACCCTTGTAGTTAGTTGTTAATGTGCAGTTATCAAATTTCTGTTCTGCAGAACTGAAAATTTGGTAACCACCTGACGTTTTTTATGGGGGAATACATATTTTTATAGTAGGCGTGTTTCTTGGAAATAGTGACTTCCCTGGTTATGCAGTTGATAGTGATTTTGGAGGATTTGTTGTAAGGTTTAGTATTCTGTGTTGTCACATAGGAAAGTATTTTTCCTTACTCCATTTCCTTTCTTTTATCTCACCCATGGACCTTTTTTGCTCTCTCCTCCCTTCCTGATTTCAGTTTTCATGTGTATATTTACACTGCTACTAGATTACTTCTCTCACTGAACTGTGAACTGGCAAGAAAAGAATTAGCATTTCTTCCAAGCATCCAGCTGCTGTGAGCTAGTGTTTTAAAAGTACCGTATTAGACTGGTTTGCAAGAGATGGTTTGACAGCAGAGGAAATATACACTTATACTTGATAAGCCAGAAAACTGGAAATTAGCTGAGCACAATAAATATTGAAGAATCTGTGATTTTCCAGCAGCCCTGATCATGATTCTTTTGTGGTCTGGTTAGGGGTTGGATAATACAGAAACCTTGGGGTTTCTTCTACTGCCACCTCCATCCTCTGCATTCTTCTTTTTTGTCTTCACTGAATGACTACTGCTCTCACAGAGATCAAACATCTCCCAACACTGATCCTGCTGGTTTGCTGGTATGTAAATCTTATGATCCCTCCTTGCACGTAGTGAAGCGTGTCAGTTATCTAAGCCATTTCATTGTTAACTTGAGGGGGAATAAAAGAAGCCTCTTTCCTCTTATCTCTGTACAATCAATGCCGTTTACTAAACGTCAATTACTGAATTTGCAAAATAAAATAAACTGTAGTAAACTTGTATTGATAAGTGTAGATGCTTCTCCTGAATCCTTTGTTTGCACCATAAGCTAAGCTTCAATTATTGCTTTAAAATCTAGCTTGGTTGAACTGGGCAACTGACTGCTTATTGTGATACTTGCTTTTGATGTACTAAATCTTACAACAGTTCTAAAAGAGAAATTAAGCAAAAGTTCCTGTATATAGCATCCTGCATACTAGGCACTTTAGACATGGAATAAGATTCCTGATCCAAAGAGCATGCAAGTTAAATGGACAAAATACAATCAAAAGAGTTGAGGGGAGCAAACGGGCAAGGAGATGGAGATAGAGGAAGGAATACACAGAATAGGCTACACAGTTGCTTGTATGGTGCAGTCTTGCATCTTGTTAGTTCTTGATAGTTGATGGGAAGGCTAAATGGGGTTATACTTCCAGTGGAACTAACATACAGATGGAATTTGAATCCTCATTTAAAGGGCCTTTAATATTTGTTGAATTTATCTGTATATGTCTGTGTAATATGATAAAGGTTTAAATTTTTCCCCAGGTATTAACATTACCTTTTTTAGTACACACATTAAATACCATATAATATACTAACATGAAGTACATCAAAGATTGTTGTAAAATATTTTAGCACTTCTAACAGTTTTGTCTGTGTACTAGGATCTCTCATTTCTGTAGTAGGCTTAATCAAAAATTAATTGCTTCAGATGGAATTTTAATTCTTTATTGTGTAGTCACCGTATTTGTGTTTTTGTTTCCAGTGAGTATCTGGCAATATTCAAGAAGACAGTTGCAATGCATGAAGTGTTCTTGTGTCGTGTGGCAGCACATCCTATCTTGAGAAAAGATTTAAATTTCCATGTCTTCTTGGAATATAATCAGGATGTGAGTATTGAAAACTGATTCAGTAGCAAAAGCAATCAAGATGTACTTTCACGATATGATTAAAATGGGTAGAATACTTTATCTCCTGAAACAATTTACAGTGATTCCTTAACCAAACCTATTTGGAATTAGAATTTAAAAAATTAAATTATCTAGCTCTGTCGAAGTTCATTCTTCTATCATCTGGGAAATTGGCATTCAGGACCTAATTTATAGTTTTTGAACTGTGGCCTAGTCATCAAAAATATTTATGGGAGACTGATTAGAAAGTGTTGCTAATCAGTCTCCATTTGCCATGGCTCAAGATGATATTTACTCACCCATTCTCTTGATTGAATTCAGGTGTTTTAAAAGAGCGAACATGATGAAACAAACTCTCATTATCACTGTTTTGTGAAACTCAAGTGTGATTGATTTTCTGCAAGATAGGATTCCAACAGTAACTGAGGAAAAGAGTTGATGGTTAAAAGGCTCTCTTATACTGAGAGAGAATCTGTAGCTTATCATGGTTGTTAAATATTGTGCCAAAATGATGCACATCTCTGACAAGCAGAATAGTTTTATGATAGCTACACTAGCTAAATATATAGAGAAGTAATCAGTACAAGCTGTCTTCATGCTGCGTACTATGAGTTGGAATCCTAATATTGGGCTAATAAAATGGAGGCTGTTAGGTTTTTAGGCAAGTTACAATATATATTTCTGGGATGATGGTGTCTAAATAAGGTGTCTCAATTGCTTTTTAAAGTAACTAAATAAGTTATATATCTTGCACTACCTAAACCTTGAATGTTGAAAATGAAAAATAAATCTAAAAACAAACCTCAGGTAAATTATTTTTTGTTAACTTGAAACATGGCTTTTAGTTCTCTGATATATAAAAAGTCAACTCAGTATTTGCTGCAATCTTGTCCAGGAATTCTGGCTGTACAGATCTGGAAAGTTAGGTGGACAGAAAGGATGTGGGGAGTTTGTGTGGGAGGGATAATTTCAGGGGGAAGCAAGGAGGAAATGGATTAGAAGTTCCTGAAAATGATGTAATTTGCAATATTAAGCAACAAAGGAAGAGCAGAACCTAGCGGCATTAGCTAACTTGTCTGTAGCTTCCTTTTATTGTGTATGAAAAATGTGGACATTTTGAGAATGCATACATCTGAAGTGATACAGATACATTCTTCCCTGGAGTTGAATGTTTTCACACAATTCACATTAGATGTTAAAGGAAGCCTGGTCCACAACGAGTAGAATGCCAAATGTCATATTAGTAATACTTGGTGCATTGTCCACATTATTATACAATGTACTGTTAAATAAACAGAAAGGAACCTGATACCACATTTGCAGTTTCTAATGTAATTTCTAGCTCCTCTCAGTGCAAAAATCAATTCACTACTTTTATTGCCTCCAGAGAACATGCTAACTTGAGAACTTATCTTTCAGTTGAGTGTTCGTGGAAAAAATAAGAAAGAGAAACTTGAAGACTTCTTTAAAAACATGGTTAAATCAGCAGATGGTGTCATTGTTTCTGGAGTAAAGGTGATTAATCTCTAGCAATGTTAACTGTTGAGTAATTTTCTTGAAATTGTATCTCTTTGAACTGAAATCAAATAAGATTACAAAAGGAGACAAATACCTAATGTATGCCAAGTACATTTTGGGGAGTCCCAAATGTATCATACACTTGCTCGACAGAGGTAGATACAAAATAGATGAATGTGAAGGGAGTTGGGGCCTCACCAGCCAGGCCCAGGTGCAGCACCTTGCTGAAATGTGTAGCCCCTTGCAACACTAGATACTGAGAAGGGAGAGTGTGCTGTCCTGGGATCCTTTTTGGAGGTTTCATCATTCATTTTATTCTCCTCTGGACAGTAGGAATTGTAATCTTGAAGTTGCATATCTACCTGCTGGAATGCTTTGTGTCTCTTCCCACCCCACTCACTTTCCAGAGCTATCTGGCAGCTTGCACAGGGAGGGCATTCACTGTTTTATCCCTTCTCCAGCTTTTTTTGCGGGGTGTGGGGTGGTAAGGGCCCTTTCCCTCCCCCGTGAATAACTGATACCTGCCTTTAAGAACATAAGGATGGCCATATTGGGTCAGACCAGCGGTCTGTCTAGCGCAATATCCTGTCTTCCAACAGTGGCTAATGCCATATGCTTCCAAGGGAATGAACAGGACAAGGCAATCATCAGGTGATCCATCCCCTGTTGTCCAGTCCTGGCATCAAGCAGTCAGAGGCTTAGGAACATGCAAAGTCTGGGGTTGCATCAATGGCTATCTTGGCTAATAGCCATTGATGGACCTATCCTCCATGTGTTGCCGTTTATAGCTTTCCCAAATAGTATTGTGAAACAGCCATGATTCTGGACTATTTTAGGAGTGCCCAAGACTCCTGAATATAGCAGTGAAATTTACCAGACATGTTAATTTCACTCTGCAGCTGATTTTCAAAGCTATGAGCAGCAGCAGAGGTGCTGGAGCTGTCTGCAGACTCAGGAAGACCACACTGAATCCTTCATTCAGTTAATGATTGGAAGGTTGTCCTTGGAACTTCATTGTCTTGAAACGTACTTGTATAATGAAACCTTAAATTCTGCAGAAACTGGTGATTTCATTCCCTCTGCGCTCCAGTGAAAGCTTCCCACTAGAAAGTGGATTTTTCAAGCCCTGTGTAACTTTCCTAATTTTATGCCCTTGAATTCTTAAGACACATCAGATGTGGTTACTACAGCCATGAATTAATTCTGGTGCAAAAGAGGGTCTGAAAGGCAAGATATATAATTACCTTTTCTTCTTGAATAATAGTTTATGTAAATAACTATCCATGTTTCTGACTCTTGTCTAATGTAAACCTGCATCCACATTAATGCTGTTTAGACATCTTGGCTTCTCTCCATCATAGTAATTGTTTTCAAGACAATATAGAGAGGACCCCCTTATTCATTCATATCATGTCACATGAATGCTATTGTATGATGTATTTTCTGTGTATTCGTTAATAATAAAGGTGTGCTAAGGCTTTTTGTTCACCTTTTTTCCCCTTTTGAGTAGTGCTCATGAAAGGGGCTGGATTAGTTATCCATCATCTGTCCATAGAGCAGATTTTGCATAGGCAATAGTCATTCAAGTTTGCCTGCATCTAACCTAA
This sequence comes from Emydura macquarii macquarii, assembly GCF_026122565.2. Classification (NCBI taxonomy): domain Eukaryota; kingdom Metazoa; phylum Chordata; order Testudines; family Chelidae; genus Emydura; species Emydura macquarii. The sequence goes on from NW_027130511.1 coordinate 11,714,750, forward strand.
TGGTCTGGATGACAGAGTAGTTCAATGTCCTTGTGTATTCAGTTCATAGTATCACTACAGATCTAATTGTGCCAGTCGGGGTGTTAATCTTTCTAGGTAGATACCTGTCTACTAGGAACTGGACAGAATCAGAATTATAGAAATATAGGACTGGAAGGGTCTTCGATAGCTCATCTAGTCCAGTCCTCTGCACTGAGGCAGGACTAAGTGTTATCTAGACCATCCGTGACAGGTGTTTGTAGGTTTTTAAGGACAGGTTAGACAATCATGGAGATTCCACAATCTCTGTAGGTTACTTGTTCCAATGCTTAACTACCCTTACAATTAGGGAGTTTTTTCTGATGTCTAACCTAAATCTCCCTTGCTGCAATTTAAACTCATTTCTTCTTCTTGTGTCTTCATTGGTTAAGGAGAACAATTTATCACCCTCCTCTGTATAATAACCTTTTACATACCTGAAGATTATCATCGTCCCCCATCAGTCTTCTCTTCTCCAGACAAAAGAAACCCAATTTTTAAAATCTTTCCTTGTAGGTAATATTTTCTAGATCTTTAATAATTTTTGTTAGACTTTCTCTAATTTGTCCACGTCTTTCCCGAGGTGTGGTGCCTAGAACTGGACATAATACTGCAGTTGCGACCAGGTATCTAACTATTTCAGTAACCAGCTAATGGATGGTAATGAACTATCTTCACTGCTGATTTGGGTCATAATAGAACTGGTGACCTAGCGGTGGAAGGTACTTATTACAGCCCCCTAGTAAATTACAAATGCATTATAAAACACCACATCTAAAAATCAGTTTTTCCTTCACCTACTGGCTAACTATGAGTTCAGGGTTGTAGGATTGCAATACCTAGTATCAAGCCGACAGCATTGCAGGGTAACTTAAATCTTGAGGGACTTGGTATAGGTAAGTGAAGTAGAAACTAACTTTTATATAGGGTGTTTTATAAACATGTACAGAGTTAACTTACATCTGTTATAAATTATTTAATTGTATACAGTCATGATTGCATAGATTAAATTTATGGGTCTTTATAACAGATAAATTATAACAGACAAATGTTTTCTAAATACTTCTTTGTTTTTTAGGATGTAGATGACTTTTTTGAACATGAAAGAACGTTCCTTGTAGAATACCACAATCGAGTCAAAGATGCTTCTGGCAAATCTGATAAAATGACAAGATCACACAAAAGTGAGTTTCTGTTCTCCGGGGGGAAGCCCCATTAATTATAGCACACACTAGAAAATTTCCTAATGCTTTATCAATGGAAAGTTATTGCCATTCACAACTTGCCTCACATGCAAGGAAGAGTAAAATTCTCAGGAAGTATAAATGTCTTTATGCAAGTAGAAGTAAAGACTAATCAGACCTTGGAATAACATGTCTCTTGGTGTAAGTAATGTTCAGGGCTGGCCTTACGGGTCAGTGCTGTGGGCAACCGCCCAGGGCACTGTGGTCAGGGGGACACAAGGAATGGGTGCAAGACCTCAGAAGGCAGCTCAGGGCAATGGGGAAGGGAGGCAGTGAGACCTGGGAAAATGGGGGTGGGGAGCCTGGGAAGGCTGTGGGGGTCAGGGTAGATGGGTGGGGAGCCCAGGAAGAGGCAGTCAGGGGCAGGAGCGCCAAGTTCCCCCAGGGCACCATTTTCCCTAAGGCTGTACTAGACCAACGCACTGGAGACAATTTGATTCTTCATACCATCTCTTTGGGGGATAATTGAAACCTGTGTTTAATCTTTAGTATTTTTCTTTAGAAGTACTATTGATTTTATGAACTTTAGAGTGCAGAGGTGGGTGGTACAGCTACATTCATGATTAAATTCTGTCATAAACCTATTCTAGTGGTGAGAACTTTAGGTCTGCCTGCAGTTACTTGGTCAGCTTGTGCCACACAAGATATTACATTTCTTTACTCAACATCAAACTCATCTATTCCTCTTCAACCAAAAGTGGCAGTCATAATATGTCAGGGGAATGGAGAGGTTTGGGGAAGTTTGACTTGCCAAAATTGGGGAACTATTGATGACTTTAAGTTCTGGAGGGAAATAAAATTTTCCTTCTGTAATTACCCATATACAGCTTCAGTCTTGGAAGGTGCCATTGGTATTCATCAGCTTGGAAACGTCTAGCAAGCAGTGTCTGTTGGGATCATGTGTGCACCTACCCTCTTCCACTTACTGAATTCCAAGGGCATAAAAGCAGGCATAGACCCAACTGTATCCTGCAGACTGCTAAAAGAGCAGTGGGCTTGCACAGCTCAGTGTTTTTGGTGCTTCCCTCATTGGGTTGGTTTGTCCTTATTCTCTCTAGAGATTTTTGTTTGTGAACAGTTACATAGGATTTTTTTAGAGTAGCTCTTTTTTCCAGTGTTCATGTCTTTTTTTCCCCCAAGTGTTGTCTCGGCTCAGCCCATTTGCACTGCCTTATCCTTTTTCAGTACTGTTCTGTTTTATCTTTGTTACACTTTCCCTTTTGTTAGGGTCTACTGACACAATGGCACCGTGGGGAGGCCATTAGGAGGAAAGGCCTTTCAAGCCTTGCACTTCATAAAACACTTTGATGCTGGTCACTGATGGCTATGTGCAATGTCAAAGGTACCTGGGAGAAGGCCATAATCTGAATAGATGTTTGATCTATCTTGCTTTCTCCTTTGAAACCTGAAAAGATTTGGAGGGTCACCTTTAAACTGCTGTTGGAAGAAGCTTTTAAGGAGCAAGCCGTGGAGTCTGGCAGAATCTACATTTAAAGAGCACTTCAATGTCAAAGACCCATTTGCAAGAAGTGACTGCTTACAGGCTTGGCAAAAGTAGCAGTGAAGTCCCTGTTTTTGCCCAAGTTAAAGGACATGAAGGCACGTGACAGCAGTGCCTCATCAGTAGTTCTAAGTAGTACTTTTTCAGGGAAGAACTGGAGAAAGGACATTTATATTTGCTTTAATTGTAATTGGCTTATAAGAGCCCACTCTCCTTAGGGAGAGTATTCTGCCCTAGAAAAAGTGCACACTGTCCTTGGGGATTCACAAAAACAAAGTCCTTTTTAATCCCAGCACAAAAGTGGGGATTCATAGGACCTCTGAGTTTCCACAGCTATGAAAACTTTCTTGCCAGAGGACAATTCCATACGTCTCCCTTGGTAATACTAATTGACATCTGTGGAATGTGCTTACCTCAGCAAACTATTCAAGGCTTGCAACCCAAAGTGGTGCTCTTAGTTCCAACTGAGTTATGCAATTTCAGTTCTTCAGCCTCCCACAACTGAGAACCAAACTGCAAATCTTGCATCCCAATTTACTAGAACTGTTCTCTAAGAATCAGGGAAAGATTTTTCACCCAGATTCTGATTCTCTTCTTAGGCTGACAGCTAGACTTCTGGAACGCTGGAAACATTGAATTGAGTGTTTTATCAAAGTCAAGAAGTTTTATTGGAAAACGGGAAGCCATTGATCAGGAAAACCCACTTGATGAAATGGAAGGGATTCTCCTTCTGAGCAACTCAGGAAAGAGTAGATTCAAGATGGCCTTCCATTACTTCTGATTTTGGATCTTCTACTACATATATGTCAAAACCATTTTAACTTCCCATCCTCTAATGCATGGACTGTTGGTCTTTGCTGACCCTACAGTAATAGTTTGCTGAAGGCGTGCTCCATTTATTCATTCTTCTGTGTCAGCCACCTTTGTTATGCGATTTGAATCCAGTACTTACACACCTCATGGGGTTCCTGGATCAAACACCTGTCAGACAGTTCTCTCTACAATTTCTCTGAAGATTACATTCTACAAACTGCATCTTCAGCCCAGAGAATTAGTGAGATCCAGGCCCCTTGTGACTTATGTTCCATAAGGATGGCCCTGTGTCCTCACTACAAATTCCTGTCCATAGTGGTTTCAGACCATTTTAACCAGACCCTTAATTTTCTTCTTTTCTTCCCCAAACTTCATGCACATCTAACAGAGGTTAGATGCCATGCTAAATTACATCAAAAATGCCCTTAGTTATTCCCTGACTAGGACAGGATCTGCAACTCTCCTAGTTTTATTTCCAATGTGCCACAAAAATATGAGGGTCTAGTAGCACAAGACTGACCAAACCCAAGAGATCAAAGATTCAGAGGTCCTAATAGTTGAGAAGCACATGGTTCAACTTCTTACGATTCTGAGGTATCGTCGTCAATCCAGTCAAACTGAGCCTGGGGACCACTGGTTCTTTCCAAGTTTTATCTAGAAGAGTAGAGTATGGACCCCAGGAATCTTGCAGAGATTCTCAAGCTCTGTGGTCCATGGAGCACTTACTAGGCGTCTGCAGAGAGCTGTAGTGTCGCAAGGGGTTGTTGTCTTCTTACTTCGAGCTAAGTTAGACTAAGATATTATTTAGACAGCTTAAGATACATAATTTCCTAATAATACTGTGCTGTATAAGCAATTATAGTAGTTCCGCATGGATGATATGCAACAGTGAGTTGGAGGGAAGGTGGTCCACAAAAGTCTGTTAAAACAAGATCTATGCTAGTCTGCTACAAAAAAGTTTGCATCTTTTGTAATCTGTTGTAACGAAGTACCATCAGAACAAGAATTAGTATTAACTTTCTTATGTTCCCAAGATAAAGTGAGTCAAGAAATTTCCAATTAAATGTTAAATATCCGACGCTGCTGTGCAAAGCAGGCTGTGTCCACACTGCGGTATGTAGCTACATGAAATAGTGAAAGGCTCTGGCGGGGGGAGGCCATGGGGAAAGGCTCTGGATGTACCCTGCTGCCAAGCCTTTCTCTGCTGTCTTCCTCATGCCAGAGTCTTTCTCCACTGCCAGAATCTTTCACTGCAGCAGGGAAAGGCTCATGTAGCTCCCTATGGTGGGAGAAAGCTCTTGCCGTGAGCAGGCAGTGGGACATTACACTGCTAAAAATAGCCATGTTGCTGAGGGAGGCACTGTTGGGTGAGTAGGGTTACGTAGCCGGGGCTCAGAAGTGTCTTTACTCACTTAAGTAGTAATTCACTGTCTGTTACTATTTATATCCGTGCTTGGGGTGTGTGTGGTGTATGAAAGGAATGTGCAGTGAGTAGGTCAGAAAGAAAAAAAGTAGAGCCGTCCTACTTCTGTATTGGAAAAGGAGAAATTCAATGGTAAAATCACAGTATAAATTAACAACATTGACAATTCACACTCCTGCCTAATATAAATCTGTACCCACAACAATGTCACTTAGATATTTTTTCCCAGTCTTATCTGTCTGGTTTTCCTGCCTTTCTCTCTACAGTCCTCTACATTAATGAATATGGTCTATCACTATTCAACTGCATCTTCACAAATGCAGTACAAATAGCAACTGACTTACCTTCAAAACATCAGCTGAATTCAGATGAATATTGAAGAATTCTAACCAAAACTAATTTTTGTTTTGTTTTTTTCAAACAATTGTTTTAAATTAGCATTAATAAGCCTTTTTAATCAATGACCCTTTAGCAGTTAGGTGTAAGACCTTCCTGAGAATTAAGCCAGCATATACCTGTCAAAGTCCCACATAAATCAAACCATTTTTCTTGTTGTACTTTTAAGTAATTCAGAGCTTGTTAACTGGTAACTGCAGTACATTCACAGTTAGGGATTTATTTTTCTGTGTGTTCTGAAGGTGAGATTTCCATTCTCTAGTGTGGAAACATAATTGACTTAGGACATCACTTTGTTTGGTGGAAAATATTTAGAGTTTAATGAAATATTGATACTACATTCTAAACTCTGTTAAATTATCTCAGAGTAACATTAAAAGCCTTTAAAGTCCAAAGGGACTATTGTAATCATCTAGTCTGACCTCCAGCACAACACAAGCCATAGAATTTCACCATGTAATTCTTGTATCAATCCCATAACTGCTGGTTGAGTAGAGCATATCTTTTAGAAAAGCATTCAGTATTGAAGAAATAATGTGTGCTTCTTGAAATAATATTAATACAAGAGTAGAGTGAAATATTCAATCTCAAGTCCTTTTATTTCTTTCTAGGTGTTGCAGATGACTGTAATAGAATTGGTTCTTCATTATATACGTTAGGAACACAGGATTCCACGGATATGTGCAAGTAAGAATTTTGTTGTTAAGTGAATAAATTTTGGGACAAATTGCTACCCAGCAATATGTTAATTTTGACCTACCCACATTGAGGTCTTTTAATTTACCAAAGTGAAATGTGTCCCTGAGAGAAGAACCTCCAAAAGAACGGTTTATTTCTCTTCCCTTGACATTCCCTGTATCCATAGTGAGATATTTTTAATATTACAAGAAGCTATGCAGAATGCTCTACTTTGTTGTCTTGGAATCTTCAGAAAAATATTGAAATACCTTTGTTCACTTTTTCTTGTAAAAAAAACTCTCTATAGATGACAAAATTGGAGCCACACTTTTAAAATTGAAAAGCCCTCTTGAAAACGAAAAGCCATATTTTAAAGGGGTGTGCGTGTGTGTGTGCGTGTGCGCGTGCGCACATACACACACTTATTTTCTAAAGCCTAGGGAGGGTGTGCAAGCAGATTGCAAGTCGTAACAAGAACATGTCTAAGATCTGAGTATACGCAGCTTTGTCATAGTAACAGCAGAGTGATCGTGAAAAGTAGCTTCATTATATCTGGTTGGTTTGTTATCTGATCTTTCTGCACCTCGGTGGATCTCCATTCTTTCCCTAGAGTTGAAAACAAAAGGTGTGTGTCCATATGGAGACTTGTGCTTGCTCAAACTTTTGGTAATTTTTGTCCAGTATGTTGTGGTTTTTTGATAATCTGAACTAAACTGTACTCCTGCACTCTGCAAACTTAAACATGCAATTTTAAAAATGTTTGATAAAACTTGCTTATTAAAAAGGAAGACTTAATAATACCAGTTAGACTTGGAATTATTGCAGGAAAGAACTATATAGAGATTTGTCAATCCACCTCAGTTCTGGTAGTACTGAACACCAGTTATGATGGTAGGCCTTCCTTGCTTTGTACCAAATCTTGGTTTTGTGATCAGTCTGCTGGACTGTAAATTACAGCCACCAGATTCATTCAGTCAGGACTCAAGGCAGATTTGACTCCTGACTCAGTCTGCCATGCTGCATAACCTTATCTTCCTTTGCTTGTATGTGTTATCCAATGAGGATGCACCACATTGTTGCTCAATCTCCCAGAGATCCAGAACTTTGAGCATTGCATGTATTGTAGGTGTGAATTTACTTTCTCCCGTGCAGTAAACCTTATGCAAAGAACATCAGATAATGGTGTAAAACTGTTGAGGAATTGAGATAAACAATGTGGCAATGTTCAGGATCTAATTAAACGTACACAAGCAAAGAGAATCCTTGAGGAATTGCTCCCATGTTAAACTTTTCTTTGGTAAATAAAAATATAACAAACTATTGTTTTGTTTGACCTGGAATTGTTTGTTGATTTAGGATTTGACCAAGTGGTGCAATTTATCTGTAACCCATTGGAGAAACCAAATATTCACTGTGTTTTTCTGGGATTCCCTATGTTAATTTTATCAACAGTTAGTCTATGCTGGATGAGAAGGGGCAGCACACTATCTTCCTTTGAATTCTAAAGAAAAAATGACAATTAGGTTATTAGATCATTGATTTAAAATTGAACTGAAAACCATTAAAGTCGTAATATGTATCTATTTCTCCCCAGGTTTTTTCTGAAGGTATCAGAGTTATTTGACAAAACAAGGGTATGTATCCTTAAATCCATTTTTAGATGTAGACTGCTGTTTGTAACTGTGTGTCCCTGTGTGTGCCATGATATTGTGAAGAAGGCAAATATAAATTGACAATTAGTATCTTGGAGTTAGTGGTCATTTGATCAGTTTGTGGTGTTTTTATACTAAGTATTTGAGCAGTGGGCAGTGGTGAAGAGGAAGAGTGCAATTGAAAATCCTAACTGCTTTTTAAAGTAAATGTTTAGTTTTTAAATAAAACTGCATTCAAAATGGCTTTCTAGACTGTGTGAAAGGGTATAAGAGTGTCAAGGTAATATCATTTATTGGACCAGCTGTTGGTGAAAGAGACAAGCTTTTGTGTGTACAGATCTCTTTAAAGGATATAGTCTATTATCTACCTTGTGGCCTGATATTAATTTTACCAAGTAAGGGGGGGAGCTAGTCCTCCAAAATGTTAAGAAGGCTTTGTTATAGAACCACTTTGTTTTTATTATACCTGATATTATTAACTATATTTCTCTTAAATAGATATTTCTTTTTAGGCCCCAACCCTGCAATATCCATATAGGCAGACCACTGCACCCATGTGAAGTCTCATTGCAGGATCACAGCTTCAGTGTGCAGTCAAGATCACTTCTGAAAGAAGTGGGTCAATACTGTTTTAAAAAAAAATCCTACTCAATTTCTCTGGACTTCTCAGTGTGTCTTGTCTATTCTGTCTTGTTTAGACAGCCTGTTTGCTAAGGCAGGAACTGTCTTGTATTTTATACAGTGCTGAATACTTTGGCACTTAGTAAATAATACAAAGATGCTAATTGTAACAGATCAGTACCAATTCCACTTCTGCAGGATATAACTTAAACATTTCAAACTCCAAAATGTACACACTTGCAAAACATCTTAAGGAACAGCTGTATGCACAGAAAAATTCCTAACATTTAAGAAACGTGAATGACAAAGTTAACATTTTGGACCAGAATGTTAGGTTGACCTGAAAGAAGTCAGTAAATGGAAACTTCCATGCTTTCAGAGTAAGGCTTACAAATAAACTAGCAAAAGTTTTTGTCTACTACTGCACAGAAGTGATTTTAAAATGACTTGCACTTGAAACAGCATACAGGAAGATAGTTTTCTCATGGGTCAGTATAATTTGGAGGCTATCAGGAGCAAGACTGTAATGCAAGCAATTGAGTGGGGAAAAAAACAATAATGGGAAAGGAAATTTTAAAAGCCTTGAGTTGGGACCATGAGCAGCAATCAGTCGGAAGGTCAGCAAATTAGTTACGTAAATAGCTAGTTAACGTGAATATTTTAAAATATATGTAGACATGAAATAATGAAGATTTTTTCTGAATCAGGAATGCTTCAGATAAATGATATACCATGTTCTGTTAACTACATACGGGTGCAGCAGTACTGTATTAGGTACATATTTTATTCAAAGACAGAGCACTGTTGAATCTGTTTATTGCCTTCTCATTACTTGAGATTCAACTTCATGAGTGCAACTTTTGAAGACAGGCACTGATTTGATAAAATCTGGGTATGTTACCGGAATAACCTTTTAACACTATATATGTCAGGGATGAAGGTAGGTGCCAGCAACTGTACAAAACTGGTTCCAGACAGTTCATACAGTGGAATTGGTCTCTGCACAAAGAGTATCTGCACTTGAAAAGGTGATACAGAATTAAGACAGAATTTTTATATTTTGTTGTGATCACATGATGAGAATGTGTATTGTCCTCTGAGGCTGTTTGAACTTCTCTGCCTTTTTCATATACTATAAATGTTCCCACTTTTGATGACAATGTCCCTGTTAAAAACTGGCTTCCTGTAAGACAACATAAACAGGCATAACTAGTCCTTGATGCTAAAAACTGTGATTGTTTAATTTTTTTGAAAGTGGTAATAGCTGTGTCTGTCATGCACTGTTGCTTACATCAAACAAATGAAGAAAAATTGAACTCCAGATGTCTTGAGATGGACATATCACTTTTTTTTCCCCTCCCCAGAAAATAGAGGCACGAGTGTCTGCAGATGAAGACCTTAAGCTTTCTGACCTTCTGAAATATTACTTAAGGGAATCTCAAGCTGCTAAGGTGAATTTGTGCTTTATGTTCAGTGAGGTAGAAAACTACTTGAAAGAGTATTTATGCTAATTCAGTGGATTAAGAATAATAATAAAATCTCCAGTTTTATAATTCCCCCCTCCCACCCCCTCGCCAAGTATGACATTGGATCTTCACTCTTAAGAAAATGGTAACAAAATTTTGTGTGGCAGTGTTTGATCCTATCTGTGAGGCTAAATATCATTTGTGGATTTAGAAGCAATGGAGTAGTGACTTGGAGAAATTCATAATTCACAAACTATTCTAACTGTTGCTCTTAATAGAAAATTAGTCAAACAGTTTGACAGTCTGTTTCATGTATTCTAAAATGACCTAAATTAAACTTTATTATAGGCAAAGTTGATTCCAAAACTGTTTCCTTGGTGTGAGGAGACTGTTTTCCTTCTAACAGTGTGAGGAAGCAGTTTGCATAATTATCCACATGCAGGAAAAAGTGATGATGATGGACATTGCATATGGACTCATAGGGTTAGAAGGGAACGCAAGGGTCATCTAGTCTAGCCCCCTGCTAAGATGCAGGATTTGTTGCGTCTAAACCATCCAGGACAGATGGCTACCCAGCCTCCTTTTGAAAACTTGAAGAAGCTTCCACAACTTCCTGAGACAGTCTGTTCCATTGTCAAGCAAAATTCCTACATTTTTTTAATACAGAAGGCTAGTTCTGTTTCTCATGCAATGAATGTATTTCAGACTCCTAATCTAAACAGTAGTTTGATTCAGATCTGCTGGGAGAACATTGAATTCCCCATGCCTGCCTTCTCCTGGGTTTCTTGCAACGTCCTCTGAAGCTTCTGGTGTTGACCATTAGACTAGATTAAACAATTTGTCTAATCTAGTGTGGGAACTTCTCTGTTTCTCTGAGTTGCAGTGGGGTGGGGAGGATCTGTTTTGCTATATTTGCTTTACTAAATTTAGAATAATCTTAACAAGCAGGAATAAAATAAAAATCTTGAGACCAAAGAGTGTAGACTACCTTGTTTATCTGAGGGCTAAAATTAAAGATATCTAAAAGTAAGTATTTGTAGATTTTATTCATCCTTATACTTTGTTTTTGCAGGATCTCCTATATAGAAGATCTAGGTCACTAGTGGATTATGAAAATGCTAATAAGGCATTGGATAAAGCAAGAGCAAAAAACAAAGATGTGCTGCAAGCTGAAACCACTCAGCAAGTTTGTTGTCAGAAATTTGAAAAAATATCTGAATCAGCAAAACAAGGTATTTTAGCAATCTTTGATCACACATAATTTGTATTTTTAAAAAATCTGTTTTCTTGAGTAGCCTCAATCTTTCAGAGCAATAAACATATTCTAAATGTCTGAATTTTCATAGCTTTTAATCTGTATTTACTTGAGACTTATCTGAGGATATTTAAAGTACTGTATTTCCCTTATGATGCTTAAATGGCTGGATTCCTCAAATCAAGATGCAAGTAACTAAGTTGTCACTTGTTTTGACACGCACAAAAGTGCAACTGATTGCAGATAGTGAAGACAAATATAATTTTGTCAAGCTTTGTTGAAATGGCCCTACATAACTCTCCCTATACACTTCAGTGCTGATTTTCATGGACTGCCACATCTCATTGCAGGTGGTTGTAGGTCAGAAATAGAAGAGCCAGTGAGGGGAGGTTTTGCTGGGGATGCTAGTGCTGGAGTTCTGTCCCAGTTGAAGTGGCTTTGGTTGGTGAAAGGTGCTTCTCTTTTGGAGAAGAGACTGTTCAGTGTGCTGCCACCTTTCTGCAAGTCTTTTCCTCTTTGAGTTAAGATTGGCCTAGGAAAGTGGTCTTCTGATCCAGTCAGCATCCCCTGTCCTAAATTAGCCCCTGGAATCTATCTTGCTTCCCCATCCACATGAGTTGGTAAAATTCTTTATCTTTCTAAATCTGCCTAAGTTGGTGGCTCTGTGGAGAAAGATCTTGTTAGGCTCAGCAAATACACTGTCTTTAGGCTACCTGCCTCATCTGCTCTTCATGTTAATTTTGCCCTGGTGTCCTCTGCAGAGCCTTTCACAAATGCAAGTTTCTGGGGGCAAGAATAGTGATGAGGGAAAAGGAGAGGAGTGAATTTAATCTTTTAATTTTTAGAAAAGTTACCCATACTGCTATCTGACTCCAGAAGAGCTTTACATATGTGAAAATTAAGGTTAGGAGAAAACAGCACAATCACACTTTAAATAGCTCCTTCTCTAAGGGTATGTCTACTCTGCAGTTAGAAACCTGTGGCAGGCCCATGACAGCTGACTTGGGCTTGGGCTAAAGGGCTGTTTAATTGCAGTGTAGATATCAGCCTGAGCTCTGGGACCCTCCCATCTCATAGGGCCTGAGAGCTTGGGTTCCAGCCTGAGCCTGAAATATCTACACTGTAATTAAACAGCCCCTTAGTCTGAACCCCTGAGCCCACGTCCACTGGCATAGGCCAGCCATTGGTTTTTAATTGCAGTGTGGACATAGCTCTGTGCCCAAGTTGTGGTCTTAGTCTTAAACTTGTGATTTATTTTTTTGTGTCCCAAGAGGAAAGTGTCTTAGCGCTTGAATGCACTATGATACGGTTTTTAATGGAATCCCAAATTATACTTCTTACAGAGCTAATAGACTTTAAAACAAGAAGAGTTGCTGCATTCCGAAAGAATCTAGTGGAACTGGCAGAATTGGAACTGAAGCATGCTAAGGTAATCAAAACCCATTTTGTTTTCTATTTAAACCACTTTTTCCATGTTGTATACTTAGATAAGATCAGTTTGGCCATTTCTGAGTTATGTAATATTCTCTCCACCTCCAAAAAGTTGAGTCTGAGCTGATATAAAGTATGAGCAGCTTCAGCAGAAAGGCTAGCTTTTATAAAGTTGTAAACTATTGAGAATAGGGCTGCAGGAAGAGACTTTCAATGGGACTTGTGCTCCTAAGTGCCTTAAGTGCTTTTGAAAATCCCTATCCCATAGAAAAGGGGATTTGATTATAGTATTGTTACAGTATCTGTCTAGGTACTTGTATGACCCTCATTACCATAGTATCTGAGTTTCCCTCTCCATTGTTAGTGGATTTTATCCTTTTAACACCCCAATGAGGCAGGAAAGTAAGTCTGCCACTGAGCAAGACTTTGAATCAAGATCTGTGTATAGCTTCTTGAATATACCTTTGAGCCTTGTTTTCTTATAGTTCACTAGCGTAGGATGTTAAATAAGAAGCTTAAGTTGCAGATAATTTACTGAACTTGCAAAATGGGTTTTAAGGAGGTGAATTATTTTTCCTCAAAAGAATCTAAGTGCCCTGTCCTTAAATGTCATTTAAATGCATTTGAGCAGCTATTCTTTTGGTCTATATGGAGATAAGAGCTTACTTCTTTTGACAAAGCTGCAGACAGTGGCTATAATGTCTTATACCAAGGGATTTTTCAGAAAAGCTTTCTTGAACCATCTTTTCCTTCAAAATTCACATTATTCAGTTATTACTGTTGTCTGCACTTGCCACTGTTTCCATTAAAACTTTATTTCTAAGGGGATCTGTTTTTTTATATTTTAGGCTGAAACTAAGCATAGACATTTGAAATCCAAGTGTACATCCATGCAACTTTTGCTTAAATGGATTTGGACATTTCAATTTGATGTAAAACAGTTTAGTTTGGATGCTTTTTTAATGCTAGGAGAGGAAATGGCTTTTTTTAAAATGTAATTTTCAAGTCTACATTTTGCATTACGTTATTCTTTTGTCATTCATCTTAAACTAAAGTAAGCTGTTCAGCAAATTTAATTCAAAATATGTCTTCATGTTGGAAGTGCTAGAATATGTGGGACTCCTCACTTAGTTCTTATGGGTCAGATAGATTTCACATTTAGCCTTTTAAAAATTATTGTCTTTTATTGGTTTGAGTGTGATGCTACTTGGGGCATGCAGGACTGGGAGTCACCTTGTTACCTCCTGCCTCCAGTGTGAGGGAGTCTTCCCTGTGCTAGTTGTATGTTAGCTCCCTAACACAACCAGTCCGTCAGCCACTCAAACCCTCGGCTCCTCTGATCTACGCCAACCTTGCCTTTGCCCTGCAGGTTGCTAATAGATACACCTCAGCTCCAAAGTCTCTTCAGAGTCTCTCTTTGTGGTATCTGAGCCCCTGACCACGGGGTATCCACAGAAATTCCAGATCCTCTGTTCCCAAAGGACCAGTGTACCGCAGTTTATCAGTGTCACCTTAGGCCACTGCTCCTGTATCACATACAGCTCTTGAGTTCAATTATAGTAAAAGAAAAGGAAACGTAAGAAAGAATAGAGATTCAAATAGGAACAAGTGAGAGTGATAGAGACCCAATTTTGACATGTATGCCCTACAATAATACAGATTGTTGTCTTCTCTAAATAGGGGTTACGGGGGATGTGTTCATCAGCCACCCAGTATCTGAAAGATGTAGTATATGAAACTTATTCTATTCTTAAAGGGGAAAAATTGCCCATGCCCACAGATCAAAAAAGTAAAGAGTTGTACTACTTGTCAGACGTCATTTATGCAGTCTGATGTGGGAGTGTTGGGATTTCCTTAGAGTGACCAGATAGCAAGTGTGAAAAACTGGGATTGGGGTAGGAAGGTAAAAGGCACTTATATAAGAAAAAGCCCCAAATATTGGGACTGTCCCTATAAAATCGGAACATCTGGTCACCCTAGATTTCCTTAAACTTGAAGGGATTTGTTTTCCCACTGATGCATTGGTTTAATTACTATTAATGCCAGTAAGTTTCCTACATAAATTCCCCGTGTTGATGAGAGATTGCCTGTTGTTTATTCAGTAGAATGGCTGGAATCCAAAATCCTCTATTTTTTACATGTTTTAAGTATACCAAGCTGGCAACTAGATCCTGCTGTTTCAGGCCAGAGATCACAATGTCATGTATTAACCATCCATAGCATTTTGCCCAATCTGTCAGCATGCTATATATAGACTCCACTTTACCTCATTCACTCTTCCAGCATAGGGCAAAGATCAACCTTTACCATGATCAGTCTAGCAACATGGGCCTCAGACTCCTGGGTTCCTATACTTTAGCAATATAGACCTTGAAAAGCCCTCGCACCTTACATAGGTTGGAAGGGTGGATATAAGAAAACATCATGTTGTTGTAATTCATACACACAACAGGAAAAACTTAGTTTCTCTTATGGAGTACTGGTGCCAGTGAATGGAGGATGGATTGGGTAAAAGATCGGACAAGATTGGAGTTTGGAACTTTAACTGACATGATTGTCCCATTTCTCCAAAGAAGAGCAAAGAAAACAAAATCAACAGTGAGGGATGGCTGTGAGATTTTTTTTATATGAAGTCTTTTATACTTAATTGACCTCCTTAGTTTGGAAATGAGAAGAATTAAGAAGAGATGCAAGAATCTTAATCATTACATAGGGTAAACAGAAGCAGATTTTTCACATATCAAAAGCTTCCTTGTATTAGAAATCAAATGTGAAACTAAGATCATTCATAAAGAACTGATTGAACTCATTGCTACAGGATACAGAAGCAAATAGTTACCGAAAGACCTGGATCTGAATAAGAAAAGCATGCAAAACTATAAAATTCATCAGTCCACATGCTTGACAGAATGTTCGTTCATTACTAACTGGGATCAAGAAGCATCTTCCATGGTACAATTTAGCATTAAGAGGGTTGTGTCTGTCTATTCCATCTAATCCAATGAAAGATGATTAGATAGAATATTAGGATTTTCATTCTTAGCGATTCCTGTTTCTTGACCATACTTTTCAGCATCCGATTGGAGTACAAACTCAATACAATTTGTAACTGTAGAACAGAGCCAGATAATTGAAAGTAATAGAAATGAGATGTGTAAAACAGATTGTATCCAGCACAATGTGCTTTAACTGTCTTTAAATTTTGAAAAGCAACTCTGTTTTTCTAAAAAAGGCATTGTTAGGTTTTGTAGTTAGCTCACTGATTTCCAGGCCATACTTGATTAATTCATAAGTAAATACCTTTATCTAATTGTTAGTCCTGTAAATTCAGTCTGGGATCTGAAAGTCAATTTGTTTTTGCTTTGTACATCACTAGTAATGATTTTGCGTGCCAAATTGTTTTTATTTACATCTGTCCAACTAAGGATAGAATTTGGTCTTGCAGTTCAGACTTGGTTAACTGTTCTGATGACCACTCTTGTATAGCTGCTATGGCTGTGCTGAGTTAGTTTTTTATTTTGTCACTACCGTCAGCAGAGTGATAACACATGGAACAGGTCTATGGAATAAGGTGCCACCTGTAATTTTTCAGAATAAGACCACCTTTTAAATCAGTGGTTCCCAACCTGTGGGTCCGCGGAAAAGAAAAATAATATCCTCGGCAAGGAAATGTTCAAATAAAACTTAATAGCATGTGGTCCACAAAATGTTTGGAGGTTGAAAAGGGGTCTGCACACTCAGAGGTTGGAAACCGCTGCTTTAAATCATTGGTTTAGGGTAGTTAATTGATTCTCCCCCCCGCCCCCCTAATTTATTTTTACTGATATACAAAGTATTACTTGAAGAATTCTGTTATGGGAATAATCTAACAATAGTATTACCATCTCTTTGGAGTGAGGAATACCTGAAAGAATAGCTTTCATACAAATCCGTCATCCATCTACAATTGATAATTTAACTCCAAAGGAAAGGAGGACAGGATACCTTTATGGTGAGTATGTTCTGTTTTGCATCACAAATAGGCTTTTGTTGAGAGATGTATGGGATGGATGTGAGATATAGTGGAGAAGTTATTTAAATTAATCAAATTCAGAAAGTGCACTAGATCTCAAAATTGTTGTTCAGGTTCCTTGCGATTGGTTTGCTATGTTCAATAGGTCTTTCTAAGAGATGAAAATTGCTTAAACGAAAATGTTCTACAAATGTTTTATAAATATTCATGCTCTTTAATAAGTAATGAATTTTATCTTCATTTAATAAAATTGTATACCTCAGAAAATAGGGAAACATGGTCATAGTTTTCTTTATTTCTACAGGGTAACTTGCAGCTGCTGCAGAGCTGCCTGGCAGTGTTAAATGGAGACACATAAAACACTCTGTCCTTCTACTAACAAGGGCTGCCTTCCTCTGGATTTTGTTTTCATGACTTTTTAATAGGGATTTCCATCTCACTGGAGAAATCAGTTGGCAAAGTACGCATAAATAAACTCCTCTTCTCTGAAAAAGTGAAGCCACCTGAAAGTAGTTCCAGACTATATATGAAGCAACAGGATAGTCATTATGCACATGTATTCACACACACGTTTATTTAATCATTGTATGCTTTCATTGTTCAGAAATCAAATGTCCTGTTTCTTTGTGAAAGTAGCCAATATAATTATGTTCATGTTATGAATAGTATTATATGGTATGGCTGCCAATATTATTTACCTTTGTAAGTAATTTCTGAAGTTGTTCATTTGAATGCATTGTTCAAATGGATTAAATATTGCCATTAGATGTTTGAATATTGTTACTATAACGCATTGTATACATTGTCTTAGTTTTTCTATGTCCTGGTATCAAGCATCTTAATATGATTTTTTTCAATTAATGAACATTTCTTAGAAATTTTGGAGAACTTTATGTAATCTTTATAATTGATTTAAAAGGAAAAGCAAATGCTTTAGTTTGTTTGCCTTAAGTTGCAGACTAATCCCAATTATTGTAAAATAAACTGTGAAATCAGGTTTTTTTCCTAAACTTATGCAGTCATTGTATCCTCTATAATAATTTGAATAGGCATTTGTAGCAAATCTGGTTAATTTGATCAGCATTTTTTCCGCTCATCCTCTGAAGCAGACTGTTGAACACTGTTGGATTGGATTTACCCTGCCTCCAGCTAGACTCTTCCAATAACTCTTCTGACTTAAGCAAACTAATAAACCTTCAAATTTATCTACTGGAACTCCCATCCTGTTCACTTAGACATTTGTTTTAGTCTCTGTTACCATTCTGTAGGAAAGCAAACTCTCTTTAAAAATTATTTTTTTTTTAGTAGGAGAGGGGAAGAGAAGTGGCAAAAATTTAGAAAGCACAGTCAGAGACAATGTTGCACTTCACTCCTTTTTGGTTACAGACAAGAAGCTGTGCCTTCAAAAAACACAATTTGGACATGGAGTGGTAGGAACGATGGGGGAGGGTCTTATTCCTCTGACCATAATTTGGGGCTGTGACTCTTACTGAGTTTGGATCCTTTGGTCTTGGGTTAGTGTGCTGCTTTCTCTCATTACTGAATTAAACCATGAATCTTTTTCCAGAGCTGTGGTTCTGTTGAGTAATTCCAAAACATCCATGCTAAAATGTCTATACCGTGATATCTGCTCCATGAATCACACCCAGTATTGGAACTGCTGCATGTGTTGCTTTGTGGACAATTGACAGAGCAGGAGCGATTTGGGTAAATGGAAATTCAGACAGAAGTGAGTTAATATACAAATAAGTAGATCTCCTATATAGGTTCATGCTGATGCACCATTTTTGGACCTCATGACAAGTGGTTTCAAATATGGGTAAGATGCACAATGCAAGCCCCTTTACAGAGATGCAGACATTTACATGGGGGGATTGCACAGATACATAGCTACACAGGTATAAATCACTAATGTAGACAAGTCTTTAAAATAGGAGCTGCTGCTGAAAATGCTGCTTGCAGCATGCATTGAGTTGCTTAGCTTCCAAGTTTGAAAATCAACATTTCCAGTGGCTACTGGTGCATGTAATTATTTCCAGTAGTGTTTAATATGCTATTCATTTCACTTACCTAAAAGGAATGATCCCTATTCTGAGCTCATAATCCAAAATCTAACCGGGGGGGGGGGAAGAGTACAATGCCAGTACTGTTAACAGTAAATACGTGAAAGAGGACATCTAAACCATTTTCAAAATACTCTTATTTTTGTCCAAGTGTTGCTAGCTTGTAATTTTTTCAAGAATCACGTTTGGTTTTTTTTCTTAAAGCCTTGGCAACTGGAATCCTCTGATTGTGAGTTTCACATAAGGGGGGAGAGGTGGAATCAAATTTTCCTGCTCTCCTGACACTGGAGGAAATTGTACCCTAGAGGCTCAAACCTCAAAAGGAATTAAACTCCCAATGTATTTATTTTTAATGCTGATGGTTTTTTAGGCCCCATTCATGAATTTTTAAATATTTTCCTCATCCATGGAATGAGGGTAGCAGGTGCAATGCAGATTTTGTTTTAAAAAAAAAGGTTATCTGACCTCTTGATGCAGGGATAGTGGTAACATTTACCCCTACACTCTGGCATGGACAGAATTTGGAAAAAATGAATGGATTATACAGATGGTTCCAAGGCATATCTATGCTACAGCAGCTCAGTTATGCAGTGGCTATCATAGCACAGATGCTTCCTACATCGATAGATGGATTTGTTCCATCAAAAGTTAATCCATTCCTCTAAGAGATGGTAGGTAGGTTGATGGAAGAATTCTTCCAGTGACCTACATTTCTACTGAGGGTTAGGTCAACTTAAGGATGGGGTCAGAGAGACTGAGTGTGAAGGTGTTCACAGCTCAGAGTGGTTTTGGGGGCGGGGCAGATGTAATTGGTGTGTCGATCAGCCTCTAACGTTAAAGGGCAGTTGTGGCATGAGCTGGCAGGGGCTTGCACTTTCTGTCTGTGCATTAGGACACTATTAGTGTCTCTCTGGTCTGATTCACTAAGGCAGGGGTGGGCAAACTTTTTGGCCTGAGGGCCACATCTCGGAATAGAAATTATCTCGTGGGCCATTAATGTGGGGGGTGGGCTGGCGGGAGGATGGAAGGGGGAATGGCTGCTGTTGCCCAGCACAATTTGTTCTACAATCTTGCTGGGGCCTATCTGACTGGAGCTCATGGACTAGTGGTTGAGCTGGAGGGCCTGATGAAAAGCTCAGATGGGCCAGCCTGTATTGGGCCTGGGGGCTGTACTTTTCCCATCTCCGCACTAAGGGGATCAAAGGCAGGGGAGGTGGGAGACATTCTTGACGCTGCGCTCGCGCCCCATGAGGGAGCTCGGTGGCTGGTCGGGTGCGTCTGCATCACTCGGAGGGATCCAGCAGATCCAGGACGGAGTGGGCGTGGTCTGTGTCCGAGAGATAGAGGAAGGGATACGGAACGGGAGCTCGGGGCAGGAACGGAAGCGGGCGGCGGGGGAGGTTTCTGGGAGGACGGGCTAGCGTGGGGGACCGAGTTCGCTGACGCACCGGGCGGATTGGCGCAGGGACGGGACGGGAGGGGGCTGGCCGGGTGTCGCCATGAGCCGGCTGCAGGAGGACGATGATCCCTACGTGATCGAGGAGCCCAGCGATGAGGAGCCGGGGCAGAGCAGGTACACAGCGGCCTGGGCCCCTTCCCCTCCCACCGCGGTACGAAGCCAGCCCCGATGGGCGGTAGGGCCCACCTCGCTGCAGGGAGCCGCGGGCCATCGCCCCGCCTGCGCCCGGGCCCGGGCCCAGGACCAGGAGCCAGCGGATTAAAGAGGCAGAGCCTGGCTGGGCCTGGCGTCCCCCATGACTGACGGACGGACAGACGGCACCCACTCCGTAAAACATTTCTATCCATAGTAACCGAAACGAACTGAGAGGCAAAGTGAGGAATATGCTGCATGAGACTTTAATGAACATCAGTGCTGCATAAAGCGCCTGTTTACAGCTGTGCTGAAACAACCTGCTTAGGAGGCTTTACCTTTTTTAATCTAACTGTGGAAATTTAAATTGATTAAAAAAATACTTAAAACCCATAGTTCTGCACAACTGTGAACGTTTCAACTGAAAAATGTTTAATGGCATTAGCTGTTGAAATTGTTTCTTTTACAAATAGAATTATGCCACGCATATCTATAAGTAGTCCCATTTCAGTTTCTATCCCTACATAGTTTTACATTTAGTGTTTGTTTTGGGTTGTTTTAGTGTCTTGTAATTTCTTGGACAATTAAATGTATAAATTATTGGAATAGTGATTACATCAATGTAAGTAAGCATACATCCTTTCATTGCAAGAACACTGACATAAACACACATCTTACATTCTCAGAAAGACTTTTTAAAAACAGTCTTGTGCATTATTGATCCCTACATTTCCACACTGTGTCACCACACAAAGTTTCTTATTGCACGGTAGCTATGCACTGCTAAGAAATGAATCACAGGGAGCATGTGCTGGAAGAGAGGCAGGCTGTAGTTTATGGTGAACAATATATGATTTCACTCAAATACCATTTCCTTCTTTAAAGAAAACAATTTTCTATGACTCTTTTCCAGAGCTTGCTGCTTTGTTTTTTTAAATTACAGTCAGAATAGTTTTTTGTTTAAATGGAAATACTTAAGGCCCTGATCCTACAATTGACAGCGCATAGGTAGACCTCTGTGCTTACCCAGAGCCCCACTGACTTCACTGTCAATTGCAGGATTGTGGCCTTAGTAGCCAAAATGGAGCAATAGTCCAAATATAATGTTAAAATATGTCCAGTCATTAGAGAGAGAAGTTGTTCCAATACTTCAGAACAATCCAAAAGATATTTTTATTGCATCAATAGTAGGGCTGATATTTTAAACCAATAATAATGGCTTTTAATTCTTAACTATTGTACAGCTCAGAAGATGAAGTGGATGTGCTTTTGTATGGCACTCCCAATAAAAAGCGCAAATTGATAAGGGAGTGCCTTACTGGAGAAAGTGAATCTTCCAGTGAAGATGAGTTCCAAAAGGAAATGGAGGCAGAACTAAACTGCACCATGAAAACTTTGGAGGGCAAGTGGAAATCACAAGAAACAGGTAAATATATCTGTTTTAGTATCTCCTCTTCTATAAAATAGTCAATTATAGAATGGCTAAGTTAATGCATTGTTTTACCCCAGGGGTCAGTTATGTTGATGCATTGAGTTAATGCATTATTTAATCTCTCAGTTCAATTATGGTGTGTTCACTGACAATCATGGAATAGCTGGAAGTCTGTGCTAAAATGATCAGCAATTAAATAGTTCACCTACCCATTTAAATATAAACAGCCATCTACATCCCAGTGCTCGGTTAGATGAATGGAGTCATTTCACATTTTCCAGGACTTTTCTTCCTTTCTTGGTCTTGTTCAGCTTCTGCTCTTTCATTTAGTGGATTGCCTTCCTTGGTCTACTGCTCTTTTTAGGGGGTCTCCAATCCTGTTCTCAGCCTACTCCTCCTACATTATAAGGGAGGCTGTGGCTCCCCCTGCCTCCAATGGCTCCCTGATGTTGCCAGGATTTGGATCACCTCCTCCTAGGAAGGGACAACAGGCAGCAGATTCCGTCCATCTGCTGCACATCACCTTGAGAGTTGTCAGCCGCCACTTCCGACAAATGGGATCTAGGCCCTATGATGTGGGGCTCTAGGAAGTGGTCACCTACTGGCAAATGTAAGGGAAAAAAGTAAACATAAAATACTTCTTATATTTCAAAGTGAAAAAGAATTTGTTTACTGCCCAGGAGCCCTCAGAACTAGATGATTTTCATTGGAGAGTAGAGCTATACTAAGGGCTTTTTCTAGACTAGAGTTTGTGGTTTTATTTTAACGAGTGAATTGATTGCTGATTACATTGTGTTAAATAATAGAATTGTAAATGCTAGTCTGGACGTGCTACAAATATTTGGTTTACCTTGGCTGCCCTTGAATAAATGTTTCTGGAGTGTCTTTGACTAACATTTTAGATAACTCAGCCACTTTTTAAGTTCAGTGGTGCTGATGTACACTTAGTGGCTTTGAGCAAATCTTCACAGATGCTTTTATAAAGGAAATTGGTGCTCTGAGGAGGTGTATATTTGAATGTAATCAATTAGGGTGAATAACATACATTTCACATAATGACATTATTTCCGCAAACAGCTATAGGAGTAAAATTAGTTAAAATCAAAATATGTATTTGGCATTAACAGGAAAAAACCAGAAGATTTTAAACATTAGCCTCTTGACAGAACACTTCTAAAAATATTTTGAAAGCTAGTCTATAAACTGGGAGTGTAATTACCTCTTTCATAACCAGGACTAAAACTACTTCTGAACAACCAAAGTTGTCCATCTCTAGGGTGCTTCCCTCAGATCTATTTCTGTTCTTTTTGATCCATAGTGACATAATGGCTAGAGGGATTAGTTTCTTAGTTGTGAGGAACTTGTTCCTGTTATAAAATGCATAAAGAGGCATTCTTAATTTCCTTCCCAAGTCACCTATTAAAAGGTCCATTTTAAACAGGATCTTTAATTTACAGACATTTCAGCAAGGTAAATCTTGTTTTTCCAGTTAACTGGACAGACTTGAACCTGTGCATAGTTTCCAGTTAAATATCTTTTGTATTAGCAAAGAGGCCATATAACACTTTTTTGGGTAGAGTTCCATTATTTTCATAATTGCAAATGATAGCTCACCCCGCACTATACTCTGGCCATCCTTTTGAGCTGAAACTATGTCCATTAGTAGCTTTATGATTGGTATATCTGTGCCTAGACATGATGATATAGATGCATTTTATAAATTAGGCCCCAATCCTGCAAAGACTTTCTTGTGTGTAACGTTATGCACTGTGCAGAGTTGCACTGAAGCCAGTGCATAGAGAATGGTACGACCAGTTCAGTATTTAGGAAATGTAATAGTATTTACATAACACTTTATTTAAAACTAAAGTTAGACACATCAGCTAGTGGGTTGCTAGTGTAAACAGATGTCTCAGTTTAGACAAGTTTTCTCAACTAATGTTTCTCAATTCAACTCTAAATAAAGTATTATGTAAATACAATTACATCCTAAACATTAAACTAACCTTATCATCCATGCATTGATTTTGGTGGGACTACTCACAGTGTAAATTTACACATGTGCCTAAGAATGGGATCCCAGTTGCATTTATGAACTCACAAAGATAGTTTGTTTCTGTATATTGGATTCATGATGGCTAATTCTGGTGCTTTCTTATTTTGTTTGGTTATAATTTCATAAATAGGTACTTCCTCAAGTACTGGACAAACTGGAACAGTCACCACTACAAAGTACTATGATGACATTTATTTTGACTCTGACTCAGAGGATGAAGATAAAGTAGGTAAATAACTGAGGAAAGAGCTGGCCACCTCTACAACAATATCCCCTGCTACAGACCCTGCAGAGTCCTCTCTAGAGTCAGGGACTGTGGCTGGAGAGGGTCTTGAGGGGCAGGTGTTTAGGTTGGGGTCCATGTATGTCATCTCGCACCACCACCAGAACTCTGAAAAAGGTGATAATTTATGTAGCCCAGTGCTGCATTAATCCTTCTATGGCAGTGTCTGCAGAATGGAGTGATCCAAGTCTTTGTTTTACTGGGGATTTTTTGATTGTAGCAAAGCAAAGATGAAGTCAAAACTGTGGTTTTGGTTGATTAGTTAAATAAATAGTTCTCTGTTTAATGGATCATATTATTTGGAACGTAGAGTTCAACTATGTTCACACAAACCTCACAGGTACACAGGTGGCCAGGAAAAAAAAGAGACAACAACAGCGCCGGATTCCTACTAATGATGAGCTGCTGTATGATCCAGAAGAAGATGATCGAGACCAGGAGTGGGTGGACTCTCAAAGACGAGCGTAAGCAACTGTTAATCCTTGAAAATATTGTTGAACATACCGAGTAACTTAAAAGCCTGTGCTGTAAAGCCAGTATGTCTAAAAGTTGTTTATTTGATTCAGAGCTTCATTTGAAGTTTCTGAAATAAAAATGCTTTTTTAATACCACCTTCACTTATCCGCATTTACAAGTGTTATATATAGGTCCCTTTTTGTGATGCTGTGAACTTGTAGGTACTCGTGACCAAATCCTACTCCATGTGAACTCCCCACTGACTTTAATGAGAGTTCTAGTAGGATTTCACCCTGCAAATTCCACCAGATATTACCAGATAGTAATGATTATAAGTGCTTTTTTATTACCACCCCGTTTGTTTTATTTTTCTATTCTTTTTGCAAAAAAAAAAAAAAGCCTGATTTCTGCAAGTCACCCTTTGAAATCAAAGGGTGTTGCATGTACAGCAACCTTGCAGGATTAGGTGATGTCCAATTTTTTTTTTAATGTCATGGCATATTTTAATCACTAGATTGTTTAGCTTTAGGTCACTGTTCAGGTAAAACTAACATGAATGTATTTTTATTTTGGACAGACTTGGAATTTAGTGAGACGGAAAAGAGTGTTTGGATCAAATGGAAAGAGCCTTTAGCTGCTTTTCTTTGGGATTTTGGGGGTGTGTGCAAAGTAAAAGCCCTTGGACTGTAGGAAAACTAGATTTGGAGCTTAACAAGAACTGATGAAAGCAGAATTAAATGACTTGTGTTGATTACACCTAGAAAAAATGCACCCTACTTCACTCAGACCAAAGGATCTTCAATACATAAATCCACACTCAGTTAAGATTCAAACTCCTGAGCAAATTAAAAACCCATTCATACCAATAAAATATAAAAATGAGGGTGGGAGACAGACAAATGTTGGTGCTTTACTTTTTTTTCCAGGGATTTGGATCATGTGTACTTTGGACTGGGAGAGCAGGGTTCAAGGAGGTATCAGACATTTGCTGTGGGTGGTTTTGGATGTAAATACAGCTTTAAGGTTCAGTATAGATGCCTAAACTGTAGGGATGGATATTTTCACCTGTTTGTTTACCTCTTGGTAGGTACCAAAATATAAGAAGAACTCAGCAGCAGCAGTTGGAACCTACAGTCCTTCCAAACAGTGATGCTGTTTTGAACTGCCCTGCTTGTATGACTACATTGTGCCTTGACTGTCAGAGGTAACTACTGAACTATAAACATGAAGTGATGTTTCTGTAATGTCTTATTTTCAGCTGTGGTGAAATACGTAATTTTCACATATTAGTTCTAAACAGAGCAGATGTGTCATTATGGAAGCGAAGGTGTGGGTTCAACACATTTATGCAATTATATTTCACCTTGGTTCAACAGTAGCAGATCTAGGATTTTGCTGTGGAGAGATCGGGGTGGGACCTGTATGGAAATAAGCAATATGTAGAAGAGTGTTTTGCAAATTCACTGACTAGTTATGAGACTGTAATTTGCACGATATCTAATGCTTTACAGAAACCTTAATCTTAAAGATCCTGGCTGTTTTGCAGATCAGTTAGTCAGCTGTATTTTCAACCAATTTGTTAGTGGGTTGGATCAACCTCTTAATGAATAAACATGAAATACTTAAATGGTACTCATTCATTGTGGTACATTGACAGTTTTTGAGCTAAGCAAGAGTTGGGGTATGGAGAGAAGTGGTAATCACAGGTAGATTAGTAAATATCACTAGTAATATGTTGATATTATGAAAGAATATTGGGTCACAGTGAATTAGTATTCCAGACTGTATAAAGGACACTGAAATGAAGGTACTATGTTCATGTACAATATTAGATATTTGACTGAGTTGTAGGAAAATGCTTCTACTATTGCCCAAAACAATTTGCTATAGCGTTCAAATGATTAGTAACTCAATTTGGACTTTGCTACTCTATAATTACCTTTGGTACCAAGTCTTATGTTCTTGACACTAGGAATTACTGTTCTTAATAGTGTAACTGAGTTGGTGCCCACCTTATCTCAGATTTTGAAGAGAGAAATCTTAACAGAAAACACAACTTTATCTATCTGATCTGTTTGATAGGAAAAAAATTAACACCCTTCTCTGTGATCCCTTGGCTGCCATCACTTTGTGTTTCTCACTTGGTCTTCTTTAGCTTTTTAGGCTCTGTGCTGCATACACATCTTCCACATTTTTCTTGAGATGTAGATTTTAGAGACTGTATAAGGATGCTTACAAAGGCCTGATCCTGAGAAGTGTTGAGCTCTTTTTATCATCTTTTACCTCAATGGCAGTTGCCTAGTGTTTCAGGCTTTGAAAGGACCACTTTGCTAAAATGCACAAAGTCTCTGTTCATATTGAGAAGCTCTTTGGAAGCCAAAACTGAA
Organism: Emydura macquarii macquarii; assembly: GCF_026122565.2. Lineage (NCBI taxonomy): Eukaryota > Metazoa > Chordata > Testudines > Chelidae > Emydura > Emydura macquarii. Next base: position 11,741,528 of record NW_027130511.1, read on the forward strand.
TGAGAGAAGCTATATCTGGGTCAGGTTCATGGTTGAATAACAGATGCAAGGATTTGAGATCATTTTAGCAGAGAAGAGTTGGGGACATACAGGATGGAGATGAGGTGAGGAACAGTAAAACAGAGTTTTATTAGGCTGAAATAGGCAAACTAAAAAGTACTGTACTGAAGGTTAATCCAAATTGATCTTTCTAAGGTAAAAATATTGGCTCAAAACAATTAACAGGCACTTTAAGATTCTAAATTTAAACTGACCTGAGGTTTGTGGTTTATAAACATTTTTCTGAAGGGGGAAAAAATTAGTTTTGGACTGATCTGAATCATGAGAAATGACAGGCTTAAAATGATTTTGAATATTTGGGGGGGCAAAGGATGGTTCAAATTCTGGCTTCTAATCTTTGTTCCATCTTTAGTCATAAATAACTATTCAATAAACAGCTTATTTTCAAAAGTAAAGAAACAGTACATTTTCCTGGCTTTTGTAGTTGTGATTTTTGTTTATAAAACTTGACTTTTGACTGGCTGCTAGTCCTTTGACTTGGTGTTTCCTATCTTCAGTCCTATCTCCATCAGTGGTAACCAGTTTTGTGGAAGCAGAATTCTGTCAGAGGAGATTATGACCTTTGCATTTTCTTCTCTTCTTCTTAGACATGAATCCTACAAAACACAATACAGAGCAATGTTTGTGATGAATTGCACTGTTAATAAAGAGGAGGTTCTGAAATACAAAGGCCCAGTGAATAAGATAAAGAAAGGACGTAAGAAAATGAAACACAGCAAAGAGATCACCACTGTGCAAGCAAATCAGGAAGAAGAGGAAGTATATCATCCAGTCAAATGTACCGAATGTTCAACTGAAGTTGCAGTCCTGGATAAAGAGGAAGTTTTTCATTTCTTCAATGTTCTAGCAAGTCACTGCTAATGTGGAAAAACAGCTGCACTGTTTAAGACTATGAATCTCAAAAATGTGGACAATATTTTATCCTTTAAAAAAAAGCCCTTTTGTATCATTTAAAAGTCTTAAACTGTAATTGAAAGAATCTTTGTAAAATGTTATGGAAGATATAGTTAACTGATCACATTTGGGAGCAGCATTCTGTCAGGCCTTCAGATAACGGTAAAGCACAGTGAGTTTAAATTCATGTACATATTATGCAGTATGTTTGTGTATTAGAACAATTGCTCATGTACATATGCAATATCTCGATGTGTGTTAAACTGTTGCTTAGAATAAAAACTCTGTAAACTAGAGATCTTCTCCATATTTGCATTGATTGATTCTATGGTGCTGATAGACTGTATCAGTATTTCTCAGTCTGGGTGATTGGGCTTGCCTGGTATGGCAGACTAATATGGTTTTGATGGTGGAGCATATTTGATAGAGGATTGTGTTAGTGTATTTGAATACTGACCCAGTAAAGTGTCTAAATATGGATGTTTTCATTTATGCACATTGGAAGGTTTGGTATTCTTATTTTTGCTTTGCTCCCTGCACATCACATTTAAGCAAAAATATTTAAACTTAAAGCTCAGGGTTTTTCTAACTCTAATTATGGATTGTAGGTAAGCAAGATGGGGGGTTTTGTGTTACATTTTTTCCCTTTTGTGGTGACTGATGGACGTGTTTTAGGAAAAAGATATTTATACAGTCAATTTGATTGCCATGGCAATCATTTGTTTACTTTTCCTCTTTGCTTAGTAGACTGACAATTTCTTTATGGAAGCTATGAATGGCTTTTCTTGTGGTAGTTTGGACTTTTTGTCAACCAGAATACAAAGTCAGTGTCAAGTTAATGGTTGATCCATTAATCTATTTGACAAAGCATGCACCCAGGAGCTAACCTCTTGGTTTTGATTAACTAAGAGCAACTTTTCTGTTGCTATGTTCCTCGGTTTTTCTCAAACTTTTCAGATTGGTGACTCCTTATTCAAAGTAAAATATTTTCGTTACCTCCTTCTATTTACTTATAAAAGTGTGAGTAAAAAGTATCCGCTTAGAAGCCTGTATAATTAGTTTGTGTTTTGAGAAGTTGACAGAGAATACTTGACTTTGAAGGGTAAAGGTGGATGGGGTGAGATTTTCTTCGAATGAGATTAATAACATTTTCAATGCCTCAACCTCCCAGATTGGCTTTTGTAACTCCCCTGGGGCCCACAACCCACTAGTTGAGAAAAATAGTTATCCAATGCTTCATCAAATCAAATAAGCAAACCTGAGTGACTAAACGAGCAATCTGGAGTTTCTGAGGCATTTTCTCAGGCCTTTTTCTCACTGCTAAAATCAAGATGTGTTTTTAGCCTTGAATAGCTCGTTCACCTTAGTTTACCCCAAGTTAAACAAAACATCATGTTTTTTAGCAATGAGGAAAATGCCTAAGGGTTAGATTCATGAATGGACTTACGCATTGCAATGCTCAGTCAAAATGCCTAGGTTTTAGGCACCAAAAAAGTCACTGGAACACCACTGTGATTCACAAATTCTGAGTTAGGCACTTAAGCCCCCTATGTAATGAATGGAGAGCCATAGGCGCCTCAGAGCAGGATACACAAAAGCCAGAACACTAGGTGGGGAGCTGCCTAAGCTAACCAATGGGTGATGCCAACCAGAGGGGGATGTGCTAAGCCCCACCCCATCACAGAGTTTGGTGTCTAAATCCCCACTGCACATAGGTGCCTAGCTCTGCCTGGTGATCCATGAATGGGAAGTTTTGAATATTAGTGATCGTCAATCTATCTTGGGGTTGTATACCTATATTTAGTAAAAATTACAGAAGAAATGTCTTTGAGAAAGATTTCATACAAGATAGTATAGTGCCAGATTTTTAAAGGTATTAGGCAACTAGGGGGATTTTCAAAAGCACCTAGGGGCTTTCAAACTTTAAAAATCTGATCTGTGGTGAATATTTGGGAACCAAGTTCAACACCCAAGTGGTGACATGTGAAAAGGCACTAAGGTTCTGGATAGAGAGGCAAAATAACAGTTGCCAAAGACAATCCCCATTGGTGGATCAAAAGAAATGGAAGTTTTGACATCAAACCAGAATTTCAGGCAGTCTTGAAGTCATGTGATCCCAAAGAATAAACTTTTATATAAAACATGAGCAAAAAAAATTTAGAACTATAACCTAATATCCCAATACAAACAGGAGGTGCTGTAGCAGAAATACAGTGAAGATGTGACTTCAGAAGCTACTAGCTACTATTAATATTTCCAATGATTATTTGCAATAAAAATATCTAGGAATCAGCACGACAGTCCATCTGCACAATGTTACCAAAGGGAAACGAAGTGCTGAGAGTAATAAAAATACCCTTTCAAAAAGTAAATTATTTAAAAGGGTGAAACTCCCGGTGCTGTGGAGTGCAAGAAAAACACAGGCCAGTGCAGGCAACGCGATGGGAAGGGACACCAAAGCTGTAACTGGCTATGAGCAGGGACCCCACACCTGTGGGGGGAAAGAGGTACATTTTACCAGGGCCCAGAGGCCCTAGGAAGCCTGGCCTAGGCAGCAACCCCCATTACAATGAAGAAAAAAATTTTCATGGCTCATGAGATTGTATGTATGGGCTGAGGGATTGTGGGAGGGGGCCCGTTACAAGTTTGTATTGGGCCTGAAAAAACTGATGTTTAGGCCCTGGCTATGGGGTGTTACAGGGACACAGAAACTGAGGTGCGACGATTGTTTCTGGATGGGCAGGGCTGTAAAATAATTCACTGCATCAAGGCTCCTTTAGCAGCTCAACAGGTGGCATCGGGTCCCTGAGGGCACCGCGGCCCCTTCAGAGCACAGCGCTGGGGAGCCGGGGCTGAGATGGGAGGGCGCAGAGCCCCCTCCGCCCCCGCCACCCTTTTTTGTTTGCAGCCACAGCCAGTGGCGCACCTCACGGGGGTAACGGTCACCCCGCCCTGCAATCCCGCCCGCAGCAGCAGCAGGGCGCACGCGGACACCTGCAGCGCGAGCAGAGTCCGGGCAGCGACGTCCGCACCGCAAGTATCACGGACACATACCAGTGCGCACGCGCATACTCTGTACCAACAGGGTCGCCGAGGGCGGGGCGAAGCAGCCCGGCCTCCGGCAGCGACGCCAGCGGAGGGCGTTCCCCGCCCGCCGAGGTCGGCTGCTGCCGCCTCGCGCAGCTCTGGCCGGTTTAGTCTGCGGGGGCAGCAGCGCACGCAGACTGGGCTCGCCATGGCGCTGGGCTCGGTCTGGGGGCGGGTGTCGTGGCTGTATTACCAGTACCTGCTGGTCACCGCGCTCTACATGCTGGAGCCCTGGGAACGGACGGTCTTCAGTATCCTTCCGCGGGGCCGGGCTCCGTTATTGAGCGGCAGCGCGCGCGCAGCGGGGGATAGTGGCTGGGGCGGCGTGGGGGAGGCCACGCAGGCAGCCTGGGAGGCCGGGGTGGGGAGCTGAGGGTGCCGGGGAGTAGCTGGGTATGTGGGATTGGGGCGGGCTGGGGGCGAAGATGCCCGAGCTTGGAGGGTGGAAGGTAGGATGTGGGGGCGGCGGACAGCGTGGGTTGGCCAGGGCCCGTTGCTTCTCTGGGCGTGGGACTGGGCCTGGGTGTGCGTTGCACGGGGCTGTGCGTATGGTGGACCCTGGTGTGCTGCTCAGCTCGCTAAACTCCCTCGTTTGCATCAGCTGGAGCGTGCACCTTGGCTGTGGTTTGAACTTTCGGCTGCCTCTGGGATGTATGTGGTTCAGGCTCAGCCAACCTGAGAAGGGAGCTTTTGAGGGGAGGGGGAAAGGGTCTGACCTTTTTCCTGAGCAAGCTGCCGTGCTACCGCTTCAGCTCCTGTTCTGAAAGATGCTCTAATACTTAAGGCACCAGATGGCGACTTGGGAGGTCTAGGTTCAATTCTTGGCCTTTGCAGATGTCTTTGAGCACCTAATCTCTCTGATCATGGGTGCTTAATGTGTCCCTTCCTACTAGCTGTGAAATGGGCCCAATAGCATTTTCTTGGCAGGTGTGTGGTGTATACAATTAATTGATGTTTGGGAGGTGCTTAGTCCTTGTTTACATAGATGGTTGTTAGCCACTGGTATAATTATGCTGGTGGTTTAAAAAGGCTCGACTCTGACAGGGACTGTATGAGTATTTAGATAAAATGACCCTGTTAAATATAGTAGCAGTCTATAGTTACATTGGCCTTGGCAGGGATCAATGGTGCAGTGTCTCATGTGGTGCTCTTTCCTAGTCCCACGGGGAAGTTTAATGTGTAAACAAAGAAGCAATCCTTTGACCCCTGTGTGAGGGATCTGTTAATCCACTGGCTCCTTGCTTGTTAAATCGTATTCAAATTCAGTCTGTGTTACAACAAACTATAACATGTGTTGCCTGTGTTTGAGAGAGCAACACAGAATATCTTTCAAAAGGCAGTAAGGTATCAAGTATCTGCCTAGAGCTTAAACTTTCACAGTGCTGTGGATTTATATCCCTTCTGTCCATTTAGCAATTTAGTTCATTTCTGAGTCAGAGGCAGATTGCTGTATCTTAATGCAATTTCTCCTTTCATTTTCCTTCCCTAGAATTAGGCAATTCTTTTCCTCTAACTGTTAACTTGAAGAATTAAGGTTTCTTAATCAGGAATATCTTTCATGCATTCCTTCATATTTTGCACACTGGAAAGGAAAATGTGTATTTCTCATAATGAGTTATTTATGTGTGTTGCATCATCATGCAACTCTAGGTTTCCATTTTGCTTTGTCTCCCTGTGTCTTTTTCTAATTGGTGTTTACTGATCCTGAGTTGATGAATTTGCTTGTCTTATGTATTTCACTATAATAAGGTAGTCTGCTAACATGAAGGCTCAGTGTAGAGACCTGTATCTAGAATCTAGGTTATTGTTTCTTTGAGCAGCTCTTCCTAGGGAGTAATACACAAACCCTGAAGAGACAATATATCTCAAGTGCCTTTCTGTTCTGAATGTGGTTGTTTGATCATTTGTTAAAACAGTACCTCATATTTGCAGCCACACTCTGATGACCTTTAAAAGTACCTCCGAGTAGTACTGAGAGAGGTGAGGACATAAATTAATCTAACTAGTAGCAAACAAAGGATATGGTGATAGTAATAAGGGTACCTTTATTTGGGTTATGGTCAGTTGTAAAGAAAATACCTGCCATTAGTAAAAGTTAGGGACTGTTGTTTGCCCAGGTTACAGGTGCATAATCATACAGATTTTTTTCTATGTAAAGCTCAAAAATGGAGAGCATACAAAACAAATGCATGAACATGGGATAGACTTGATATCTATGTTCTCATACATCCACATAGTATCTGTTTAATTACTTTTCTTTTTTCCCCTCAGTGGAGGTGTCCTGTTCCTTAGCAGTGGTACCTGGCTCTATTTATGCCAGGTCTAGTGCCAGTGAAGAAAGAAGATCTGTTTCTATACATCATGAACATTATGTTTTGTCAGAATAGTTAGACTTGAACACTGACCTCTTTGTATCAGCTAAACAATCTTCTGATTCTTGTAAAAACATGTAAGTAACTTGAGGGTGTGTGTACGGTTGTCTCTTCGTATTTTGTTGACAAATTCAAACCACTTTTGTTCCTATAAGTTAGAGTTATAGCTTAAAATTAATTTGACAGATATAACTTTCAGGTTTCCTGTTGTGTTGAAGTCATTGTTATATATGCTAATTTGCAATTGCTGGTCACTTTTAATTATATTTTTACAATGACTATAAGTTTGACATCCAGCATGAACAGGATGTAATGTGTTAAGCCTTTTGAGAGAGATGAACTTTACACTTGAATGTAAAGTTCGTCTTTAAAAGACTAAAGCTATAATTTGTACCCACTGGCTAGCAAAATACCTGATCATGGCACTCTTCCAGTGGAGATAGGATGTGAGTGAGAACATTATTTTGGTCTTCATGCTGATTCAGTCTTTGAAGAATTCTCTGCTGAGGTCTTCAATGAGTTTGTTGATTGGGATAGACACCAATATTAATAACTTATGTCATATAAGCCACTGAACAGCTATTGGATGGCTATTACCATTGATCTGGCCTGAATTTGAACCAATTTCTCTTTAACTTCATATTGAATTAAAGTCCAAAATTTCCTAAAATGACCTTGACCAGCACTATTTATAGCACTGCTGGTCTAAGGGAATCTGTCACCTTTATAAAAGCTTTATCTGGGTATTGCAGTCTGTCATGCTATCAGTGTTGTCTTATTGTTTCTATTCCCTATTCTTTTACTTAGAATTTAAGCTCTTTGGGTCAGGGACCATCTTTTTACTATGTGTCTGTGCAGTGCCTACCACAATGCAATGTGAATAATCATATTTTGTGAACCACTATGCTTATTAAAAATACTATTAGCTACTTGAAAGCTGAGTGTCAGATTTCCATTGGATGTTATTGGTGTATACCATCAGTTTGAAACCTAGTTGTCTTTTAAAAAAAAAAAAAAAAAAGTAGTTTCAGTAATCCCTTTGCCTCTTTTATTTATTCATGTTTTAAAATATTGCTGTTTAAAAAAAAATCCTCTGTGCATAAGATCCACAGGAACAGAGGAAACTGATTAACTCTGAAGAGGAAACAGTGAAACTGACTACATATGAAGTACTGTAAAATGGGTAAAATAACCTAACTGAAAAAACAGACGTTTTCTCAAATCTTTTGGTTATTGTAATCTGAGGTGTCATTTGGAGGGTGCAAGAGGATAATAGACAGAAGTATGTTCATTTCAGTGATGGTAACATCCTGATCATCATATTCCATTTTTTCTCAATATAAATTCAGACCTGACTCTAGGGCCTAGTTTGTCATACTAGGAAAATGATCTGCTGCTGAAAACAGTTGTACAACTAATTCCCACTTAGCCTTCCTTGTATATGAAAACAGCTCAACTTTAAAGATGATTGCTACAGAAAACATGGCTGGAGCACATGCCACTGACAATGATGGGCCATTATTCTAGGGGAGAAGGCCTTAGATTATTTATTTGTGTTGTGGTAGTCCCTAGGAGCCCCAATCATGGACAGGATGCCATTGTGCTAGGTGCTGTACAAACAGAATGAAAGATGGCCCCTGTCCCAAAGAGCTTACAGTGACTTTTCCTTGCCTAGGGTAGACCACCTGAAAATGCCAAGGTCAGGGCATGCTGCAAAAGGAGAGTAGATTTTCCCAGCACTGGTGGGTGACTCTGAAGTCAGACTTCGAACCAGCCACAAACAGTGCTTCTGATTCCCCACACTGGTTATCAAGAAGCTAAAACAAAAGATACACAGCCCCCTTTACTTCATTTCAGTCTCTGGCTCCCAATTAACTGATCTCTTTACTGGAGTTAGTGGCTATTTAAAACTCTATGCTCTTTACCAAAAAGGTTCTCCTGACCCCAAAGGGTCAGCCACATTACCAAATCATTAAAAGTTTGGATCTTACTCAAAATACCATGCTGCCAGCCAATCCTTTAGCAACTAAAACCAAAGGTTTATTATAAAAGGAAAGAAACAAACTATAAGAGAAATCTTAAATGATTAAAGCAATCAGATACAAATGATTTGAAAGCCTATCTATATGTATCAGGTTTTCATTAGAATTGTGGAGTTTGGAGGCTTGTATAGTCCCTCTGGTGCACATCCAGTACCTGGATGGGTTTTAGTCCTTTTATTCACAGCTTCAGTTGTAGATAAGTTGATCCAGAGGCAGGTGAAGGCTGAAGCCTAAAGACAAAATGGATGTTGTGCAGCTTCCTTTTATGTCCCTTTGCCATGCTGCTCGTGGAAATTTACAGAAATAAGATGGAGTCCAGGGTCACATGAGTAAATCTTGGTAACTCATCAGGTGTAGTCCCCATTTCTCTTCCTGGGTCCATTGTACCTTTGAATTCCCTTAACGGGCCATTAAGCAGTTTATTGTTGCTGCCATCCTGTCTGGGGTGTTGCCCAGAAACATAGCATCAGTTAAACTACAGATACATCAAACATATCCATAACTTCCAATACAATTATCACACATACATATAAACAATATCATCATACTTAGCAAATTGTAACCTTTCTACCGGTATCTGACATGAGCTATCTTATATGAATTATTGTAATATTGACATATCGATGTTAAATAAATGGTCCCCCTAATCCAGCCAGCATCACACTTAGTCTAAGTAGATCTAATATTGGTGTGGTACATTGTCTTATACCTTGGAATCCTAAGGTTGTAACTAAGCATTCATGTAAGTTTAGGGATTTATGAAGTGACCTCCCCTAGTGCTTTAAATTCCAATATTTCATGACCAGCCATGACTAAAAATACTCTAGTGAATGAGTACAACTTCTGTGTGTGTTCAGTAACTGATATGCCAAACAGTTATCTAGCCCTTGTTAGGTCTAAACTGTGTATATTTATCTTCAGAGGTGCTGAGCACCTGCACCTCCTATTGATTTAATCTGGAGCTCTGGGTATTGGATACTTCTGTCAGGCCCTTTAATATCTAATGTTCTATTTATAGTGCTGTCTTTTTACTAGGCTTATTAAACCTAATTTTAAAGTCATGACTGGAGGAAATTGCAGTTAGTCTGATTGGAAAAGGGTTTGTAAATTTTTTAAAATTTAATTATTTGTGTATGTTTGTGTGTGTGTGTCTAGAAACATTCAGTTTTGAGTCACCCTAGCCTCCACATGATTACAGTCCCATTTCATTTCTGGTGGCTGGGTTTGGTTTCCTGGAACTGGACATAGGACTAGTGACAATATTAACAAATACAGGTAATTTGTTTCATGTGAATTTTTCAACTGATCCCTGCTCAGATTTGAAATGAACTAGTGAAACAGTAGCCTTGGAATGTTGTGAATTGCCAGATACTACAAAAAAGTTTGCTGAGAGCTGCGGCCACTTCCAATAAAATGCTAACAAACGGTTAACAAACACAGCTTGAATCCAAACCAAGGCTGTGGTTTGAGGTATTATGATTTGAGTGGAATATCTAGACCAGTTCTACTTAAAAGGTATTGATCAGCTCTCTAAGGGAATGAATACTAATACCATAGTTCCTTCTATCAAAGTGCTCTTGAAAAATAAATTGGGCCTCGCAACTCTCTGTGAATGAGGCATCATCTCCATTTTTCAGATGGAGAAACTTAAGGCACAGAGAAGCTAAATGATATACCCAAAGCCTACAAGACAACTGTAGCAGTTGGGAGAGGAACCCAGCCTCCTGACTCCCTGTTTTGTGCCAAAGACCATTCTCCCTCCACTGATGTGTACACACATGTTAAGATTTGGTTTACTTGGGCCATTCAAGAGAACTCTTGAGATCAGCATCCAAAGACCAGCGACATGTATTAATATATCGTATATAGATAGGTTTAAAAGATCTTGTGTAGCTCCCCCTCTCTATGAATTAGCATATAGATCATTGCTGTTGCTGACAGGATAAAATTCAGAGCCTGCAGAAATGTTTGGCTTTTACAAAATCTGGTTATTTCCCATTAATGTGTGTGTCCCTCCCCCTCCCCCCCCCATGCCTTTCCCCCTTCCCTCAAAAATAGATTTTTATGTCCACTGCATGTGGCAATAAAATCGAGAATCTAGAAGGCATTCTCATAATATAGTCATTATTATCAGTTTCTAGTTTCCGTATTTACAGTGGGTTTCTTCCTACATCTGTTGTATATGTTCAGCTGTATTCAGGTATAATTTAGAATTATACAAGTTTTATAATAGTTTTGAAGTATAGTGTTAAAACATTCTTGTTTTGTGACTTAATTGAATTCCAAACTGCAGCTTTTCTTAGCTATTGCCCAGATTCCATGCTGGTTTCTATTGTTGGAATGGCGCTGTACACTGGCTACGTGTTCATGCCTCAGCACATCATGGCAATATTACATTACTTTGAAATCGTGCAGTGATGAAGAAAGCATGTTCAAGTAGTAATCGTGATTCAAGATTCATCCTACAAAGAAGATCCAACCTCCTAGTTTTAATGAGACTTCTACAGATGTCAAAACAAACAACACACCACTATGATTCTGAAGACTAGGAAACCAGATGCATATAGCAGGGACACAACATGCCCCATGTGTTGTGTTCATTCCCTTTAATTTTACAAGATGTCCTTGTAAAATAGTTTTGCCTATTTTAACATTGTGATTGTTTGTACTTTGATATCAGTATTTTCTTAACTTTGTGACAGTTTCAATATTGCACTGAGAGCTTTTTGTAATGTAACTTCGAGTAAACTAATTGCTTTCTATATTTAATCACAATAATTAAATGGAGCTTAAAGCTTCTACTATTGTATGGTATACATCCGCCTGGATATAGTTCTATTTACACATTTTATAAGAAAATGCCTTTAGATTCAGAGACATAGATGCGTTCATTTAACATTACTTACAAAAATTAGTTTGTAAGACTCCACTCAGGTGTACTGTCTGCTGTCCAGACCTTGTCCAACAAAATATTTGTGCATATTACTATATTTGGCTTTAGCAACAAATGTAAAGTCTTCTGTATTCCAGCTGATGGAGGAGGAGGGAGGGAAGAGACTGAGTTGACACTTCATCTATCATGTTTGGGATAAGATATAGATGCAGTCTTTCCAAAGTTGGAGCAAAAGGACTAATGGATTTGTATTCTTTCATGAGCTGCATTTAGTCCCTCAAGGTTTTGTGATAATTTAATGTTCTAGCTTCTAACTAAACTGTACTTGTCTTCCAAGAATTATGTTTCAGTGAAGATGGAGAGAAGTTTTTTTTCTATGCTCATTGTCAGTAGTGTAATTATGTCTAGGTTTTAAACTTCTTAATTGCAGTTAGAGTTCTGAACATATTCTTGTTACAAATGACCAAAACAGGGCTCTAAGTGGACTTGTGTTAAAACTACAGGAATAAGAAGCTGAGTGCTTGGCTGAAGTCCTGTCTTTGTTCTTATAGTTTTTTCAGATTTGTATTCTGAAATGTAAGATGGCAACCACCTAACTTTGTAAGGTGGAGGATATTTTTTTGTTTTTAAAAATAAAAACTAAAAGGAGAGTTGATGCAAAATGCTTTTCCTTTATTTTGAGAGGTTAATGTGTTTTATGCATACTGCTCAAAACTCTGACAAAAGATGAGATGAGGGAATGACATTAACCAAAGAATCTGATTTGTTGTCCCAATAAAAATAGTTACACGGGCAAATTGTGTCCTAAAATATGCAGCTCCTGTTGATGCAAAGAGAAGTTGCACAAGTAATTTATAATGCATTGTGCCTAACTAATTTGCACAGCTATTAGACAATATGTAACAAAACAATAAAGTTTACTTACCTTTCCTCAGTGGAATGCATATTTAAGGGAAGATGGTTTTTCCATATTTAAAATAAGAAAATAGTATATCCATTTTATTTTCAGTTTAACTGAATATAGCTTGTTCTATAAAAACTGTTTTTGTAATCTTATTAGAGTTATCTTAACTTTTTCTTACCTGGTTTGCAGGAATTACATAAGTGTCGCCTCTGCTATCTGAATTGAGGCTAGATAAGTGTCTCATATGGGCATAGATTGGGATGGTGAAAAGTATTCCTAAAAGCTAACAAATGAAAGCTTGGGCATCTTTGAGGAAAAATTTCTATTGGCACATGTTGTCTGGATGCACGATAGGCTAATGCATTAGTATAACTTGATATGGCAATACAGAGACAGCTAGTACAGAATTGTTTTCATTCAGTTAAAAACTGGCCATATAAACGTGACTGTCATTTTTTTTAAAGTATCGCCGTAAATGTACTCTAATCACTTTGTGTTCAGAAACTCAAAATTTACATGGACAAGAATGATTTCCTTTTATGAGGCTGAGATGGATCTACTCTGAATTACTTTATTGTGATGTCACAAAGGTCATCACTGTGTTCTGATGGACAGATTAACTCAGTTATGAATAATTAGTTATTAGAGGGTGAAGAAAACCCTACCGTGGACGCTTTTGTTGTGAGAGGCATATCTCGTTGCCAACTAACAGTTACATTAAGCTTTTATGAGATACTTTTCGGAACTCTTTTATGCCATGAGTGAAATGCTGCAGAGTGTTGTGCATGTAAAAATGGCTCTAGTTGGGAAAGCATTTGTAAATAGGTTTTGATGATAAACAAGTTTTCTTGAAGCAATTTATTTTAATGGGGAAAGTGCAACCATGTCAACTTTTACAGTATAAATGGAGTTGCAATGGACTTGAGTCTAGCAATGCTGACCAACTTGCTAATTAGCACATATTTTCTGAAAGGGTTTGTGCACAATCTTGTATTTTCTTATTCTGTAATGAGAGGGTCATAAAAGCCCTGGATCATCATGTCAGAATTTAAGATGTTATGTCATAGGATGAAACAGGTTATTTTATTGTAATATGACTATAAAGTTCATAGTCCTAAAAGCTTGTGCTCTATGACAGACATTTCACAACAGTAATGTGGAGGAAAGAGAGTCAACGATGGTGATTTGTTAAGTTGAATGAACTCCTTATTAAAAGTAAGGAAGTCAGTAGATGCCTAATCTCAGTAAGTATGAATAATACACTAATTACCTACGGAGATCAAGTTTAGCGTTTCCCCATTTTTCTGTAGTCATTTTACAGCTGTTGTCAGTTCAATGATCAATCTTGTATACTGTACAAATGCTCACCTTTTCTGTGGAATCCAGATTTAAAGGCAATTTAAATATGTTAGAATTGGAGGAAGCTATTTTAAAAAATTTTATAAGGAGAAAGCTATTACATAACAAAATTCAGTATGTTTGTCAATACATTTAAGTTGAAATAAATTGAGGGTGAGATTTTCAGCTAGACAAATGTGTGCTTTTTTCCATGGATCTTCAGTTAGCCTCTGTGGTGTTATCACATGCCAGGAATATTTAGTGATATAAAATTGGTAGTTTACTGAAAGAGAAGATGAATGGATTCAGGAAAGGAAAACTGATTTAATCCCAGAACTATGGGGCTGAATGTCGCTACTAGCCAACCTCTGAAACCACTGAATGTAGAAATAAGTTTACCAAGGTCCCAATAACTGTACCATGGCAAGCGGGTAGCTAGAATTAACATACATTAATAATGTTTCAAAAATGGCAGCACTATTTCTTTAAATTACTGTTTGCCCCAGATCGGTGAAAGCTATGGGTCACATTTTCTGCATAGGGCAAATCCTAGATGCGCACATGCTTTAAAGTACTGTCTCATTTTCCTGGGGGACACTAACAATGTACCTTGTTTAGACTGATTGTGAAGACTGTGCGTGAAATCTTAGGCCCACTTAAGCCAATAAGAGTTTTGCTATTGACTTCAATGGACCCAAGATTTCACCCACTGTTATCTAAGTTTAATAACTTTCTTGCCCTCGTTCCTATGGATCAGTTTCCCCATCTGTATAATAGGGGTAGAACAGGCATGTTTTGAGGATTAAATAGTTTATGGCTGTACAGGAAATTTCACACATTCATATTAATGTAACATATGAAGGCTATGCAGTTAAGCACCTAAAACTCAGGACATGCACAAGCATTTAACATTGCCTCATAACCTTAACTATGTCTTTTGTAGATCAGTATTATAGTGGCATGGCATGACATCTGTTTATAGGTTGACCATTCTAAGTCCTCTAAAATTAACATGCTTAATTGGATTTCTTTGAAATTTGGGCTGTCTCAGGAGGGTGCCTAGCAAAGTTAGTGACCCAAATTTGGAGTCATTTAAATATGGGAGTCTGCAGAGAGAAGCCCCGAAAAAAAATAGCCATTTAAAAAAAATTCTAGGTGCTTTTTTTCCCCCTCCCCCCCCCCCTCGGTGAGCTAGAGATCAAACTACTGATGAGCTGCAAGTCAAAATTGTCTCAATCTATCAAGTTTTACCCAAGGTAATACATGGCACCCAGAAAACTGAGAACACTTTAAGAAAATATACAATTTTTTACACTGCCTACATATACAGAAAAGTGGCTACAGTGTTTCCCTTCCCAGCATTTTGTATGCTTTAAACTTGACTTGTAAGTGCTCTAAATTCCAAATGTTTACTCGGATTGCTTTGAAATTTGTTGTGCTTTAGGAGGGCAGGAGCTAGTGTTAGTAATCCAATTCTGAGGTCAGTTGAACAAGGCCCCCTCAGTACCATTTTCTGTTGCCCTTACTGCTACATTGAGAGGTAATGAGTGGATGAATCACAGAGCTCTTGATTTCTGCAAACTCACCCTTTAATTGATAAGGATAAATTAATCACAATCCACCACCTATGACAAAATGAGTCTTGGAGTGATTGGCTGGAGATTGCTGCACTTTGATTACCGTCTCTCTTCTCTTCTCCAGGCTCTAGCCTGACTTTGCCACCCATGCCTCACAAAGTATTGGTGGTGGGTGAGGGGGAATTAGACATGTGAGTGGTTCCTGGAAGAGGAGGAGATATTAGGCGGCAAAGGAGCGGGGAAACATTGAAAGAAGAGTTTAGGGCTGCAGCGAGAGGAGAGAGTAAATGGGGATAGATGGTAGGAGAGTCAAGAGAGGTTGAGGGGTCAGGGGAGGGAGGCATGATACTCCCCAGCCCTGCCAATACCTTCATGCATCCCACCCCTGTACCCCACATCCCTGCCCGTGCACTGTAATCTTCCCATACTCCTCAGATCTGCCAGTGCACTCCAACCTCTGGCCCCCCCTTGATTTGCCAGGTTGGAGGGGGAAAACACATTAAATGCAGGTGTGGTATACCAAAGCAGGGCTGGTGGAGTGCAGCTGGTGCTGTGCGGAGGCTTGCTCGGTATGCTAATTGTAGAACATATGTACAACTGCTTAAATGACTAACTCCTAGCAGCAACACCTTTGCCTGACAAAAAAGCTAGGAAATTCAATGGCAACAAAAACTGTTAACATAGACTTAAGAGTGTTTGGAGGTGTGTTGTTCCATTACAGAACACTGAGTTGAGTGAAATTCAAACTTCCGAAAACCAGGAAATGCCTGTGCAATCTTAACTCTGCCCTCTTTCAATGATGTCCCAGGTTGCCTTACACACACACACACCTTTATTCTGCCAGCTCCACAATTGCTGAAATGTACAAGCTCTCCATTTCCCTTTATACCCTGTTCATGGTCTCCACTGGATTCCATCTGACACTGTGGGAGAGAGAGAAAAGAATGTTGTCCACGCCCCCTTCGCTCTTCAAGGTGTGCTTCAATGTGCACATACACTGATACTTGGCACTGCAAGATGCAAGAGGTTCCAGATCTTGGCAGACACCCACATTTAGCCAACTCCCTAGAAAGAATACCACACTGTGCAATCCGAGAACCACTTAACAGCCTTTTACAACTCACTTACCCTGAGGCTACATCTACATTTTAGCTAGGAAGTGTGATTCCCAGCTTGCATAGATATACCTATGCTAACTCTGTTTGATCTAGTGCACTAGAAATCTCAGTGCAGCTGTGGTAACATGGATAGTGGCTTGAATTAGCTGCCCAAATACATGTGCTACCCTGCTATTTTTAGCATGCTAGCTTGAGCACAGCTAGTTCAGTACCAGTGTGTGAGTCAGGAATCACACCTCCCATTTCAAATGTAAACACTTTCACTTAGCCATCATTAAAGCTTCGGAATGCTCATATTCCATCTGACTGCTGCCCATATCCTTTGCAATAAAAGCCCTATGCCCTGCTACTAATATAACCTACATAATTCTGCAGAGAAATAATACCTCCTACAGCCTGAAGGTACATATGCACCTCTTTCCTCTTACATGAAAGGGTGCAAAACATCATCTCACAATCAGAGCTCTGTTGTATACAGCAGAGAAATCCACAGACCTCGCAAAGCCACCTCTATCTAGCAAAGCTAATTACTGCCTCCACTGCTTAGTACAGCTCCACCTGACAGTGCCACATGCATTTTGCCTGGAATGCAGCAGCTAATAATCTTAGAACCATAGGATTAGGAGGGACTGCCAGGGTCATCTAGTCTAACCCCCTGCTAAGATACAGGATTTCTTTTGTCTAAATCACCCAAGACAGATGCCTATTCAGCCTCCTTTTGAATACCTCCAATGAAGAAGCTTCCGCATCCTCCCGAGGCAGTCTGTTCCATTGTCCTACTGTTTTTGCAGTTAGGAAGTTTTTCCTGAGATTTAATCTAATCTGCTATACTGTAGTTTGAACCCACCACCTCTTGTCCTGCCCTCTGTGACAAAAAAGAACAACGTTTTCCCATCTTTTCAAGCAGCTTTTCAAGTATCTGAAGATCGCTATCATGTCCCCCCCTTAATCTCTTCTTTTCCAAACTAAACATACCCAGTTCTTTCAGCCTTTGCTCATATGGCTTGCATTCCATCCCTTTGATCATTTTTGTCACTTGCCTCTGGATCCTTTTGTGTTTCTCTATATCTTTTCTATACATTGGTGACCAAAATTGGATGCAGTATTCCAGCTGAGGCCTAACTAGCATCAAGTAGAGATGTACTACCATCTCCCGTGACTTGCATACTATGCCTCTGTTAATGCAACCTAAAATTGCATTTGCTTTTTTTGCAACAGAATCACACTGTTGACTCATGTTGAGGTTGTGATCCACCACAACTCCCAGATCCTTCTCAGTAGTGCTGCTGCCAAGCCAGTTTCCCCCCATTCTGTATTTGTGCATTTGTTTTTTCTTCCCTAAGTGTCAACATTTGTCTTTGTTGAATTTCATTTTGTTGTCTTTAGCCCATTTCTCCAATTTATCAAAATCCCTCTGAATTTTAGCTGTATCCTCCAAAGTATTGGCAGCCCCGCCTTGCTTTGTGTCATCTGCAAACTTGATCAGTATGCTCTCTGTACCTATATTCAAGTAATTAATAAAGATGTTAAACAACACTGGACCCAGAACAGATCCTTGTGGAACCCCACTTGAGACCTCCCTCCAATCCAACATCATTATATTAATATTTACTCTTTGTTTGCGGTTGTTTAACCAATTATGTATCCACTTAGTGGTAGTTTTGTCGAGCCCGTATTTCTCTAGCTTACTTATCAGAATGTCATGTGGGACTGTGTCAAAAGCTTGCTAAAGTCCAAGTATATTATGTCCACCACATTCCCCCATCCATCAAATCAGTTACCCTGTCAAAGAAGGAAATCAAACTGGTTTGGCATGATTTTTTCTTGGTAAATCCATGCTGGCTGCTAGTGATTACCTCTTCAACTTCCAGGTATTTGCAAATTGAATGTTTTATACATTGCTCTAGTAGTTTCCTAGGTATTGCAGTCAGGCTGACTGGTCTATAGTTTTCTGGCTCCTCCTTTTTCCCCTTTTTAAAGATGGGCACTGTGTTAGCCCTTTTCCAGTCTTCCGGGGTCTCTCCTGTTATCCGTAAGTTGGTAAATATACTTGCTCCCCAAACTCTTTTATCTTTCTTCCTAGAGCCACATAGTCTGCAGTGATCCACTCAAGGTCTTTCTTGGCAGTATTGTTGGTGCCCATGTGGATAAATAAGAAAGGGTAGCGGTACGAGGGCTTGCTGAGTCTTGGCAAGACTCAGTCACATCCTGAATTCTAGCTCCAGGCAAGCAGCATAGTTCTTGGGATTCCCGGTTTGGATGGCAGATGGATGACTCTGTCCCCTTTACGAGGAAGTTCCTGACCACACCACCCTTCTCGTCCTCTTGAGAGGAGTCTAAATGCTTAGATTTCTCTTATAGGCCAGCTCACTACTGACAATACAATAAAACCCCTGTGTCCTCTTAATTATACCAAGTATGCAATTCTTCATTTCCTGATTTTCAGAAGTTTGACTTCGGCTCACTTTTAAGTTCTCTGAGTGGACAATATACCATCAAACAACCTTAACTCTGTGTTAAAATAGGGGGTTTTTTTTGCCTTTGAATTATGTTATGTGCTTAGTTATGTGGTAGTATACTGTTTTTGTTTTTAACTACAGTAATATATCTGAAGTTTTATCTGTAGATACTAGAACAGTCTCCCTGTTTATGTAATACTATAGGTGCTTATAGAATGGTCTATTTACGTAAACACTACACAGTAACAATAATTCTGCTATGTACTACAAAAGCACTACAATGAAAGAGAGCAACAGAAAAAATTATAGGGTGGCTTCTTGTGACTAAGGAACAAGACTAGGTCTCAGGAGAACTGATCTGTATCCTGACTGTTACAAATTTCCATTATGAAAATGGAGAGATTCTTAAAGCTTAATTGTTTTAAAACGGTTAGATACAGAATTGCATGCAATTACCGTGATTGTAAATGCAAATTAAATAATGCAAGCCAATGCCCAGTTTTGATTGATTTTGTGCTTAATTACTTGATTTGAGTATTGAATCACAGTAATTGTGCAAACTAAGTACATTTTGTATGCTTAACAATTCAAAAAACAAAGATCAGACCCTTAATATTTATAAGTCACTTCAGAATGTCTGGACAAAAGGTGTGATACAAGTGAAAATTGTGGGTTTGAGTCTGATCCCACTTCAACCAGTCTTACACTGGTATAACAGGTAATTACACTGGTGTGAGATCAGAATCAGACCTTCCATATGTGGATTCATGTAATAGTATTATGAACTATTAAGCAGAACAGACTACAGCATATTTACTTCTGTTTTTTAGCTTACTGTGCATATGCTATAATTTTAACATAATTAGATATTCAGCACTTGTGAATATAAATTATGCCTCATGTGAGAAATTTAGTTTTAAAGGCAACGTCAGAAATAAACTAAGTTTCAGGTCAGTATTTTACAGCAGTGTAATTCCTCACGACAGCTTTACTTAAAGAAACCATTTTAATACCTTTCAAAAAAGAACATCACATTTGATATAAAAATAATTTATGAACTTTAATACCATTTTAAGAGAGCTCACATCAAAAATTGAAACTAATCATCTACGTCTGAAAGAACTTATGATAAACTGAATTATACCAAGAAAAAAAAGGGGGGGGGGTTAATAAAACTTTAAAGGCTTACTCCTGTAAATTTCAGAATTTACAATCTTGCATGTGCAAAGAATGTCCTTAAATAATTAAAAATATTCAACCATTTTGCAGAAGTGATATATCAAGTGAGAACTGGGCAGATATAGCAATGAAAACAGAGTAGAATACATTTACAGTACATTGCAACATATTACCTATATACCTGAGGTGGTGCAAAAAATAAAAATAACCCTGAATGCTATTTTTATACTCGACTATTTCTTGACATGGTATGATGATTGAGGAGCACAGTTGCTGTTTTGGGGTGTATATAATCAAGGCATCAGAGTTAAGATTGCGAACTTGCTCAGTTGTAATAACTCAACATTATATCATTTTTGTGTGTCCAAATGACTCAATCTGATAAGGTGCTGAGCAGTTCCTTGAGGTGACCAGTGAGTTCCTTGAGGTGACCAGTGCTCTCATTTCTCATTGGCTTCAACTGGAGTTGAGAGCATTCAGCATCTTGCAGGCTCAAAACCTAATTGCACTGTCATAATGCTGCATTAAAGATTTGTATGTACAAAACTCATGGCTACGTTGCTCTGGTAACTAGAACTCAGCATTTCCTGCTTTTTAGACCCAGTCTTTTCCCCCCTTACTCATATGAATAGACCCAACTGAATGAGCGTCTCAAGCACTGACTTCATCCTTTTAAATGTGGAAGAATGTGCAATGGGGATAGGAAACAATGAGTTTCTTGTACAGTTTTGCTACTGGATTATTCCTATGTTGGAAGGCAGTATTGTACCAGCTAGAACTGGATGAATTTTGGGAAGCCACCAGTTGCCAGTACTATCTGCATGGAGACCCTGTGCCTCTGTATTCCTTCCAGCTCCCCTGGACCCTTCTGATTGTGGATAGCTGGTTCCATTTTATCAAGCTGAGTTGTCAGGGATTCCTGTGTTGGCTGCTGCCCCCAGGACTTTCAGTGGAGAGCATGAGAGCATCCAGGTGGGGAATCCTTGCAGTTTGTTTGGGGTATGGTATATAGAGAAAGCTGTTCTACCTGACAGAGAGCATATGTCAGGGGAATGTCATGTAAGTGCGCACACGCCCTTGGAAGCCTCCCCCAGGAGGTATTTGTTCACTTTTATATCCCCTGTCAGTGTAGGGGACAAGTTGGGACAGTTTTTTTTGCATTTACTATATATTGCACAGGAAGAAAAATGGTATTTTTGACTCTGCAATCACCTGTGTTGTCAATTTTCCATGAACTAGGACAGTGCATCCCAGGAGTTCAAGGAGCCAGCAGAAAGGCTGCTTGCACTGTCAGGCTCCTTCTGATACTACTTAAAGATAGTCACCTAGCTGCGTATGTTCTGCTGTAGGAAGGTTTTGCACAGGTTCGGGGAAATGGAGAATGATGCTGTGAAAGTGGTTCTCTTCTTTTTCATGCTCTTCCATCCAGAACTGCCCTTTCCATACAAAGAGGAAGTAGAGGACTTGGGTTTCTGCTTAGACAGACTGTTCAGTTGTAGACAGGTTTCATTTTTGCTGCCAGCAGCAGTAAAAAGATTGTTGCCAAGTTATATCAATGTTAAATGTTAATTTTAGCAGGTTAATGCACATTTCCCCACACCCAATTGGAACACATCTCCAAGGCATTAGACATACACAGAGAGTTGTGAATGCTACTAACCTATTGCTGAATATGGCTAATGAGAGATCCAAATATTACATAGCTTTTTAGAATAATTTCTTCCAAAATTTTTGTTCCAAAATCTTGCTAAACAGGGTCAGTGTCCCTGTCCAGTTCAGACTGTCTGCAGCAATGCTGTGACACAGAGGTTCCTTGGCAAAGGGTCTCCTGTTATTTGCAAACTCTCCTCTCAGACCTGACAAACTCACTATACCAAACACATCTTGCAGAGTATTTATCCATAAGGAGTAGCAGGTGAGGTATCTTCAGAAAGCTTGTAACATGTCAAGATTCGTAATCACTGGGAGATGTATGCACAGTAATATTGCAACCTATAGGTATATGTATTTATTAGATAAGGCATAGATATAAGTTAAGGCGGTAACACAATGAGCCTACAAGCCTCAAGGTCAGTAAAACAATAGCTCAGCTAAGCAAATCAAGGTCTAAGGCCCAAAAAGTCTTAGCATAAGTTGTAGCAACAGGAGTAACCATAGATCATAAGATATCACCCTATAGAATGCAGTAATAAACAATATGATTAAATTGCTGACAGGTAACCACAAGATGCCAATTGATCTCTGTAGATATTTTAAGTTAGGAACCTCAGCAGATGTTTGACCACAAGAATGCCAGGGTAACTGACGTATATGCTAATAAGCCTGAAGTAGAAGGCCTAGTAAACTATGGGAGAAGGGCACTCCAAAATTAGTAGGGTGAACAAATACAGATAAGGCAAAGGAACTGAAATTCCTACTGAATATGAATTAGGCATAGTGGGCATTAGTATAACACATTATAAAAGCTGTATCTTGGCCTGCGTGCCTTTGGAGATGCCAGGTTGGTGACCACTGATGGTGGTGATGATGATGGTGAGAATGATGACTAACACGTTGGGTGTTTCCTCAAGGGATGGTGTGGATATATGTGCTTGTTTTGACCATCCTATATTATTCATCTATTTTGCTGGATTGGAGTGTTTGTGATTTTTCTACCTATGCTAATAAAATATTACAAGGATATAAGGTCTTTCCTAAGTGTCAGTGTCACTCCTGTGCCCACCACGGTCCTCATCACTATAATAACATTAATACTTCTGGGTCTTTCTTGCTCATGAGGTAGGACCCTGCCAAACCACTACATGATAATTGGGATTTCTAATTGATCAATATAATTAATACACACACAATAGATCAGGCAACAATATTTAAGACACAGTGTATTTATACTGTAAGTATGCTTGATGGACTTGGAGTAAAAGTTAGCCATCAGGGGACAATACGACTTGAGATGGCCCATTCGAGCAGGAGGTGTTAATTCTCTGGTTCGTTTACCTGGACCTATCCCTGGGGGCTGACTGAAACAAATCACTGATGGGTAATCAAACAAACAAGTTTATTAGGCAACAGCAACAAGAACAGTAAACACTGGAGTTGAGAATAGTTCGGGGATATAAACCCCGGGCCCACTATCACAACCCTTCGTTCCCCCAATCCATGGTAATAATTACTATTGCTCTTCGCTCCCCTTCAAGGAGTGTTGGTTCCAACCTCCAACAAGTTGGTCAGGCCTCGGCCCTAGATGTCTCGTCTGCTTCTCTGACTGGTCCGCTGTCGTCTGCTTCTCTGCCTGGTTCGGAATCTTGCATATAAACAACACCACCGCCATGCTACCACTCAAATGGGCAGCAGTCCTGTGCTGTGGCACTCGCCGCTTTATATCACCTTAGTTTGGTCTGCCTTTAGCCAATCAGCAGCCAGGGTTTTCCCGCCTTGCTGGGTTGTGCACTCGGCACTCCTGTCTGTGCATTCAGTACCAATTGTGCACACAGCATTACACCATTAGGCTTCCCGCCTTTTTGCCGTCACTGGACAGATTTTGGCCCTTCACATTCTGCCAGGCATTAGCATCTTACTTAATCCAAGATGGATCCTAAAATCTAAAATGGAGTCTAATGGGACCTAACTAAGGGGAGGGTACCAAAACATTCTGAACTTTTCCCTCTAACAGAGGGAGTTGTCACCCACCCAAGATAGTTGGTGATGTAATACCAGTCTCAGTTGTCTAGCCTTTCTCCATACCAAGATTATGAATGGAAAACCATCAAAAACAACTGCAAACAATTGAAACAATTTGGAGGTAAAAGAGGTCCTGGCTGTGAATAAAGACAAAGGAATGATTCAATATATGTTGGTGGAGAAAGACCCTCTGCATCCTTTCACTGAGAAGACATCTTGGGGAGTAGGGATGTTCTATTGAAAAATGGATCCTGTGAAGCCAGCCAGCTCTTCAACAGACTGAATATTGGGCAAAAAACCTACTTTTTTAGATAGGAAAGGTAACTATTAACAAGTGTAGACCCAGGTTCTCATTTTATAATTTTATTTTGTATTGTAACCATTTGTTTCCACCACTCTCTGTTGTTTCTAGTTAACCCTCCTTTCTTGATTAAATAAACTTATGTTTGTTTTATTATAAGTGCTCACAAATTCTGTGTGATTTTATAGGAGTGGTGATTTAAGGTAAAACTAGTAAACTGAGGCAAACTGCTCCTTTGGGGACAGAGGATCTGGGATTGCCGTGAGTAACCAGTGTCAGGAGCTAGATATCACAGGGGAGCAATTTAAAGGGACTCGGAGACTGATGTGCACCTATTGTTAATCTGCAATAGCCCAGAGAAGAGTGCTCGAGTGGCTGACAGATTCGTGGTGTTAAGGAGCTAATTGCCAGTTATCACAAGCAAGACTCCCTCACACTGGAGGTAGGGGATAACAAGGCGGCTCAAAGTCCTGGGTGCCCCGAGAGCTGTCAGAAATGCTCACTTTTTTTTCACTGTCAAAGCATTTTTTTTCTTCCCCCAGCAGCCCAGGAGTGCTATGTCAAAGGTGGACTTGATATAGAACAATGACTTCTATTCAAGCCCCACAGCTAGTCTTTTAATAATAACAGCTTCCAGGGTTTAGCCTCAGTCACCAGATGATACCTGTAAAAAAGGATTTAAAATGTGATTATTACTTGTATTGCAATAAAGCCTACAAGCCTCAACTGAGATCAGGGCTCCATTGTGCTGGGCACTGTACAAACACACAGAGCTAGTCCCTACTGCAAAGATCTTACAGACTAAATAAAGACAGACCAAGGTTGGTGGGGGAGAGGGACAAAAAGTGCTGTTATCACCATTTTATAGATGGGGAATTGAGGCACAGAGAGACTAAATGACATGTCCAAGGTCATACAGGAAGCCTGTACAGAGCCAGGAACTGAATTGTGATCATCTTTTATTAATGCTGTTTTTAAGGAAAGATAATTTATATACACACTAAATTAAAATTAGGTCTGTCAAATGATTAAAAAAAAATAGTCGCAATTAATTGCAGTTTTAATTATTGTTAAACTATAATAGAATACCAGTTCAAATGTATTATAAAAAAAGATAAAAACTACAAGTCAAAGCATGAAGGAGCGTACAAATGTTTAGCATTGTCACGCTGGCTGGATTGGAGGGGCATCTATTATGTTGTTTAACATCAATATGTCAAAATCATAGTAATTCATGTGAGATATGCCACATCAGGTATTGTTAGAAAGGCTATAATGTGCTAAGTAAGATGATAATAATTAAAAAAAAACAAACCAGAGTCCTGTAGCACTTTAAAGACTAACAAATTTAATTATGCAGACAAAACTTTCGTGGGCTGTAACCCACTTCATCAGATGTAAGGAATAGAAATCAGATAGGAGGTATATATATACATATCCAAGGGTAAGTAACAACAATGGGCAAGGTAGATAAAAGCAAAGTCCATTCAGTTAGAGTAGTTGAGGCCTATTCACAACCATTGATTAGGAGGTGAGAATGTGTGAACAGAGACAATTACTTCTTGTAATGAGATAACCATTCCAAGTCCCGATTGAGACCCAATCTGATTGTGTCAAGTTTGCATATGAGTTCTAGCTCGGCAGTTTCTTTTTGAAGTCTGTTTTTGAAGTTTTTTTGTTGAAGTATGGCAGCTTTCAAGTCAGTGACAGAGTGTCCTGGGAGACTGAAGTGCTCTCCGACTGGTTTATGGATGTTATTATTTTTTATGTCTGATTTGTGTCCATTTATTCTTTTGCATAGTGACAGTCCGGTTTGGCCAATGTACATGGCAGGGGGGCATTGCGGGCACATGATGGCATATATTACATTAGTAGATGTGCAGGTGAATGAGCCCCTTTTGGTGCGGCTGATGTGGTTTATGTTCATGTGTTATATGTGTAATGGAACCTATGGATATGGTTGATGTATCTGTATTTCAAATTGTGCTGTATCTGGGCAACACCCCAGACAGGATGGCTGCAGAACAAGCTCCTGCTTAATGGCCCATTAAGGAAACTCACAGGTATAATGGGCCAGGGGGAGAAGGGATATACCTGTTGAGTCACCAGGACCTACTCTGGACTCCATCTTATTCCTGTAAAATTCCACAAATGGCATGGCAAAGACCAAAGGACATAAAAGGCAGCTGCCCAAGATCCATTTTGTCTTTAGTCTGTCTTCAGTCTACCATCTACCTCTGCATCAACTCATCTACAACTGAACCGAAGCTGTGAAACAAGGGACTGAGACCCATCCAGGTATACCAGAGGGACTATACAAGCCTGCAAATTCCACAATTCTTCTAGAAACCTGATATATATGGACTTTCAAATCATTTGTATATATCTGATTGATTTAATCCTTTAACACTTCTCTTGTTTCTTTCTTTTCATAATAAACCTTTAGTTTTAGTTCCTAAAGGATTGCCTGGCAGTGTGGTATTTTGGATAAGATCCAAACTTATATTGATCTGATACTGTGGCTGACCCTTTGGGGTCAGGAGAAACCTTTTTGGTAAAGAGCATAGAGTTTTAAATAACTGGTCTCTTTACTGGACCTAGTGGCTGATTGGGAGCCAGAGACTGAAATTCAGGAAAGGGGGCTGTGTATATTTTTATTTTGGCTTCTTGATAACCAGTGTGGGAATCAGAAGCACTGTTTGTGGCTGGTTGGCAAGTCTGACTTCAGTGTCACCCACCAGTGCTGCGAGAATCTGCTCTCCTTTTGCAGCCTGCAGCATTTTCAGGTGGCTACCTGAGGCGGCACAGACGGGTCACAAGCATATCTGGCATGTAAATACCTTGCAGCTCCGGCTACACCAGAGCCATGAGAACACCTGTTCTCACTTTCAGGAGACATTGTAAATAAGAAGCGGTCAGCATTATCTCTCATAAATGTAAACAAACTTATTTGCCCTAGCAATTGGCTGAACAAAAAATAAGACTGAGTAGACTTGTAGGCTCTAAAGTTTTACATTGTTTTGTTTGTGAGTGCAGTTATGTGAAAAAAAAATTCTACATTTGTAAATTGCACTTTCAAGATAAAGCGATGGCACTGTAGTACTAGTATGAAGTGAACTGAAAAATATTTCTTTTGTTTATCTTTCTACAGTACAAATATTCGTAATAAAAATAATACAAAGTGAGCACTGTACACTTTGTATTCTGTGTTAATTGAAATCAATATATTTGAAAATGTAGGAAAACATCCAAAAATATTTATAATAAATTTAAATTGGTATATTGTTATTGTTTAACAGTGCATTTCAAACTGCGATTAATTGCGACTATTTTTAAAAATCTAGTTAATTTGTTTTGCGTTAATAGGTTGAGTTAACTGTGATTAATTGACAGCCCTAATTAAAATATTAACATATAATATGTGTTTTCACAACATAGGTTGTTATAACAAATAGCCTTTATATTCCTTAAAATGTCATTTTATTGTCAATCTGTGACTTGAATGGCTTGGTCTTTGATATCAGAAAACTTAAAAACTGACCAGTGTTTTTCCTTTTAATTCCTTCCTCAAACACTGATGCTTCTCTACATAAATAGGATCAGAACTGTAGCAATAGCCAATTGTAATGTCTTTGGGGATTGTGATGGTTAGAGTCTTTCTTATCAGATATTAATTGTTCTTGCTATATAAACCTGGACGGACTTTAACATTGCATTCTATATATTATATCACAGAGTCTGCTGGAAATAAATCAGCAAATGAAAACTCACTCTCAAGGTTTTTTCTTATAGAAAACACCAATGAATTTTAATGCAAAATATCTCTTGATCAATTGGACAAGAAATGGACAAGAAAAAAGTTTGTTAAATGCACTTTTTGTGTAGACATTCAAGCAGGAAAAGAAATAAAAATCTGAGGAATTTGGGATTGTCAGGGATAGGGAGATAGGGAGAACTGCATTGTATTGCTGTAGATTGATAAAAGTGGTGTGTTGAAATAGTGTGTTATTTCACACTGACCATAGACGTGCGCACGGGGTGTGCCGGGTGTGCCCAGGCACACTGTAATGCAGGGGTGTCACATAGCAAGGTACAGGGAGGTGCCGCTGAAATGAGTGGATCAATGCGCTTTTTAGGCGGTGGACAAGAAGCGGTGGGAAATAGTGAAGCGAAATTGACAAGCTGCTGCGGAAATTGAAGGAGCTGGCAGATTTTGCAGTGGTGGCTGAAATTGACACCCCTGAAAATTGCCCAGGTGCACACCCTAATCTTTGGGTGCACACCCTAATGAAATGTGCTGCGCACGCCTATGGTGCTGACGGCTGCATTACGTATACATAGGCCTGGTCTACACTGCTGGTGACGTCGCCAGGAGATACACAAGCTACATACTGAAACGTGTGTATCTCCCATCGACTTACTAACTTTCCACTTAACGGTGGCATCTTCACTGCGCTGCATCGACAGGAAATGCCCTCTGGTCGACTCAGCATTACTCTTTTCGGGGTGGGGGGGGTGGATTTACTGTGCTGGCCAGAGAGCGCTTCCAGGATCGATTGTGTGGGTCTCCACTGCCCGCTCAATCAATCTGGCTCATTGATCCGGGGAGCCCAAAGCAGCCCCGGCAGTGTAGACATACCCTCAGAGTGGGTGAAATCTGCTTTATTGCACAACAGGAAAGAGGACTCAAGGAAAGAGGAATGGCACATGCCTTGCAGGCTCTTAACTCTACAAACTTAGAGAACCTTGGACCTAGTGGAGTGCCCACAGAGTTGTTGGGAGTAGAGTTAACTCCCTGCAGTGCTGCAAGAGTCTCCACAACTCACAGTTTCCAACTTCACAAATTCTTTTCCATGTTCTACTGTCTTTCCCACCTGCCCCACACCCTGTACTGTGATCTTCTTTTGCCTCTCATATGGTGAAATCTTTAGCTCCCCAAAAGTACTTCAGCAGCAGTCTTCAGACAGCATACCTGGTTTGCATCCCCCCATCCCCAATCTCTGTCTCTTTTTCTTGCATCCTGACTTCTACTTGTGTGAAATCCCAACTCTCCCCTACTTCCCAGAAATCATACCAATATTTCTTTCCTCTCCCAAGACCCTTCCCCACTGTGTCAGAGTGCAGGGAGTTAACAAGTGACTGAGGCTGCATTCTGATCACTCTGCCACTGATTAGTCCCCCCACCTCTGCCCAAAAAGGCTGATTGGGGTAATTGAAGTAAAATATCTAATCAGATGCAGGGGGGGGCTGGATGGATAAAGAGCCCATCAGCTCAAGATTGATAAGGAAGGCCCGGGAATGAAGTGGGGGAACAGAGCTAACTGAGCACAGCTACACAGAGGTCTTAGAAGAGGAAGATCTCTGTTTCTTTCATTCCCTGGGGGAAATTACAAATAGCCTTGGTTCACAGGACTGGAAAGTTGTTGGTGGAGGAGACCTAAATAAACAGCATGGTGTGGAGATCCAACCAGTGGAGTCCGAGCAGGTTTCTGTGGTGCATAAAGGCAGGAGTGGACCATGTCCCTGCTACACATTCGGGTTTGTCCAGGATTGTGATCCTCCCCATTGGTAGTAACAGAGACCATGATGGTATGTGGCATCTGAGAAATACAGCAGACTCTATAACAGCACCTGCCACAGAACCTGGGTGAGTCCTGTGATGGGGAATATTGGTAGGTCCCAGGGGGTTACCATGTGCACTATGGGCACAGTGGATGACCCTGATACAGTTTTAGTGACTTTTGAGAAGGTAGCAATGGGAGCTGGATGGGACAAGGGATTGTGGGCCTCCCAGGTGGCACCCTATTTGTCAGGGGAAGCCCACACAGCCTACATAGTCCTGACCGGGGTGAAGGCCTGTGACTGAGGTGGTAAAGATGGCTACCCTGGACTGGATAGG
The DNA here is from genome assembly GCF_026122565.2 of Emydura macquarii macquarii. Classification (NCBI taxonomy): domain Eukaryota; kingdom Metazoa; phylum Chordata; order Testudines; family Chelidae; genus Emydura; species Emydura macquarii. The sequence goes on from NW_027130511.1 coordinate 11,771,329, forward strand.
CCTCTCAGCAGAGAAATACCAATAGAAATTTTGGGCTGCTTGGTGGGCTTACAGGGTACCGCCCCAAGCTTTTGCACAAAAATCAGTTGGCTGGGCTATCTATTGGCTAAGGCCAGATACCTGAAGTGTGGAGGAAATAATGGAAGCCATAATAATGGAACAGTGTTTCCAGACCCTTCTGAAAAACATGCATGTCTGGGTCCGGAGGCACCAGCCACTGACCTGTGAGTTTGTCTGCTGCCTCCAAGAAGAGTTTGTGGTGGTGGACTTGCTTAAGAGACGAGTCCAGCCATTTCAGGGTCTGGACTTAGGGAAGAAGTGGGGTGACCTGATCGCAGCTCAGACAAATGAAAAGAAAAAGGAGATAAGAGGAACTCCTTCAAGGAACAGGGAGTGGTTTGCTACCGGTGTGGTTGTCCAGGGCACATAAAACAAGATTGCCCTGTCATGGAATGTGGTTTCATGAAATTCTGTAGGCAGACTGTGTCTAAGGGGAGGGGTAGAAAAAGAAAACTCCCACCATCCCTGTAAAAGTGGGGCAGAGGCACCAGAGGGGACTGATGGAAACTGCCTTGGGATGCTTACTAGTTAGGAAGGATGTGGTGATGCCCCACTGGATGCTGCTAGGTGGCAGTTTAGAATTAGAATGCATCCAAGAGGAGAGAAGAATGAAGTGGAAATGAGGAGAGGTGACAGATGGACTGCCTCATCCACTTGTTATAGAGACAAACTGGAGCTCCTTTCCTTATTAGAGAAAAATGCAACCCCAGAGTACCCAATGGCAGGAGACGCTGCCAGAGAAAATAAGCCACAAGGAAAATAGGACCTCCCTAGCAAAAGGGGTGGATAGAAAAAGATAGCCCACAACAGGGTTTAGGGGAGAAAAATAACCCTAGTTTGCTAACAAGAGTTGGAGAGTCCTAGGAATCCATGCTGCCGGAAAGGTGTGGGAGGAGAACCCCCCTCAGACCAATTTGTGGGGCTAGGAGGACCAGGATCCCTTGTTAGGGAGGAAAATAGGGGAAAACAACAGGTCCTACCCTAAACCAAAGGAAGAGAGAGCAAAGAGAGTAGGCAAATGGGCTGCCCATGGTGGGAACTAAGATTTGTGGGTTATGGGGGTGTTCTACACCCACTTACAAATGGAAGATGGATAAGCACCCTGAAGCTAAGTGTGAACGAAAGCTCAGTGCTGCCTCTGGAGAAGGGCGAGTATGGAAAAAGAGGAACCTGGCTGATAGGCAAGAGGGAGAGGTGTGTGACAGAGTGCAGGGAATTAACAGGTGAACCTGCCCGCTGATCACTTTGCCCCCAATTACTTCCCTTCAGAAGGCTGATTGGAGTAGTTAATTATCTAATCAAGTGTGTGGCAGGGGCTGAGTGAGCTAAAGAGTCAATTAGTCCATCAGCTCAAGACTGATAAGAAGGCCACAGGAGGGGTGCAAGGAGTGGGGTGGGGAAAGAAAGAGGGTTTGTTGCTCCGTCTCATGGAGCTCTCAGCAAAAGGAGACCTCTGCTTCTCTCAGGCCTGGGGAAAGTTGCCAAAAGCACTGAGGACCCTGAAAATAGCATTGCTGCCTGGGGACTGTAAAGGTGTTGGTGGAGGGAACCTTCATAAACAGCTTGGTTTGGATATCCAACGGGTGGAGTCTGAGCAGGTTTCTGTGAAGCAAGAAGGCAGGAGCAGACCATGCTCTGCCACTGTTGCCTACATACCAGTCTCTTCTCTTCCCCCATAAAACTTCTCATTCTATTCTTTCCTCTGCTAAAAAGTGCTTTAACGAGTTTCTTGAATTACTGCACCTACAAAACAGTAACTTTCAAAGCAACATGTCAGCTAAATAAAAATAACTTTCATGAGAAAGCCCTGAAGGCACTTTCCCACAGTGAATGCTGGTTTCCTGCCAAATATCAATATTCAACAGTTAGACATTTTGGTGCCAGAGGTGTCTTTGAAAAAGAAAGTTACCCAATTTTCCAATGTGTTTCTTTCACTCTCCCTGTTCTCTGAAGCAACTCAACTATTTCTGCTGAACCTTTTCAGAAATCTACCTTCAGGCAGAGGCAAAGTCCTAAACAATTTCAGCCCACACGATGAAAGTTCCTGGAAATTATGAGTAATGGGAAGTAGGTAAAATGGGCTAGCAATCTTAACTACAGGTGGCTTAACTAACAAAGGCTCCTATTACACATAGTGTCCGCTAGCAAGTCCACCATGATTTTGGATTCTGCAATGCTGTTTTCTGTTTACAGCACTATTGCTTGACTACAGTCAGTGAATTTATCTAACTTCATTTTCTGGTAAGGTATGCTGACCTTGTTGTAATAAGATAGAACCACTGATTGTCATTCAGCTGAGGCAAAAGACTACTGTAGGGCAATAGCTGATATGATCATGATTTATCTGACATTGGCTGTGACTGGATACACCTCTGTGAAGCCTACCTTGGATTGACAGATGGATTTAATATGATGGAGACCTGTTGTGGTTTCCTTTCCTCCTTATCCTCACAAAGACATATAAAATGGGATTAATGAAGTAATTTTTCATTCTCTGTGGTCATCTGTAGTGAAGCACAAATTCACCTTCTGTTGAACATACCATTTTTTCTTGTCACATTTGCAGTCTTTTTCTTGACTGCATTAATTTATTTTCCACTAAAGCAGGCATCTTGGCCTTTCATGATATTTCAGGGTGACAGTACTAACCAAATGTGTGTGGGGTGTGAAGTCTTTTTATCTTTGACCAACAGATGTAAAAGTACTGTGTTTACTTTTGGTTTCTGTTTGTTGTTTCGTAGCTGGCGGTCAGTCTCCCATAATTTCTTAATGATATGTTGGAATTTTGCTAATAGGACTGTGTGATTAAAATAGTAGCCGTGGTTCAACCCATGCATTGTCACCAGTGATAAATCAAAGAATCCATAGAATGACATATACATATTTCCATAGGTGGGACACATACAGGCAGCTTTGTGCTGATCTCCCCCTTTGGAAGTGTTGTTGCGTATGTTACTGTAGAGCTTTCAGAGCTACTGGCATATGCAGTATATTCATTATTTCTAAAAGGAAAGCTCACTACATTTCTCTTGTTAGTACAGAGTGAGGGTGATAGATTTAGTGGTACATTATTTAGTACTGATAATGTGGGGGGAAAGTTTCCCATTTTGCCTCTCATTCAGTTGTTATCCAGGCCACTTTGTTTTAAAGCTTTCCATGTATTTCATATTCTCTCACCAATGGATTGTTACATTCATCCCTTCACTGTAAGCTTTGTCGCTGTAGACCGTGATCACTATTCTCTCTGCCCTTTGTATAATGATTATATGTTTGAATAGACAAGAGTCAGAATCTAAAACCCAGAATCATATTCCAGATCTGGATACAAACTTCATCTCTCTAATGGAAAGAAGCAAAAGAAGAGATGGAGAGAAAAAAAATAAATTGCACACACTTGTTGACATTGTTGCCACATTAGATCAATAATCATTCTTGTAGAGAAGGGCTGGAAAAGGTGTTTTCTGGAACTCCTTGATACTTTTTTTAGACTTGTTCGATAATTGTATGAGGCATGAGTAGCTGAATCTGAGATTGCATAGTAGATCTGTGTTTGGCACACCCTAAACATCAAGTTGCTAAGAAAAGACACTGCTCAGGGAACAGCACTCAAGCCTTATTTTCTCCATATTTGTGATGGCAACACCAAAAGGGTGGTTTTGTTTTGAAATGTGTTGTTGGTTTACATCTGCCTTATGGGTTAACTGAGGATTCTCTTTTTTTCCCTTTTGTTGCTATTCTTTAACCTTCACAAGGGTACATGCCATATTGCCCTGTTTCCACATTAACTTTTGATCAGACTGGTTTGGGAATGTTAAATGTAAACAATGGCAGGGTTGTGTGGGGCTTTTTTTCATTCTTATTTCTTGAGTTTTGGAAACTAAGCGATATTGAACCATAAACCAACTATAATTGTTGTTATTACTAACATCTCAGAATATAAATAAACTCTTAAAGTTCCTATCTTTTGTTTAATGTGTTGGTTCTATTACTAAAGATCTTCCCAATATCTACTAAGGGGGAAGAGGCCTAGAATAGGAGTTGTTTTAACTTGAGAACTAGAAAGTTCTCTGGACAACAAATCAGCCTGAAGTTGTTTGTTCTTGTCCTATTTTGATCATTTAAAGTTACTTCCTGTTTAGGAGTATTTCCTGTGTGACTTGGGTCCATTTAGGAGCATTTTTTTGTGATTTAAAAAAAATCCTAGGGTCAGAATTATGTCTTTCTGCTTCTTCCTTAATGGGTAGCTACTACGTCTCCATCCAAAGCTTTTTAATTCCCCCCCCCCCGATTATTCTAGCTTAATTTGTTTTCAATAAGCAAGAGATTGATGATTCAGAATACACAGCTTTCAAGGTCTTATTAGCTGCAGACCAGCAGTGTGTAAAACTGCAGTGGAAAATGGAAATTTGCATAATACTCTTGCTGACACAGTGAAATTGTGACGGTGTGTAATCAGAGGAGCTATCTACATCTGCACTTTGTTTTGAATTTGATTGTGAGGCTATGATACCAGAGATGTATGGAGGTTCATAGTCATGTGGGTATGTATTACAGACTGACTTTTTGTTCTGTGTTTGTATGGTGCGTAACACAAGGGCATCCTGGTCTACGTCTAGGGGTCTTAAGTTCCTAAGGTAATACAACTAATAAATAATTACCAGGCCAAAAGTGGTAGATAGTCGAGCAACTTGATGTAATGAATCCAGTGCATGAAGGGATACCATAGCTTGGCAATATTCACTGAATTGTAACCAGATTTATCTGATGATTCCCCACATTTGAACTGGTGGGCATTTGTACCAAAAGTTTGTTTATCATTAAATGGCATTTCTTCAAAAACAAAATTTGCACAAAATGTTGTCAACATTTTTTGTGAAAAATAGTGAAATTTTGAGTGAATTATTTGTCCAAAATATTGTAGAAAACACTATTGAAATGGCTATAACATTTTTATTTGTCAAAAGCCCAAACAAAAAAATAACTATTTCAATAATGGTTTTGATGCAAATTTTGAAAAATGTATCCAGTGTGGCGTGGGCCTGCTCGGAGTCTGGGGCGGACCAGCCAGCCCGGGGCCGGGGTGGGTCGGTGGGCTGGCCAGCCACAGGCCAGCCTGGAGGTGGGAGGGGGCTGGTGGGAGGGGGGGCCGGCACTGGGGCATGACGTGGGCCTGTGGCACTCTAGAGGCACTCGGGCCAGCGGTGCTTCAGGGGCTGGAGCGGATTGGCCAGCCCGGGGCTAGTGTGGGTCAGTGCGCTGGCCAATCACAGGCCAGTCTGGAGGTGGGAGGGGGCCGGCAGGAGGGTGGGCTGGCAGTGGGGTGCAGTGTGACCCTGCGGTGCTGTGGGGGCACTTGGGCCGGTGGCACTCCAGGGCTGGGGTGGACTAGCTGGGGCCAGCCTGGGGGTGGGGTACGCTGTCGCTGTGGCGCAGCGCGGGCTGGCAGCATTCTGGTGGCTGTGTCCACTTGGGCTAGCAGTGGTCTGGGGGCACTCTGGCTGACGGCACTCTAGGCCACTGGCCAGCCTAGGAGTGGGGCAGGCTGGCAGTGTCCTGGGGATGGGGACATTTGGGCAGGTGGGCCTGCTCTGGGGGCTGGGATGGATCAGCCAGCCTGGGGCCAGGGTGGGTTGGGGCAGGGCAGCACTGGGGCGTGGGCTCCGGGGGCACTTGGTCCACCTGCCACTGGTGCTGGGGTGCTGCAGCTCTGGGGGCACCCGGCTGGTTTGACTGGTGCTCTCTGGCCACCTGGAGCAGAGCTGTGATGGGAGGGGGCGGAAGGGGTGGGACTTTGGGTGGAAGGGGTGGGGCCGGGGGCTAGCCTCCTCAAACAGGCGGTTCAAAGCTGCCCATGATAAGTAAGAATAGTAGACAGATAAAGCTTCATGTAAAACAAAAAACACACTTTCTAGTGACTAGGCTTAACCTCAACATGTTACAATCTTGATCTAAGCAGGTTTTTCACCTATAGTCAATACCCAGAGACTTCAACTCTCTTAGTTGAAGGATCCACCCTTTTCAGGTTACAAGAGTTCTGGTGTCTTTTGTCTGCCCAGTGATGGATGCCAAAATGGCTTTTTGCCTTTGATTATATTTCCCAAAGTCTACTGTCTCTGTTTCAAGAGCTAGGAAGCATTCCTTGGGATGTGGGCTTCATCTCCCATAGTGATCATTAAGTCCTCATTCTCTGCCTCTTGCTTAGCTTGATGGGTTTTTACCTTCTATGTAGATGTACTTTTCATTGTCCTCTGAGGTATTACCTGGCTCAATTTACACTGGAAACATAGGAAAATAGGCAAAACAACTTTCCTTTGTCTAGGACAGGCTCGGTTTGAACACTGCTTGTGAAACACCTTTTAAAAACTTCTTTATACAATCCCTGTACATATATCATACAATAATATTAATGACCAGTGTGATACCAGTTGGCATATGATACCTCACGTGATACCTTTTTGGTACAGATTATGACAACAGTGTGTTTGGGCAATGAGTGTGTCAGGCCTGATGTGAATTGTGTTATGGTGTACCCTCAGCCAGTGGGCATTGAAGGGCTTCCTGGGTCACACTTTTGTTTTTCTCCTTTGAGTTGGACAGTTCTGGGCAACACCCTGCCCTAATGTCTCCAAGTTCTCACTTCTCTCAGACATGAGTTTTTGGGACTTTTGTTCAAAGTTCAGCATTTCATGTTTGTTATTCATTAGAAAGCCTTGTCAGCAATCTTGCCTTGTTGCTTTTTGAGGGGCTTATTTAGTTAGGGCCTAAGTGTGTTAGCTGGTCCCCAGTGGATGATGATGATGATTTCTTCTTAAATTTAACCAAACAGATGTCAGTATGGTTTCTGAAATTCTCACATGATTTTGTGTGGGGTAAAATAATTGATTTTTAAAAAAGGGCTTAGTTTATCTTTACATGTAGAGCCATATTCAGTCCTGAATCTGCATCAGCAAGAAAAAAAAATACTTAGCACTTACATAAACCTTTTCATCTGTGGATATCAGCATTTTGCAAAGGAAGGTAAGTATCACTAGCCTCTTTTTACAGATGGGTAAAGGGGAGCATATAGAAGTTAATGACAAGAGCTGCAGCTTGTGTATATTGTCATAGTTCAATATATAGAGCTATAACAACTTACACTAGCTGAGGATGTGGTTTATAGTACCTTGCCCAAGATCATACAAGTCAGTGGCAGAGCTGGTCATAGAATCCAGGTCTCTGGATCCATAGTCATGTGCTCTATCCTAGCCTCTGGAGCAAAATGCCTCCTAAAGCTAGTGCAGACTCTGTTGCAAGGCTACTGATAGTGAAAAATCTGCCCAAGGGGTGAGGGCCTGCAATACAGCAGGTCAAGAAAGCCCAAAAGTGGGCAGACTGTCTCTGTTCCAGTTGCGGATGTCTGTGCTGGGTCTCCATGGGTGGTGGAGATTTAAAACTTCTTTCCTTTGGGGAAAATGATTCAGGGAAACTACCTCTCCTCCCCCAGAGGTGAATCCCTGAGCAGTATGGATTACCTTCACCATCATGGTGAAACCACCTTCTGGAACATGAACCAATGTTCATGCATGCTATTTTTACAGTACTCAACTAGATCTACTTACAAATTTGTTTGACAATATTTGTAGATTAAGGGCAGAATGTACCATTATGATGAACTAGTCTGACCTCCTGAATAACACAGGCCATAGAATTTCACTCAGTGATTCTTGCATCTAACATATTGTAACCCTTCTGCCAGACCGAGTCGGTAGCAGCAAGGGCCAGGTTCTATGTCTAAGGGTCCCTGTCAATGATACAACACCAAACTCGCTCAAGCTCCCACCCAGTCACCTGGGAAATCACACACTATTCCCTGGGCGCCCCCAAAGGGCAATACTTCCCCTCTCGCAAGCACAGAGTCTGAGTATAGAAAGAAACCTTTTAATAGCAAAAGAGAGGTAACACAGCACTGGTTTGGGAAACAGTGCAAACAAAGTTCATGAACTTAATGAGCCAAACCCATCCCAGAGTACAGGGCGTGTCCTTCGCCTCTCCCTTCCTTCTTTCCCCTGTACTGACAGTCATAGTTGCAATGTCCACCTCTTGGGTGTAGCTCCATCCCCTATGCGGCTCCTGTTCGACACAGACTTGACCAGGCCCCCTCTGCTGCTGTCTCCTACTGCCTTCGAGCCTCGCTGAGTCCCCGACCGCTGGCATCGACCGCGCCTGTCTCCGGTTGACGACCACACAGGGCTGGCACCGACTGTGCCAGCCCCTCTGCCAACTGCTGACCAGGTTCGCACCGACTGTGCCAGCCCCTCTGCTGACCACCGACTGGGCTGGCACCGGCTATGCCAGCCCCTCTCTGCCAACCGGACTGGCACCGACTTTGCCGCCCCTCTCACCAGAGTTGCCTGTTGCTCACTCAGCTCTGTTAGTTGTCAGGCAAGGTTTCCCAGATCCTCTACTGGTTCAGCTCTTAGGGTATTCCAGCTCTTTAGTGATTTCAGCTCATGGGTAAACCTTCTGCTGACACACAGCCAATGTCCCTACTTTCAAGAAACAAAAGACTCCAAGAGGAGTCATTAATTCTACCTTTTAACAATGGGAGGAGAGACTCACTCTATGCCTGGGGGCAGCCCTTTGCCAGGACCCATGCAATCCCAATAGGAGACTTCTTCACCTCCGCCCTTTTTACCAGGCTGAAACATCTGTCCGCCACCCTTGTGGAGTTCTGTTTAATTTGGGGTGAAGTGTTCCATCATAAAAGACTAAGCACAGTTTTGCTGACATCTGTTCATACAATTGAAGGACAACATTTCATTACCCCAGCAGTTAACACAAAAGTGGTTTGTAGCCCAAAACCAGCCCTGCAAATACTTAACTGTACTCATGCAGATACAAAGCCCATGCAAATAAAGTGCCCCCCTTTACTCAGACACTCAGACCTTGCTTACATCATTAACTTGTGGTTGAACTACAGAATGGATAATATTTTCAAAAGTGTCTAAGTGACTTAGGTTCCTGTTGACTTTCATTAATACTAAGGTTCTTAAATGCCTTAATCTATTTGAAAATTTAGATTCTTAAATCACTTAAGTGCATTTGAAAATTTTATCCCAGATCTTTTAAAAAGCCATCCATTTTTTATTTAAAGACTCCATGTTATGGAGTATTTACCACATTCCTTGAAGTGTTCCAATGGTTAATTACCCTCACTGTTAAAAATGTACATCTTCATTCCTGTTTGGATTTTACTCAGTCAAATTCCAGCCATTGGATCTTATCTTTGTCTTATAAACATTCCTCCAGTATAAGATTATTATTCACTATTCATGAACTCTTCAGTGTTTGCACAACAGTGTGGGGTTATTCTTCATATGAATACCTTATGTTCACATACAAACAGGAAATTCACTATTTGTTTATATTATTCTGTTTAGAAAGTTTATGATCCATTCTGAAACAATATCATATGATTTAGATGACCAATCACATACTTACAGTGAATAGCTGAAGCAAACTAGTCATAGGCTGAAATTTGTTTGCATAAATATTTTAAATTGTTGTTTTCTGAAGGAAAAATGTTTTGTTGAAAAGTTCCCAACCAGCTCTCCTTTTGACCTGTTGTGGATTTGAGTCACTGACCTAGAAGTCCCTATATCCCATTACTAATTAGCTGAGCCATCCTATTTCCCTTTTCTTTCTCTTATTGTAAGTAAGAAAGAAACCAGGAGTGATGACATGTATGTATCTTGATTAAAGTACGCCTGCTCTGCTTCACAATCAGCACATCGCTGGCAAGCTGCCCAGAAAGAGTGTGGAGCTGCTGATGGATCTGATTACAATCTGTTACCATCAGGGAATTGCCTGTAATTGATCCACCACCTTATGTGCAATAGTCTGCCCTCCAGCAAGACTCAGTAATCTAAAACCAAGGGAAATAGTTCAACAAAACATTTCTTACCTTTGCTTTCAAGACCCTATAGAACTCCATCTCCTGTATTTATCCAATATAATCTCTTATTGTGTCACCCTCCCGCTTTCTCTACTCCACTAATGATACTAACTGTGACACACCATTTGTCCTTTCCTCACACAAGAAACTCTATGCCTTTTCCATGCTGGTGCCTGTGCATGGAATGTCCTTCCTGCTCTGTTGTGTCAAATGAGCATCCTCACCTCATTTAAGTCCTTCCTGAAAACTCACCCCTTCTGGACTGCTCACAACAATAAAGGAATAAATATTTTTGACTCCCATCTTACTGATAGTTTCAGTATGTTTATAGTTTCAGTATGGGATACCAGATATCATTAGACCATATAAGGTCCATCAAGTCTGCTGTGATGTGTGGAGCTGTTAAGATCCGGGATATTCTGTGTGGTAGAGTTCAACAGATTGGCCAGTTGGAAGAGGTTGCAATTAGGGTTGAGGTTAGAGTCTGAACCCAAGAATGAAGTGACCTGGATATAGCTTTTAAATAAGGACCTCATTCATTGTGAGAGCTTGATTAATTTTTGTTGTTGTTCTCCCTGAAGTTAATTAAAAGGTATTATTGGCTTATCTGGATCTGCAAACAAAAGTGATTATGTGAAGAGCAGAGGAGTTCCACAAAAGAAATCTTTTTTCTTTTACTTACGTATTGCTGAACTACATTTGTTTGCCAAAGATACTACTGAGATAACTTGGGAAGACCCTATTCCATTCAAAATGTGAAGGTACACATGAATGGTGGCAAATTTTGTAGCCAAGGAGACTATTTATGAAGCTATTTAATATTGTAGAGTGAAGTTTTTAGCTGAACAAGATATTTTACTTTGGCAACTGTACATAATAATACCTCCACACTACTAAATCAGGCTCCGAGAGATTCTCTATAGAGAACTCCCTGGAATGTGTTTTATCAAGGTATTATCAATAAGTTATTTCTTGTGGTCCTGGCTGCATTGTCTGTCTGATAGTAAAGAGGTTCATATTCATGCATTTGGGCTTATCTCTAGCTACAGTATTCCAAATCTGTCACAGTAAACAAGCATGAAAACTGCTCCTTCCACTTGAGCTCTGAAACACACGCTCTAGGAATGTAGTGGAATTGTGTGGTATGCTGGCTACTGATGTTTATTCATACTACTATATGAACCAAGGGGCTAGATCAGTGGTCTAGTGAGGAATGGAAATTTGGATGAGCCCCAACTTATGGTGGATAGGTAATGGCTGGAGAGCTTGGCTGGCTCCCTTTTTTGACTCTGGCACCTTGGGCAACATTACCTCTCATATAATGCACTATTCCGTACACTCAGAAGCAGCAGCCCCTTTCTGTCCTGTAGCTGCAACTGCCTGGCTCTGACTCCTGCTTCTCCAGGCTGCATGTTGGCCCTCATCCACAGGGCTGTGAGGAGGTTGTACAGCTCCCTGTGGGACAGCTGTGTTTCCTCTAGTAATGTTCCCCCTGAGTGGGTGGGGCAGTTACCAAAATGTATCCAGAACAGCTGGGGGCAGAGGGAGGATGCTCTCAGGAGTGGAGGCTCTCCATCTTCTTGCCTGGCCCCTGGAGCAGTCCGCCACTGCTGCTGGTTTTTAGAGGAGAGGGAGGAGAGTTCACATAAAATCAGATTTGGGTGGGCCTGGGTGTGAAGTGGGTGGTCTGTGGCCATGTCCCTGAGGATTTAGGGGATTTAGACTCAGCATTGCAATGCCTAATGTTCGGTGCCCTGCCACCCAATGGAATCCACACACCAATTTAGGTGCCCAAGAATGGGATCCATAAAAGCCAGCACACTGAGCAGGGAGCTGCCTAACCCAGCCAATAGCAGACTCTGAGGAGGTGGGTGGGACTTAGGCACCCGAGTCCAGTCCAGAGGGAGAAAACAAGAAGCTGAAATAAAACAAGTGGCTGCTTCCTAAAGCATTCCTGAATGAAGACATAACTGTCTGTGTGCAGTGTATTGTAAACTTCCATTATTTATGTGCAGAGATCACTGTTCAATCCCTTTTTGAATCTTGCAAAGTTCAACAGTGACCAGTACCGCAATCTTCAGAAAAAGATGCAAGAAATCCTGCAGCTGCAATTTCTTCCTAAATCCCATTGTCTCAGCTCAGAACAATTGCACTTGCGTTTTCTCTTTTGTGGTTCAGCAAGGGCAACCACTCTCAGGCTCCCTAGCTCCCTAGCCGTTGCCTTTCTTGGGTGGAGACCTGCATTTCTCTCCCTCCTGACTGGGGTATCTCCAGGCTGAACAGTTCCCTGCCTTCCCTGTGTTAGCCTGTCTTTTGCTGGGTCTATCTAAGCAAGCTTTTCTTACCTTCTCTTCAGAGACTAGTAACAGAGTGATTGCCAATATTTTAGGTTACCACACAGCACTTCCTATGCAAGCCTATTATACAGTATTCTTAAAGTAAAAGCACTACAGAGAAAATGCATTTAAAAACAATAGAAGAACCTACATACATGCTAATAAGTTTACCAGAGATTACTGCAACCCCAACCTGGGTTCTAGTAAGAGTAGTCCTTCAAAACCTCATTCAAGTGGTTTCCATGTGGTATCAAGTTCATCACAGCTTTACCTCAAAACAAGCACACTCATGAAAAGTTTAGTCCATCCTTTGTACAGTTCAGGGGTCTTTCAGCTGGAGTTTTCAGGAGTGGGTAATTAGGAGACAATGGGTATCTCCATAGGGCCTAGCTTCAAAAAGTCTCTCTAGTATCTCTTAGGAAATCACTTCACACAAATTGTCCCAAACAGTTTTTTGAAATTCCTAACATTTACATTAGTCATGTCCCTAGAAAAGTTACATGCTGTCCTACACTAACACATAAACAATTACATTTTAATACAATGGATCACCAAAGATATTCAACTTAATCCAATACTGTTTAACTTAATTCAATAACGTTTATTTTAATTCCATAAGGTTTGTGCAGGGTATTGCGGTGTATTGTCAGTCTGCCACACCTGTATGTTAGAGATTGATTTATGCCCTAAAGTGTGAGGATTTATATCACTTTCAAAACTTAAAATGAATCCTTGCTATTGTAACTTTGGGTATTCCCATTATATATAGAAATGTCCAATCTTTTTTATGAACTCTGCTAAACTGTTGACTTTAATGGGTGTCTTGAATGGGGAACTGAAGAAAGGCTGCCCTGGAGCCAATGGCAGCTGCTGGTGACATTGCTAAACCGTATTTCTGTATATATGAGAGAAGATAAGTAGGGCAGAGAGAGATAGATGGAGAGAATGATGATCTAAAGAGATCCTGAGAGAATAGCATGTCTTGAGGAATGAGAAAGGGATAAGAATTCAGGCCCCCTGCTTAAAAAAAAAAAAGTTGGAAAGAAAATAAAGGAATAAGGAAAACCTAAAATTAAAGAAGGGATGTGTGATGGGAAAGCATTTACCAAGAAGAAGTGCAGTTCATTTCTCACTATAAGGAAGATAAGACTTCTTTCCTGGCAATGTCCTCAGGTACGGATTAACTTTCCTGTGGGCCCGGGGCTATTAGATTTTGTGGGGTTCGTATACAAGTCTTTTTCCTAATTTAAAACAAAATGATCATAATTATGGCATTGAGGCGATTAATGCTATACTAAACTTGCCTTTTAATTAACATAAAGCCATTCTGTGATTTCATTTCAGTCTTAAAACATGTAGAATATAGCTCAGTTAATTCAAAATAATCTACTTCTTACCTTAGAACAGCTGTTATATTAGTTTTTTTCTGGTCTTCAGGGCTGAGAAATCCTCGATGATGTCACTGAAATCCAATTGATGAAGCAAGTCATACTGTATTGACATTAGAGTCACGTTATTCGGTCTCATCTGATCCATGCTTGACCACAGCTTGTTTTTTATTAGCACCAGTTTTGAAAACGATTGTTTCCCTCCAGCGTTAGTTACTGGCAGTGTCAAAAAAATCACAGGCACACAGATTCAAGCGATAAAAAATGGCACGTGATTGGATTTTATCACATGATAATTATGATCAAGAAGCTGTTTTAATAAGATATGCTGGTAAAATAGATTTGTTCTACCCCAAACCATAGATCATTTTTATATATATTTTTTCATGTATATAATTATGGATTTATTTTTGTGGGGCCCCCCTTAGCCCGAGGCCCTGGGCTGCAGCCCCTAAAGCCCCTGCATTAATCCGGCCCTGAATATCCTCTCCAATTTCCTAGTGAAAATGTGTGGGGTTTCCTTTTAATACAAGACTAAATTTTCAGTAGCCCTTTGCCTACACACAAAGGAATAATGGGATATAAGTTACTGCCCTGCTCCCTTGTGTGGGCTACCCACTGCATGGAGTTGCAGTGCTGGAGAGGAAGCAGGCTCCACAGAGTCACTATCAGCCCCCTCTCATATAGTTGGGTGGGAGGGTGTGGTCACTGGGAAGAACCTTGCTTCCATTCCCACAATGTGCCAGCCAGTGTGGGATGCACCTTTTATAGGCCTGGCACAGTTTACTTCTTCCCTGGTGGAGCTAAGAGGTTGGAAGGAAATTGTGACACACTCTGACAGTCACAAACTGCTTGCCATAGGCGTGCGCACGGGGTATGCTGGGTGTGCCCAGGCACACCCTAATGCAGGGGTGTCAAACATATGGCCTGCGGGCCGGGAACCTTTTTTATCCAGCCCATGTACCTAGGACGCCGCGAGAATTCTGCCAGCAGGTAATTCAAATGTGACCTGCCGGTGCAATTGTGTTTTTCCCCGGGTGCACACCCTAATGAAAATTCCCTGGGTGCACGCCTATGCTGCTTGCCCAGCTCCATCTTACTAAAATAGATTGTAAATTGACCACCTAGACCACAGTATGGGTGAGATTTTGAAAAGTGGTCTGTGTTGACCTAACTCTGCTCCCATTGAAGTAAAATGGGAGTTGTGTTATTGATTCCAATGGGAGCACAATTCGGACAACTCTAACTCTGTAAGTACAGTCAAGCCCATTTCACTGCTTATTAGAAAACTATTCTGAACACCAGCCCTTCTTGTATTGCTGCAAGGCAATTGCACCCATTTAACATGGTTGACATGTCCTCATTTCCCATCTAATGTCACGTGAAAGCAGTTATGCTCCCCCAAACAGCATTTATTGTCAATTGACATATGGAACTTGAGTGAGATTTTCAGTATTTTGTAACTAAGGTCTGTTCTGTCATTTGAATTTAGTGTTTTATGTTTATATGTGAACTTTCAAACCTGAGTTGATGAAGTGAATGAATGCTACTCTGACTTGCTTTGGATGCAGTCATTCAGGAAATACTGCTCAGCCACTCGTATATCTTTGCAGGAGCGACAGAATTGTGCTAAGCCAATTCTAGTCACTCCATTTCCAAAATGTTTGAAGAGTCATTGCACTGGCAGTTGTTCCTTCTCTCCAACAGGTCTAGCAAGTTCCAAGGGCAGGGTTGGCTAAAATACTGACTCAGCTTTGTGGGTAAACAGTCATCTTACAGTTTGCTAGAGGCCTTTTAAGTCAGGGAATTTTTGCCTTCTAAAGCTATAATACTAATACATGTGTAAGCAGAGTCTGAATGAGCTCTCCTTTGCTGAGCTGGCTGGCGGGAGGGGAACAGGCATCAGGGCCAGACTGTATTTTCATGAGCACACCCACCCTGCTTAAGTGCCTGGCATGATGGGACTGCTTTGTCCAAATGACCCCTTTGGCTGGTGTTGGGTTACAAATCACTTATGCTAACTAAACTAAACTAAAGTTGTTCCTCCTACCAAAGAGCAGCAGCACTGTGCTTAGCCTGTTCAGATGAGAGTGACCCTTCATTCAGAATGGAACTGACTAGGCAAGGGGCGCGGATGCCAGAGCCCTGTGAAGGTTGTTAGGGGATGGGGATAGGTATTCCCGCCTGGAAGTCTGGGCAGCCCCAGGCATGGTTTAACTTCTCCCTCCCACTGTTCAAAGATAGAGCTAATTAAGATTCCATTAGGAGTCTTTTGTTTTGTTAAGTGCTCGCTAGAGCTGAATAAATCTACCGTTATCGCTCCTTCCCAGGTTCACCCACTAAGAACTGACAATCACTAAGAGCTGAAATCACTGAGAATCAGAGAGCTGGGTGGAACCCCAAGAGACTGACCAGCAGAGGTTATAGGGGAGAAGCAGGTGGTAGCAGAAGGTGATAGTGTGCAGAGGATGCGTGGCGTGGGGTGGCTAGTGGCCGGCAGAGTGGTGAGCTGTGCAGTGGTTATGGCTTGCAGAAGATGCCTTCTTTCCCCTTCCAACCATGGTGGAAGGTGAATTCACTCAGATGCACCCCTGAACTCTGGGTCAACACTGACCAAGGACAACTACTTTGAGTGGAGTAAGACGGGGGAAAGAAGAGAGAGGCAAATGACACTGTTCAACATACTCTGGGGTGGGGGTTTTGCTCATGGTATTATGTTTATGAATCTTGCTTGTGCTGTTTTCCCAAATTAATGCTGAGTTACTTCCTTCCTTTTATTAAACAGTTTTCTTTCTACATTCAGACTCAGTGCTTACAAGAGAAGAAGTAACGCCTCCAGGGGGTGGCGTATAATTTCCCAGATGACTGGGTGGGGGCTTGAGAAGGTTTTGTGTTATATTGTTGAAATGAACCCCTAGATGTTGTATCTGGCCCTTGTTGCTGCTGGCTCCAACTGACAGGAGGGTTACATATGGTATTAAGCTAAAACAGTTTTCACTAAGTGATCAAACTGGTGATAATTATGTCCATAATAAAGGGAAATAAAGGTACTATGCCGTTGAATCCTTCATTTCTGTACATCACTATAGCATTGTGGTGCTCAGTCTCTTAAATCCAGAGGCTGTAGTGCTCTGGTGAGCAGCTGACTTTTCCACTGTTGTCAATGGTAGTTATTTTTATGATGAGTTTTGTGATATTTAATGTTTTTCTTAAAGCATCTGGTCCTGGATTCCTGTGATTTTTATGAGAACCTCAGATTTCATTGTAAAAAAATAAGTTTTTAGTTCTCATGATAGCAGAGAAAAGCCTGAAAATGTGACTCCCCCTTACCCCCCCCCCAAGCTCAAAAACAAGAAGGCAAAAAAACATAATTAAAATTATCTTGGGGGCTCCTGACATGATATTTTCATGCTTGGGGTTGACAGTACTTTTCTTCTACTCTCCCCCTGCCACAGTGTTGCTGTTCTGCTCTTCTCCTATCTGCACCTCACCTTTCTCTTCTCTTTCAGCTTCCCATCTTGGTCTCCTTGGTTAGTTCTACCATGATCCTTTCCCTTTGGGCTCTGCCAAAAATCCATGATTCATCCTCTCCCCCAAGCCTCGGGGCTGCGTCTCACTATCACTACCCCTCTCTCCGTAGCCCCATACCCACCTGCACACTTTCTTTCAACTTCCCATACCTGCTACTCAGCTGTCACTTAGGTCCCCTCCCTTGCTTCTCATCTCCCTCCCCACCATGTCTCCCACTCCAAATATTTCCCTTCCAGACTCACTAATTCTTCATTTTGCCTCTTGCTCCATCCACATACCTCCACACCACATCCATTGCTCCAGGTAGCAACAACATCTTTTGCTAAAGTAATTTAGGCAAAAGTCTCAGAGGGCTTGCAGGCATGAAACAACATGATCGGGGCTGAGGGGAAAAGATGGCAGCCATTTTCTGGGAGCAAGTCTTTAGCTCACATTCAGCTGAACTGCTGCTGTCAACAATGATTCATCTGCACTGTGGAAAATACCAGAAGATACTCAGACAAGAGCAGCTGGAAAGTGTGCTATGCATGGATGACTTCAGTGGGGCTCCATTTGGGCCGAGTATCACAACCAGTGAAGTTGGGATCAGAGGGCCCATATTCACTTGACTAGAGGGACTGTTATTGAGGGGACACCAGGAAAACATAGAATGTGAGGAGTTGGGCTGCAAGCAACGCAGCTTCCACAGACCCACAGACAGAGCACTTGTTCAACTTAACCTGCATTCAGCTTCACTCTTTGCTGATGAAACATGGTGGCTGCATTGGAGCTGTGAGTTCTCTCAAGTGCAGCAGCTGGCAACATGAGCCATGGAACTAGGTCTGAAGAGCCTCATCCCCTGGATACCTGGATTTTGCAGGCACAAATCTAGCCCAGCAATGGACCTGATGGAAAAAGGCATTCCATCTGTATGCAGACCTGATCAAGCAGGAGGTCGACAACAACAGGACAGTAATATTGTTATTTTATCTTATTAAGTAACAAGGCAGAGAGGTCTGCACCACTTTGAAGCTCACCACTGCCTCAAGCCTCACAGCTATCCTAGGACCTCTGGGGATCTGTTGCTCCCCAAAGCAGAATGAAACTGTGGAGTGACATAGGTATTTCACAAGAGACCAATGCAAAGGAGAGGGGATAGATCCCTGTGTTACTGCCTTATGCACACTGGATGCTACATTCAATTTTGGGGACTTGACTGACTCCCTGATTCGGGACAGGATAGTCTGTGGCACTTGGGATCCCCATTTGTGAAAGCAGCTGCTCCAGGAAGGTGATATCACATTAGACAGATACTTAGACATGGCGGGTGCAGCAGAAGCCTCAAGAGAGAGGATGAAAGCTCTGGGAGGAACAAATCTGCAGAAGTACATGCAGTGAGACAACAGCAAAGGAAAGCAAGTGGCTAGAGTTCCATACCCATAGGGAGATGCATTTAGTGTGGGAGTGAGTAAAGGAGAAGTGTCCCACACTAGGAGGCATTGCAAAGAATGGGGCAAGTTGAATCGTTTTAGCAGGGACCGTAAGAGCAGAAGAAGTTTCCAGAAAGATTCAGTCAGACTTATACAAGTTCAGGCTGTTGGGACAGGAAGGCAACAAGGCACAATACTAACCTTTGTGCCATTTCAACTGGATAGTGGGGCCTCCTGCAGTGTGATCCATTGGAGTTAATTGGACTCAAACACTCTCGTTACAAAGAAATCAGAATCTAAAAACGTACAATGAGAGTATAATACAGCCCATAGGAAAATGTGACTTCATAGTAATTAACCTGAAAAATAACAGACAACTGAAATATGTGGTGGTGGATGGTAAGTACCACAGACAGCTGTTGGGGAACACAGCTGCACAAGTCATGGATCTGATCAGGGTGCAGCATCAGAATTTTTTACCTAAATAGCAAGAAGCAAAAAGAGGACTCTCATGGACAATGGAACATATGGGGATATTCCAAAAGCAATGGGTGCTTCAGAGGAAATCTCATACTGGAAGTAGACCCCAGAATGGAACCTGTGTGCAAACCAAGAAGGAAAATTCCAGTGGTACTATGTAATCCAGTATGTAAGGAGCTTGAAAGCCTGCAGATCAGGAATATTATAGCATGTATAGAGGCCAATACAGCCTGGATAAGCAGCATGGTGTTGGTAAAGACGCCATCAGGTGAATTCTGCATCTGCATAGACCCAAAGCCACTGACCGGGGCATTGAAAAGATGCCATTATCCACTAGCCACAATTGATGACTTCCTGCCAGAACTCTTCAAAGCCAGAATTTTTATTGTCCATGAAGTGAGGCGTGAGTTTTGGTGGACAAGCCTGGATAAAGAGTCCAACATGCTGACAATCTTTGCAACATCATTTGGTCATTACAGATGGCTGTGAATGCTGGTGGGGATAGGCCCAACACCGGAGATGTTCCTGGGAAGACTCACTCAAGTATTGGAAAGACTGTCTGAGATGAAAATAATTGCAGATGATAATCTCATTGTTGATGAAGGGCACAATGTTACAGAAGCTGAACAAAACCATGACAGGAAATTACAAGCTTTTCTATAGCAATGTGGGGACAAGAACATAAAACTCAACTCAGAAAAAATATGATTCAAACACCGTGAGGTCACATACATTGGACATTTGCTCGCAGTAGAGGGACAGCAAGCAGATACCAACAAGAACAAGGCAGTCAGAGATACAAGATCAAGGCAGTCAGAGATATGCCAGCTCCAGTGGATGTGAATAGAGTACAGCGTTTCATAGAAATTATACATTTACTGTCCAAATTCTGTCTGCACCTGCCTGCTGTAGTGAAACCCAGATGTCTTCTCAGAAGGCAGGATGTTGAGTGGGACTGGAAAGGTTCCTAACTGCAAACATTTGGCGTGCTGAAACAAATTATAATGGACTCCCCTGTCCTGAAGTACTGCTAGCCAGGAGAGCCACTGACACTGGGGTGCATCGGAGAAAGGACTGGGCGTAGCTTTTTTGCAGGAGCACCAGTCACCTAAGCCAGAAAAGCCCTGTCAGAGACTAAAGAGGTGTATGCCCAAATAGAAAAAGACTGTCTAGCTGTGGCATTTGGAGTGCAGAGAGTCACTGGTACACCTATAGCCGCCCAGTAATAGTGCAATCAGACTATAAACCCCTAGAAACAAATACGGCAAAGCCCCTTCTTAGTGCTCCAATGAGATCACAGCATATGTTGATGTGCCTCCTGCACTACCAGGTAGAGATCAGATATTATCCAGGATGGTTACTGATGTTATCTGACATCCTGAGCAGGGCATCCAGCATCAGTGAGTAGGGGGGAGGGGATCAGGACATTGAATCCATTAACAAGCTGCACTATCTCCCAGTTTCAGCAGGAAAGCTGATGGAAATCAAAGAGACCATGGAAAAGGACATCCATCTACAGGTAGTCGAGAGAGATACTAGCAGGGTGGTCAGAAGACAAAAGCAAAATACCAGTAGGAGCAGAACCATACTTTTCAATAAAGATGAGCTGAATGTACAGGATACAATTATATTTTGAGGACAAAGAGCTGTCATCCCCGCCTGATTACATAAGAATGTCCTGCAAAAAATACATGCCTCACATCTGGGCACTGACAACTATGTTAGATGGGCTTCAGTGTGTGTTTACTGGCCAGGAGTGAATACTAACTCTGCTCTTTGATAGAAGGGTATATTACTTGCCACTAGTATAAGAAAGATATTTTTTTTATTGGATGACCTACTTCCCAAACATGGGAAAAGGTGGGAGTGGACTTACTTACCTTCATTAAAAAGCAATACTTGATTACATGGATGATTATTCAAATTTCTGAAAGGTCAGTGCCCTGCCTGATACAAGAAGCAAGTCAGTGATTGGCAAACTGGGGCTCACTTTGTGAGATATAGCATTCCGGACACCATATTCACTGACAACAGACCCAAATTTGCCTTAGAAGAATTCAAGGAATTTGAATGCAAATGAGATTTTGACCATCACACCACCTCCCCAGAATACCTACAGCTTAATGGTAATGTGGAATCAGCTGTGAAGAGACTGTTACACATGGTGATTTCTTCTGGTTCAGACACCTCGTTAACATTTTTGGCACATTGGCCCCCCTGTGATGGGGTATTCCTAAACAGTCCAGAGCAGGCACTAATGGGACAAAGGACCAAAACGCTGCTACCAATGAGGGGAGACCTGTTGCAACCAGAAGATTGGAAACACCACCGAGAGGACATGGCCAACAATCAGAGAAAGCAGGCATTAGAGTATGACAGGTCAGCCACAGATCTACCAGTCCAGGAGTCAGGCACTCCTATGAGGATCCAGACATTCATGGTGGCTCGTGAACCGCCTGTTTGGGAAGGCTAGCCCCACAGCTCCACCCCTTCTGCCAGAAGCCCTGCCCTTTCTACCCCCTCCCCCATCACAGCTCTGCCCTGGGCCAGGCCGTGGGTGGCCACATGAGCACCAGCCATGTCGGCCGGGTGGCCCCTCCTAGTGCTGGAGCGCCTCAGCACCAGTGGCGGGCAGCCCAAGTGACCCTGGAGTCCACGCCCCAGCACTGCCCTGCCCCAATCCAACCCGCCCCAGCCGCAGCCCGGCTGGTCCGCCTCAGCCCCTAGAGCATCGCCGGCCTGCACCGTGTCACTTCACAGCACCAGCCCGCCCCCGGGCTGGCTCTGGACGGTCCACCCCAGCCCCCTGGAGTGCTGCCGGCCCAAGCGCTTCAGCCACCAGAGTGCTGCCAGCCCATGCTGCGCCAGCCTGCCCGAGTGCCAACGCCCCCGCCCCTAGGCTAGCTTGTGGCCGGCTGGCCCATCGACCCACCCTGGCCCTGGTTTGCTTAATCTGCCCCCAGCTGCCAGCCTGAGCACCCCCAGCCCCCGGAACACCACTGGCCTGCATCGTACCACAGAGCTGGCCCTGGCCGGTCTGCCCTAGCCTCTGGAGCGCCACCGGCCCAAGCACCCCCAGCTGCTGGAGTGCCACCGGCCCGCACCATGCCGGCCTGCCCAAGCACTGGTCCCCTCGACCCCCAGCGCCAGCCCACCTGAGTACCGGTCCCCCCACCCCTAGGCTGGCCTGTGGCCAACTGGCCTGCTGACCTTCCCCAGCCCTAGGCTGGCTGGTTTGCCCCCAGCTCCCGGAGTACTACAAGCCCTTGAGGCACCACAGCGCTGGCCCACCCCGCCCCCAGGCTGGCCAGTGGGCGGCCCGGTCCCACTGCTGGAGTGGCTGCCGGCCCACACTGCTTCAGCAGAGAGGCCAGGACCAGGCCAGCTAAGACCTCCTGTGGCCGCTAAGTCCATGCAATGCGGCAGGAGGGTGTGGAATGTGGACGGGGCCAGTCTGGCTGTCAAGGAAGGCTAAGCCTTCCCTGGCCTTACGTACTGGGCACCCATGCGGACATTAGAGAGACACCAGAAGGAGTGGACTAAAGAAGTTGTGAGGCAGTGGTCCCCTGGTCATATGAGATGACTATCCAAGAGGGACAAGTGATCCAAAGGAACAGGAGGCATTTATGAGCAAGCAAACACAGCACCTAAAGAGATACAGAAATCATTACAGAATGGAGAGACAGAGAATCATCTGGAAGCCAGTCCCACAGGGATGGAGTAGATTCCATAGCAAGTTTGCTAGACTCAGAGACAGGTGACAGGGAGACAGAGATAGGTCACTCCTGGTGTGTTTGCCTGTTGAGGAGACCAAACTATCTCAGACTATGGAAACAGCTGAGTCTGTTGTAAAGACAAGACTCCACCTTGGCTCTATGCTATTTAACATTTTTATCAATGATATGGAAGAAAACAAAATCATCACTGATAAAGTTTGCAGATGACCCAAAAATTGGGGTGGGGTGGTAAATAACAAAGAGGACAGGTCATTGATTCAGAGCAATCTAGATTATTTGTTGGTAAACTGGGTGCAAGCAAACAATATGTGTTGTAATACTGCTAAATCTAAATCTATACATCTAGGAACAAAGAATATAGGCCATACTTATAGGATGGGGGACTGGGAAGCAGTGACCGAAAAAGATTTGGTGGTCATGGTGGCCAATCAGCTGAACATGTGTGGCACTGTGGCCAAAAGAGCTAATGCAATCCGGGGATGCATATATAGGGGAATCTAGAATTGGAGTAGAGAGGTTATTTTACTTCTGTATTTGGTAGTGGTACGATCACTGCTAGAATACTGTGTCTAGTTCTGGTGTCCACAATTCAAGAAGGATGTTGGTAAATTGGAGAGGGTTCAGAGAAGAGCCATGAGAATGACTTAAGGATTAGAAAACCAGCCTTACAGTGATAGACTCAAAGAGTTCAATCTATGTATCTTAACCAACAGAAGGTCAATGGGTGGCTTGGTTACAGTCTCTAAGTACCGATATGGGAGGGGAATAAATATTTAATAGTGAGCTCTTCAAGCCAGCAGAGAGAGGTATAATACAATCCAATAGTTATAAGTTAAAGCTAGAAAAATTCAGACAGGAAATAAGGACTACATTTTCAATGGTGAGAGTAATTAACAATTGGAACATCTTACCAAGGGTCATGGTGGATTCTTCATCACTAAAAAATCAAGATTTGATGTTTTTCTTTAAAATATGTTCTAGGAATTTATTCTGGGAAAGTTCTATGGCCTGTGTTCTACATGAAATTGCAGCAGATGATCACAATGATCCCTTTTGAACTTGGAATCTATGAATCTATTGCTAGCAACCTCTTACCAAAGAGTCATGGGGTAGGAGAGTCTGTGTCAATTATGTGTTTTTAATGTTTATATTAAAATGTGTGTAGAACAGGGAATGTGTGACATGATCAGTGGAAGTGGAGTCAGAGGGCTCATGTTCCTTGGAGAGAGAGTTATTGAGGGGACACGAGGAAAGCAGGAAATATAAAGAACTGGGCTGGAAGCAATGCAACCATATGAACAGAGCATGGCGTTTAATAATGTTCAACTTGACTTGCATTTTGGTAATGCAACAGGCTGAGCAGCATGAAGAATCTGGGCCAATGTTTGCAAAATGTCTTGTGGCTCTTGTGTGTGGATTCAAGATGTCTGAAAGATATTGTACATTCAAAGCATTGTGGATTCTTGTAATGCTTCTCTGCAGAAAGCTTTTGTGTGAGTGGTCCTTACAGCCCCTAAGCAGGGCAGACCCACCATACAGAGCCAGGGCTAGAATGGGGCCCCATGAGGGATCTGCCTTCAGTTTTGGGCTTTCTTAATCCAGCCATGCCTTCCTCAACCTCCCCAAGATGCTATGACAGTTCTTGGGGTACCTAGGACAACAACTGAAATTAGTTAGTTTTTATTGAGATATACCTTAGGTAATCCTGACAAGTGACCCACATTCACATGCCGCAGAGGAAGGAAACCCACTCTCATCTTCCCAAGTCACTGCCAAGCTCATCTGGGGGAAAATTCCTTCCCAACTCCAAATATGGTGATCAGTTAGACCCTGAGCATGTGAGCAAGAACCAGCCATCAAGCACCTGAAAGAAAGAATTTTTGGTGCCACCTCAGAGCCCTGGTCCATCTGCTCAAATGTCCCATTTCCAGCCATGGCCATCCCTAATGCTTCAGAGGAAGGAGATTTAAAAAAAAAAAAGCCTTCACAGAATTCATGGTGGGCAGGGAGGAAGAGGAATCCCTTCCTGATTCCTGCAGTTGGCCAACTGAAACCCTGAAGGATGAGCTTTTAGGAAAATAAGACATAAATTGGAAGTGAACTCCAGGGCCCTTATCATTGCAAGCAACCCCATCATACAATTACGCTCAAATTTGTCCAGCTCTCGCTTAAAACTAATTGAGCTGATTGCCTCCACAATTCTTACAGGGAGTTTTCTAATCATTTTATCTTTCTTGTGTCTCATTTCTGTACCTCTCAAATTTATTGACATCGTTCTTGAATTGTGGACATAGTATTCCAGCAGCAGTTGCATGAATGCCAAATATAGAGGTAAAACAACTTCTCTGCTCTAATTTGAGATTCCCCTATTTATGCATCCAAGAATCATATTAGCCTTTTTTGCCCTAGCATTGCACTGGGAGTGTATGTTCAGCTGATTATCCATCACAACTCCCAAATCTTTTTCAGAGTCACTGCCTCCCAGGAGAGAGTTCCCACATATGTAAGTATGGCCCACATTCATTGTTTCTACATCTATACACTTATATTTAACAGTATTAAAATGCATATTGTCTGTTTACACCTAGTTTACCAAGTGATCTAGATCTTTGTTAGTGACTGGTCCTCTTCATTGTTTACCACCCCCCACCAAATTTTCTGTCATCTGCAAACTTTTTAAACCATAATTTTAGGTTTTCTTCCAGGTCATTGATAAAGATGTTAAAGAACTGATCCCTGTGGGACCCCACTACAAACATTCACTCCATGATAATTCTTCATTTACTATTACATTTGAGACTAATCAGTTTTAGCCAGTTTTTAATCCATTTAATATGTACTATATTATTATATTGTTCTAGTTTTTCAATAAAAATGTTGTGCAGTGCCAAGTCAGACACCTTATAGAAGTCTAATCATATTATATGTACTTACATTACATGTATATTACCCTCTTTAAATTCTTTATTTATTGATACCAGCCTCTCCTTTATCTTGCCCAGAATTGATGTCAGACTGTCAGGCCTATAATTATCCATGTCATCCTGTTTACCTTTTAAAATACTGACACAACATTAGCTTTCCTCCGGTCTTCTGGAACTTCTCCAGTGTTCCCAAACTTATTGAAAAACAACATTAATGGTCTAGCAAGCTTCTGAGACAGCTCTTTTAAAACTCTTGGATGTAAGTTAGCTGGACCTGCTGATTTTAAAATGTCTAACTTTATTAGCTGCTGTTTAACATCCTACTGAGATATTAGTGGAATGAAAAGAGTGTTATTTTTCTATGTTGAGATTACATCATCTATTTTTTCCCCAATTTCAGAACAGAAATATTTATTGAATACTTGTGCCTTTTCTGAATTATTATTGATAATTCTACCATTTCCATCAAGCAATAGACTAATACCATTCCACTCTATTGGCCATAGATTTATCCTTGTCTCCCTTGACTTCCTTATCTATTTTTTACAATTCCTAGTTTCTGATTTATATTCATTATTATCAGCTTCCCCTTTTTTCCATTTATTTTATTTTTTTATACCTGCCTTCACCTCCCCTTTAAACCAGATTGTTTTTGGTTTTTTTAAATGAATTAGGCCTTCTTCCTCAATTGTGACTTTTTGGGCATCTAATAAACTATGCTTAAACAATTCCCGATTATCATTCACATTTTCCTGATGAAATTCTTCCTCCCAGCTGATTTGGTTCACAATTGTTTTTAGCTTTGTGAAATTGGCCCTTTTAAAGCACCAACTGTATATATTATGGGTTTGGAATTTATTCTGCTTGCACATGATAAATGTGATCAAGTCATGAACACTTGTACATAAGCTACTATTAATTTTTAGTTCTGTGGTCAGTTTTTCTTTTATCTATCAAGACGATGTTTAATATAGAATTTCCCCTTGTTGGTTGCAAAACTAGAGTCAGAAAATTGTCATCTGTCGTTAGAAATTCCAAGGATGTTTTAGTATGGGCAGTATGAGACCTCAAGCATGTTACTCAACTTGAAGTCCCCCATGATCATGCATCTTTTTTTTCCTTATTGATAAGTTCATAAGCAGCTGGTCATCCTGATCCCTAGTGTGATTTGGTAGTCTATAGCAGATACTAACTAAAAACCCATGTTATACTTTATCTGTAATAACATTGAGCCATAAGCATTCAAGATCGTTTTCTTCCAACAGCATTAAGTTCTACTCTGTCAACTGGAAAGTATACAGAAGTCTGTTTATTGTAACTCCAACCTCTGCTAAGCACTAGACAGAGCCTCTGGTGTGCACATGTGGGAAGCTCCTGTAGTGATGACAATCCAACCTTTAACTGGCCTGAAAGTGTTTAGCGGAATATTTAGCAAATCCTATTCTTAAAACATATTTTATTTTGATATTTTCCCAAAAATCTTTTCCCTCTAATATAATATAGTCTGCATATCAGTTTGAGATGCCCTATAAATGAAAAAAAAAAAATTTAAATTCACCATAAGGAAAAACTCCTTCTTCACCAATTAGGAGTTTGTCTGCTTACGGCCTAATCCTTTAATGACTTAAGCACATGAATATATTTGCTCATGTGATTTAATCCCATTGGCATCAACTGAGTAAAGTTGTTCATGAGCTTACAAGACTGGGCCCTTAAATTTTAAGCTCTTTAGAGCAGGGACTTTGTTTCCTTATTTGTCTATAAAGAGTCTACAACACTTTTGGTGCTGCAGCCATGAAGGAAATGTCCACAGTCCTTTGCCATTAGATAAACACAGACTAGTTATTACAATCATGCTGACCTGTGCGAGAAGAAAATACAGTGCACACACGGTCTATCTCATAGTTCTATCCTTAACAACACACATACATAGGAGATGCCTACACATACAAAGACTTTATTTAGGCATGATGAAAACTCTGTAGTGGACTGGCAAAACGCCCTAATCACTCCATCACATATTCTCTGCAGTGGAGTAGTTACAAACATACATTTCTGGGAATACAGGAATGCATTTTGCAGCATTCTCCATAATGGAATAGTCCCCATTTTCCATCCTACTTTGCAATGGTACCTTTATTGGCAGATGAAAGGCAAGTCATAGAATATATATAGAAAGCTAATACAATAGAAAGGTTGAGTCCTTTGAAGAGTGGAAAAAGGAACCCTCCTGCCTGTACTCTGTTTTTAGGTACTTATTAGAAATCTGTGTGCGCGCGCACACACACGCACACACACAAGTCAATGGACTAGATGACCTGCTAGGGATCTCCGTCAGTCTCAGCACTTCTTTGATAATATGACATAGTGATAAAATTGATTTAAGGCAACAGAGGAACAAAGCCACACACACAAAAGGAACTGGAAGACAAAAACAAACAAAACCTAAGAAGGATTTTTTTTCTATTTATACAGGAGTTATCAATCAAAAAAGCAATGAATACTCCCTACAGAGCTGAACACATGATAGGCGGTCCTGTTGTTAAAGAGAAATAAAGAGATGGTTTCCAGCAAGGCAGCAATGTAATAATCCTTTCCTCTAGCCTGAACAACCCACACAACTGTGCTTTCTTCCCACTGAATCTTTGAGGCCTAGTAAGTATTCTGTAATTCACTTCAATTGCAACATCTTTGAAAGGTCACATCAACAGCAGGAAGTTGTATGAAACTGGCAGCCTCTGCTCAGGAACAGCAGGGGAATTTCAGCCTGAGATGGAGGGGCAGTGTAGAGCTTTTGCAGAGAAACTTGTGTAGAACTTGCTTGTGTTATTACAGAGCTAGTGCTCTTATGTTCAAGTGTTACAACTGAAAAT